>NC_045602.1:17317380-18521547 GCF_009762305.2 Zalophus californianus | reverse complement strand
TCCAGAAAGACCGATAGCTGTGAGCCCGCCCTCCCCGCAGCTGGGGGAAGGAGGCCTCCGTCAGCTCACCACAGCATTCACGGGGGCGTTCTGTAAGATCTCCCATGATATTTTGGGAGAGAACAGGACAGGCAGAGAAAGCGAATGCAATCCAGAATAAGTAAGCCCTATCTGAGTGAAGACAAATTGCATATAAGTCAACCCTATTAAATAGTAAATAAATAATAGTAAGTAAGTAAACCCCAGTCGAGTGAAGACAGATCCCGCTTCCATGAGAGGAGATCATGCCATGTGATCAGCCTGCCCTTTGATGATCGGTCCCTTCTGCAGGTGTGTTTATCACTGCTGCTTACAAATGTGGGCATTCAGTTGGACAGGAGCAATTCCAGCCAAGATGAAGGCAAATCCACATTGTTCAGTACATGTATGACAGCTATCCTGGCCACTATGGATAGTCCATTAAGATGATTCTATTTTTTATTCCTTAACTTATTAATATATTATGCACTAATATGCATATATGCATTGATAAATTTTTCTGGTGCTGTACCAGCCTTACATTCTTACGAAAATCTTTCCTTGGGCAAGATTAAATCTAGACACGTTACTAGATTTGATTTGCCAATATTGTATTAGGATTTTTCCATCTATGTTCATAAGTATGATAGGTCTATAATTATCTAGTTCTCTACTTATCTAATTTTGGTGTCAAGATTAAATCAGTCTCATGAAAGAAGTTGGGTATTTTTTTAAACCTTTTTCTGTTCTTTGAAACTGGTTTGAGGATTATCTTTTCATTGAGGCTTACAGAAAGTTTACCAGTAAAATTCTCTTAACAATCTGACCACTTCTACTCCCCCCTCCCCTTCATTTCCCTCTGATGCAGTGTCACTTGTACCTGGAACATGCGAGAAACCTGTTGGCATGGACATTTTGCTCTCTTTTCTCTGCTTAGAATGTTCTCCTCCCAAATATCAACATGGCTGATTTCCTACCTCGTGAACCTGCCTTCTCAGGGATGCGTACCTTGACCTTCAACTTAAAATATCAGGCAAAATAATGTCTGTCTCAAACGACCAACAACCCCCAGAGAGTCACGGCAAGTGATTTGGTGGTTTCTCCACAAAGCTGATTTATCTTTTGGGGCAGTAATGGATGGTGAAGCAAAGGGAGGACAGGGCTTTGTTTCCAGACTGTTGGAGCTCAGGTACTTTTCTCTAGCACTTTTTATGTCATGTTTCATCAGCGAGAGTTTCTTTCACTATTAGGTAATTATTGAACTGGGTTAAAGAGCCATTTATTTAAGACGGAAAAAAAAAGTATCAGGCAAGCCACTCCATTACACCCACTTTGCTTCTTTCCACCCCTATCCTGTACTTCTATCTCCCTTACCCTGTTCTATTTTTTTCAAGTCTTTATCACCTTCTAACATATAATTCTTATTATTTTTGTAGTTTATTGTTGTCTCCCCTCACTAGAATTTCAACTCCACAAAGACAATATTTTTTGTTGTGTTTTGTTCATTGATGAACCCAAGTGCCTAGGACAGTGTCTGACACATAGTAGGGTCTCAATAAATATTTGTGGAATGAATGATTTGTCGAGTAAGTGTGATAGTGACCTTAGAGGAAACAGAGGGGATGGAATTTTTATAACCACCAATCTAATTTCCTAACTGGTTTTTGCTTTTTAACAGTTTAGATTTTACACAATGGGGAAGGGATTCTCTTCGATAAATGGTGTTGGGAAAATTGGTTATCCACATGCAAAAAATGAAATTGACCCTTCTCCTATAGCAAACATAAAAAGTTAACTCAAAATGGATTAAAAACTTAAATGTAGGGTATGAAACCGTAAAAGTCTTAGAAACAAACACTTGGAAAAAGCTTGTTAAATTGGTCTTGGCAATGATTCTTTTGGATATAATACCAAAAGCACAGGCAACAAAGCAGCAATAAATAAGTGGGACTGGATCAAACTAAAATCTTCTGTAGCAAAGGAAAAAAATCAACAAAATGAAAAGGTGACCTATGGAATGTGAGAAAATATTTGCAAGCTATAGCTGAAAAGGGGTGGTTAATGTCCACAATGTATAAGGAACTCATAAAACTCCATAGCAATCAATCAATCAATCAATCAAATAAGATAACCCAATTCAAAATTGAACAAAGAATTTGAATGGCCTTCTTTCCAAAGAAGACATAGAAATGCCCACCAGGTGTATGAAGAAAATGCTCAATATCACTGATCACCACAGAAATGCAAACAAAATCACAGTAGGCTATCACCTCACACCGGGTAAGATGGTTATTATCAAAAAGATAAGCAATAACAAGTGTTGGTAAGGGTTTGGAGAAAAGGGAACCCTTAAACACTGTTGGTGGGAATGTAATTTGGTATAACCATTCTGAAAAATAGTGTGGAGTTTCCTTAAAAGGAACTGCCACAGTATGTCAGAGATACCTGCAGTCCCATGTTCATTACAGTAATTTTCACAATAGCCAAGATACGGAAACAACCTAATTGTATGTGGATTGGTGAATGGATAAAGAAAATGTGATATATATGTATATACCCACACACAATTGAATATTATCCGGTCATAAAAAAAAAAAAAAGGAAATCCTGTCATTTGTGACAAAGATGAATCTGGAGGATGTTATGCCAAGTGAAATAAGCCAGTCACAGAGAGACAAATACTGTATAATCTCCTTTCTATGTGGAAGCTGAAAAAGTTGAACTCATAGAACCAGAGAGTACAAAGATAGTGCCAGGGGATAGGGAGTGAGGGAAATGGGGAGATATTGGTCAAGCTCTCAGTTTTAAGATGAATAACTTTTGGGATTCAACATACAGCATGGTGATTATAGTTAATAATACTGTTGTATTCTTGAAATTTGCTAAGATAGATCTTAAGTGTTCTTGCCACACACACATACACACACACAAACATGGTGAATATGCAAAGTGATGGATGTGTTAATTAACTTGGTGGTGGTAATCATTTTACAGTGTATATTTCTATTAAATCACCATGTTGTATACCTAAAAAAAATAAAGCTCATTAGCATCCTAGAAAAAGAAATTAGATTTTGTTTTCCTTCATAAGTCAATTCTGGTGATTTATACTTTTCCATGATATCGTCACTCTTTTAAGTTGTGAAATTTATTGGCAATTGTTGTTCAAACTAATTTCATGAGACTTTAAAAGATCTTCTATGTAGTCATATCCTGCTTTTCTTCATTTCTGATTTATCACCCCCACCCTTCTTTGATCACCTTTTTTTTCAGGGTAGTCTGTCTTGTGACTATTTTCAAAGAATCAGCTTTAAATTTGCTGATTATCTTTAGTTTTCTCTGTAGTTGTTAACTCATGCTTTTATCTATATTGTTTTCTTTCTTCTTCATTCTTTTGGTTACTATTTTTCTGGCTTCTTGAATTGAATACTTAACTCATTTATTTTTAAGAGCCCTTTTTAAAAAATGCTTTTAATACTATAATGGATCTCTAGTTCCACTCATGCTACATCCCACAAGTGTTGGTATTGTCATTGCGTTCTATAAATATTTTATAATTCCCATTGCATTTTCCTCTTAAATCCACTACTTATTCATGAGTGTATAAGGTTTGGGAGGAACTATCACTTACTACTGATTCCTCATTTTTTGTATCATGGACAGAGATCATGTAGTGTATGATATCAATTATTTGAAATGTTTCAAGCATTATTTTATTATAATATATGTAATATGCTATATACATTTATATATATATAAATAATATTTATATTATTTTATGGTCTAGTACTTATGTAAGTTTTGAATATCAAATTTTGAATATATCTTTGTATATCAAGTTTCTTTGTAAATCAATATTACTAATTCTGTTGTTCTTTTCTTTATTTCTGGTCTTTTTGGTGCAAAATTTGTAATAGAAATGTAGGAAATCTGCCACAATATTTTTTTTTTTGTCAATTTCAGTTTTTAATTCTGTTAGTATTTGCCTAATAAATATTTAGGAGGTGCTGCAAAGAGTACCTAAGTTCTTTATTGTTAAATAGTTTTGTTAAATAGTTTTTTATCTGTTAATATTGTTAAATAGTTTCACTTGTGAGTTAGTGTTCTTCCTCATCTCTATTAGTGTTTTCCTTAAATTCTCTTTGATATAAATACGGCCATAGAAGTATTATTTTAGTCAGCATTTTTAATATATTTATTTCTATCCATTTATTTTCAATATTTCTGTGTCATTTTGTTTTACAAAAATGTTTGTGTCTTAGTGATCTATTGCCTTAAATAACCTAACAATTGTTTTATTTATTGCAATTAAATATATGTTTCCATTTATTTGTCATTCCTTTCACATTTTTTCTTTTTTGTTAACCACTTTTTACTTTATTTTTTCATTTTTTTCTTTTCCAATTTAAATGGTACTAAATTTTCCAAACTTTTCCTGTTATCTTTAAATGTCTAGTGTACATTCCTAACCATAACTCTTTCAAAAATGATGTCTAAGTGTATATCTCCATCCTCCTCCAAATAAGGCAAAAACTTAGTACATTTTACCTACTTGAATAGCCCTCATTCTTCTTATCATTGCAGTGCAAAATATTGAAATATTCCATTTGTATCATAAAGTACTATTATATTTACCCTCAAACATTAATTAGGATTACTTATATATTTTACCGATTTCTATGCTTGTCATTATTTCTTTTATCCTACTCTACTTCTGTGTTTGTCTTTCTTTTTTACTAAAAAGCACCAATTAATTGTAGTTTCTGTGAGACCCTTTGGTTGGAAAATTTCCTTTTGTGTTTGTATGCATCAGCAAGTTCTTCTTTAATCTCAACTCTTACATAAAGGTTTGGCTAGACATGAAATTTTAGATTGATTATTAGTTTTCTTCAGGTTACTTCTTTCAGATGCTTTTGTATCCTGGCAACTGGGGTGGCTGAAGTCTACTGTCACTTTGTCTTTCCATTGAGTTAAAAGACTGTTTTTTGTTTTTTTTTTAAGATTTTATTTATTTGACAGAGAAAGACACAGCGAGAGAGGGAGCACAAACAGGGGGAGTGGGAGAGGGACAAGCAGGCTTCCCATGGAGCAGGGAGCCCGATGCGGGGCTTGATGTGGGGCTTGATCCCAGGATCCTGGCATCATGACCTGAGCCGAAGGCAGATGCTTAACCAACTGAGCCATCCAGGCGCCCCAAAAGACTGTTCTTTCTGATACTTTTTAATATTTTCTCTTTATCCTGGAGCTTCTGAAGTTTCACTAGGAAATGTTTGGGCATGTATTTATTTTTATTCATCCTTAGAGTTTACATCTCTCTTAGTACATTATCCATCTGATTTTGCGCGTTGTTTAATTTTCCATTAGAGCTCTTAACAATCATAGTTATTTGCGATTTCTTGTCTGTTAATTCGCAACCTGAACCTATTGGAATTGGAATTCTGAAGTTTATTTTAATCTTAACTTTGCCTTTGGGATATTTTTGATGTAAATAATCATATACATAAATCACACTTAGCCCCTGTTATACCATAATTTTCAATGATGGATAAAAATATCTCTTTATATTATGGAAAATATTTTTTTTTTATTTTATTTTTTATTTATTTGAGAGAGAGAATGAGAGAGAGCACATGAGAGGAGGGAGGGTCAGAGGGAGAAGCAGACTCCCTACTGAGCAGGGAGCCCGATGTGGGACTCGATCCCAGGACTCCAGGATCATGACCTGAGCCGAAGGCAGTCGCTTAACCAACTGAGCCACCCAGGCGCCCATTATGGAAAATATTTTTAAATAATTGTAACAATCTACTCAAAGAGACCTTCCTCATTCAAGAGATCATACCATGTCACCTTGTAAACTATCTTCAAGTTACTATGTCACCAGAAAACCAACCTCTAAATATAATATCTGGAAGTTTTCCCATGCCGTTTGAAATTATGATGGTGTAAAAATTATTCCTAGAATTAGCCACTAGGTTTTTAAAATGCCGATCTCTGTTGAAAATGAAAGCAAAAACAGTCATGTTTATGTATGTTCAAATGATAATTATAGGTCAGACACTAATAAGAAAAACATAAATAACCTATGGTATTTTTCAAATCTTTTGGATTTAGGACATATATATGATTAGAAAACACATAATAGTATTTGTTTCAGTGTAAAGTTAATGTAGAGTTATGTGTCTTTAAATATCTAGTAGAGTTTTTAATTTCCTATCTAGTGCAATCATAGGTCAAAGGACGGGGTGGGAGGATCCAAACTTGGAACCTTTGGAAAGTTTTTAAGAATAATTCTTCCATAAGTACTTTGAGAGGGACATAAAGAATCTTAATGGTTAATGTGATCACATACTTAAAATAATAGTTGGTCCTTATAGAATGTCTTTTCTTTAAATGTGAATTATAACCAAGAGAAATGGTTGCTTTATATTACAGACAGAAAATCTTAGAAATAGAAATGTTTCATTTGGCTGCTTTGGTGACAGACCCAGAAATGAGTGTTGAAGCTGGTATAAGAGCCTGGGACTTTGGCAAGAGTCCTCTCCCTTTCCATTTTAGGTCAATCTCTGCCTCTAGAAACTGACTAAACCCTCCCCTGGTCCTCCTGGGATTACCAGCCTGTGACTTCCACCCCATATGTCTTCTTCCCTGAGTGGTACTTTTACCAGAATCATGAAAAATTCACTAACGAAAGCAAAAATAAGGAAAGGCATATTTTATTTCAATCCTTTTGACCCTCTAAACTATTCGGTGGTTGAATGCATGAGGGGCATCAGATAGAAATGCTCCTGCTAGACCATAAACTCCATGTGGGGACATGTGGTCTCACACTTCTTGCTGTCTTTCCTTGTTTTCTCCCAAAGCTGCTCATCAGTTAAGGCTGACAGACTGGAATTCCACCCTAAGGCTTAAGAAGTCATCTTTGGGCAACTCTGCTGTCACATGGCTCTTTCAGGCGAAGGAAGGGGACAAAGGAAAGTGCTCTTTTGCCAGGTTCATTGTTCCAGGGTGAGAAGGCTAGAGAAAGTGAAAAGGATGCTTTGCTCCTTAAGTGCCTGCCTTTCAGCACAAAGCAAACTGCTGCTATTTTCTTTATAAGCCATTTTAGTAAATACATATAATAGACATTATATATAATGCATGTAAAAAGTCAGAAAGCTGAAAAGTTCTCTGACAGTAACACCTTACAACTTGATGTTAAAGAAAATATCCTTGTAAGAGGAACATGGTGCCTTTTGTAGAAATTTCTCCTTTGTTCCCAAAGTTGAACTGGCAGGCGTAGCATTTCATTCCATCTCATATAGTGACTGATTGCTCGGGGCATCATAGTCCTTTAAAAGTCATGCCTTTACTGCTTTTCAGTAATTGCATTCTGTGTGTGCAATGATCTGAAAGCTATTTGAGGGAAAAGAGCATAATATTACATATATGTTAGAAAAAGGTGCCAAACCTCTGCCTCATTTCCTGATATTTGATGATTCCAGTGGTGCTGATTCAGTAATAACAAAGCCACATTGCTAATTTGTAGGACTCTGGTTTGTAATTTATAGAGACTTTTACTTAAAAAGAAAAATAAATCTATTTAAATCTTTCATTCATGGTTAATTAGGTGATTGAAAGGGTCAATCAATGATTTACCAAATAAATTTCTAAACCACTGCAGTGTTTCTTGCAAAACATCCAGCAGTCAATAAATGAATGAAAGGAGAAGACATTTAATGCCAAACAGAACATGCATTAAAATATAATAATCCAGGAAAATGCTCCTTATACATGAGGAGCAAACTGGCAGTTTATGAGAGCCAAGGTTAAAAGTCCATAGGAAGAGTAGCAGCAGAGGGATGTAGAGGCCATACCAACAGGAGTACAGTTCCAATTAATTTATTGACATAATTAGCACATAGTTATAAATAACATTGCAGAAGCAGTTGGCAAGTGTGTATATATACACCATTTGAATGAATTCAGAAGAACCCTGTACTTATCATAATTAAATTATTAGTTCTGGGAAAGCAACACAGACTATGGAGGCCATAGCAGCAGGCCAAAAGTCATGCATCCAATTTACTTTGTCACTGAAATAAAAAATCTAGAATTTTTCTATCTTATCAAGCTGAATCTATAGAGCAGAAATTATTACGACTATCAGGATTGAGTGGTCTACTTGTAACTTCACCATTTGTGAAACCATGGAACAGATCACCTCATGGTTTATAAAAGAGAGACAGGGAAACCTAAAGGTAAAATTTGGTAACAAGAAATAAGCCTCTTGGCCAAGCAAATTCTCCAATTTTATATCTCTGCTCCTGGATAAACATTTAAAAATGAGAGCTCAAAGAATTGAGTTTCGGATTTTCTAATGACTACGCGGAATTAAATGCAAACTGCAGAGAATAATCCCAACTATAGTTAAAATTATGGAGTTTTTAAAACTTTCTCACCTCTTTCCTTTCATTATGTTTTTAATGCTATTTGCTTTAATCCTGCACTGCTTTTGTTCATCTGGAGAGAAGGATGCAGACTTTAATCAGTAAGACGGATTTCATTCTAACATAGCTGTTGTATATTGGATTTACTAAAGTCGATGAAACTTGTAAGTAAACAAACCCAAAAATTAAGAAAGAAAGAATATTCTTTAGGGAAAAACTCAGACTCTGGCAATTTTAACAACAACAACAAAAATGGAAACATGCATTAAAAGACAAATTCTTCAGCATAGGCTTCCCGCAGAGGGAAGTGCAATGTGGAACATTCTGGATGGTACGGATCTGCATATAACTGGGTGACATTGTAAGTGGGGGTGAGTGTTGGGTGTAAGCGGGAGTGTTAGGTGTGGGTGTGAGTTTTTAAATCATGGCTGTGGTTGTCTGGAAATCAGACCCATGTATTTGGAATACCAGCAGTCCTAGCAGCACATCTATGGAATCAGGAAATTAAGAACTGACTTTCCTGAGGTGGTTCCTCCTTGATTCTTAATCTTTCTAGATCTCTGAGTATCTGATAAAATTTATGTTACTTGTAGCAGAATTGATACATTTGTGCACAAATGCACAATAAGAAGACAAGCTTTAATATTAATAACAATCACGAGTTTTTATTGTGTGCTGACCATTTGCCCAACATTTTTCTGAGCACTCTACCCATTTAATTAACCCATTTAATTCTCCCAACCGCACTATATATAAACATTATCTCCATATTTTACAGATGAGAAAACTGAAGGAGAAATTAAGTTAATTATCCAAGTTAAAACAGCTGGAAATGGTGAAGCTGAGACATAAGCCTGGCTTTTGTCTGGACTCCTGGCTACTTAGCTACAATGCTTCTCCAATGATCTTGGAGACAAGATGCCCCTTCTCAGTGCGGACATAGGAGTTAGCACTGCCCTTTCTCCTAACCAATGATTAAGTGCTATAAAGGGCCTGATTAGTGAGGCCATTGTAAGTACTGGTCAACTGCGGAGTGAAGGAGAAGCCTTAGGAAAATACTGCTTCTGCTATCATATACTGCCCTTCCACAATAACTTCACTCGCTCACTTGTTTGAATCTATGTCAACAAACCTCTCAGCCTGAGGCTACCAGTGCATTCACCATGGCCTCACTGATGTTTGCTTCGGTACAAACCCATCCTGAAATTGTTTTTCCACATTTTCTTCTGGACACTATGGCCACTGTGAGAAAGTGCGGGAACCCATCTAGACTCTTGTGTCTTCAAGAGATGAGTTCTATAGGCCACCTCCTTTCAAAGGCATTAAAGGGTATTATCTGATACTTATCTAATACTCATAGTAGATACGGGGAAGTAGTGCATGCCTGTCCTTATTGGAGACACAGAGCCCTGTGATCATCACAGGTCCTTGCTGTGTGCCCTGGTCAGCCAAGCTCTGCATCAATGCAAGTCTGAATTTTGGGTCTTGAGAGCTGACCGGTAGCAAGAAAGGCCTTCCTGTTTTCATTTAACTTTATACTTGGGCCAGAGCTGGTGGGAGACAGCAAAATGACTATACTGTTCTTTTACAGAGAGTCAAGGATCCTTCTCTCTCTTCCTGACCTTAGAAGGTAATCTCTATTTTATTAAAATCTCTGTATGTATTTCTAGAATAGGGACTTTTCATTTTCATTTATTGATGTTCATTTATTGATTTTTTATTGATAGATATTTTTTCTGCATTGAAAGGCAGACATTTTAAGTGTGCAATTTGTTCAGCTTTGACAAATGCATACACCTGTGTACCCACACCCCATCAATATATAGAACATTTGGATTCCCCTTCTCAGACAGAACATGACCACTATTCTGATTTCTTTCACCTTAGATTAGTTATGCCTGTTCTAGAACTTTATGTAGATTAAATCACATGTGGCTTCTGTTGTTCACCATAATTTTTTTAGATTAACTCACATTGTTACAAGTTTATCAGTTGTTTGTCCCATCTTACTGCTGAGTAGTATTTCACTGTATGAATATACCACAGTTTGTTGATGGCCATGTGGATTATTTCCAGTTTTAGCTGTTATGAATCAAGTGGCTATAAACATTCTTATACAAGAATTGGGGTCATAAATATTCATTTCTATGAGTGGGATTGATGAGCCATACCATAGTTGTTTTTGAAAGGTAGGTAGAACTTATAAAGGTAGAAGGCATAAGATATTCCAGCATAAGAGTAGGATTTGAGTAAATGTATAACGTGGCGCTAAAGTGTCATCATCATGACAGGAGCATGGCTGATAATGGAGGAAGAGGCCCAACTGCCTGGGTGTGGCTAATTGCCCATCTGAATTTGTTTCCTTGTGTAAGCTTTTATTCTTGCTAATTATTTTATTAATGACCCTAAATTCCACAGGTGTTCTGATTGCCCTGGAAAGACCACTGTGATTATGTTTATGATACACTGCCATTGAAAGAAACGTGCCCAGAAGGGTGCCTGGTCTTGATGGGCTCCTACTGATATAATTCTGGCTCTGGGACACACTCCAGAATAGGCTGGATTTCTCTTACTTCTTTTAGGCAAATGACATGACTACTCCTGCACCGTCTGTAGAAGTCCCCAGGGAGACAGCGTGTTAGTTACCATTATTTGGTAGCGTGTTGTGTCTTGATCTCTTTAAAGGGTGTTTGGAGTCTACTATAAGAAAGAGCACTTTCCCCTTGCTCATGGGCCTGTTTGGGGTGGGTAAAAAGAAAAGGCCAGCCCTCAGACTTTCGGGAGCACTAGAAGACCTGAACATACTGCAAAGTGTCTTGGCCATTGAGTAGACCCATGAAATAAGATAGGAGCTGCATTAGGCTGATGAGAAATGCATGCATGTTTTAAAGACTTTTTGTACACATGATTAGGTTGTGTTCCAGAAAGCTAACCTAATTTATACTGTTACGGGCAGCAAATAGGGGATGGTCTTTTCCTCCAGACCTTGTGAACACTGAGTAATATTTACTGTTCATCACATACAGAAATTACTCGAATTCTCACTTTGTGGTTTTCAACACACAAATTGGTTCTGTTCTGCTTTGCTTTATTTTTAGTGGGTAGTTGGATGAATTTTTTTAATATTTTTTCCTTCCCAGTGCTAGGGGATCATTAGGTTCTCTAGGATGTTAGGGCTGCTTTATTGATTTCAAATTCATCTCAAAAGTCTTTTGATGTCATATCTTACTCCTTGGCCATTCATGATTCTGCTCTGGCATTCATATCTTAGAGGAGCTCAGCCTTGGTAAACTTTGTTGACTCTGGAGGTCCTGAATAGTCCCTGAAATGCCCAAACCTCAGGTTCTCAGTCAAAGAACAAGTTCTTAGTGTTACTGTGTTGACTAACTCTCTGCTCTTTAGGAATTGATTCATGATGCCACAGCAAAATCTAACAAAATCAGAGCTAGAAAGTAGCTTTCCCCCTCAAAACTAGCAAAAAGAGGATTGGATTCAGTGTTCAAAATTAAGTTTTGAGGATATACTACAAGACTTCTGGTCAGTAATTAGAGCCTGTATATTATTTTCCTAGGGCTGCCATAACCAAGTACTAAAACTGAGTGACTTAGAACAACAGAAGTTTATTGTGTCACAGTTCTGGAGCCTAGAAGTCTGAAATCAAAGTGTTCACAGGGCCATGCACCCTCTGAAACCTGTAGAAGAAGCCTTTCTTTCCTCTTTAGTTTCCAGTGGTTTGCCCATAATCCGTTGGTGTTCCTTGGCTTTAGCTGTGTCACTCCAACCTCTGGCTTCACCATCACATGACCTTGTCCTGTGTTTCTGTGTCTTCACGTGTGGCCATTTTCTTATAAGGGTACCAGTCATAATGGATTAGGAGTCCACCCTTGTTTCGGTACTACCTCATCTTAACTAAACATCTGCAATGACTTATTTTTAAATGAAGTCACATTTTGAGGTTCTAGGGGTTAGGACTTCAATGTATCTTTTTTTGGTGGATGCAATTCAACCCCTAGCATTGATACACTGAGTTAGATATCGGCCATACTGAGAATGGGCTGTTTCTCAGGTAATGTTTACAAATAAGAATGCTGATATTGTCAGGGACATCTCCTGGGAAGGAGAAGGGATTGTTCAGGCAGACCATCTCTGTAGCTTTGGAGAAATAGCAGACCTGAAGTTAATTCCTGATTATCAGCCATGAATCTGCCATCATTTTTTTTCATTCTAAACACTTGCTTCTAATTATGCCCCTTTGATGTTTGCACCTTTCAAATATCTTGAAACTAAGTTCATTTCCATTTCTCACACTTTCAACATTGTTAACACAAGCTGAACAAAACCTCCTTCTTCTAGGCCTTTCTGGTCAGATCCTCCAGCACCCTGATAATTGTAAGTTGCTCTTTTCTTCAGTTTTCTCCTCAGCTGGCAGTTTTCCTAGCACTAAATAATCTCACCATGTACCTCACATAGTGGGACTGAAGATGTGGCCACCTGTATTATCTGTGAAGGGACTTCTGACACATTTAATTTCATCTGGAAGCCCCGTGTTCACATCAGCAACTGGTGTCCAGCGGCTGCAGGAACCTGAGTGTTGTCTTCATAGCTCTTCCTTGCATTGAACACTTTGTCTTTCCATCTCTTTCACAAACATAACATGGAAAGAAGCCCGTGATTTTTGCACCTTTTACGTAAACTTTTTGGTGATTAAAACCCTAGGGTGTTGAGTTAGTGTAAATGTTAAAAATGTATACCTAGAGTCCAGTAAGAGCTTTCTCTCTGTGTATTTTTTTAAAAAGAGTTTCAGAATTGTGAATAATGCTGGAATGAAAACTCTGGGAAGCCAGAGCCTGCTGATTGTAGTTCCTGCAGGGATATTGTACATTTTTCCAAACTTGGCTGCATAAATACTTCCACATCATTTCTAAGAAAGAGAAGAAAGCTTAGCTCTCTTACAGGCTTAGCTCTCTTACAGTAAATTCTAGAAATTTACTGGACAGTGACTTAAAATATGGGTATATATTAAGCATATCTTTTATTCTGATGTTTTGACTTCTTGGAATCTTGCTGACACTAGAAGGGACAGACTTCCCTCTCAAGGTTAGCTCATCCTAGAGAGAGCAATCAACTTGCCCTCAGGAAGTGTGCCTTTCATATGCAAACCAACCAATCCAGAGTTCATACTTTCTTTATCACGCTCTCAGCCTGGGAGGCACTATCCTCTGCCCTAATCACCCCAGGGCCAGGTATCAGATAACCAGAGGCTGCCCTGATGTGCTGGATCCTGCTGAAATTACTCAAACTCACCCATCCTAAGTCTGTGTAACCTGCTTACCCTGCCTTGCCCATTTCTACCTAGGAAAAACCACCATAAAGCCTCTTTCCTGTATTTTCGTCTTGCTACTTCTGCCTTCTGACCAACGCTGGTGCCCTGCATGGCATGCTGTACCTCCTGTTTGTGGGATCTATCATGTAAAAACTTACTCCTTCATGTGTCTGCGTGTGTTACCATATCTGATTAAAATAAATCCCAAGTGCATTTTAAATCAGAGTGTGGAAAGATTCACTCAAAAGTAGCTCTGATCTAATCAGTTTTGTGGTAGGCTTCAATGATTATAGTAGCTAAGTCAAGGACTTGGTTCAAGGGTGACTTTGACCAGGCTTAGTCAAAAGAAGAAAGAATCCCAGTATGTTTTCTGAGCCTGTGTCTGCAACAGGAAATACACCCAGGCTTATTGTGGTGCTATTCTAAAGGGGGCAATGTGGCATGCAGAAAGGCCTTTCTAAAATGGATGGTCTGGGTCCATTTCTCCAGCTGCTATAGCTTCTTTTAACAACATTTCCTTTTATTTTGTTCTCCCTTGAAAATATTCACTCCAGGGCTGAGTGAGGCCAGCTAGGTAGCAAGGGCACACATTTTTAAGGAGGTGCGCACTGTCAGGATTGTTCAGGGGAGAGTGAGCACTTCTCTAAATTTTGCACCCTGGCTACCTTGCTTGCGTCCCACTATTCTTCACCTGGATTTTCACAACCACAAGACTCTAAGTCTCACAAATCTGGGCTTTGATTTTGCTGTGTGCTTTTATGCTTAGATAAATCATCATGTCTAATGGTCATCAGAATTATTCAGGAATTAAATTGAAACTGGACATGATTTTTTACCCTCTAATACATCTTAGGCTAAAATTAATGACAAGTACTGGATATGTTGTTCATTCAAATATAGTCAGCGGGGTTACTTCTCTCGTGTGAATTTTGTGATCACGGCAGCAAAAGCTAGACAGGAGTTTCCTGGCATTACTCTTAGTGGAAGGGTTTTTCTGAGTAATAAAATCATACATGGTAAAGAGAGAGGTAGTTCTCCCTTCCTTTGTGTTACTGCAGCACATGGTTCATCCCTCTGTTATATGTGGCTTTATGTGGTACTTGAATTATTGTCTTTTTTTTTTTTTTAACTTGATAGACTGTTAAGGGCAGAAACCATTCTTAGTCTTCTCTGTTTCCACAGTATCTAGGACATGCCAGACACTCAAAAAATACATTCAGGGAAAACTCTTTATTGAATAAAGCTATTTTTAAAGCATTTTAGAACTATCTATTTGCCCCGTAAGTATTTTACTCTGTGAAACTGGTGACTACACTTTCTATCCATCAATACAGAGCTACTACTTACAGGTCCGTAGTGTAAGACTCACCTTTCCAAGGAAGCTATAAAGTCCTTGGAGACAAAAATAAGTATTTTCTGCTTGGCATATATTTCCCAAATCATCTAACAAAAGGGTGTGAGTTTATTGATTTTTACTTCACCCGGGTGAGGGAAAAAAGAATAATCTACAAAACTTTCAATTTGTGAATATTTAATTCAAAATTATTATGTATTTCACATTTCATATGGTGGCTATCAACTGAAAACATTGGGTACCTCCCAATTTCCATTTTTAAACTAAATTGCAATCTTTGGGAGTCACTGCTTTGCCATTATGCATATCTTTTGTGTTGTATTTTTAAATTGAGTAAAAAAATATATGGTAGGGTAAATGACATAGTCCTAGGATTTCCATGTGATACTTGAACAAAAGCTATGGTATTCACAAGATGCAATGGAGCGTGTGTCTACTTATCTGGCTGTGCAAACTTATGAGCCTGATAACAACGGCAATGAAGCATTTTTTTGCATGAGTGACTCTTCAGGGGTTCTTCTAATAGCAATGGAAGGACACTTGCACTTAGAGACCACAGTTTTTGCATTGAATAAAACTGCATACTGTTAGCTTCTCTACTGATCTGAATTCTGACCTGAATAAAGCCTTCTCCCCTTACCCAGCTTGGGCTGGGCTCTGAATCTGCTCTTCTCTTCATTCTGTTATCCACCCTTGCTTCGCTCACCTCTGTATGCTCATTTGTATTGAATTTTAAATATAATCTTCAGTTGCATCTCCTTTCCTACTTCTTGCCTCGATGTTCTAGCCAGACAGAGTGGTGATTCCTGCACACACACCCAACTACAGGCTGTTCTGTGCACCCGTGTTTGATCTCCCTTTGCCAGAAATGGCCCTTCCCTGGTCACCTTCACCTGACAGGTTCTTTTAGATCCAGGTTAAGTGCTCCTCCTCATTAATTCTACCTGACCCTCAAACGGGAGGGGTTGTCTAGACCCTCTGGATGTTGTGTGCTCTGTGTAATACTGCTTCTGTGTCCCTTCCCATGCTCCGAGATGCTGAGTGTCTCCTGTATTAAGGGCTGAGTCTTATATTTGTTTTCCCAGGAGTATGGGAGGAAGTGCTGAGACACATGGGTATGCATTGAATTGAAAAGGGTTGCTCTGTTTTAATTGTGTTGAGTTTACCCTGAGCCAAGTAAAGTGCTATGGTCCCAATTATGGTTTGTGGGCTTCACCTAGCCAGCATTTTGCCCACCTGTTTCACATAAAGGGCAGTATAGTATAGACCTTTAAAGGATGGACTTTGGAATTATCCAGCCTGAGTACACACCTAGGCTCTGCCACTCCCTCATTGAGTGCCTTTGGTCAAGTTACTTAATCTCTCTGAACTTCAGTTTCCTGACCCATAGAATCTGGAGAACAATAGTATTTATCCATTATTACTCTTTATGTTGCCTATTTCCTTAGTATTTTTTTAATTAAATTTTTTTTTTTTGACAGAGAGAGACACTGAGAGTGGGAACACAAGCAGGGGGAGTGTGAGAGGAAGAAGCAGGCTTCCCGCAGAGCAGGGAGCCCGATGAGGGGCTATTCCCTTGGTATTCAAGGTGAAAAACAATACTAATTATGGAAAATCATTACACTCAAACATATACTTTCTCCTTTGCATTTCAAACATAGATATCACTATTTCTCCATCTGGGGATTCATTCTATGTTTTTCAGGATGTAAGTTAATTTATTTCTGGACTCACAGTGTCATGACTTCAATTTAAAAGAAAAAAAGCATCTACTTTCTTTATTGTACAGACTTTATAACTAGGATCCTCCCCTTTTCTTCCAGGTCTTTCTGCCTTCTCTGGTACCCTGCCCACCCCTTTCAGAATCTCTCTTTCTTGATGCCAGGTCCTTCTCTGAGGAAGGAGATCCTATTAGGATGGTTGAACCTTATAATCCATGTTGGGGCCAACAAAAATGTAAAAAAAAAAAAACAAAAACAAAAAAACAGAGATGATGAGGTTTCACCTGGACAAGGAATCAGTGGAGTTACTCCAGGCAGAAAGAGCAGGTAGAATAAATTTTAAGGGTGGGAAGGGCAGTATCCCTCAAGACATTATCCATAGTTAAGTTTCACTTCTGTCTACTTTCATTTCCTTGTGTCAGCTTTTTGGGACTCTCACTTTGTTAGCTTTCTCTATCTCTGATATATTTCTCATGCTTTTCAAAGGAGAAAGACATGCCTCCTAATTGGGAAATGTAGTGTAGTAGTTAAGATCATACACTTTGGAGCCAAATGCTAACTATGCCATTTCCTTGTGAGGTGATCTTAGACAAACTTACTTAATCACTTTGTACCACAGTTTTCCAGTCTTTAAGATGGGGAGGAAAATAATGGTACCTCCCTTATAGGATATGAGAGTTAAAGTATACAAAGCATTTAAAACTACCTGGGAGGTAACAGGTATCACTTTGCTGTTATTACCACCTGAGCTCACATGTCTAGCGAGGCAAAGCACCAAGTGAGTGGGCAGATCTATTTTCTGCCCTTTTAATTTTACCTTTAAGCCTGACTATCATTCCCTAGAATTAAGTCAGACTGTCCCAGGCATCTGTCCTGAAGTCTGTCTTTCATTTAATTACATGTCTTGTTGATTTCCCTCAATTGATTTCTTGACTCCCTTTCATGTACCTCTTGCCCTTGGCTCACAGCACCTTCCATTCAAATACTTGCTAATTAATCTTGGATATTCCTTAGCCTCTCCTTACCTCTCAACCTAGATCATCCTGTGATGAGAAAGGAGGATTTGATGCAAATTGCAACTGACAAGGTGTACCGAAGTGGACATTTATTGACTCTCACAAACCGTGCACACTCATTCAAATAATTACCATTCATAGTCCACACACATGGGTGGCCAAATCTCACAGGTAAGGTGATGAGGGGAGGGCTTTAGTTTGATGGGGAGCTTTTCCTCTGAAATATCCTACTGTTGCTGTCCTTCCATATTAGTAATCTTATTCCCATGATGGTAGCTTACTATTTTTCCAAATATATAAAAAAAATGTTTGCTCAAAACACACCTTCAGACATCTAACCTGGGTCAAGTCTAGTTGCCTCCAGTGGGACAATGCTCAGTGTCAGCACCTACTCTCAGAAGGACAGAGCCAGTGCTCCATCTTTTGCAGGGATTCTGGGAGCACAGGCTGGATTCAGGAAAGGAATGGAGCTGCTTTGTAGGCCTGAGATATTAATTCAAATTGAATCTATTAAACAGTGTCCAGGAATGATGTCAGAGTTAAGAATTAGCTGGTGCAAAGTGACCAAGAAGAGTGAGAGAGATTGAGTGGGGGATACAAACTAGAGTAGGCAGATTCAGAAGGGCAGGTAGAAGAACCATCTATAATTATCTTAGATTCTAGAACCTATAAAATGTTTTGGTAACCTCAACCTCAGGATGGAAAGAAAGTTGATAAATACACTGAGCTACTTCTTCCTCTTCTCTTGGTCTTCCCACTGGGTCTCTGTGTAATATAAATAACTTCACCATATACACTTTCAGATTTTTTTCATTAAAATGAGTAAACTTTTTTCTAAAAGGATAATGTGTGTTTTTATATATATATATGTATATATATATATTTGAATCCTTGCTCTACCCATCTGATTATTCTCTCTTGCTCACAGAACACATACACGCATACACATGATAGAGGCATACTGGAGTCCAGTACTATGATAAACTATGGTAGACTATGGCCAGGCCTCTTACAGGAATTACCTAATATCGTGGTCACTTTAAGCCCAGATGGCATCTTAATGCACATTAGAAAAAGGGAGGCCACAGCCCTGCAGGGCAAGCCTGGCTTGGGGAGAAGCGCACAGATTGGATATTAGCCTATTCAGCCATCAGCTGGATAGTGGAAGCATAGTGGAAGCCCTAACTGTCTGGTACTTTGCAAGCTGATGTCAACCCTCCCCAACCAAATGGGGTAAGAGGCAACCCCACTCTTGCACCGGGCTCCTCTGATCATGCCACATCCTCCTTCCAGGTGGGTGGCACCTATCTAGGAAATCTGAACATGACTTGGTGCTGAGTAACCAGAGCAAAGGGGAACTACTTCCACCCCTGGGGATTTTCAGCTTGCTATCTGTACTGGCTGGAAAGTATACTGAATGTGGGGGGTGGGGGAATAGGCAGAGTCTGAATAGCCAGTTCTGCCCATTTCCAAACCTAGATCAGCTTGATGCTCTCCCTTAGCTTAGGTGCTCATTGCCCATCCCTCATGATCTGTTCATCTTCCTCTTGATTTCCCTCCCGCTGAGCTCATGGTTACCTCCCAGACCAGTAACTCATTCTGTACTGAACAGTGCCGAGAGGTCCAAGCTCTCTGGAGCTCTACCGCTAAACAGCAAATGATATGTTAAATAAGTGACTTGCCATCTCTGAACTTCATTTTTCTTAACTGTAAAATGGAATAGCTTGAAGATCCACAGAGATTCACAGAGTGAACAGGCAGTGAAAACTATGAAGAAGAGTACAAACTAAAGACAACTGAAACCAGAAAGAGTTAATTTAGCCTAAAGTAAAATAGAACAATTTATTCACCCATTTTTCTATCATTCCTATACCCAGTTTGGATACCTAATAAGTACTGAAGAAATATATCATTTTCAACTGTCTGAATCCATATGCAGTTGATTTCAAAGCTTAATTGTGTTTGAATGAGGAATCAATACAAATAACTGCACTAGGATTACTGTGCTGAAAATCTGTGCATGTTTCTGATGCTTTCATAATATATTTCAATTTTCCCATTATTTTTCCATTATGATCCCATATTTTTGAAAGGATTCTTTGAGCATTGTAAAGTAGCACAAATCCCAAATGAATGGTAATGACTATTTGTTTCGATTTCAAGCTGCATTTGTTAGAATGTTCTGCAAGCTCCTCCTGGTTCCAGGCTGTCTCTCCAACAGAGACTCCAAACAATCTAAAAAACATCTATTTCCTCATGTTCCTTCCTTGATTAAAAAGGTTGTCCCTCTTTCCTCGCCTGTATTATTATGAGTGACAGCCATAGTCCTTCATGGTTTGACTCCAGCCTATCTTTTCATACTTGTCTCTCAGTTTTAGAATATACCCCCTTTTCCAGCCAGGCGGAGCACCTCACAATCCCACATGGGAGGAGATGATTCTCAATGGTACCTTTGCTCATTCTGATCTTACCCAGAATGCCTATATTTCACCTTTTCCATAAACAATTTGACCCACTGGACAGAGTCCAACTCAAACCCAAGCTTCTACTCAGGCCTTGGGGCCTTTTGGTTACTCTGGCCCTACTACCCCTCTCTTTGATAAAACTTGACCCCTGCACGTACTGAATGGAGCATTGGGTGTTATACACAAACAATGAATCATGGAACGCTACATCAAAAACTAATGATGTAATGTATGGTGATTAACATAACATAATAAAATTAAATTAAATTAAAAAAAAAAGATTCCAGTGAAGCCAAAACACAAAAACAAAAATAAAACAAAACAAAACAAAAAACTTGACCCCTGGAACACAGTGCCTGGAAAGCCTCTTGATTTCTGGGACTACACCACATTTTGGTTGGTAGTGACACCAAAGTCAAGTCCAAGTGGATCCTCAGCCATTGTATTTCCCAATCCCACTCCCTTATCCTGAGCCAGATTCTTTACTTCCTAGCTAGTGTAACTCCACTGTCAACAGAATCAAGCCCACCAATACAATGTTAATTTGCCAGCTGCTGGTCCTCACAGGTTCAAGAGCAAGAGAAAACACAGTGCAGATATGAGACAGCAAAGGTCAATGTGTCAATGAGGGAAATAGAAAATAAAGCCAGATGCTGAAAAACAGTGTCAGCAAAACTGCAGGTAAACTTCAGGCATCATGGCTCTATATTGGTTTGTTGAAAAAAAAAAAATCAAGGGATGCATTAAATGACTCTGGTGTATCTACTGTAAGTTATCTAACACATGAGTAAACTGCATTCTAGGAGGAAAATTAGACTCTTACCAGAACATATAATCCAGGTTGGTAATATCTCAAAATATTTAGAAGTTTTGTTCAACCTGAATCTGCTTGGCGCCTATTAATGTCAGTTTTTTTTTAAGATTTTATTTATTTATTTGACAGATAGAGAGAAAGCACAAGTAGGCAGAGGCAGGCAGAGGGAGAGGGAGAAGCAGACTCCCCACTGAACAGGGAGCCCGACACGGGGCTCTATCCCAGGACCCTGGGATCATGACCTGAGCCAAAGGCAGGTGCTTAACTGACTGAGCTACCCAGGTGCCCTTAATGTCAGTTTTGACACACAGAAATTGTGTAAGTTCTCTTTGTTGGACATTCGGTATGAATACCTATCCAGCATCGCTTTCCTTATAAAAGAATCCATAATTTCTTTGCTGAGTTGTTTTCCCTGATTTTCTGTTCATGCTGTTGAGGGAGATGCCTTAACCCTTGGCTGTAGGGTAGGCCTGTGACCCACCAGTGTGTTCCAGTTCCTCCAGGCACAGTGACTGGTTGAGTAAAGGCAGGGCATCCTTCTCATTAGTCTAAGGAGACTCAATGTCAAAAAATGTATTTGAAGATTTTGGAGAGATACATTTGATCTGTATCACTGAGGTTCCTATCAGATAAAGAAAACCAGTAGGATGGTTGGATGGATGGATGGATGGATGGATGGATGGATGGATGGATGGATGAATAGATTTCAAGAAATTGACCTACATAGTTGTGGGGACTGATAAGTCTAAAATCTATAGGGTAGATGGCAAACTGGAAACCCTCAAGCATGGGCTCCTGCTGAAGTTCAGAGGCAGAATTTCTTCTGTGTCAAGGAAATCTTCATTTTGTTTTTAGGATCCTTCAATTGTTTGGATGAGGCTCACCCAGATTACTGAGGATAATGTCCTTTAAAATGTCCTTTTAATTTCCTTTTCAAGTCAACTTATTATAGATGCTAAACACATATACACTTGAACTTGCTTATCAGGTGTCAACTGCTTGGGCATTTCCAAACTTCTTCAAAGAAAGGAAAATGTATAGGAGCCTTTTTATATAACCAGTCAGTGCCAGGACTTCATGTTATAATTTCAAATCAAGTGTAGATACTCTGTAACCAGATTACCTTAAAATTTGTGGAAAAAAAAAAGTTTTCTGTATGGGATTTCCAATGACTTTTATAGAATTCTCTGTGACTAACAGGGACTTTCTGTCATCCAAGCATTATCATATAGGGTGCCCCCTAGAGTATGCCACCCCTAGCAAATACTGCTTTCGCACGATGCTTGTCTATAATAAACAATTTGCATCACCCCAAATCAGCATGTCAGCTCCATTCTTTTCGTTCAGTCTCTCACGAATCTGTGAAAGAAATACTCAACCCACAATTGGGAACAACTAATTTAACAAGTCATCTTCCTGGGATGAGATCCAGCCATGGGGCCTGGCATGACCCCATATAGTCTACAATCCCTGAGCACATCTGTGCAACTGGCTGACCCTCTGCAGTGAGGGGTAGGTGCAAAGGAGAATGCTCCAAAGGAGAGAAGCAGAGATTGGGGCCCATGTGGTCCCAGTCAGGGCTCAGGGTGTTCTACTCCAGGGCACTGCCAATTCCGGCCAGTCCCAGGCACCACAGTGTGACCAGAGTTGAAATTAGAAAATTTTGAGAAAGGAGCCTCAAAGCACCGGGCCCCCTGAAGCAAGGGTCATGCTTACCTAGGTCTAAGGGGAACGCTGTTCTAATGTCCACATTTTTCTCTTCTGTCAGTTCACGTGATGATCAGAGCCAGAGCTCATTTCTTTCTTTAATTCTGCTCTCTCCCAGAATAGGAAATCTATTTTTGTGAATTGTGTATTTTTAAAAAGCACCCTCCATCTCCCAATACCACTACCCCTCAACACACACACACACACACACACACACACACACACACACACACACACACACACACACACACACACACACACACACACACCCCTAAATAGCATTCTTGTTAGAATAACTAAATTCAGAGCTGAATAGAGAGGATTATGTACGGTGCTCATCCTATATTCTCCTCTTACAGTAATTGATATAACATCAGTGAGACTTTGCTGGCAAAATTGATTCAAATCAAACCAGAAAAATTCAGCCTCAAGAACTGAAAATGAGCTAAAAGATGGTAAGCAAAGAATAATAATATGTGGTGATGTCTTCAAATTACTCCTATTTTAGGCTTTATACAATTTGAAGTTGCAAAAATGTGTTTAACAAGGGTGGACTTTTTAAAAAATGTAATGTCTTCATTAATGATCAGGAAGCAGCACAAAGCACAATAATGCCTCTTTCAGTGATGTTAAATTGAAGGCATTAAAAATATTTGGGAAGACATATAAATAATACAAATAGAGCTATAGAGGTTATAAATATGGTTGGAAGGGAGAACAAAGATATTTCAGAAATATACAAAACAGTTGTATCTACAGGAAAATATAATTGAAAACCAAGGAGTCTTCAGATAGGATATAGATTCTATGGTACTCTTTTCTAGCTCAGTGTCTTGTCCTGTGTGATTTGGGATCAGTGATACATGCATGGTGTTCCAGGTGGATTGTTACAAGTAGTCATGCTGGCATCAGTCAGTTAATAAAATGGCAACTTTGAAATTCTTTTTCTATTTTCATAATGTGACCATATACCAATCTTTATGAAATAAATTTTTCTTTCTTGTTGGGTTGCAAATATTTTAAGACTGCCACATTGCACAACTCTTGGGGCTCCATATTTGTGTGATCTCTTCATGGTCTGTGCAAATCATGCTCTGGAGGTAGGTAGTGGACATGACTTTACATCACTGCATTGATTTTTATTCCAGGGCACTCTCCAGTGTGCACTGATATTTGCATGATAATACAGTATCTAGAATGTACAAAATGTCCATTGGGTTATGTCAAACAATCATTTGCTATGAATGATATAAATATTCAAATACCTAGCATTAGGCGGACCATGATCTGTATGATTTAATGATTTATTGACTATTTTTCTGAGAGAATTGAGTAATATAGATGTCTCCCATATTACTCTCTGCAGGTTTTATTGCCTTGTAGCTTTTTTAAAAGTGATTTCTGTTTATATATTTCATTAGGTTTCACATGCCTGTTAACTTCTAATCAATTTACAGGATAAAATGCATCCACTGATTCCTCTGGAAGGAGGAGGTCTCATTGTAAACCGTGTCAGGTTAGTGTCTCTCAGACTTGTTGATGGGGCTGGTGCAAGTTCTCCTTGCAGGAGCTTTTGAGTTTGTAAATTTGGGCAAATAACCCCAAAGCCCCCCCCAAAAAAACCCTCAAAAACCATTTTAAGCAAGTATAGAACATTTCTCTCTTCCTATGAGAATCCTTTTATTGGATGTCCACTTTTGCATTATTGTTTTCACTTTTGCATTATTTTTAAAACTAGATTTCCAATAATTATTCTTTTTTTAAAAAGATTTTATTTATTTATTTGACAGAGAGAGATAAAGCGAGAGAGGGAACACAAGCAGGGGGAATGGGAGAGGGAGAAGCAGGTTTTCTGCTGAGCAGAGAGCCTGATGTGGAGCTCAATCCCAGGATCCTGGGATCGTGACCTGAGCTGAAGGCAGACGCTTAACGACTGAGCCACCCAGGTGCCCCTCCAATAATCAATCTTAAGAAACTTCTGTTTTCACATATATTAATACAACTACTAATTAAACATAGATTATTTTCCTCTGCATTATATTTTTCTATTCTGATAGAGTCCTGAGGTTAGTTCATAGAGAATTAGATTAAAATATCCCAGAACCTAGAAACAGAAGGATTTAACTAATAAGATTCACACATTGTGAGCAGCCTTGACCAGCAGTATTGTCTAGAAGAGTCTGAGTGAAGCAACAAGGACAGAACTGCCTGAAGTTTAGAAAATTAATTAGAATTCTCTGTTCCCTCTCATTTAGTCCAAGGGGAAGGAACCTGCATGTGTCTGATTCCACAGCCAGCTATATATAGTCCTACAGTGGAGATGGATCCATTAGGTACTCTGTCCAATGCCAGTGTCATATCCTGACTTTTCATGTTCCTATGTAGGACAATGAGAGTGTATATTGACAGGACAATGAGAACATTCTGGCTTACTTGGAGTTTACTTTCTCATCAATTAATGATAATGGCATCAGTGTACTATATCAGTTTGTTATGGTTTTAGTTAATTGACTCATGTCTTTAGATTCAGTCATCTCTAGCTTCCTTGACAAGACATGGTGTCTGGATCCAAGACTGGAGATCAGACACTTGGTTGCAGGACTCTGACAGTATAACTATGTCCCATACTTGCCCTATGCATCCCACCCAAGACCCTGCCTGGATACAAGTAAAATTAGCATATAGTGTTATATTAGTTTCAGGTATACCATATAATGATGGAACAATTCTATACATTACTCAGTGCTCATCACAGTAAATGTACTCTTAATCCCCTTCATCTATCTCACCTACAGCCCACCCACCTCCCCTCTGGGGACCACCAATTTGTTCTCTATATTTGAGTCTGTTTTATTGTTTGTCTTTTTTTCTGTGTTCATTTGTCAAAAACTTAAAAAACAGATTCATATGTGATCTAGTAATTCCACTACTGGGTACTTGCCCCAAGAAAACAAAACACTAATTAAAAAAGATAAATGTACCCCTATGTTTAATGCAGCATAATTTACAACAGCCAAGATATGGAAGCAACCCAAGTGTGCATCCATAGATGAATGGATAAAGAAGATGTGCTGTATGTATGTGTGTGTATTATATATATATAAATAATATATATATATATATATTGGAATGTTACTCAGCCATAAAAAAGAATGAAGTCTTGCCGTTTGCAACAACATGATGGATCTAGAAGGCATAATGCTAAGTGAAATAAGTCAAAGACAAACACCATATGATTTCACTCTTATGTGGAATTTAAGAAACAAAACAAATTAACAGTAATCTCTCTGGTTCCTCTCTGACTCTTCATTCTTACTATAGAAAGAGAAGATGTGTGTGTGTGTGTGTGTGTGTGTGTGTGTGTGTGTGTGTGTGTGTGTGTGTGTGTGTGTGTTGGAAGAGTTCCTTTTATTTTGTTCTCCCTTTAGCATATTCACTCCAGAGCTGAGCAAAGCCAGCTAGGTACCAAGGGCACATATTTTAAGGAGGTGGCCACTGTGAGGATTTTTCAGGGGATAGTGAGCACTTCTCTAAATTTTCAAATGAAGTTCCCATCTGTATGACCTACAAGCAGCAAGATTAGAAATAAATAATGAAATATTAAAGCAGCAGATTAAATTACTAACGGGTAAAACCAGCTTGGCTGGGTGGACTAAAATGTCTTAGGCTTTAATACATTTGAATGACTAATTGGTAGGGCCTATAGACCCATATGCCAGACTGCTGAGACACCCAACACCATTAGGGTATAGAAATTATTGGAGACAAAAAAAGAAAAGAAAAGAAAAGAAAAGAAATTATTGGAGACAGCCCTTGCCCCGAATCTCACTGTGGATCAGTGTGCCTTGCTGCTGAGACCACGCCCCATCACATCTGGGAAAAGCGTTATCTACTGGAATTTGCAATAAGATATCCCACCCTGGTGGATAAACTACACCGCTGGGTGAGGCGAAACTGCTCCACCTTCACTGGAATTTGTTGTCCTGTTGAAACACACTGTACTTAAAATGGGACAAGCTCCATGGCAGTCCTGGTCTGGCATGTCCTGCCCCTAGTCCACCTCTTCATGGCAGACAGTGCTGCCTCCCCTGGCCAATGTGTGGTGAGCACTACCAGGTCAAGTTCCTAAAGCTGCCAAACTTCCTCTTCTTAAGGCCAGGTGAACACAATCTGTGTTCCACTGGTGTAAGATTATCTGGCTGCTATCTTTGTTCCCTCAACTGGCCTGGGGGACATTATAGCTCACACAGAAGCCCTTACTAAATTCACCCAGCAAGGCTTCCATGGTAGCTGACAAAGCATATCCTCACTGAACGTTGAAATGCTCTAATGAGAAAAGCTGTCTTCCAAAATAGGATGGCCTTGGACATTATTAGTGCCTCCCAAAGAGGCACCTGGGCCATTATCTATGCAGAATGTTATGTGTTCACACCTGGTGAGTCTACTAATGTGTCTTTATTAAATCACATGAGGACACAGGTGAATGCCCTGAGTGATCCTACCACCTCCGGCCTATTTAATAAGTCAGTGGTTTGGATCATAGGGCTCTTGATGGAAAAAATTATTACTTATTTTGGGAATCATTATCTTAATTTGTGTTCTTTATTGCATGTGCCTATATGTTGCTGTGGCATCTGTCTCCAATGCAGCCGTATAGCTGCCAAAGGAGAACCTTCCAGGCAGTGGGACCCCTTGCTGATGCTTAAGGCATATTTGGGAGGGGGCAAGGCCCATAAGACTGGAAGAGCAGGTCAGGAGGTGTGGAGGGTTGGAGGGTTGGAGGAGGTCATTGAGAGGACGTGACCTCCATTTGACCTGCAGGCTGGATCCAGCTAATTGGAACTTCCTTCTCCTTCACCTGTCCTTGGAATTGAACTTCTGCCCACGCCTTCCACACTAGAAGCCAGTGTCAAGGTAGTGGCTTTGAGAGAGTGAGATGATTTGGGTGGAATATGAGATGAAACCCAGTTAAGGTCACTACATAAACTTTTAATATTCTGGTGGGCAGTTGCTTGTCCTGTGGCGCCCAACAATCCTCATAGGTAAGTTCACTTGCTTATTAAGTCTTCCATCTACCAATCTGGAGTGGCCTGTCTTCAGTCTCTCCTTTCCCCTCCCTGTGCAGAGGGCTAGTCTGTAAACTGTGTGTGTGTGTGTGTGTGTGTGTGTGTGTGTGTGTGTTTGGTAGGGGAAAAAAAAACACATTACTTTTCGGACTGAGTTTCCAACCTATTTGAGATAGGATAGTGTTTATTACTAAAACTGGGTGATTTTTTTTTCAGCAAATTTTGATTCAACATGTTTATATCTATGAAGTTATCTAGTAACTGATCCCAAAATATTTGCATAGTTATTTAATAAAAAAGGTCTTACTAGACTGACTGTGATTCCATACTTCACAACAATCTCTGTGTAATTCTGGAATTACTTTATGAGCTCTTTCAGACATGATGGATTGGCTATTGTGGAGGAAAGGCATATGGTACTGGCAAATTATCCTTCTTTTACACTCACTGCATTTATAAAACCTGTTCAGTACAGCTCAGTCTCTTAACACATCTCCCTTTCTCTCTCATCTATATACATACATACATATATGTATAAACTTTTTATTGAAAAATCAGATACATGTAGACTAGTACACCAAATATACAATACAGCTCAAAGACTTTTCAAAAAGCTAAAACTCATGGAACCACCACCCGCATCAAAAAATAGAATATTGCTGGCAACCTGGAGGCTTTACATGTGCCCATTTTCCATCACTACCCTCTCCAGAGTTAATCACTTTGTTAACTTATGTCACATTAATGTTGGCCATTTTTGAAATTTATGGAAGTGGAGTCATACAGTGTGTGTTTTTTGTAACTGCCTTCCTGCTCTCAGCATTTTGTTTCTGAAATCCATTCATGTTGTTGCATACTGCAGTTGTTTATTCTTACTATACACTTTCCTATTTTGTGAATCTACAATTTATCCATTCTACTGTTGATGAACATGTGGGTTGTTGTCTGTATTTAACAATTAGGAAGAGTGCCGCACTGCCTGGCGTACATCTGTTAGTGCCCAGATGTATACATTTCTGTTGGGTGTCCACCTCGGAATGGAATCGCTTTATCCTAAGATAAACTTAGGCTAAGCTTTAGTAAAAAGTATTGAACATTTCTAAAGTGGTTTAAAAATTTATATTCCCACTAGCATTGAATGAGTGAGAGTTTCAATTACTTCATATCCTGGTATTACTTTGCAGTTATCTGATGATTAATGAAGTTAAACACCTCACATGTTTATTGGACCATTTAGATTGTGTAAATGTGTGTGTGTGTGTGTATGTGTAAAATGCCGATTTGGGGCTTTTGCCCACACTTCTGTTGTGTTGGGTGTCTTTCATCTTACTGCCTTGTAGAAATTCTTCATATATTCTGGATATCTGCATTGCAAATAGTTTTATTGAATATCTGCATTGCAAATAGTTTTTCTCAATCCATGGTTTGTGTCTTTTAATGAAGAGATGTTTGTGATTTTATAGTAGTCAAATCCTTTCTTCTATGGGTTAGTGCTCTTTGTGTCCTATTGAAAGAGTTTGCTTTGTAAATGATGGCATTTGAAACATTTTATTTCAATGTAGTTGTTTTGTAGAAAGACAATTGGTTTTTATATAACTTAAAAAGTGAACTTGTGAAATTCAACTGTTAATAGTTTGACTAGAATATTTTAGATTTCTTTATGTACTCTTTGTCATCTGCAAATTAATGATTGTTTTTATTACTTTCTTTCCAAACCTTACAACTTTTATATATTCTTGCCCCATTGCACTGGGTAAAATCTCCAGCACCATATTGAATAGAAATGGATAGGGCTGACTTCCTCTGTTTGTTCCCAATTTTAGAGAAAATCATTTAGGCTTATTCTCTAGGCTTTTTTTTTTTTTTTTTTTTGAGAGAGAGAGAGCACACACACTTGCTTAGACACAAGTAGTGGGGGGTGGAGGATGGGGGGAGGGATGGAGGAGGGGCAGAGGGAGAAGCAGAGAGAGAATCTTTTTTTTTTAAGATTCTTTTATTTATTCATTCGAGACACAGAGACACAGAGAGAGAGAGAGAATATGAGCAGGGAGAGAAGCAGGCCCCCCCGCTGAGCAGGGAGCCCGATGCAGGGCTCCATCCCAGGACCCTGGGATCATGACCTGAGCCGAAGGCAGACGCTTAACCATCTGAGCCACCCAGGCGCCCCAACAGAGAGAGAATCTTAAGCAGACTGTATGCCCAGGGCAGAGCCCTCCACCTGGCTAGATCTCATGACCCTGAGATCATGACCTGAGACGAAATGAGAGTCAGATACTTAACTGACTGGACCAGCCAGGTGCTTTTTTTATAGGTATTAGTGTATCACAACAAAAACTTTTCCTTTATTCTTGCTTGCTGTTAGTTTTTTTGTTTCAGTTGTATTGAGATACAGTTGTTGAATAATATTGTATTAGTTTAAGGTGTACAATGTAATGATTAAATATATGTATATATTGCAAAATGATTATCACAATGAAGTCAAGTTAATATCTATCACTTCACCTACTTAATTTTTTTCTTGTGATGAGAACTTTTGAGATCTGTTCTCTGAACAACTTTCGAATATACAATATAGTGTTGTTAACTGTAGTCACCATGCTGTATATTACATACAGCAATATACCTGTTATATATACATGTGCATCTATATCTATATATCTCACATCTTTTTACATCTTTATCCATTCGTCCACTGATAGGCACTTGTCCTGGCTATTGTGAATAGTGCTGCAATGAACATGGGGGTCCATATATCACTTTGATTATCTGTTCTCATTTCCTTTGGGTATATATCTAGAAGCACAATGGCTATATCATGTGTTAGATCTTTTTTAAATATTTTGAGGAAGTTTTCTTTTTGTTTATATCAACTTTTATTCTTTTATTTTCAGCCATTGTATTTTTATATTTAAGTTGTGTCTTTTGTAAACTGTTTGGTTTTGTTCTATTAATCCTGACAAACTTTGTCTTTCAACTGAGCATTTAAAAAATTACCTTTACTGTGTTAATATATTTTGGTTATTTTGGTTTATATATTCCAACTTACTATTTACTTTCTATTTTTTTTTAAATTTTTTTCTTTTTAGATTTTATTTATTTATCTGAGAGAGAGAGAGACAGAGATAGTGAGAGACAGCACAAGTGGGGAGGAGAGAGAGAAGCAGGCTTCCCGCAGAGCAAGGAGCCCAATGCAGGGCTCGATCCCAGGACCCCAGGATCATGACCTGAGCCGAAAGCAGTCGCTTAACCGACTGAGCCACCCAGGCGCCCCTACTTTCTATTTTTATAACTCATTTCATATTCCTTTTTTCTGCTTTCCTGATTTCTTGACCTCTTTTAGATTAATCACTCTAAAAATGTACTTATTCTATATTTTTCTGTGATCTTTCATTATTCTCTTAAGGGTATCCTTTTGGAAACCAATATGCTTGATTCATTCCCTTAGTCAATTCAAGCTGCTTTCACCATAGATTGGGTGGCTTATGAACAACAGAAGTTTATTTCTTACAGTTTTGGAGGTTGGAAGTTTGAGATCAGTGTACCAACATGGTCTGGTTATGGTGACAGCCCTCCTCAGGGAACTTGAGCCCTATTAATTCCTCGAAACTCTACCTCTTAATACCATCACATTGGGAGTTACTATTTCATGAAACATAGGAACTTTAGGAAGGACAAAAATTTTCAGTCTGTAACACTCAGTGTGATATCATATTTTATCAATCCCCAGATAGATCAAAACAAACTTTCTTTATGAAATAGTCACAACAATTATAGAGATTGTACATGAATGGACATGCTCAAAATATAGTCTGGCAAGGAACTTATTCAAGTTCTTTCCTGAAAAAATAATTTAAGCACCTACTCTGTATTATCCACTTATGCTAGTGGTATGAAATGAATTAATTATCCAATATTTCTCTGGCTCTTTCATGTTTTGGGCATTGGTGCTAAGGATACCAAGATGAGGAAAACTTGACATGGTCCCTTTGCTTCACACCTAAAATATGAAGTCTAGTGAGAAGCGGGCAAAAGTACAAAAAAAAAAAAAAGGATGTAAGTGCTTTTAGTAATGAAAGAAATGCCAGTAATATAATAGGTGTTGTTATTACATCCACTTTACTGATAAGGATACTGAAAAAAGATAGATTTAAATGTTTTGCCAAAAGTCACATGGCTGGGAAATAGCATAGGAAAAGAGCTTTGGGAATGCAAAGGAGCCAAGCAACTGATTGCATCTGAATAACTGGGGAAGGCTTCATGAGGGAGGAAGTCATGGGAACTTGGCAGACATGGTTGGGCTGGCATTCAGGGAATGTAGCCTGTGAAATGTCACCACGTGTGGGCATGTGTGCGACAGTAAGTCATGTTCAGAGAAAGATGAGGAGTCTGATATGTTGGGATCTCAGCGTTTTAAAGGCAAGCTGTAGGGGGAAAAAAAGGAAGGTTTTTGAAGAGGAAAAATACAGTATCTAAACTATTCTGATCAGCATTAATAATCTGTCTCTCCTACCTTCTATAGTCCTAATATCTAATACTTACAGAAGACTTATAGTGTGCCAGGCAGTGTATTAAGCACTTTACATGTGTTAATTCATTTTGGACTCAGAAGAAACACTGTTAAGTATAGGCTAGAAAAGAAGCAACTACTGAGGTACAGAGTGGATGAGTAACTTAGTGAAGGTCACACCTCTAATTGGCAGCGCTATTAAGATCGGATGTAGAGGGCACTTGGGTGGCTCAGTAGGTTAAGCGACTGCCTTCAGCCCAGGTCATGATCCTGGAGTCCCGGGATCGAGTCCCGCATCGGGCTCCCTGCTTGGCAGGGAGTCTGCTTCTCCCTCTGACCCTCCCCCCTCTCATGTGCTCTCTCTCTCTCATTCTTTCTCTCAAATAAATAAATAAAATCTTACTAAAAAAAAAGATTGGATGTAGCTTTGCTCTTAATTTCTATACATACCAAGTTTCTGTTCTCTGTCTCTTACAGTCCAGCATTGTTAGGTAAATTATACATGGTAGATATATACTATTATATTATATATATATATATGTAATATTTTAATATATTTAATGTTAGGTACATCATATACCATATTAGGTATATACTATATATTAAAATACTCAGCATTATTACGTATATTATATACATGAAAAGATTTTACTCCCCAGTTGAAATGTAAACAAATCAGGGACAGAGACTTTTGTCTATACTGCATTGACATCCTTTCAGTGATTTTTAGAGAGGTAAGTCATTATGTAGTTGGTATTTGTGGAAGGAAGGATTATATATTGAAGAATGGTGGATGTCTGATATATTGGCAAATTAGAATATGTATACACACATACATTCTGATTTACATGTATTTTTAATATTAATATAATACTAAAATTGGTTAAAATTAATAATGTAAATATTATATATTAAAATGAAGATATATTTAGGATTGGCTTTGTAATATAATACATATGTACATATATATACAAAACCAACCCTAAATATATGTTCATTTTTCATGTGAATGATTTAGTGTTTTTTATCATTAAGAAATGAGTAAACATTTCAGATTAATGGATTCTCAGTAAAGAGCTTACTTTCTAAGGTCTGGTAGAAATTATGACAACCAGCTAAAAAAAGAAAACCTAAATTTATGAATATTTAAAAAAATATATATTTATTTTGTATTGATATATAACCCACTTGTCCCCCAGATAATTTTACCATGGCTTAGAGCATGTGTAGTGTGTGTGTGTGTGTGTGTGTGTGTGTGTGTGTGTAGTAACTGTTAAGTCCTATTTCGCACTCAAACCCAAGCTTGACTTTGCCTGAAGCCTGGGCTGAGTGAGGATAAGGGTTTCCAGCTTTTTAGGACTAAATTCATCTCCCTGATTGTTAGGATCGTCTACAATGCAGCTTCATTCTCTTATCTGTTCTTGCTCTTTCCCCACACAAGCAGGACTTTTTGCCCTCTACTTCACACCAGTGCCTGCTCAACCAACCCATGTTAAAGTGGTGTGCCATGGAATACTCCTTTGCTAGCTAGCTGGTTGACCATTTTCATCATGAAGTAGACAGGGATCTAGGAGACCTGGGTCAATACGTTGTTTTGTGACCTGGAACAAATGATAGTTCTCCTGCTTGGGTCTTATTTTTCTTATCTGTAAAAGGAGTTTATACCAAATGTCTTTTAACATCTAAGTTTTTCTGAGAAGGGAAATGAGTACTGTGAATTAATTTCTCATTAAAAGAACAAAATTGCCTTTAAAAATCAGACACATTATAAATATTAACAGTCAGACACATCTGGGTAGTGTTGGAGACAGTTCTCCATGGGTATAGGACCCTGGTGGGCATGGTTGAGATTTGCACATTGACCTCATCCTGGTGCCTGTAGTCCTCTTGATGTAGCCTTAATTATATGCTGTTTGAGTTAAATTGAAGGATCTGGCTCCTAGTTCCATCAGATCATTCAGAGTGGCTGGCATATTCATGGGGAAATTCACACATGCTAAGATGGTGTAGAAAAGAGGGCTAGATGTTACAGGAGATATTTCTTTGTCTTTCTCATGTTTCTTCTGCATGTCTCGTAAGAGAAGAATGACACTGTCTATAGTTTTGGTTATCTTTTCAAGAATGTACACTGAAAAAGCTTAAAAGGTGGAGATAATGCTTCCCTCCAGAGCACAGGGCAGGCATGTGTTCATACTGCCCAGTACAGAAGGCTTAGGTTTCCTGTGACATGGTCCATAGTACATGCAGGTCTCATTTCACCCTCTTTGTGTTGCCCTAGAGAATAGGGGCTTAGATAACCAGCACTTGAGTGCACACACACACACACACACACACACACGCTGATCCTCTGGCTACTGCTACTGTTCTGAATAATAAATTGTCTCTCATCTCTGAATCAAGAGTTTTGTGCTAGCATCCATGAGACTGGGCAAACTGACTTACTAGCTTGGAGCAGGGTAACATTTTAGACCCTTTACAGTTTTTGAGAAATAGAATTTTAGGATTTCTTTCTATGTCCCTTTTGATCTGTCTTTCCCCATCCCTTTCTGGAACTGAGACCCGCAAGAATTTGAATAACGGCCAATGTTTCACAACTAATTGGTACCAAATGAAAGTCTAAAGTCTAGATTTCATGACCCTTTTGTCCTGGACTTCCTTCACTAAAGTGTTTTCAATCTAAACAGATACTGGAAACACCCATGCTGTGCAACAGTTGAAACTTTTAAAAACTACTGTGCCTCTTACCTGCTGGTTAAAAGCCGCCCTCTGTATGTGAATAGTCTCTAGAACTGTGTAATTAATTAAATGGTAATGTAATAGATACTTTTGTAAGGTAGGTACTTCTATAAAGAAAAACACTTTTAAAGAAAAAGATGAAACACTACACTAAAACCACTCGTGATCTTAGTAAAAAAGCAACATCTTGGTTAAAACAGAGTTTGTGTTACAGTATGGAAGTGAAGTGACAAATGGCACAGCTACATCTTTGCTAGCGTTCATTTGTTCTTTTGGCAATTTTGCACAGATTTGATAAGTGATTAGTAAAATGTTTATGCATCCAGTATGAATAATCTCAAGGCTTCTCATAGAATGTCCCTAAATTTTGTGCTGTTATGAGGCTTCAGTTTCTAATTGAAGTCAAATATATCTGGGTATAACTAGTAAGAGAATCAATTAAGGAGTAAAGCTGACTAGAAACATCTTTTGTGATATCTGAGACTGGATAGTAAGTGACACACTCTTATCAGAATAGAAATGACACCAGAGATAAGGGACTGGGTCCACCATCTCTTCACCCCATTCTCACATATCCTGTAGGTATAAATCAGAGTCTCTGTTTTGTTTTGTATTTTTCTTGCATATGGGTTTCCCCCCACAGAGAGTCTTCGTTTGCACGCACCTGTCAGTTTTTATTTATTTATTTATTTATTTATTTATTTATTTATTTATTTATTTGACAGAGAGACAGAGAGCACAAGTAGGCCTGTCAGTTTTGAGTGACAGGCAAAATCTTCTTAACACCCACCCACCCCATCCTCTCCACCCCCAAAACAAATTTCACTCTTCAGGTTTGCAGGTACCTGATATTCCGCCTTTTATGATTTATGCAAATAGGAGCATTGTCTCTATAAAATCCAAATGCATGTCCTTATCCTCCAGGAAAGTTTCAGTTTCTTCAGCTGCAGTTGTTTTAAGTTTATTGTTTTTTAATCAAGTATATTTAATAACTGTCTCTTTCTGATTTGATAATATACACATTTACATGATGCTACAATTTAAGGATTTCCTTTTAAATTAATTTAGGGGGCTGAGCTCACTGCTGCCCCTGGTCCCTGGGTTCCTTGCTGGCACTGGGGCCAAGCAGTCACAGTGAATTTACTTCATTTTGCATGTGAACCACCGGATTCATAGACTCTCCCCTATGGGGTTTGTCTTTGGATGTTATCTAGATAGAAAAAATGATGAAAAGCTAACTGCCTTCTGGAACGAGAGTATGTTATTTAAAGGAGGAATTGAAACCCAGTGATGATATTACCAGAAAGTAAAGGCTATGGCTGAATTACAGAATATTCACATTTTGTAAATGATGAGAGAAATAAAAACATGTTAATTATTTTTAAAAAGATTAATTAAAAAAATAAATTAAATTAATGCATTTTGTGCTATTGCCTAATAAGCGTTTAGGACCTTAGAGTTCTCTTTCTCTGTCTCTGTCTCACTCTGTGTACACACACACACACACACACACACACACACACACACACACACACACACGCCTTGCCTCCCTCACCCCTTACAACCTGGAAATTGTCCCTCCCCCACCCAGAGGAGGTCTGGACACTTATTCTCTGGAGAGTAAACCAAAAGAAAGTGATCAAGGCATCAAACACATGTGAAGGTAGAGAGCCAACACAAAAATAAAGGATTAATTAAAAGCCTACACCAAATAATGGGGCCATATGGGCATTATTCCACCTACCATATTTATATTTTGAATTTGGGAATCTCCATTAATGGAAAGGTCAGTTGGTAGTATTTACTTCTTTTTAAAGAATTTATTTATTTATTTGAGAGAGAAAGAGAGTGAGAGATCGTGAGGGATGGAGCATGAGCAGAGGGGAAGAGAGAGAAGCAGGCTCCCTGCTGAGCAGGGGGTGGGATATGGAGCTTGATCCCAGGACCCCGGAATCATGACCTGAGCCAAAGGCAGACCGACTGAGCCACCCATGGGCCCCAGCTGGTAACATTTACTAATAAAACTTATGATCAGGCTGAAGTGATACTTGTTAAAACTACATTCTACTGGAAAAATTACTTACCTGGTTTTATACTAGATTATTAAATTAAAGTATTTAAAAATATTTAATAATATGTCAAGATGTTCTTTACATTGAGGACTTATGGAAATGACAAAAGTATTTGTTGAGGAACGCTTAGCCTGTTTCAAGATAAGAAATATGCTTTCGTTGGGGCGCCTGGGTGGCTCAGATGGTTAAGCATCTGCCTTTGGCTCAGGTCATGATCCCAGGGTCCTGGGATTGAGCCCCTCGTCCAGCTCCCTGCTCAGCAGGGAGCCTGCTTCTCCCTCTACCTTTGTCTGCTGCGGCCCCTGCTTATACGTGGTCTCTCCTGTCAAATAAATAAAATCTTAAAAAAAAAAGAAATATGCTTTAGCTACATACTTATGGAGTGTTCTCTATGTGTATGTTTGATCTACAATACAGTTAGCAGAACATAGGTATCAAAGATAAATTAGACTCTGGAACCAGACTGGCTAAATTCAAATCCTCGATCCACCATTTATTTGCCAATTTCTCTCTAAGTCTTCCTGATAGCAGTTGGAGGCTTTAGGGGCTAAGGATAGCATCTGTCTCAGATAATTACTATAAGAATAAGTTAAAACAAAATATATAAAGCACTAAGGACAGTGCCTGGTATATAAAAAATGTTTAGTAGAGGTTAACTATATTTCTATTAATGTACAAAGAATTACAAAGATACAGTGGATTCTGAAATGCATATCTGGTCACTAAGAATTTATTGAACACCACAACTGATGTGTTAGCTATTGGAATATTTTCTCTTTTATCCCTATCTGGATTCATCTTCCCAGTTCTGATGACTGCCTCATCATGTCTGGTGCCTTCTCTTCTTATTTGAGGTCTAGGATGTACTAAAACGTCTGTTTCTTTTTTGGGACTCTATTAATAAATCTCAGTTTATGTATGTTTTCTCAGCATATGAGAGGCAGTGATGTTGGTTAAACAAATAGCCTTTAGAGTTAGGTGACCTGGATTTAACCTCTTATAAGCTCTGTGACCATGAACATATTCTTTAAACTTTTGAGTCTGGTCTTCTGACCTGAAAAATGGAATTATTATAGTACTTAATTCATATTTTTGATGGGAAGATTAAATAAAATGGTACATTTAAAGCCCTCTGAACACAACTACCTGGTCCAGCCAGCTGAGAAAATGACCTTGGTTAGCCTTGAGAGACCAATTTAGTATCAACTGATTACCAGGTGCTTAATGCTTCTTCCGGAGAGGACAGAAATATTGGCAGAACATTTAATATTTAAACTGTAACTTTGTGGAAAAGTCTTTATTAGACAAAAGAGAGGAGGTTAAAAATTCTTGGAAATTGCAGTTGCCAAGAGATGATAAAACACATGGACTAAGTTATCCATGTGGCAGGAGCCTGGGTATAGGCTAAGGCTTCAAACAGCATCTGGGTTCAAGGGGGAGCCAAAGGAGCAGAAAATGTATCTTCTTTGTGTGTTTGCTTATTAGAGTACTTATATTTCTAATAAAAATAGTGAGTATTATGAGGAGGAGGAAGAATAAATACTATTATCTGCCTTTGCTTTTTGGAGAATTGCTTGGCTGATAGAATGACATGGAAATGAGTTCTGTTTGGAAGCTAAAGCTTGGTTTGTTTGGGGACTGCAGATAGATTTTTCAGTCAAGGCAAAAGTCATGACCACGTTTATGTTTGTTATAAGCAAGAATAAGGTAGAGATTGTAGATTTAGTAATGTTTTTCTTTGTCATTGTTTTCTTAACTTTTGGAAGCTCCAGGCTCAGGACTGCCTGACATGCAGGATCCTTCCCCATCCCTCTCAGGGTCTCATTGTCCCAGATGATTTTCTTGAGACTACATCTTTTCTCTTTCAAAACTCTACCCAAGGTCATACTTTCAGCTAGCTGTCACAAAGGAGAAGATCTAATAAATTATTTTGTCATAAAATATGAGTGATCAGTAACTTCAAAGCTATGACCACAAGTTCCCCCTACACTCAAGCATAGCAGATCTTTATTCATAACTTTAATTAATAACATTATTAATGATAATGTGACAGAAGAGTTCCCTATTGCAAGTTCTAAATCTCTAGAGATAGTCTACCTGGGCCAGTTTCACCCCTGTTCTGAGAAGGGGCATCCAGCCTGCAGTTCTACTGTGGCTTCTCTGCCAGGAACCCTGTCACAGAATCTCTGGTTTGTGGAATTTCAAGGACCAAAAATGAAAGACCAACTACCATCTCTTAGTTCTCCAAGCACTAATTGCATTATTATGTCCAGAAATGGTGTTCAAGCAAGCATAAGACCTAAATATTTGGACTTCAGTGAACAATTCTATCTTGTTTTGAGTACTGGTCAGCACCGTAGAGAGCAGCCTTTGAGCACCGATGGGGATGAAAAGATTTCTGTTGTACAAATGAAGCATTTATCATTTTCGAGTCACTCTCTTTTAAATGGTTATTGATACAAACCAATTTTCCTTGAAAGATATAAAACCCAAGAAATCTAGGGGTAGTTTGTGCATGATTCCCAGATTCTTGCATAAATCATGAGCTGTCTGACACTGTTTCTTTACAATAGTAAGTGAATTTTACCACTGACAATAGATACCTGCCTGCTTCTTTTAAGCCGTTCTAATTTTGGCTCTTCTTCGTAGGATATTGATAATTAATTGCATCAACTCTACTACTTTAATAAAACTGGTCATCCACAAAGCAAATATGTATTGCTTAATTTTCAGTTTGAGAGTTGATAACCACTGAAAATTAATCATCCATAGAAAGGGAACTAAGCAGCACTTCTAATCTCTGAAAAGATTGCCAGTCTATTAGAGTTATGTGCTATAATCAATTCACTTATAACTGTATAATTTATAAGCTCCAAATTAGATCAGCTATCTATTAGACCTAATAAAAATGGAAATGTATTAATCAGATTAGAAAAATAAAAAAGAAAATTAGCAAGGAATTGGATGTGATACTCCTAGAGGAAAGAACAATGACAACTTTTCGTGTGAAACCGAGCGGATTAAACTGGCTAACCCTGTGTACAGCAATGTGCTTTTATTGATAGTTCTCTACAGTTGATATACAAAAGTATAAAAGAAGGCTCTTCTTGGAAATTATATGGAAGCTAATATGCATGAACAAAAGTTGTTTACATCATCTCTTACTTCCAAGAAGAAATAACATTTATCAAGCACTTATTACATGCTAGGCGTGGGACAAGGCCTCGCGGACACAGGCATACATTTTGAGATTAATATTCTTGTTGAGCTTACTTTCTAAGTTATAGACCTCATTAACTACTTTTTGGTTTCTTGATATCCAGGTCAATGAAACACTGATTAAGTTTGTACTCATGTTTCAAAACCATGAATATTTTACATTTGGTAAAGTTTTAATGCTAATTATGAAATCTAGTTTTACTTTTATGCCACATTCCTTCCTTTCTTCATTTTGCTCCTCCACTCACCAGCTAAGGTTGGGCCAGACTCATACCGAACCAACAGAAGTAACCAACAACCACAAACCAACAGTAGCAGTAGGAAAAGTAACAGTAGAAATGAAATCACTTCCATACAAGTATTCCGTGAAGAATAATATTATCATGTTTTTAAACATTCCTAGTTTTCTCCCAGGTGAGTTTCCAACTTGAAACAAACTGCAACAAACAAGTAACATAATGCCTCTGATCTATAATTAACCATTACTTACACATTAGAAACTTTATAGCATTTAGGGTAATAAAAGCATACAAGTGAATTTTTGTTAATCACTTATTGGTTGGTTTTGTCTTTTGAAATGTGGATATCCTTCTCCATCTACCTCCAAAAGATACTGAGCATATGTCTGCAAAATATTATGTATGTATGTCTATATGAATGTAATATCTGTATAACTCAGGTATCATGGAGTAAATTTGCATGTGACTGACAGATATATCACTTATGTTTTTTCAAGTTTTTATTTTAATTCCAGTTAGTTAACATACATTGTTATACTAGTTTCAGTTGTACCATATAGTGATTCAACACTCCCATACAACACCCTGTTCTCATCATATCAAGTGCAGTCCTTAATCCCCATCACCTATTTAACCCATCCCCCCACCCACCTCCGTACTGGTAACCATCAGTTTGTTCTCTGTAGTTAAGAGTCCGCTTCTTGGTTTGCCTCTCTTTCTCTCTCTATTCCCCTTTGCTTGTTTGTTTTGTTTCTTAAATTCCACTTATGAATGAAATCATATGGTATTTGTCTACCACTTAATTTAAATCTAAGCCACAAAAGAAGTAATGAACACCAGGATTTCAGCTTTCTTTGATGACTCTGTGTCAGTAGACAGCATTCCTTTTTACAGTTTTTCTTTATGTTTGTTTATCTAGTGTTATGAATTTTTTTCAATATTGTAGTATGTCTATACCCAGTATCGAGTAATATCATGTATTTATGTGGAGTAAATATATACATTTATATGAAGCTTATTTTGCATTCTCTATTTTAAAATAATTAGCTTTTTAAAATTTTGATCAAGTTTTTTTTTATTATGTTATGTTAATCACCATACATTACATCATTAGTTTATGATGTAGTGTTCCATGATTCATTGTTTGTGTTTAAAACCCAGTGCTCCATGCAGTACGTGCCCATTTTAATACCCATCACCGGGCTAACCCATCCCCCCACTGCCCTCCCCTCTAGAGCTCTCAGTTTGTTTCTCAGAGTCCATAGTCTCTCATGGTTCGTCTCCCCCTCCAATTTCCCCCCCTTCATTTTTCCCTTCCTGCTATCTTCTTCTTTTTTTTTTTTTTTAACATATACTCTATTATTTCTTTCAGAGGTACGGGTGTGTGATTCAACAGTCTTACACAATTCACAGTGCTCACTATAGCATATACCCTCCCCAATGTCTATCACCCAGCCACCCCATCCCTCCCACCACCCACCACTCCAGGAACCCTCAGTTTGTTCCCTGAGATTAAGAATTCCTCATATCAGTGAGGTCATATGATACATGTCTTTCTCTGATTGACTTATGTTGCTCAGCATGTGTCAGTTGGCCATTTGGGTATTATGTTCCATCCACGTCATTGCAAATGGCAAGATTTCATTCCTTTTGATGGCTGCATAATATTCCATTGTATATATATACCACTTCTTCTTTATCCATTCATCTGTCGATGGACATCTTGACTCTTTCTGTAGTTTGGCTACTGTGGACATTGCTGCTATAACATCGGGCTGCACATATCCCTTCGGATCCCTACATTTGTGTCTTTGGGGTAAATACCCAGTAGTGCAATTGCTGGGTCATATGGTAGCTCTATTTTCAACGTTTTGAGGAACCTCCATACTGTTTTCAGAGTGGCTGCACCAGCTTGCATTCCCACAAAAGTGTAGGAGGGTTCCCCTTTCTTTGCATCCCACCAATATCTGTCATTTCCTGACTTGTTAATTTTAGCCATTCTGACTGGTGTGAGGTGGTATCTCATTGAGGTTTTGATTTGGATTTCCCTGATGCCGAGCGATGTTCAGCACTTTTTCATGTGTCTATTGGCCGTTTGGATGTCTTCCTTGGAAAAATATCTGTTCATGTCATCTGCCCATTTCTTGAATGGATTATTTGTTCTTTGGGTGTTGAGTTTGATGAGTTCTTTATAGATTTTGGATACAAGCCCTTTATCTGATATGTCATTTGCAAATATCTTCTCCCATTCTGTCGGTTGTCTTTTGGTTTCGTTGACTGTTTCTTTGCTGTGCCAAACTTTTTAACCTGATGAAGTCCCAAGAGTTCATTTTTGCCCTTGCTTCCCTTGCCTTTGGTAATATTTCTAGGAAGAAGTTGCTGTGGTTGAGGTCAAAGAGGTTGCTGCCTGTGTTCTCCAGGATGTTGATGGACTTCTGTCTCACATTTAGGTCTTTCAACCATTTGGAGTCTATTTTTGTGTGTGGTGTAAGGAAATGGTCCAGTTTCATTCTTCTGCATGTGCCTGTCCAATTTTCCCAACACCATTTGTTGAAGAGACTGTCTTTTTTTCCATTGGACATTCTTTCCTACTTTGTCAAAGATTAGTTGTCCATAGAGGTGAGGGTCCATTACTGACCTCTCTACACTGTTCCATTGATCTATGTATCTATTTTTGTGCCAGTACCATACTGTCCTGAGGATTACAGCTTTGTAATAGAGCTTGAAGTCTGGAATTGTGATGCCACCAGCTTTGCTTTTCTTTTTCAACATTCTTCTGGCTATTCGGGGTCTTTTCTGGTTCCAACAAATTTTAGGATTATTTGTTTCATTTCCTTGAAAAAAGTGGATGGTATTTTGATAGGGATTGCATTAAATGTGTAGATTGCACTAGTTAGCATTGACATCTTCACAATGTTTGTTCTTCCAATCCATGAGCATGGAACGTTTTTCCATTTCTTTGTGTCTTCCTCAAATTCTTTCATGAGTATTTTATCGTTTTCTGAGTACGATCCTTTGCCTCTTTTGTTAGATTTGTTCCTAGGTATCTTATGATTTTGGGTGCAATTGTAAATGGGATCAACTCCTTAATTTCTCTTTCTTCTGTCTTGTTGCTGGTGTCTAGGAATGCCACTGATTTCTGTGCATTGATTTTATATCCTACCACTTCACTGAATTCCTGTATGAGGACTAGCAGTTTTGGGGTGGAGTCTTTTGGGTTTTCCCCATAAAGTGTCATATCATCTGCAAACAGAGAGAGTTTGACTTCCTCTTTGCCAATTTGGATGCCTTTTATTTCTTTTTGTTGTCTGATTGCTGTGGCTAGGACTTCTAATACTATGTTGAATAGCAGTGGTGATATTGGACATCCCGGCCGTGTTCCTGAACTTAGGGGGAAAGCTCTCAGATTTTCCCCATTGAGAATGATATTCGCTGTGGGTTTTTCATAGATGGCTTTTATGATATTGAGGTATGTACCCTCTGTCCCTACACTCAGAAGAGGTTTAATCCAGAAGGGATGCTGTATTTTGTCAAATACTCTTCTGCATCTACTGAGAGGATCATATGGTTCTTGTTCTTTCTTTTATTAATGTATTGTATCACATTGATTGACTTGCGGATGTTGAACCAACCTTGCAGCCCAGGGATAAATCCCACTTGGTTGTGGTGAATAACCCTTTTAATGTACTGTTGGATCCTATTCGCTAGTATTTTGGTGAGAATTTTTCCATGCATGTTCATCAAGGATATTGGTCTGTAATTCTCCTTTTTGATGGGGTCTTTGTCTGATTTTGGGATCAAGGTAATGCTGGCCTCATAAAATGAGTTTGGAAGTTTTCCTTCCATTTCTATTTTTTGGAACAGTTTCAGAAGAATAGGTATTAATTCTTCTTGAAATGTTGGTGGAATTCCCCTGGGAATCCATCTGGTCCTGGGCTTTTATTGTTTGAGATTTTTGATGACTGCTTCAATTTCCTGAGTGGTTACAGATCTGTTCAGGTTTTCTATTTCTTCCTGGTTCAGTTTTGGTAGTTAATACATCTCTAGGAATGCATCCATTTCTTCCAGATTATCTAATTTGCTGGCATATAGTTGCTCATAATATGTTCTTATAATTGTTTGTATTTCTTTGCTGTTGGTTGTGATCTCTCCTCTTTCATTCATGATTTTATTTCTTTGGGCCATTTCTCTTTTCTTTTTGATAAGTCTGGTCAGGGGTTTATCAATCTTATTAATGCTTTCAAAGAACCAGCTCCTAGTTTCGTTGATCTGTTCTACTGTTCTTTTGGTTTCTAGTTCATTGATTTCTGCTCTGATCTTTAGTATTTCTCTTCTCCTGCTGGGTTTAGGCTTTATTTGCTATTCTTTCTCCAGCTCCTTTAGGTATAGGGTTAGGTTGTGTATTTGAGACCTTTCTTGTTTCTTGAGAAAGGCTTGTATTGCTATATACTTTCCTCTTAGGACCGCCTTTGCTGCATCCCAAAGATTTTGAACAGTTGTGTTTTCATTTTCATTTGTTTCCATGAATTTTTTTAAATTCTTCTCTAATTTCCTGGTTGACCCATTCATTCTTGAGTAGGATGCTCTTTAGCCTCCATGTATTTGAGTTCTTTCTGACTTTCCTCTTGTGATTGAGTTCTAGTTTCAAAGCACTGTGGTCTGAAAATATGCAGGTAATGATTTCAGTCTTTTGGTACCAGCTGAGACCTGATTTGTGATGTAGGATGTGATCTAATCTGGAGAATGTTCCATGGGCACTAGAGAAGAATGTGTATTTTGTTGCTTTGGGATGAAATGTTCTGAATATATCTGTGAAGTCCATTTGGTCCAGTGTGTTATTTAAGGTATTTATTTCCTTGTTGATCTTTTGCTTAGATGATCTGTCCATTTCAGTGAGGGGGTGTTAAAGTCCCCCACTATTATTGTATTGTTGTCAATGTGTTTCTTTGCTTTTGTTATTAACTGCCTTACATAATTGGCTGCTCCCATGTTCGGGGCACAGATATTTACAATTGTTAGATCTTCTTGTTGGATAGACCCTTTAAGTAGGATATAGTGTCCTTCCTCATCTCTTATTATAGTCTTTCATTTAAAATCTAATTTATCTGAGATAAGGATTGCCACTCCAGCTTTCTTTTGGTATCCATTAGCATGCTAAATATTTTTCCACCTCCTCACTTTTAATCTGGTGGTATCTTTGGGTCTAAAATGAGTCTCTTGCAGATAGCATATCGATGGGTCTTGTTTTATTATCCAATCTTATACCCTGTGTCTTTTGATTGGGGCACTTAGCCCATTTACATTCAGGGTAACTATTGAAAGATATGAATTTAGTACCATTGTATGGCCTGTAAGGTTACTATTACTGTGTATTGTCTGTGTTCCTTTTTTGACTTTGTCACTTTTAGGCTCACTCTTTGCTTAGAGGACCCCTTTCAATATTTCTTGTAGGGCTCGTTTCGTGTTTGCAAATTCCTTTAGTTTTTGTTTGTCCTGGAAGCTTCTTATCTCTCCTATTTTCAGTGACAGCCTAGCTGGCTGTAGTAATCTTGGCTGCACATTTTTCTCGTTTAGTGCTCTGAATATATCATGCCAGTCCTTTCTGGCCTGCCAGGTCTCTGTGGATAGGTTTGTTGCCGATCTAATATTTCTACCATTGTAGGTTACAGATCTCTTCTCCCAAGCTGCTTTCAGGATTTTCTCTTTGTCTCTGAGACTTGTAAGTTTTAGTATTAGATGTCGGGGTGTTGACCTATTTTTATTGATTTTGAGGGGGGTTCTCTTTGCCTCCTGGATTTTGATGCCTGTTTCCTTCCCCACATTAGGGAAGTTCTCTGCTATAATTTGCTCCAATATACCTTCTGCCTCTCTCTCTCTTTCTTCTTCTTCTGGGATCCCAATTCTAATATTGTTTCATCTTATGGTATCACTTATCTCTTGAATTCTGCCCTCGTGATCCAGTGGTTGTTTATCTCTCTTTTCCTCAGCTTCTTTATTCTCCATCATTTGGTCTTCTATATCACTAATTCTCTCTTCTGCCTCACTTTTCCTAGCAGTTAGAGCTATTTGTGATTGCACCTCTTTAATAGCCTTTTTGATTTCGACTTGGTTAGATTTTAGTTCTTTTATTTCTCCAGAAAGGTTTCTCTAATATCTTCCATGCTTTTGTCAAACTCAGCTAGATTCTTTAAAATCGTCATTCTGAACTCTAGTTCTGACATCTTACAAATGTCCATGTTGATTAGGTCCCTGGCAGTCGGTACTGCCTCTTGTTCTTTTTTTTTGTGGTAATTTTTTCTGTCTTGTCATTTTGTCCAGAGGAGAATAGATGAATGAGAAAACAAAATGCTAACAGGATAACAACGACCCCAGAAAAATATACACTCAACAAATCACAAGAGACCCGAAACTGGGGGAAAAGAAAGGGAAAGAAAGAAAAAAGAAAAAGAAAAAGATAAAAAACAAAAGAACAAAAAAACCCCAAACAGAATATGATCAGATATGATGAGGCTGGTGCATAGATCAGTGCCACACTTTAGATTTTGGGTGTATTTTGGTCTCTTAGAAGAAAGTGCCTCCCAAAATTTTAAAGAAAGTAAAACGTATACATGTACAAAAATAAGTGTAAATACAATGAAGGGATGGAATACGATTATTAAGATGGAAATTATAAAAGATTTTATAAAAGGAATTGATAAGCTAAGAAGTTGGTTGAAAAAAGTAAGAAGAGGTTTAAAAAAAAAAGGGGAGAGAATGTGATCAGGCAGGAGACTAGAACAAAGCCATACACTAGAGATTTATGGTATGTTTTGGTCCATTAGAAGAAACTGTATCCCAAAATTTTAAAGAGAGAACAACTTATAGATATATACCAAAAATAAGGTTAACTACTATGAAGAGATAGAATATGACTCTAAAAATGAAAAATAAAATGTTTTTTAAAAAAGGGTTTGAGAAGATGTTGGTTGAAAAAGGGAAAAAGAAAAATTTAAAAAAAAGAAAATTAAAAAATTAACTTTGCAGGACTAAAGAATCATGGGAAAAAAGCCATGAATTCTATATGCTGTATTCCCCTAGTGCTGGCATTCTGCCATTCTCATTGATTGGTAAACTTGGTCTTGGCTAGCTGTTCTTGCTGATCTTCTGGGGGAGGGTCCTGTTGCCGTGGTTCTCAAATGTCTTTGCCGGAGGTGGAATTGCCCCGCCCTTGTCAGGTCCAGGCTCAGTAATCTGCTCGGGTTTGCTCTCGGGAGCTTTTGTTCCATGCAAGCTTCCTGTACAGCTTTGGAGGATGAGAGTGAAAATGGCGGCCTCCCAATCTCCGCCCCAGAGTAGCCAAGAACTCAGGGCCCCACTCCACAGTGAGCCCCCAGTGAAAAGCAGTCAGTCACTCTCGTCTCCCCGGTCTCTGGCCACATTCTGTGCTCACCCGGCCTGTGACCAAGCATTTCTATCTATGGCACATGACCCCGTGTGGGGTCTCCAAATCTAGCAGGTCCCTGTGGTGCGCTCCTGTGCTGCTCCTCCCTGGGGAGGAATGTGAGTCTCCCTGGATCTGCTGCTTGTTGGGTCCCTGCTGGAGGAGCAGTGGCCTGACTGTGCCGTGGATCATGGTTTATGGCAACCCCGAGCTGAGAGCCCACTCCTAGGCTCCATCTCTGCACCCGGCTTCCCTGCTTCGATACCTGGGAGCTCTGCCACACTCAGGCACCCCCGGTCTTTCTGTGACCCCAAGGGTCCTGAGACCACACTGTCCCAGCGAGCATTCCACTCCCTGCTTAGCCACTGGAGCAATGTTCCTTAGCAGAGACGACTTCTAAAATTTCTGATTTTGTGCTCTGCTGCTCTTTCACTTGCCAGTAGTCACTGACGGAGGCCCCCTCCCCCATCGTCTCTCTTCCCATATATCGCCTCGGATTGACTTCTCCACACATCCTATCTTCCAGAACGTGGTCGTTTTTCTTGTTCAGAGAGTTGCTGCTCTTCTTTTCTTTGATCTCCTGTTGAGTTCGTAGGTGTTCAGAATGGTTTGATCCCTATCTAGCTTAATTCCTGGGACCAGATGAAAGGAGACCAGGTCTCCTCCTCCTCCACCATCTTGCTCTTCCCATCCCACATTCAGCTAAAATTCTGATCAAGTTTTATAAACAGTCACTTTTGTGTAGGTATATTTTTTGGAAGATTTCAGAATAAGAATATATACAACTCAATAAATTTCTCTTAAACCATCAATTTCCAGAAACGAGAAAAGCAGGGGACACTTCCCAACTCAATTTTTGAGTTCAGTATCATCCTGAAAACCTAAACCAATAAAGGCAGTAGAAGAAAAAAAATAGACTAGCATGCTTCATGAAAACACAAGCAAAAATCCTCAACAAAATATTAGCAAATCAAATCCAACAATATATGAACACAATACAATGACCAAATGGATTCAAGGTTGGTGCAACATTTGAAAGTCAACCAATGATAGTTACCATTTCAACAAATTAAGAAAAAACCTCTTATGATCTTCCCAACAGATGCAGAAAAAGCACTTGAAAACTAAAAACATCCACTTATAATAAAACCCTTGGCAAACTGGAAACAGAAAGAAACTCCTTCAACCTGATGAAGGAATCTACAAAACCCCCTTACCTAACACTCACTTAACAGTCAAACCTGAATGTTTTGCACCTAAGAGGGAAAAAGCCAAGGATGTCTGCTCTCACCAGTCCTAAGCAACATCATACTGGATGTCCTAGCGAGTGTTAAAAGGCAAGAAGAGTAAATAAAAGGCAGCCAATTTGTAAAGGGAGTAATGAAGTTCGATTTATAGGTGATATGATTGTTTATATAGAAAATTCTGAGGATTCTACAATAAAGTTCTTAGAACTAATGACTGACTTGAGCGAGTTTTCTGACTACAAAAATAATATTAAAACAAATTATATTTCTATATATTAGTAAGAAACAGCTTAAAATAAAACTTAAAAATTTGTAATAGTACCAAACACATGAAAAAGTTAGATATAAAGCTATCAAAATATGTTCAATTTCTATATGTCAAAAACTACAAAATAGTGATGAAAGAAGTAAAAGAAATATTAATATATGGGTAATTATATTTTGTTAATAGTTTGAAAGATTCGATATTGCTAAAGTGTCAATTCTCCAAAAACTAATACATAGATTCAATATAACCCTATCAAAATCCCAGTAGGATATTTTGAAAGAATTGACAAACTAATTCTAAATGAAATCTTTGTACATGGAAATGCAACAGAAAGTATTCAAAACAACTTTGAAAAAAATCTTTGAAGGAATCACACTCCCCAATTTTAAAATTTACCATAGATTGATAAGTTAGACACACAAATCAATGGTATAGAATAAAGGGTCCAGAAACAAATCCGTGTGTATATATGAATCACAAGTAGTTTTTGGTATTGATTGAAGGCAATTCAATGTAGAGATCACAGTGTTTTCCATAAATAGTTCAGGAACAATTGACATCTATAAGCAAAAATTGAATCCTGACACTCTCACACAAAATATATAAATTAACACAAATACATTCTAGCCTTAATGTAATACCTAAAATTATAAAATGTCTAAAACAATCTAAGGAGAGAATCTTTGTAAACTTGGGTTAGGCACAAGTTGCTTATGTATGACAGAAAAAAACATAATAAATCAGGCTTCATTTAACATTAAAACAAAGCAAATGAAATTTATGTTCTTAAAAGGCAGTATTAGGGGCACGCCTGGGTGGCTCAGTCATTAAGCGGCTGCCTTTGGCTCAGGTCGTGATCCCAGGGTCCTGGGATCGAGCCCCGCATTGGGCACCCTGCTCGGCAGTAAGCCTGCTTTTCCTCTCCCCCTCCCCCTGCGTGTGTTCCGTCTCTCGCAGTGTCTCTCTCTATCAAATAAATAAAAATCTTAAAGAAAAAAAGACAGTATTAGGAAAATGAAAAGACAAGTTATTGATTGGGAAAATATTTGCCAACTCATGTCTCTTAAATGATTTCTATCTAGAATTTATAAAAAAACATTCAAAACTCAATAATAAGAGAAACATGCAATAGAACATAATGGACAATAGAAACCAAAAGAACGGTAGAACAGATCAATGTAACTAGGAGCTGGTTCTTTGAAAGAATTAATAAGATTGATAAACCCCTGGTGAGACTTATCAAAAAGAAGGAGAAAGGACCCAAATAAATAAAATAAAAAATGAAAGAGGAGAGATCACAACCAACACCAAAGAAATACAAACAATTATAAGAACATATTATGAGCAACTCTTTGCCAGCAAATTAGATAATCTGGAAGAAATGGATGCATTCCTAGAGATGTATAAACTACGAAAACTAAACCAGGAAGACATAGAAAACCTGAACAGACCTATAACCACTGAGGAAATTGAAGCAGTCATCAAAAATCTCCCAACAAGGGCGCCTGGGTGGCTCAGTTGGTTAAGCGACTGCCTTCAGCTCAGGTCATGGTCCTGGAGTCCCTGGATCGAGTCCCACATCGGGCTCCCCGCTCAGCGGGGAGTCTGCTTTTCCCTCTGACCCTCTTCCCTCTCGTGCTCTCTGTCTCTCATTCTCTCTCTCAAATAAATAAATAAAATCTTTAAAAAAAAAAAATCTCCCAACAAACAAGAGCCCAGGGCCAGATGGATTCCCAGGGGAATTCTTCCAAACATTTCAAGAAGAATTAATACCTATTCTTCTGAAACTGTTCCAAAAAATAGAAATGGAAGGAAAACTTCCAAACTCATTTTATGAGGCCAGCATTACCTTGATCCCAAAACCAGACAAAGACCCCATCAAAAAGGAGAATTACAGACCAATATCCCTGATGAAAATGGATGCAAAAATTCTCACCAAAATACTAGCCAATAGGATCCAACAGTACATTAAAAGGATTATTCATCATGACCAAGTGGGATTTATCCCTGGGCTGCAAGGTTGGTTCAACATCCACAAGTCAATCAGTGTGATACAATACATTAATAAAAGAAAGAACAAGAACCATATGATCCTCTCAATAGATGTAGAAAAAGCATTTGACAAAGTACAGCATCCTTTCTTGATCAAAACACTTCAGAGTGTAGGGATAGAGGGTACATACCTCAATATCATAAAAGCCATCTATGAAAAACCCATGGCGAATATCATTCTCAATGGGAAAAACTGAGAACTTTCCCCCTAAGGTCAGGAACACGGCTGGGATGTCCACTATCACCACTGCTATTCAACATAGTATTAGAAGTCCTAGCCACAGCAATCAGACAACAAAAAGAAATAAAAGGCATCCAAATTGGCAAAGAAGAAGTCAAACTCTCACTGTTTGCAGATGATATGACACTTTATGGGGAAAACCCAAAAGACTCCACCCCAAAACTGCTAGACCTCATACAGGAATTCAGTGAAGTGGCAGGATATAAAATCAATGCACAGAAATCAGTGGCATTCCTAGACACCAGCAACAAGACAGAAGAAAGAGAAATTAAGGAGTCGATCCCATTTACAATTACACCCAAAATCATAAGATACCTAAGAATAAATCTAACCAAAGAGGCAAAGGATCGTACTCAGAAAACGATAAAATACTCATGAAAGAAATTGAGGAAGACACAAAGAAATGGAAAAACGTTCCATGCTCATGGATTGGAAGAACAAACATTGTGAAGATGTCAATGCTAACTAGTGCAATCTACACATTTAATGCAATCCCTATCAAAATACCATCCACTTTTTTCAAAGAAATGGAACAAATAATCCTAAAATTTGTTGGAACCAGCAAAGACCCCGAAAAGCCAGAGGAATGTTGAAAAAGAAAAGCAAAGCTGGCGGCATCACAATTCCAGACTTCAAGATCTATTACAAAGCTGTAATCACTAAGACAGTATGGTACTGGGACAAAAACAGACACATTCATCAGTGGAACAGAATAGAGAGCCCAGAAATGGACTCTCAACTCTATGGACAACTAATCTTCGACAAAGCAGGAAAGAATGTCCAATGGAAAAAAGACAGTCTCTTCAACAAATGATGTTGGGAAAATTGGACAGGCACATGCAGAAGAATGAAACTGGACCATTTCCTTACACCACACACAAAAATAGACTCCAAATGTTTGAAAGACCTAAATGTGAGACAGGAGTCCATCAGAATCCTAGAGGAGAACACAGGCAGCAACCTCTTCGACTTCAGCCACAGCAACTTCTTCCTAGGAATATCACCAAAGGCAAGGGAAGCAGGGGCAAAAATGAACTCTTGGGACTTCACCAGGTTAAAAAGTTTTGCACAGCAAAGAAACAGTCAATGAAACCAAAAGACAACTGACAGAATGGGAGAAGATATTTGCAAATGACATATCAGATAAAGGGCTTGTATCCAAAATCTATAAAGAACTCATCAAACTCAACACCCAAAGAACAAATAATCCATTCAAGAAATGGGCAGAAGACATGAACAGACATTTTTCCAAAGAAGACATCCAAATGGCCAACAGACACATGAAAAAGTGCTGAACATCGCTCGGCATCAGGGAAATCCAAATCAAAACCTCAGTGAGATACCACCTCACACCAGTCAGAATGGCTAAAATTAACAAGTCAGGAAATGCTAGATATTGTTGAGGATGCGGAGAAAGGGGAAACCTCCTACACTATTGGTGGGAATACAAGCTGGTGCAGCCACTCTGAAAACAGTAGGGAGGTTCCTCAAAAAGTTGAAAATAGAGCTACCATATGACCCAGCAATTGCACTACTGGGTATTTACCCCAAAGATACAAATGTAGGGATCCAAAGGGGTATGTGCAGCCCAATGTTTATAGCAGCAATGTCCACAATAGCCAAACTACGGAAAGAGCCAAGATGTCCATTGACAGTTGAATGGATAAAGAAGAAGTGGTATACATACACACACACACACCCACACACACCCACACAGTGGGATATTATGCAGCCATCAAAAGGAATGAGATCTTGCCATTTGCAACGACATGGATGGAACCGGAGGGTATTATGCTGAATGAAGTAAGTCAATCGGAGAAAGACATGTATCATATGATCTCACTAATATGAATACACACACACACACACACACACACACACACACACACACAGTGGAATATTATGCAGCCATCAAAAGGAATGAAATCTTGCCATTTGCAATGACGTGGATGGAACTGGAGGGTATTATGCTGAGTGAAGTAAGTCAATCGGAGAAAGACATGTATCATATGATCTCACTGATATGAGGAACTTTTAATCTCATGAAACAAACTCAGGGTTGCTGAAGTGTTGGGGGGTGGGAGGGATGGGGTGGCTGGGTGATAGACATGGGATAGGGTACGTGCTATGGTGAGCGCTGTGAATTGAGTAAGACTGTTGAATCACAGACCTGTACCTCTGAAACAAATGATATGCTATTTGTTCAAAAAAAAAAAAAAAAAGATGATAGTAGGGAGCGAAAAATGAATGGGGGGAATCGGAGGGGGAGACGAACCATGAGAAACTATGGACTCTGAGGAACAAACTGAGGGTTCTAGAAGGGAGGGGGTTGGGGGGATGGTTTAGCTTGGTGATGGGTATTGAAGAGGGCACGTATTGCATCGAGCACTGTTTGTTTCATGTGAACAATGAATCATGGAACTCTACATCAAAAACTAATGATGTAATGTATGGTGATTAACATAACATAACAAAATAAAATTAAAAAACAACATAATGGACAAAGTTTTTGAATAGGAACTCCACCAAAGATATTATACAAATGGCAATGTGAGCTGCTGAATACAAATACTGAATATTATTTGTCAGCAGGGAAATGAATATTAAACCAAAATGAGATGTCACTACAATTTGATTAAAATGTATATTTTGTATATTATATGATATTATGTGATATTCATAATATATTATGTATATTATGTGATATTCTACAAACCAGTGAGTGTGTATGTGAGGTACAGAGAGGAAGGAAGAAATGCCTACACCCTATAGAATTTTCTTGGCCAGTGGAACTGCTCTGTATCCTGATTTCAGTGAAGAAGCTAGTAATATGCATTTATCCAAACTCAGGACTGTACATTTTAATTTTGTCTCACTAAAATGAAATACATTATAGAACTGAAATCAGGATAAATATAGTTAAATGATAATGAATTCCAAAGCAAGTCACGTTTTGATCTTTTTTTCTGTACAAATTAATAGCTGTTTAAAATACACTTATTAGAGATTAAATGAATTATATGTATAGTATTTTTACAACAAAATGGGTTATTCAGATTTCAAAAAACTACTCTTTTCTGTAGAGTTCAGGAGCAACTTGCCAATGTTTAACTTATTTCATATTTGTCCTATCTCACATGATCCACTACTTTTAAATACTCTGGAGTATCACATAGTCACACAACCATTTCCTCTTTTCCATTTGCTCCTCATGCTGCTGTAACAAGCATCCCCTACTCCATTTCCCTTAGCACTGCTCTCATTTTTACCCTGGACCTCTCTAGATGTCCAACGCAACGGAATCATTTCAAGTTTCATCATAAGATACCTCAAGGCATTCAGGACTATTGACCTTTTCATCCTACACAGAAAAGCATTTTTTAATTTCTTGAGTTTTCCCGTATCCTCTACTGATTCCCCTTCAAACTCTTTAGCTACTCCTCTTTTATTCTTTCAATGGATAATCTACTGAAAGAGCTTACTTTGTGGATAAGTTAAAATTTGCCATTCTCAATTCTTACTGTCTTTTCAATGAATGCATTCTTCGTGGGTAAGCCCATCTCCTCCCATGCTTTAAACAACTCTCAGTATGCTTATGACTCACCAAGCCATTGTTGCCCCCCAATAACAGTATCTCGAATTGCAGACTTATATTACTTTAAACTCTCTCATCTCCATCACCCTGAAGCTCAGTGAATAGCTGTCATTTTCTCTTTATTCAATGATGTCATCTCTGCAAACATGTTCATCAGTGTTTCTTGATCTCTAATAGTACTCCAAAAGTCTCCTGCTTTCCTCCAAACTAAGGATGAAGTTAGCCGTTTGACCACATTTTTTGAAGGATGGATCCTTAGGAGTCACAATGTAATTGAATCAGTGTTGTGTCAGATAATCTTGAGCTAGAGTTAAAGGGACCATTTATACTTGAAATAAGATCTTGATCTCTTTTTCTCTCTCTTTCTTTCTCTTATTCTCTCTCCTGGTATTTTTTATTTCCCTTGGCTGGTAAAGTGACCTGGATATGTCTCCTCTTGGTTAGAAGTTACCACCATATTAGATAGTTTGGGATATGTGCTTTAATAAATTTAGACATTTGAGGAAACAACGTTTAGTCTTTTACTTTGGCTCTTGTATTCTTTTTCTTTCTCCTTTTCTTTGGATCTCTTAAGATTCAGTGGAGATTTGAAAGAACAAGAAATCTATAGTACAAAAATATAAGCATTTGGGCACCAAAGATAGAGGAAGAGAGAAAGATGCTCATATAGGTTATTATATTAATGGGAAAAGAGGGATATGCTTCTCTGTGATTTTAAACTAACTAGAAGACTAGAGGAGGTGCTCAAATGTATAAGATTTTGGTCTGGGGATTGCCAATGTCAGGGAGTAATGGGAAAATAGACTAGCTGCCCTACATTCTGCTTTATTTAGCCTGTGCTGAACTATTTTCCCACCTCAATGAACATTTTCATTCCCCTTAATGAAAGTTGACAAGTTCTAAAACTATAGAAAAATACACATAATAAAATATCAAATACAAAAATGTTAGCCAGCCAGAATAAAGAAATGCTAATATTTTATTGCATCTCCGTCAGATTTTCTTTATTTTTAAATAAAATGTATACTGTATAACATTATGGAAGATGGTAAAGCCCTTTTTGTTCCCCATTGCAATGACATTATCTTAATCTCTTTTTTCCAAGAGATAAACACTATCCCCAATATGATGTGCATCCTTCCCGTTTATGCTTTTAGAATTTTGTCATTTATATATCCAAAGCAAAGCACTGCTTCGCATTGTTTTAAAAATGTGTATTAATGCTGTCATAGTGTATATATTATTCCATGATATTTTTTTACTCAGTATTGTGTTTTTGATATCTGTTCTTGTTCACATGCATTAACTGGTTTTTATTGCTGTATGAATTGTGTGAATGCACAATAATTTATTATTCATTCCCTTAACTAAGGACACTGCTGCAGTGGATATTTTCATGCATATTTTCTGTGGTGAATATGTGAAAGAGTTTCTCCTGGACATATATTTAAAATCAGCATTGCTGAGTCACAGATTACATATCTCAATATCCAGAGATTGACAACATACCCTTTAAAATGGTTTACCATTTTGCTCTCTCACCTGCTAATGAATGAGAGTTTTAGTTTCCTTTGTCTTTGTCAAATCTTGGCAGTATCAGAGTTTTGAGTTTTTAAATTTAAATTGATATTAATTAACATATAGATAATTTTCATTGATAATTAAGGAAGATGAGTATTTCTTCATATGTTTTTTGGTGTTTATTTTTTTGGTGAATTGCCTATTTAACAAAACAAACAAGCATTATTATGGAAAACATATACACTGAGATGTGTGTCCAGATATCTTAAATATCATGACTGAGAACTGAGGCCACCTGTGTCAGCATATCTGTATGATTTCTTCTGGGAAATTCTTGCCCAAGAAGAGGAGTCTATAAGCCAATAAGTATTTTCACTATTTGCTTCAGGAAATTCTTGCACACCAATAGGTCTGAGAAAAGAGTTTGCTCATCTGGGCAAATGGTCACCCTATAAGATATTAGATTGCTCACCCGAGTAAACAACTAGCTTATCAAATAACAGTTCATTTATCTTGACCCATTTCAAGATCATTGCCTCTTAATGTCCACCACAATTATGTCAGAAACTTCTCTCAAAATTAAGCAGTTCTGCACCTTGAAAGAATTACCTTTATCATTGAGCCCAAACTACAACCTATAAATGTCCTTCCTTAATATCCTTTTTCTGAGTCACTACTATGACTCTGTCATGGTGTCCTCCTCTACCACAGTAAGTGTAATAAATTTAGCCTGATTTTACCTATCTATATTTAGGTAAATAAAAAGGTTTATTGATGACCTTTGGGGAGTCAAGAATTGACAACACATAAGTAGGATAACATAAGGATTTCTCCTCCCTATATATTTGTCCCACCCAACTTAAATAATAAGCAGTCTTGTTTCATCTATATCCCTACCCACTTCCTTCTTCATGTCCAGATATTTTAAATTAATCCTTGACATCATATCATTTCAGCTCATTTGTTAATTAGATTGTATATTTTCTTATTTAAAAATCAAATATATCATAGACATTCATTCTCTTTCTATTTATGTACTTCAAATATCCTCTCCAATTCTGTTGCTTGGCTTTTATTTGTGATTCATTAATATACAGAAGGTATTTATTTCTTAACAATTTTACAATGTATTTATAAACCTGCTTCTTAAAATATGTTGAAATTATTGTTGTGTATAGAATTAGGTAGTATCTAAGTTAATACTTTTCCATATGGAAATGAATGGTCCCTGCTCTAGTTTTGAACACTTGTTTCCTTTGTCTTTGATTTGTAATGCTAACTTTGTCATTTATGAAATTCACATATATGTTTGAGTCTAAATCCTATCTCTGTATTCAGTTGCATTGATCTCTTTGTCTATCACTATATGAAAGCTATATGATTTTAATTAATACAACTCTATATACTAATTCTAGATATCCAGTATGGCATGCATCAACCAACATATTGTCCTTTTTTTAATCAGAAAATTTTTGATGTTTTTGAGTCTAAACTTAACCACATTTAATTTAAATTAAGTTTGTCTTAAGTCTTTTAACATTCTGTTCGAAAAAGAAAACAAAAAAAACATTCTGTTTGAGATTTTTCTCTGAAGTTATAATAATTTTATAGATCTATTTCTGCACAAATGATACATAAATGATGTGAACATTCACAACTATGCACACAAAATATCTATTTATTCAGATTTCCTTTTATGAAACTTTAATCACCTTTTGTGCTTTTTTTTCCAAAAAGTTTTTGTACGTCTTTTCTCAAGATTTAGTTGTAAGTGTTCTGCAGATTTTCTAAATTGACTTTTAAAATATTTTAGAGTAGTTTTAAATTTGCAAAAAACATTGTAAAGATAGTACAGAGAGTTTCTATGTATCCCATGTTCAGTTTCCTTTATGTTTAACATCTTACCTTAGTATGGTATATTTGTCACAATTAATGAACCAATATTGATGTATTATTAACTAAAATGTATATCTTATTCAAATTTCCTTAGTTTCTCGTGAATTTCCTTTTTCATTTCCAGAATCTTATCTAGGATACAGCATAGCATTTAGTTGACATGTTTCCTTGAGCTCCTCTTGACTGACAATGTCTTGAACTTTCCTTGTTTTTGATGATCTTGACAGTTTTGAAGAGTACTGATCAGGCATTTTATAAATATTCATCAATTGGAATTGATCTAATGTTTTTCCTCATCATTAGACTAGAATTATGGATTTTGGGGGAAGGAAGACCACAGAGGTAAGGTGTCATTCTTGTCATGGAATTTCAAGGGTACATATTAGCAACATGACTTACCACAGTTGATGTTGACCTTGATCTCCATGTTTGATGTAGTGCTTATCAGGGATCTGCTCTGTAATGTTAGTCTTCCTTCTTCTTTCCATACTGTATTCTTCTGAAGGTGATCACTGCATGCAGACCACACTAAAGGACTGGGGATTTGTGTTCTGCCTCCTTGAGGGAGGAGTACCTGCATACATTTATTTGGAATACTTCTATGTGGATGCTTTGTCTATTCTTCCACATTTATTCATTGATTTTTTTATTGAAGTATAATTGACATATAACATTATAATAGTTTCAGGTGAAAGGTTATCTCTATAAAATTCAATTGAGGTTTTTCAATTGCTTTTCAAAAATTCTATACTATTATTAGATTTTATTTGTATAAGCAATTCACTTCTAGAAGATATAATTCAAATTTCTTTCTCTGGTTACTATTCTTTTTTTTATTTCTATTTTAGTTATATAATTTCTGCATCTATAGGCCATTGCAGTTCACAATGATTTTCTTCTTAGTGGATATACTTTTAGAATACATAGTTTTTGTCTTTATAACCATTAATGCTTTTATCTTAGATTTTTTTTTCTTATATGGTTATTGTTATACTAGCTTCCTTTTTAGTAAGATTGCCCTTTTATGTTTTTCTGACCCTCTATATTGAGATTTTGGGTTTGTTTTCTTCTAAAATTAATTCTTGAAGTAGTTTATCTGAATGAAAAATACTTTTTTTTACTGTATTTAAATAGGTAAATAGATATTTATTTCTTTTACATTTGTAAGATTGCTGCTATATTTGAACTTTTTGTGACTTTGTGACTTTATTTTATGTTTTTACATTGGAACATCCCTAAAATTAGACTGTTTCTTACAATTGATGATTTTCTTATGTTCTGCCTTCTGGGAATTGATTTTGTTTTTATTGCATTTGTTTCTGCCTTTAATATTGATTGATTTTTATTATTCATTTTCCTCTTACTTGTCTGGCAAGCATAGATTTTATTTCTATATTAGTGCTTAACATTTGTTATATGATTGTTAAGTTCTCTGTATGTCTTATGGATAAGGAAATAAAATAATAGACTAGTATGAAAAAGGAGATTGTAAATGTAAAAAAAATAAATTGAGGTCCAAAGAAACTCCATTTCAGAACCAGTAAGTAAAATAAAAACCACAAGCAAAGAATAGACACAACTGAAATATGAATCTACATTTTTAATAAAAAGAATGCAGAACACAAAGGCAAAGGAGTCAAGATATTTAGAAATGAGATAACAACTAGACAGGACAGAAATTTGCAATTAAATACAAGGACAATTGATTTAAAAAAAAGAGAACACAACAAATGCAAACAAAACAAAAAGTAGAATATAATTTCATGAAATGAATAAGGAATTGAACATAGGCATAAATGACATTGTTTTAATGTTCATAGAATGCACTGTTTAAAGAGAAGATTAATAGAACCATAATGAGAATTAAGCACATAATTACAAGAGGGCAGATTTCTGTTAATAAGATGTAATAATATCTATGTAATGGGGTAGCTCCTCCAACATTGAAATTGAGGGAGGAACTTCCTAAGATCTTACGAATGAACAGCTGTTAATCTACTGAAATGAGAGGACAGAGGCACCCAAGAAATAGTAATAGCGTATGGGAAGACTTGAGGAAAAAAATAGCATGTTTTAGGAACTAAAAAGACATACATTGTTATGAGATGAATTGTGCCTCCCCCGCCCTTGACCCTGGAATTCCAATGTTGAAGCCCTAATACCCAGGACCGCAAAATGTGACTGTATTTGGAGATAATTAAGTTAAAGTGAGGCTGTTAGGTTAGGCCCTAATCCAATCTGACTGATGTCTGTATATTAAGAGAAAATTTGGACTGAGAAAGATACATCAGGGATATACATGCCCAGAAGAAAACCTTTGTCAAGGCACAGCGAAGAGACAGCCATGTGCAAGCCAAGGAGAGAGGCCTCAGGAGAAATCAAACCTGCTAACACCTTGACCTTGGGCTTCCGGCCTCCAGAACTATGATGAAATAAATATCTTTTATTTAAGCCAGCCAGTCTGTGGTATTTTGTTGTGGCAATGCTGGCAAGCTAATAATGCACATAGATGGAGTTGAGAGCGAGGAGAATGAAGCAAGATGAAATTGACATAAAACCAAAGCTATATCCTGCAGGCTTTATAAACCAAGCAAAAGGTGATCTTCTCTATTTGAAGTAGAATGGGAAGCAATTGAAGAGTTTGAAGCAGAGCCATGACATACTCAGATCTGCATTTTACAATGATCAGTCTAGTTGCTTTATGGAAAATGGCTTTATGGGAAATGGCTTCGAGAAAGGACAGACTGGATGGGCGGCTTTTTTGATAGTCTAGTGATGAGATGAAGGTAGCTGGGGACTGAATGTCTGTGCCTCATCCCCAATTCATATGTTGCACCTCTATTCCCTAATGTGATGGTATTTGGATATGGGGCTTTTGGAGAGTAATTAGGTCATTATGGTGGAGCCCTCATGATGGGATTAGTATAGACAGAGACATGAGAGAGCTTGCTTCCTCTCTGTCTCCATCACGTCAGGGAGACAGCAGGAAGGTGGCTGTCTATAAACCAGGAAGAAGGTCCTTCCCAGAACCAAACTGGCTGGCGCATTAACCTTGGACTTCCCAGACTTCAGAACTATGAGAAATAAATATCTGTTATTTAAGCTAACTCAGTCAATGGTATTTGTTAGAGTAGCCTGAGTTGCCTAAAATGAAGGTAGTCTATACTGTGCTTTCACATCCTAATCTACTACTATACCATATATACTTACTATGCCATACTTCTACATTCTCATGGAAGTGTCCCTGCTTTCATTATAGCACCTAAAGCATTGCACAATAACTTAGCTGTCTACAAATATATATTTATCTGCATTAAACTCTGTGCTCTCTCATGATGGGAATGTTATCTGATTTATCTTGATTTTTGAAGCAGTGCATGGCATCTGAAGGTATTCAACAAGTCTGAGTTACCTTTCCAGAAAATTCTACATTGTGACTATTGAATTTTTATTCTGAACTCCTCTTAGCTCCATTGTCATCCTTGTGGTTTGCTGTTACATGGTGTCCGGTGAGGACCTATAGAAATGTAGAAACATCCATCTGACTGCCACAGAGAAGTCAGAATCGTCATCTTTGATTCTTCATAAAACCCTCCTACATTTTGCATTGATTTATCCATTGAATGTGCCCTTTCTATCTCTCCAGGTAAAACCATGCATTTTCTTTCTTCTGGCTCTGCTTGGAAAATTGGTCAGCGTCTTTGCCGATACCTTGTATTTGAGGCTTTGTACCATAGATTGTGATTGATTTACCACATGTGAGTATTTGCATTTCCTATTCATCCTTTGATGTTTCTTTGTTTTTCTTTGTAGCTGGGTTTGCTCTAATGCAAGTAGGATTAACATCTTCAAACACTTATATCTGAATTCTCCTGAGCTCCTCCTGATCCTTTACTTGAAACTTTCTTCACTGAGGTACACTTGCCTTTCATGCAAGCAGATTTGTTAGATGAAGAAAGTTGTTGAGTAATATGGAGATTCTCATTCTTGATTTTGGATATTTGTGTCATTAGATATCCTCAGAAAGGATAAACAATTGTTTAGTCACCCTAAGGTGAAGTTTGTGTTTCCCTGTCTTGTAACAGTTGACACAGAAATAAATTCTGTGAGCCTTTCAGCTTTGGTGGAAGTTTTTCATTATATGCTGGTGATTGATAAAGATCCCATGTCTATACTACATATCTGGATGGATTGTGATTCCTGAAAAGGATTTAGGAAAAACAAGCAAGTGAAGCTTCAACTTGGCAAATTTCAGTCATTCATTTATGTGCCACATGTATTTGGTATATACTATGTGCTAAAAATATCCTAGTTACTTGGGTTATGGCATTAGTAAGACAGTGTCTGTCTGTGGAGATATATTCAGTATAGCAAGGAAGATAGAAGTATTAAAATAACTGTAATATGTTGATTGATGTCATATCCATGATCGGGGTATGCATATGGAGCTGTAAATATGATCCCAGGTCCCATTTATTTCTTTATGCTGAACAGGCCTAAAATATGTCGGAAGTCTTAGGATCACTATTGGTCCTCTTTGGACCTGGAAACAAAAGATCTTCAATCTGACCTAACATTAATCATTTTGAAAAGTGATGAAGTAAAAGTTTATGTATCACACTCAGGGTAATGAACAGAAGTGGAGAAGGAATTAGAAAGTAGAAGTGTCTTTGTGTTAATTTTATCACCCACCCACCCATCTCCAAGAGAAGTGAATATTTCAAAGCTGGAAGACTAGAGCTGTATCCAAAGGTCGTAGTGGGAAACCTAGTGATTCTCATTTTAGCATTTAAGACTAACTGGCATATGTTCCTGGCAATCTCATTGCATAAATTAGATTTTAAATAAATGAAGTAGGAAACATTCTCAGAAAATGAGGACATTCAAATTTAGAATTTCAAAATTGAGCATCATTTTTTTGACCCCTAAACAAGTTGCCTTTCTGTTTATAGAGTATGCTTTAATGTATCAGCATATAAACTGAGGAATAAGTGGTTGAAAAAAAATATCTCAGGTTGTACAGTGGAGGCAAGGGAAGAAAGAGGAGCACACACTGGGAAGAGTCAGTGGGGAGTTACATTTGGTGTGGGAATTTTGAGCGAATGTAATGAATTCTTGGTAGCTTGTGGAACTCAAGCACAGAGCAATGTCAATGTAATTTCTGTGGGCTGCAAGAGGAGACATGATGAAGCCAATATAGGTTGATTGAAGAAATGCCTGGGCCTCTGAACAAATATAATTGGAGCACTGGCTTCCAGACTGTTGTTACCTCTTTCCAGAGAGGTGAAGGTTCTATGTCATAGGTACTTAGTCAATAATACTATTAAAAGCTAATATTTGTTAAGCTCTGACTATGAGCTAGGACTATTCTAAGCGCTAACATATATTGTCATTTAATCTTTCCAACAACTCCAAGGAGTGGAGGCTGTTATTCCCACTTTTAAAGGATGAAACAGAAAAGATGAATATCTATCCTAAAGTCACACAGCTGGAGAGTGGACAAGTCAGGATTTAGCCCAAGAAACCCAGCTCCAGAGCTCACTATGAGACTCTTAACCACTATGTGAAGGATATGGTGATACTTGGGTGTTAAGCTACTTTCATGGAACTCAGAATGCCATGGAAATCACTATTAGATCTTGGGTTACTTTTGGGAGACTATGCCAACATATAAAACCCAGAAAGCCACTCGTCAGTACTGGACTTATTGCCTCTCTGCTCCAAATTCACTTTTTGGTACCTGCTCTGCATGCTGGATTAAACATTTCTCCTTAATAATGTGCACAGTGTGATGCTCTGTCAGGAGTGAGCACTGAGGTACATTGCATGAGAAGAGGACTTTTCTTCATGGATTTGGTTGTTGTGTTTGCGTCTGCATGCTCCTGCTGCATGACTGGTATGTGGTGTGAGTGTACTGGGACATACAGTGGTGCTCTGCCCTGGCAGCACCCCGAGAGCACAGTACCTCAGGTACTTCAGATACCTCACAGCCATAGCTCAGGCCCAGGGACCACTTTCATGTAGTTCTCCTGACATGAACATCAGGTGCTCCAATCCTGCAGTCATGCATGCCCTAAATCCCTTGGCCTGTCCACTCACCAGTCTTGGCTCACTTGTGAGTTGGAGGATTTCTCGTACCTGTTCAGCAACTGTGGACAAGCATTAGAGTAGCCCAGCCAGTGAACTTGTCCAGCATCCTATAGTCTCCAACTCATGAAACTATGCCTTCATCCAAAAGGTCTGAACCCCACTGTTGAAGAGGCATCCCCTTCGAATTCTGTCTTTCTTTCCACTCTCACCATCAGCCCTAGAGTACCTGTCTGAGTCCTTTTTACATTTTTATTGATCCTTTGATCATAGTTTAATAAATTCTTTGTATCAAGCTTCCCCTTTTTAAAATTATCATGTGGTTTCTGTTTCCTGATGGGAGGCAGACTGATAGAAAAGCCAAGCAGCTTGGATACTGTGGAGTCCTCTGACACATATAAAGTACATACGGAGCAGCACGTTTCTCACTCAGTGTGGGAAATGGTGGAGGAAGCTCTCTCAGATTGTGTGTGTGTGTAAGTTTTGAAGTTGGGAGTACAGCGTATACTTCCCAGATATTCCGATGATGAATCTCTGTCCTAAGAAGAGGAGAATGAGGAACTGAGTTCCTACACACGTTAGACAATATTTCCTACTTAAATGCCAGATTAAGCAACTCATGGACACAGAGTGAATCTGAAACCTTCCTTTGAAAGATTCAAGTCCATAAATCAATGACTAGATTACACTTTGTGATGCCTTTTGAAATTTACAAGAAAGATAATGTGTGTAAGATTCTTTAAAAATTGACTAATTCAAGTATAATTCAGAACAATTTACTAATGTGCAGTGATTTATACAGAGACTTTCTTTTGCTTAAGAATTTCCAAATGGAATGCATGAGAGAGAATAGCCAAATTGAAAAGGCTTTTACAAGTTATAGAAAAGGTGGGGGAAAAAAAAATGGTGGGATATCTCATGAAAAATGCTATCACCAGGGCATTCAAAGTGGGCACATGCTGACCTTATAGTGTCACGACATCCAGCCTGTGTGAACTGTGATTGATCCTGTGGGTCTGCTGCATCCCCTCCTTCCTCTCCTCTCCCCTGGATCTGAAATGTGACCCTTAGCATGAATAATACTGGTGACAGGATAAGCAGAACAAACAGTTTTTACGTAATGAGAATGGTCATGGGGTGGGGGGGGGGTGCCCATATTTCGCACCCATCATCACAGTGTTCTAGTTTTAGCTACCCTTATACACTCATTCCATCTTCCCCATTAGACTATAATGAAGAAAATTCCGGACGTGTTAGGTTGAATTGTGAAATTGCTAAGATTTTCTGACCAAGAGAGAGATCAGTATTGTATGATCAACTTAATGCTACTTTACCTGGGAGTACTTTAGTACCTATTTCAAAAAGATAAGACCTATTTTAAGATAGGGTCAAAATAAAAAAAAAAAAATGAGAGATTCTTTAATATCAAATATCTGACGTTCAAATTACCTTGAATATCTATCTTTTAATAGTTGTTTTGTCTGTAATTTTCTTCTCTTGTCTGGACCTAGTCAAGTTTTGATAGGGTTAGGTTGACTTCATAAAGTGAGTTGGCAAGTGTTCTCTCCACCTCTGTTTTATGGAAGAGTTTTGTGTAAGCTTGGTATCATTGGTAGTTTAAATGGTGATAGATTTTACTAGTGAGGCCATCTAAACCTGGAGTTAGTTTTCTTTCTGGGAAAGGTTTAAACTACAAATTTAATTTCTTTCAAAAGATACAGGGCTAGTCATATTTTCCATTTCTACCTGTGGCCAAATTGGTAAATTGTGTTTTTGAGGAATTTTCCCATTTCAGATTGTTGATTTTATCCATAGAAAGCTGTTCATAATACTCACTTTTTATCATTTTTAGATCTGTAAAATCAGTAGTGGTTATTGTTGATTGTAATTTAATCCTGTTGTTGTCAGAGAACATACTCTGAGTGATTTCAGTCCTTTAAAAGTAATGAGACTTGTTTTATAGCCTGGCATATGATCTTTCTTGATGCACTATCCATATCGACTTTAACAGAATGTATTTAAAGTAGTCAGAGGCAGTGTTGCATAAATATTCATTAAATCAAGATAACTTCTATTGTTATTCAAATATTCTTCATTCTTATTGAACTTCTTTTGTCAACCTGTCTATCAATTACTGACAAAGGAGTGTTGAAATCTACAACTAAGTCCATTTCTCTTTTTAGGATTTTCCTTTCAATTTTTCCTTTATGAATTTTGAAGATTGACCATTAGATGTGTATTTATTCAGTATTCTGCTGTTGACTTCACTTGATCTTAGCCAAAAGGCCGAGAAGCGATTCTGCTGTTGTCTTGACAAAATTACCCTTCTATGCTTATGAAATGCCTCTCTTTACTTCAAGGGCTACTTCTTGTCTTAAAGTCTTAGTTATTAGAGCCTCTCCACTTTCTTAAGCTTGATGGTTGAACTTTGTAGTTTCTATCCTTTTACTTCTACTGATAGGTATCTTTATATTTAATAAATTTAGATATAGTTGATCAGGAATTTTTATCCAGTTTGACTAGATAAGAAATTTTCTTTTTTTAAAAAAAGATTTTATTTATTTATTTGAGACAGGGAGAGAGAGAGCATGAGTAGTGGGGAGGAGCAGAAGGAGAGGGAGAAGTAGACTCCGTGCTGAGCAAGGAACCTGATGTGGGGCTTGATCCTAGGACCCTGAGGTCATGACCTGAGCCAACGGCAGATGCTTAACTGACTGAGCCACCTAGGCTCCCCTAGATAAGAAATTTTCTTAATTGTGGGAGTGTATTTATTGATATGGTTGTATTTAAGTTTATCAACTTATCAAATTATCAACAAACTGTTTGTTCCCTTTCCTTTTTTCCTCCTTTCTGCCTACTTTAGGTTAATCAGAAAACATTTTCTAGTATTCTATCTTCTCTTTTAGATTTTTACTTTAATTTTGTATTAATTTTTAGTAATTGCTCAAGTTATTATAATATACATCTCTAACTTCATAGTACTTCACCTATAATGTAAGAACTTTATAAAAATATAAATCAGTGTCAGGGTGCCTGAGTGGTTCAATCAGTTAGGCATCTGTCTTCAGCTCAAGTCATGATCCCAGGGTCCTGGGATCTAGCCCCATGTTGGGCTCCCTGCTCAGTGGGGAACATATTTCTCCCTCTCCTTCTGCCCCTCCCCCTGCTTATGCTCTCTCTCTCTCTCTCTCAAATAAATAAATAAAATCTTAAAATACAAATCAGTGTATCCCTCATAGGATCAATGAATCCCTTTCTTTTCTAGTGCTAATTTGGTCCTATATTTTTACATATACATGTATTTAAACCCCAATATACAGAACTATTACTAATTTTCTTTAAACATTTAACTATTTTAAAAAGAATTTAAGAAATGAAAAAAAAATCTACCCAAATTTTACTATTTCTCATCCTCTTTGTTTCTTCCTTTAGATCTAATTTTCTATCTGGTATCATTTCCTTTCAACCCACAGACCTTTCTTCTTCACTTCTCGTGAGATTCTTTCAGCTACAAATTCTTTCAGTTTTCATTCATCTGAAAACATCTTTATTTTAAAATGATTTTTGAAGGATATTTTTATTGGGTATAGAATTCTAGGATGTGTTATTTATTCAATATTTTAAATATTTTGTTCCGTCAGATTTTTTTTTCCTGTTGTTTCTTATGAGAAGCAAGCCATCATTCTTATGCTTGTTTCTTTGGTTGCTTTTATGAATTTGTTTTTTTTTTTTTGGAGTTTGAGTATAATATACTTAGGTGTGGTTTTCTTCATATTTATCTGCTCATAGTTTGCTGAGCATCTTGGATCTATTGGTTGATGTCTTTAATCAAATGTGGGAAAATTTCAACCAGTATTCTCTCCAAGTATTTTTCCTGCCCCATTTTCTCTTTTCTTTCCTTTTGAATCTCCAGTTTTATGTCCACGTTGTTTTTTTTTTTTCTCTTGAATATAGGTTACATTTTCCTGATGCATGGTATACACAGTAATCATTGATTATACAGATACCATGACTGAATTATAGATACTCTGGATTCTGTTAACTTCTAAATGGTGTTTTATTTTTTCAGGCAGTTAAATTACTGGTAGGTCATCTTGACACTGGGAAAGCTTAGATATAGGCTCTGTTATTTCTATTTTGTCTTTGATCCTAGGGTAAGCCCCTTCCTGAGTCCTGAACATGTTCTTTCTTTTATGGCATTGCCCTTCTAAGATTTTAAAAGTAAGTCTGAGTTGTTTGCCAATCCCCTTTAACATGGCAGGACTTGAACCCTGAAGTTCTTTCCAGCACTGAGCAGCTGTTGAAAATCTCTGCTCAACTCCTCAGCCTTCCAATCCTTCCAGTTCTTCCAGTTCGAAACTTGGTTTCTACTCTTGCCTTTTGCATATCCAGATCAGAAGATCAAGATTTGATTGATATTTATATGCAGAATTTGGGGCTCCTCCTGTTTCTGTATCCTTATTTTGGGTTTCTCTTCTCAGTCACATCTCTTTGGCAGCTCTGAGGTCTTCCCTTATTCCTCACCAGATGAGACTATGACTTTTCATTTGAGGTCTATCCACCATGTACTGTGAACAGGAGAATTCCCTCCAGGGAAGAATTGGTTTAATGTGGATCTCACCTAATTTGTTTCATTGCTTTAAGGGTCACACCCCTTCCAATTTCTGTCTGCTTTTGCTTGTTCTCCAATGACTTCAAAATTATTTTCTTTTTTTTCTGGATGAGAGTTTGTGGTCCGAGGCTTAGACCGATATAAGGTAGTCCATCATTATCGGAAGTGATACTCCCTAACCATCTACTTTAGTCTTTTATTTGAACCATGGTTACATCCTCTTATCTGATCTCTCTGTGTATAAACCTTCCACCCACTCCTCCCCACATACCTTTGTATATAGGACATTCAGAGTAGTTTTTCTGAAAAAAAGAACAAAAACAATTTTGATTTTTTCCTGCCCCTGTGTAAACTATCTTAGAGCTTCCTTTTGCTTCCAATTTAAAGTATACACCACTTTTCTAGGTACAAAAATAAGACCTAAAATATTTAATAATTTAAAAGTGCTCCATATTGGGTACACCAGGTGAATCTGTATCAAGTTTACCTTTCCAGCCACATTGCCTGATAATGCCTTCCACTTCAGTCTCTATATTTCTGACTTCCTGAAAAACTCATTTTCCCCAAATATAGCATGCATGTATGGAACCATTCTTTTCCTTCATTGTTACATATACATATATCTGTATTAGTTTCCAAAGACTGGCATAGCAAAACAAACTGGGTGGCTTAAAAAAAATACAAAGTTATTGTCTCAGTTCTTGAGGCTAGAAATCCAAAATCAAGGTGTCAACAGGATCATGTTCTCCCTGAAGACTCCAAGGGAGGATCCTAGATGGATTCATCACTTCAGTATTTGCCTCCATCAATACCTACCATTTTCCCTCTGTGTCTAACTTTTTCTCTTTTTATAAGGACATCAATTTTTATATTAGATCTCATCCAAATGCAGAATGAGCTCCTCTTAACTTCATTACATCTTCAAATACCCTGTTTTTAAATAAGGTCACATTTATAGGTTCCTTACAGATATAAATTTTGGGGTAGAATGGAATATCTAAACTTTATTTGCCTGATTCCAGTCAAACAACTCTCTTCTTTGAGTACTTTTCTGATATTTTCATAAAATATTTCTCCTTCCATTAAATAGTGCTGTGTCTACCACATATAGCATGGATTTGTTTTCCTGACTGCCTCCTCCAACAATTTTGAGTCCTTGGAGAAAGATTCGTTTATTATTTATCTTTGCTTCTCCAGAGCCTTCTTCAATGCCTACCTTAGAGTAAATGCTTAATAAATGTTTGATAAATGAATGATTTTTAAGGGAACAAAGGGCCTGTCTTCTTCCTCATTCCTTAAAACCCTCAAGCACTATTAAGTTTCATACCACTGGCCCATCCCTGCCGGCCACAATATTATTCTCACCAAGATGAAAAGAAATTGAAGCCATATTCTTGGTAAATTAGTAACATAAACTTTGGTATCAGTGTGGATTCTCTGAGTCTAAAAAAAATGATAGAAACATAATGTAAATCTAAAAATGTTACTGAGAATGTTAGTAATGATATTGACTTAATTCTGCTCACCAGGGGAGGACCATGACTGAACTCAATGTGTTGAAAAGTTCAGAGACATTAATCTTCTTATCTGTGCCCCAGAACTCCCCCTGCAAAGATAAATGAGCAAGCATTGATGAATGCTGGTTCATTAGGAGAATTTAAAAATGCAATTTGTCTTCATGAAAAGGAAGTATTTTTACATTTTCCATTTTAAAATGAATCAGTGAAAAGAATTTTTCAACCATTACCCTTTGACTTAGAATGGCCTTGTAAGCAACATCTCAATGCAGTAATAGACTTACTTTGGGGGAAATCTTGACAAAAAGATACTTCCTGGAAAAACAATATCCACAATATACAGGCCTCTTTGAGACTCTTTCATAACAGTATTTTTAGGGTTTTAAATTCTCCCTTTTGTTTAACCTCCTAAGAGACAAGAAAAGTAAAAGCTAAAAATAATAAAAAGCAAACAAAACCCCAAAACAGCATACCTTTAAAAGGAAGTTTTCAGGTTTATGCTGGAGTAAATATATCACCATCCCAATCTTGTATTTTTTTCCATATCCATATAAGATGTTAAATATTTTGTCTCTAGTGATTAGCATGAAAATCTGAAAGGTCCCTACTGACCCAGACATAATTACTCTGCTCTAAGAGGGATATAGAATTTAAACAAACAAAGCCTTAATATCGCACAATATTTTTTAACCATTAAGTAAATAGAAAATGAAATTATTCAGAAATCCTCATCATATGATGTCTGATTAATGAAAGGCAATGTAATTCCTTTATATGAGAGTATCCATTTGAGTAATTATTTTTCACATCTAACTTTTGCTCCAATTGTTAAATATATTTTAGTGTGTTTCAGAATCAGCCCCAAGTTTGGGGGATACCAGGCATATTCCCTCGTGTATTGCCTTTTATTACTATGACTATTATTATTATTATTATTATTATTTGCGCTTGGGTTTATCTGTAGCAAATTTGTTATCAGTAATCTTTTCAGCTTTAGTGACCATAAGAATCAACTGGTGAACTTTTAAAAATTCTGCCCCAACTAAGAATTCCTTCGCAGTAGGAAATGGATTGAAGCCTGGAATTTTGCGTTAAAAAAAGATAGGTGATTCTAATGCTAGCAGTGTAGGGACAATATTTTGAGAAAGTTTGATGATCTTTTCTCCACTAAGTATGTTTTCTGTATGTAGATCACCCTTTCCTCATTCCTGAGGAACACACGGAGTTTTGTTGTTGCATCAGTGACTTTCTCATATCTTTTTAACTTTACATGTACTGAGAATTTATTTTGGAAACCACCAGCTGGCTCCACGTGTCACCTCCTTTACTTAGACCTTTCATTTTTTTAGACTCTTGTTCACAATTGAATACTTCATTTCCTTCAACCTTGAGAATCAGTTTTGTACAGCCTCAAAATCCTTTTTCCCTGGGTCCTTGGCCTCCACAATATTCAGCTCCTCAACTCAAGTGCCCACCATCTGGAAAAAAATCCTGCTTACATTTCTCTACCACATCAGCTCTCCATATGGCTTTGAAACTCAGTTAAAAACACATGGCCTTCTTCTGTGCTAAGGATCTCGATTTTCACCTTCTTTGAGTTATAATTTATTTTTATCTCAACATCTGCTAACCTTGAAGGCCATCTTTAAAAAAATGGTTTAACTCTTGGTTGGTGGTATAGCTTTTAAGATTGATTGCCAAGGACTGAAATACTAATCATGCCGGAGAAAAACCATCTCTCTCTCCTTTGCAGAGTAACTGCATCTCTATAGACCTGTTTGTCTGTTCATTGACCCAAAACTGCAACTTTAGTTTTGGTCAGTATAACATCTTCTAGAGCCATTTGGTGTATACACTGGTTTTATGATGATGGCACATTAATTTTCTTCCTTTCCTTCTTTTCATGGGAGACCCTTCTGGAAGGAGATCTCCACTCAGCATCTTAAGGCGTGTGAAATATGATATGATCAGGAAGGAAATGGAAATAAATTGCAAATTTGTATGAAAAATGAATGTCATGAAATATTTCACCAAAAAAGTGATTCAAGGCTGAGGAAGCAAAAAATGTGAGAAAAAGACATTGGGAGCAATGATGCATGAAATGTCTAAAACCACAGAGGAAATGCCTGACAAGATAGGTAGTAACAAGGAGAACAACATATCACAGACTGGGAAGGAACAGTCCTTGAGGAAAGATAAGAGGGTCGAAGAGGAGTTACTGTGTCTGGGAAGGTGTTTAATATACTCAGCTGGGTAACACCCGAAGGGTTAAAAGATCACAGAATTTATCCAAAAATACTCTGTCATTATGGACTAACACTGCCATCAGAGAAAGAGTGTTGGTGGAATTATTTAGAGAACTTTATTCTCTCTGAGTTGTAACTTTTTTTACCAAGATATTGATCAGGAACCCCTAAGGAATTGAATTAAAGCCAACGGTGTGATAATCATTTGAGGAGTGCATAGTCTGTGGACCATAGCTATTGAAATATTTTACTAGCTTTCCATTCTTAAGGGCTCAGGGGGAAAGAAAATGCTTCTACCATAGACCCTGGTGGTGTTCCCTCTGAACCAGGTGGGAAGGAGGAGATGGTGAATTCTGAAGCAATTCATATTTATTGTGAAATCCTATTGCGACAGGCTGCCTGAAGCCTTTCATTTCAGGGAATCTTTGAGTTCTGCCTCCTCCTATTGCTGCTGCTGCTGTTTCTAAATTTCCCAGTGCACTGAGGCTCTTCCCTCTCAACTCTGACTTCTTGTGTTTTCCATAATGGATGTAGGGATGTGGTTGGAGGTAGAGCCAGCTCAATGGGGCAGATGCCTGACTCTGTCACACTCTGGAACACTTCCCTCCCCACCACTTAGCCTGCCTGCCTTCTGTGTGAAGACAGTTCTTCCTGTGTAGCAGCTCCTGATGGGAATTAAATCACCTCACTGTTTTTACCAGCAAAGAATGAGCAGAGACAATGTGTATCCCAGGCAGGGTCAAAGACTTAGCAGCTAGAAGGACAGAGGATCTTGAGTCCTCTTTTAAGGCGCTGTAGTGTGAACTGATTCCTATAGAATCTACATTTATTTCCCTGTTGGCTAACTGCCTCAAAACATCCATACTAGTGTTCTGATTTTGAAAGCTAGAATCCTTTGACCTGTAGCCCTGGTTAATTTTTTTTTCTTTCATTTAAATCAAAACTGACAGGAAGAAGAATAGACTAAAAGAGTTATTTTCCTTTGCTGCTTAATGGGATATGAAACCTCAGCTTATGACTGAAAATAAAACTTTCCACTTGGGTAAACATAATTTTCTCCCTTTTTTCCCCCAGAAATAATCCCATTCATTTACAAGGATATAGTAATTTAGTATAAAATAATTCCCTTTCGACATCTTCTGTTGTAATTACTTGGCTATCTCCTTACTTCCCTTCTTCTGTGAATTTTGGACCATTCAGAGACTGAGCTGGCAATATAACTGTGGAGGAGGCTGAAGGGATGGGCACAGAGCCCTACAATGCCCAAGGAAGCCACAGGCTCTTAATACCACCCTGCTCAGATATCCCTGTAGAGTTGGTATCAGACCCAAAGATGGAGGAACCCTGGAACATCGCCCACCATGACATGGGAATTTGTGTTTTTTCTTGGGGGAGTCTGGGAGTGCATCTCTGATGTTTGGAGACTGTGATGTGCATATCCAGGGGAATCTTTGGCTAGTCCAGTGAGGAGCAAAAGTAATCAAGGTAGCTGTAGGAGAGCTTCATACACAGATAACTTTGGAAATGCTTTATCTCAGGCTCGGTGTCTTTTTTTCCTTATGTGCTCCAGCTTTTGCTCAGATAATGAGAAGAGGCAGAGAATTTATCATTTAAAATTATCTGCAAGTCCCATATGGGGCTCAGTCTTGGGTTTTGTCATTCTTAACATTCACTAAACTGCAGTTTTTCTTTTGAGAGCTTATTCTGCTTATATTAATGTGCATTAAAATGTAACAAAAAGTTTGGGATGGGGTTGAAAACACCGCATATATATAGGTATATCAAGATTTCATTTCTCTTTTGTGGAAGAAACTCAAAGTTTCCTACAGCTTGTTTAATATTGAAACTTAATGAGTCTACCTAGTGCTATTACTGAGAAAGTAATGCTAGGCTTTGCTAAGGAAGGGGCCAGACCCCAGGGCATTGGAAGAGAACAGCTAACCAGACTTTAATATAGAAAAATAGATAAATAGGGTGATAATTCAATTGGAAGGCAATGTACCTATCGTGCACCAGGAGAAAGCACAGCTGGAGGATTTGAAAGTGATTTGGAAGCAAAAACCTCTCATTGAATTACAGACAAAAAAATCAAGTTAGGGGTTGGCAGTGGAGTGAGACCTGGTTGTGAGGTTGTAGAAAAGAGACTGCCAACTCTTCTGTTGTAAGCCAGAATTCCTCAGAGAGGGCGTCTTACCTCAAAAGTTTGCTTTGGGTTAAATCTTAGCCAACATTCTCCTCACACACACACACACACACACACACACACACACACACACACACACACAGAGAGATAGAGAGAGAGAGAGAGAGAGAGAGAGAGAGAGAGATGAAAAATTGTTCTTGATTTACTTGGTAGCCACATCTCTGGGGATTGACCCTGAGGCTGTCACTGAAACCAGTGTTGTTCAGAAGCCACTGATGGATGATAATTTAACCTGGCAGGCATGTGATGTCACAGAACAACTAGCTAAAGGGAAATAGCTTTCAAAAAAGACATTACAGTTTACACTGAGTTCATACTGACATAGATTAAGAAAGTTAATGGAAAAAAATATTTGTAGGATGTTTTAGTCTTTGTCTGGAGGCCAGTTTGGGATCTGTGGAAGAAGTCCTTAATTTTGGATTATTGACATGGCACCAACTGATTTCATGGTTGTGCATTTTAGGTCAAATGAATGTTTATTCTGTGCTCCTGTTACAGAAAGATGGAAAGGGAGTTAGACCCACATCTTTCCTTCAGGAGCTTACAGTCTAGAAGTGGGGGGAAAACCATGAAAGTATAAACCCTAATTCAGTGAGACAAAAGTCAGGGTCAAAAGAAAGGCAGTGAGAAAATGCTGGGAGTTTGGAGGAGTGAGATGTCAATTTTTTATTGCTGAGAATGTCAGACTCTTCAATGGCATTGTTTGTCTTCTGTACTCTTTGTAGGTATTAAACCATAGATTTCTCAGAAGTTGTTTTTGGAGGAATATAAAATGATTTTTCTAAATTATTTATATTTGTCTCATTTTTCAAAGGCAGTTCTTCCTCCTTTTTCTTCCACTAGAGCATCCTGTTCACCTTCCATTGCTGATCATTGGAAGGTTGTATAGAAATGTGTAGCCCTAATGCCTCCTGAGAAGAAAGGTGGAGTCCAGCTTTTGGATCCCCAGTCATCAGTTCGTCAGTGCCTGGTAATGCAGAACCTGGCTCAGTCTTTGCTCTTCAAAGACTTTGGTTGCAAGTGGAAGAGCTTCACTAATACTGGAAAGGAATCTCCTGGTCCATGTTTAATCAACAATGTGGTGGTCTTGGAAATCAATTCATGGATTGGTGCTCTACCCATTAGAGCAAAACCAGACTGCTTTAAGCTTCTCCAAACTGTTAGGATACTTTCTGGCACTCACATTTCCAATTTTATGTATTTCCTTGATTTATACTTTTTTTGTGCATACATTCTTATCCTTTTATAGCTCCTTAAGAGCAGGATATATGCCTGAATTATCACTGTATCCTTAGTAATTCCTAGAACAATGAAGGGGCTTAATTATGTTTTGGAATAGGGGGGTAGCTGATGGAAGAATATAGCTTTATTCATGGGTATTTTTAGACCTTTCTGTAGACTTTGAACTTATTTCAAAATTGTTCAAAAAGAACTATTTTGACAATCAGGGTCACATTATTTCAACTCTCTGAGACTCAGTTTTCTCACCTACATATGAATCATTGAGACTTCAGATGTGGAGATGTTCTCCAACTGCCCAGTACTGACATTTTAGGACTTTGCAGGTCACCCATGAACTGAACTGCTTAAATGAATGTTGAAATACAGATAACTTTTCTGACAAAGGGTTGTATATAGTAGCTCTCTTCTACCTGGAGTGTGCACTTACTTGAACATACACAAGAACTGTCTAGGCACCTTGGTGACTCAGTTGGTTAAGCATCTGACTCTTGATTTTGGTTCTGGTCATGATCTCAGGGTCCTGAGATCAAGCCCCACGTCGGGCTTGGTGCTCGGTGGGGAGTCTACTTGAGGATTTTCTCTCTCTTTCCTCCTCTGCCCCTCCTCCTGCTCATGTGTGCATGCACTATCTCTCTCTGTAAAATAAATAAATCTTAAAAAAAAAAAGAACTGTCCAGAGCTGTGGGGGAGTGTATATTTTAAAGAAATCAGTTTTCAGATTTATGCATCTTCTTTCCTAAAATTGATCTTTGTAAAAATTCCTTTGCACTGCCATTCTTTTATTCCCAACTCAGTCTTCACAATTTTCCTGTTTGCATTTAGTGAAAATCTATTTCTCACCCATTGTGACTCTCACTGTGGTTTGTTGCCCTCTGGCGGGAGGGGGAGGGGCAGTAAAAATGTCTGAGCCATCAAACAAGGGGCCAGAGGAACCGTCTTACTTCAAAGACAAGTCCTGAGAAAGCAAAGAGAAAATGTAGGGCTCAGCTTCATCCAGGTAACAAACTCCTGGCACTGCTCTGTGCCTTTTCTACCTGTTAATCTGTATTTGAATTAGAACTCAGAAGAGATAAGCTTGCCATTAAGTAATTTATTAATAAATTTATTTGAACTCAAAAAAGTTGAAGTCAGGCTTTTTCTGACAAAAAAATAATTCTTATTTGACTGATTAACGGGATGCAAAAATTTGTTTTGCCCATTAGGTCACATGAAAGATTGTATACATCAGTTGAGTAAGATGATCCTTCAGCTCCAAAGTTTTAACAAGTAACACATATTTAAAGCACATTCAAAGCATACACTAGGCTAGAAATTATAGACTTTGCGATTACACGTTCTTATGAAAAAATGTTGATGTCCAGTTAACACCATGGAAGAGGGTTTTCCAACACTCTGGTCGGGGGCTCTAGAAACAAAAGTTTGAAATTCAGGGGAAGTGTAGATACTGCAGTTGGCATTAGTTCTACTTCTTGTAGGTAACGATAAACAGATGGGAAAAGTATGCTCCATGTGAACTTACCTAGTCACCCCGTATTAGAGCATACATCTGGGATCTCCATACATCTGGGATCTCAATCCCAAGTTAGCGCTCTGTACTCACAATCCATTCTACCACATTTTCCTGATCTGTTCTGTACACTAATGTTTTAAACCATTTTGACTTCTTCCAAACTTGTAGTTTCACCCCCTTATCCATTCTCTCAACAAATGACCTTGCTTCTCACTTCACAAAGAAGTAAAGGCGATTCCAGCGATGAATCTCTCACCTTGTGCTACCGGCCCTACAACTCCATTCTGGTTTTTCCTTACTCCTTAGTAGGAAGGGGCCCTTCCTTGTGTGTAAGACCAATCTCCTCTTGACTCATGACTTTGCTCTTTCCTGTATCTTCCTCTTCCCCCTACTCTTTCCAGTCATTATTGAAACACTGAAGTTTTGCCTGTCTTCAACAAGCAAATGAACAGTATTATTTTTATGCAATACATTGTCTCTCAAGTGTCATCTTCCCTTTGCAGCCATCTTTTTTATCTCTTTCCACCTCACAGCTAATCTCTAAAGAATTGTTAACTTGTACTTTTCCTATATCTCTAACTTCCACTTATTTTCTAGCCTGCTCCAGTCTGGTTCCCTCCCTGTCTTTGCAGAGAGAATAGTTTTGCCTAGGATACCATGGACCTACGTGATATTAAATTCAATAAGAATGTCTTAGTCCCCAACCTGCTAGATAACCCAGGAGTATCTGGTTCTATTGGCAGTTCCCCTTTCCTTTAAATCTATGTGTTTTGCTCTTGACTTCCATGATGTCATATTCACAGGCTTTCCTTATATCTCCTTCCTTTCTACCCAGGAATCCCAAAACACTCAGTACTAGATCCAAGGATACCTGGCTTGAGTTGTGTAACATTTTCCCACAATGAGGCCTCCTTTCTTTTACATTCCATACTATTTTCCTAAATGATATCACTCATTCTCATGGTTTCAATTGCCATTTATGGGCAGCTGGCCCCCAAATTTCAATTTCTAAGCTTCAAACTCATGCATCTGCTTGCTGATGTGACATCTTCTGTTAGATATCTCAAAGGCTTCTCAAATTCATGTCCAAGACTGAACATATATTTTTGCCCCCAAATCTGGCTGTCTATTCTTATAGTAAATGACACAAACACATCTCCATTTACAGAAGGCAGACATCAAGTACTCTCTTGCTTCCTGCTTTACTTTCAACCTTCAGATATAAATCATTTATAAGACTTGAACCACTAAATGTCTCTTGCATCCATCTCTAGCTTATTTCACCAGCCCAGTCTAAGCATAATTTTCTGTAAAATACTTATGTCTGTGTTAAGTAAAAATGATGGCATTATCTTCTGGAGTTTACAATGTATGGATGGGTAATAACTATGACAACTCCTGCATATGGGAAATAAATACACTAAGGTTGAGTTTTCTACATTTTATGTAGAAAAAGTAATTTTACATATAAAATATATATAGGGTATACTCTAAATATACTTTAAAAGATTAAGGATGTGTCTTTTAATCTGTAGAGCAACTATTAAAAAATAATGTTAAGAAGTATAGGTAAAAAGTCAATAGATAGATTAAAATGGGATTATAAAAGCTATTGAAGAAGAAAAAAAAAAAAAAAGGAAGACCAGCAGAACAGAAACTACAGGGAGCAAACCAAAACCAAATAACAAAATGGTAACTTTGAATCCATTGGCACCAATAATTGCATGAAGTATTAAAGGAGTAAATGCTCCAATTAATTAAAAGGCAGAGATTGTCAGAACAGATGAAAAAGTAAGACCTGATTAACATGCTATCAACAAGAGAGATACTTTAAATATAAAGTATAATATACTTTAAAAATTAAAATATATATATACTATAAATATACAGATATTTTGAAAGTAGTTGGATGAAAAGAGTATACAGTGGAAACAGGAAGGCTGGTGTGGCTGTATTAATATCAATAAAATAAGCTTCAAGGTAAAGAGTATTACCAGAGATAAAAATGAACATTTCATAATCCTAAGAGGGTCAATTAATAAAAAGGACATAACAATCTTAAACATCCTAGCCACTTATTAGTTGTATGACCATGAGACCCTGAGCCTCAGTTTTCTTATCTGTAAGATGTATTATAGCATGGCTGGACAGGTATGTTAGATAATATATATGTAAATAAATATATATATTTTTAAATTTTTTTATTGTTATGTTAATCACCATATATTACATCATTAGTTTTTGATGTAGTGTTCCATGATTCATTGTTTGTGCATAACACCCAGTGCTCCATGCAGAACATGCCCCCTTGAATACCCATCACCAGGCTAACCCATCCCCCCACCTCCTCCCCTCTAGAACCCTCAGTTTGTTTTTCAGAGTCCATCATCTCTCATGGTTCATCTCCCCCTCTGACTTACTCCCCCTCATTCTTCCCCTCCTGCTATCTTCTTCTTTTTCTTTTTTCTTAACATATGTTGCATTATTTGTTGCAGAAGTACAGATCTGCGACTCAACAGTCTTGCACAATTCACAGCGCTCACCATAGCACATACCCTCCCCAATGTCTATCACCCAGCCACCCCATTGCTCCCACCACCCGCCACTCCAGCAACCCTCAGTTTGTTTCCTGAGATTAAGAATTCCTCATATCAGTGAGGTCATATGATACATGTCTTTCTCTGATTGACTTATTTCACTCAGCATAACACCCTCCAGTTCCATCCACGTCGTTGCAAATGGCAAGATCTCATTCCTTTTGATGGCTGCATAATATTCCATTGTGTATACATACCAAGTTTTCTTTATCCATTCAAGTGTCGATGGACATCTTGGCTCTTTCCACAGTTTGGCTATTGTGGACATTGCTGCTATAAACATTGGGGTGCATGTACCCCTTCGAATCCCTACATTTGTATCTTTGGGGTAAATACCCAGTAGTGCAATTGCTGGATCGAACGGTAGCTCTAATTTCAACTGTTTGAGGAACCTCCATACTGTTTTCCAGAGGGGTTGCACCAGCTTGCATTCCCACCAACAGTGTAGGAGGGTTCCCCTTTCTCCACATCCCCGCCAACATCTGTCGTTCCCTGACTTGTTAATTTTAGCCATTCTGACGGGTGTGAGGTGGTATCTCATTGAGGATTTGATTTGGATTTCCCTGATGCCGAGCGATGTTGAGGACTTTTTCATGTGTCTGTCGGCCATTTGGATGTCTTCTTTGGAAAAATGTCTGTTCATGTCTTCTGCCCATTTCTTGAATGGATTATTTGTTCTTTGGGTGTTGAGTTGGATAAGTTCTTTATAGATTTTGGATACTAGCCCTTTATCTGATATGTCATTTGCAAATATTTTCTCCCGTTCTGTCGGTTGTCTTTTGGTTTTGTTGACTGTTCCTTTTGCTGTGCAAAAGCTTTTTATCTTGATAAAATCCCGATACTTCATTTTTGCCCTTGCTTCCCTTGCCTTTGGTGATGTTTTTAGGAAGAAGTTGCTGCGGCTGAGGTCGAAGAGGTTGCTGCCTGTGTTCTCCTTTAGGATTTTGATGGACTCCTGTCTCACGTTTAGGTCTTTCAACCATTTGGAGTCTATTTTTGTGTGTGGTGTAAGGAAATGGTCCACTTTCATTCTTCTGCATGTGGCTGTCCAATTTTCCCAACACCATTTGTTGAAGAGACTGTCTTTTTGCCATTGGACATTCTTTCCTGCTTTGTCAAAGACAAGTTGACCATAGAGTTGAGGGTCAATTTCTGGTCTCTCGATTCTGTTCCATTGATCTATGTGTCTGTTTTTGTGCCAGTACCATACTGTCTTGATGATGACAGCTTTGTAATAGAGCTGGAAGTCCAGAATTGTGATGCCGCCAGCCTTGCTTTTCTTTTTCAACATTCCTCTGGCTATTCGGGGTCTCTTCTGGTTCCATACAAATTTTAGGATTATTTGTTCCATTTCTTTGAAAAAAGTGGATGGCATTTTGATGGGGATTGCATTGAATGTGTAGATTCCTCTAGGTAGCATTGACATCTTCACAATGTTTGTTCTCCCAATCCATGAGCATGGAACATTTTTCCATTTCTTTGTGTCTTCTTCAATTTCTTTCATGAGTATTTTATAGTTTTCTGAGTACAGATCCTTTGCCTCTTTGGTTAAATTTATTCCTAGGTATCTTATGGTTTTGGGTGCAATTGTAAATGGGATTGACTCCTTGATTTGTTTCTCTTCTGTCTTGTTGTTGGTGTATAGGAATGCCACTGATTTCTGTGCATTGATTTTATATTCTGCTACTTTACTGAATTCCTGTATGAGTTCTAGCTGTTTTGGGGTGGAATCTTTTGGGTTTTCCACATACAGTATCATATCATCTGCAAAGAGTGAGAGTTTGGCTTCCTCTTTGCTGATTTGGATGCCTTTGATTTCTTTTTGTTGTCTGATTGCTGTGGCTAGAACTTCCAATACTATGTTGAATAGCGGTGGTGAGAGTGGACATTCCTGCCGCGTTCCTGACCTTAGGGGAGAAGCTCTCAGCTTTTCCCCATTGAGAATGATATTCGCTGTAGGTTTTTCATAGATGGCTTTTATGATACTGAGGTATGTACCCTCTATCCCTATACCCTGAAGAGTTTTGATCAAGAAAGGATGCTGTACTTTGTCAAATGCTTTTTCTGCATCTATTGAGAGGATCATATGATTCTTGTTCTTTCTTTTGTTAATGTATTGTATCACGTTGTTTGATTTGCGGATGTTGAACCATCCTTGCAGCCCAGTGATAAATCCCACTTGGTCGTGGTGAATAATCCTTTTAATGTACTGTTGTATCCTATTGGCTACTATTTTGGTGAGAATTTTTCCATGCATGTTCATCAGGAATATTGGTCTGTAATGCTCCTTTTTGATGGGGTCTTTGTCTGGTTTTGGGATCAAGGTAATGCTGGCCTCATAAAATGAGTTTGGAAGTTTTCCTTCCATTTCTATTGTTTGGAACAGTTTCAGGAGAATAGGTATTAATTCTTCTTTAAATGTCTGATAGAATTCCCCTGGGAAGCCATCTGGCCCCGGGCTTTTGTTTCTTGGGAGATTTTTGATGACTGCTTCAATTTCCTTAGTGGCTATAGGTCTGCTCAGGTTTTCTATTTCTTCCTGGTTCAATTTTGGTAGTTGATACATCGCTAGGAATGCACCCATTTCTTCCAGGTTATCTAATTTGCTGGCATAGAGTTGCTCATAATATGTTATTATAATTGTCTGTATTTTTTTGGTGTTGGTTGTGATCTCTCCTCTTTCATTCATGATTTTGTTGATTTGGGTCATTTCTCTTTTCATTCTGATCAGTCCGGCCAGGGGTTTATCAATCTTGTTAATTCTTTCAAAGAACCAGCTCCTAGTTTCATTGATCTGTTCTACTGTTCTTTTGGTTTCTATTTCTTTGATTTCTGCTCTAATCTTTATTATTTCTCTTCTCCTGCTGGGTTTAGGCTTTATTTGCTGTTCTTTCTCCAGCTCCTTTAGGTGTAGGGTTAGGTTGTGCATTTGAGACCTTTCTTGTTTCTTGAGAAAGGCTTGTATTGCTATATACTTTCCTCTCAGGACTGCCTTTGCTGTATCCCAAAGATTTTGAACAGTTGTGTTTTCATTTTCATTGGTTTCCATGAATTTTTTAAATTCTTCTTTAATTTCTTGGTTGACCCATTCATTCTTTAGTAGGATGCTCTTTGGCCGCCATGTATTTGAGTTCTTTCCAACTTTCCTCTTGTGATTGAGTTCTAGTTTCAAAGCATTGTGGTCTGAAAATATGCAGGGAAAAATCCCAATCTTTTGGTACCGGTTGAGACCTGATTTGTGACCTAGGATGTGATCTATTCTGGAGAATGTTCCATGGGCACTAGAGAAGAATGTGTATTCCGTTGCTTTGGGATGGAATGTTCTGAATATGTCTGTGAAGTCCATTTGGTCCAGTGTGTCATTTAAAGTCTTTATTTCCTTGTTGATCTTTTGCTTAGGTGATCTGTCCATTTCAGTGATGGGGGTGTTAAAGTCCCCCACCATTATTGTATTGTCGATGTGTTTCTTCGCTTTTGTTATTAACTGCCTTATATATTTGGCTGCTCCCATGTTAGGGGCATAGATATTTACAGTTGTTAGATCTTCTTGTTGGATAGACCCTTTAAGTAGGATATAGTGTCCTTCTTCATCACTTATTACAGTCTTTGTTTTAAAATCTAATTTGTCTGATATAGGGATTGCCACCCTAGCTTTCTTTTGGTGTCCATTAGCATGGTAAATGGTTTTCCACCCCCTCACTTTCAACCTGGGGGTGTCTTTGGGTCTAAAATGAATCTCTTGCAGACAGCATATTGATGGGTCTTGTTTTTAAATCCTATCTGATAGCCTGTGTCTTTTGATTGGGGCATTTAGCCCATTTACATTCAAGGTAACTATTGAAAGGTATGAATTTAGTGCCATTCTATTGCCTGTAAGGTGACTGTTACTGTATATTGTCTGTGTTCCTTTCTGGTCTGTGCTGCTTTTAGGATCTCTCTTTGCTTAGAGGACCCCTTTCAATATTTCTTGGAGGACTGGTTTCGTGTTTGCAAATTCCTTTAGTTTTTGTTTGTCCTGGAAGCTTTTGATCTCTCCTTCTATTTTCAATGACAGCCTAGCTGGAGATAGTATTCTTGGCTGCATATTTTTCTCGTTTAGTGCTCTGAAGATATCATGCCAGTCCGTTCTGGCCTGCCAGGTCTCTGTGGATAGGTCTGTTGCCAATCTAATATTTCTACCATTGTAGGTTACATATCTCTTCTCCTGAGCTGCTTTCAGGATTTTCTCTTTGTCTCTGAGATTCGTAAGTTTTACTATTAGTTGTCGGGGTGTTGACCTATTATTGTTGATTTTGAGAGGGGTTCTCTGTGCCTCCTGGATTTTGATGCCTGTTTCCTTCCTCACATTAGGGAAGTTCTCTGCTATTATTTGCTCCAATATACCTTCTGCCCCTCTCTCTCTTACTTCTTCTGGGATCCCAATTATTCTAATGTTGTTTCATCTTATCGTATCGCTTATCTCTCGAATTCTGCCCTCCTGATCCAGTATTTGTTTATCTCTCTTTTTCTCAGCCTCTTTATTTTCCATCATTTGGTCTTCTATATCACTGATTCTCTCTTCTGCCTCATTTATCCTAGCAGTTAGTGCCCCCATTTTTGATTGCACCTCATCAATATCCTTTTTGATTTTTACTTGGTTAGATTTTAGTTCTTTTATTTCTCCAGAAAGGGTTTCTCTAATAACTTCCACGCTCTTTTCAAGCCCAGCTAGTATCTTTAAAGTCATGATTCTGAACTCTAGGTCCGACATCTTACTAATGTGCGTATTGAGTAGGTCCCTGGCTGACGGTACTACCTCTTGTTCTTTTTGCTGAGGTGATTTTTTTCGTCTTGTCATTCTGTCCAGAGGCGAATAGATGAATGAGAGAACAAAATGCTAACAGGTTAACAACGTCCCCAGCAAATATAATGTATACAAATCAGAAAAGTCCTGAAACCAGGGGAAAAGAAAGGGAAAGAAAGAAACAGGAAAGAAAAAAAAAAAGAAAAAAAAAGAAAGAAAAAAAGATAAAAACAAAAGCAGAACAATACAAAAAAAGCAGAATATGTTCAAATATGATCAGGCTAGTGCATAGATCAGTGCCACACACTAGAGTTTGGGCGTATTTTGGTCTGTTAGAAAAAAGTGCCTCCTAAAATTTTAAAGGAAGAAAGACATATATGTACAAAATAAGGGTCGATACAATGAAGGGATGGAAGATGAGTGTAAAGATGAAAATTATAAAAGATTTTATAAAAGGAATTGATAAGATAAGTTGTTTGATAAAAGAAAGAAGATTTAAAAAAAAAGAAAAAAGGGAGAGAATGTGGTCAGGCAGGAGACTAGAACAAAGCCATACACTAGTGATTTAGGGTATATTTTGATCTATTAGAAGAAACTGTATCTCAAAATTTTAAAGAGAGAACAATTTATATATATATGCCAAAAATAAGGGTAACTAGTATGAAGGGATAAAATATGACTCTAAAAATGAAAAATAAAAAATGTTTTTTTTTTAAAAGGGATTGATAAGATGTTGGTTGAAAAAGGGAAAAAGAAAAATTTAAAAAAAAAAAAGTTAAAAAAATTAACTTTAATGAACTAATGAATCATGGTAAAAAAAAAACCCATGAATTCTATGTGCAGTATTCCCCTAGCGCTGGAGTTCTCCCGTTCTCCTTGATCGGTAAACTTGGTCTTGGCTTGCTGTCTGTTCCTGCTGATCTTCTGCGGGAGGGGCCTGTTGCCGTGGTTTCCAAATGTCTTTGCCGGAGGCTGAATTGCCCCGCCCTTGTCAGTCCGGGCTAAGCAAGCTGCTCGGGTTTGCTCTCAGGAGCTTTTGTTCCCTGCAAGCTCTTGGTACAACTTTGGAGGACCAGGGTGAAAATGGTGGCCTCCCAATCTCCACCCGGAGGAGGTGAGAACTCGGGGCCCCGCTCCTCAGTACGCGGGCCAGAGAAAAGCAGTCACTCCCGTCTCCCCGGTCTCCAGCCGCACTCCATGCTCACCTGGCCTGTGATCGAGCATTTGTATCTCTGGCACCCGATCCCATGTGGAGTCTCCAAACCCAGCAGATCCCTGCGGTGCGTTCCCGCGCCGCTCCTCCTGGGGGAGAAAGGGGAGTCTCCCCGGCTCTGTCGCTTGTTGGGTCCCTGCTGAAGAAGCAGTGGCCCGACTGGGCCACAGATCACAGTTCATGGCAACCCCGAGCTGAGAATCCGCGCCTCGGCTCCGTCTCTGCAGCCGGCTTCCCCGCTCCAATACCCGGGAGCTCTGCCGCACTCAGGCACCCCCGGTCTTTCTGTGACCCCGAGGGTCCTGAGACCACAATGTCCTGCGAGGTTTCGACCCCCCGCTTAGCCACTGGAGCGACGTCCCTCAGCGGAGCCAACTTCTAAAAGGTCCGATTTTGTGCTCCGCGGCTCCATCACTTGCCAGAAGCGGCCGATGGAGGCCCCCTCCCCCGCCGTCTATCCTCCCGAATATCGCCTCGGATTCACTTCTCCAAACGTCCTACCTTCCAGTAAGTGGTCGCTTCTCTGTTCAGAGAGTTGTTGCTACCCTCCTCCTCCATCTCCTGTTGAGTTCGTAGGTGTTCAGAATGGTTTGATCCCTATTCAGCTGAATTCCTGAGACCAGGCAAAATCTAGGTCTTCTACTTCTCTGCCATTTGCTCCCCGCCCCCCTATATGTAAATAAATATTAATAAACAAATAAGCAAATAGCATTTACGTATATCCCTGGGCACATAGTAGGTTTTCAATGAACATTAATTCTTTTTCTTACATAATTGCTCAGTTTGGGCTCAGGAAGGCTAAAAAGAATGGTGAGTAGTTTTGTTGTAGAGATAACTCAAATCCATCAAAACAGAATAAAGTACATATGATACAATAAAAATTTGTTTAATGATGGCATAACTTAGATGGAGGTTTTACTGGTACTGTTTCCTAGAGAGGGGGCTTCAAGTTTTACTTTGAGACGCTGGAACTGGGGGAAAGTGTTATTGAACAGCAGTTTTCCCTTTTAAAGGCAAAAGTAACAAAAGCTAATCTTAACCCAAGCGTATTGTTATTATTATTTTTGTGAGATAGACAACGCATGCAAGTGGGGGGAGGGACAGAAGGAGAAGGAGAGAATTCCAAGCTGGCTCCATGCTGGGCATGGGGCTCGATCTCACAACCCTGAGATCATGACCTGAGCTGAAATCAAGAGTCAGACGCTCAACCAACTGAGCCACCCAGGTGCCCCTTAACCACCATCTATTGGGGATGCTTTCTCTTTCAGACAAAATGACCAGTAGTCACTTCTTCAGCACAGCTGCTAACATCACCAACCACTATTAGCACAACCACCTTACTTTTAACGAGTGTTACACACATTGTGGTGTGTGTAATCTTAACCACAGCTTCTAGAAGTACTTGGCATATTCTTTAACTTATACATGAATTGGGGTCCATTAAGTGTTTTCTTCTAGTTTACACAGCTCTTATATGGCACACACAAGGTAGTTTCAACCTTAAATCTAGCTTCTTAAATTATATTGCCTGCAAAAAATAGGTTATACTTGGGACACGTAGGTTGCTCAGTCAGTTAAGCATCTGCCTTCGGCTCAGGTCATGATCTCAGGGTCCTGGGATTGAGCCACATGTCAGGTTCCTTCTCAGTGGGGAGTCTGCTTCTCCCTCTCCCTCTGCCCCCGAACCCTGCTCACACTCTCTCTCTCTAATAAATAAAATAACATCTTTAAAAAACGGGTTATCCTTTCCCTAAGAGGTTTTTACAAATTGAAACTTTGTAGCATCTCCAAAAGCTGGATCCTATTTAAAACAATTTTAAATGAAAATTGCAGTCATTTTTGAGAGTCACGATGGGATTTTAAATAGCAAAATCAAGGCTTAGTGTTTCTCCTAAGCTCTGAAGTGGACTTATAGGAAATAGATGGAGGAAAATGGCCACATGTGGCCTAAAATATGGAGAAAAACATCTATGTTCAATTAGGTAGTATCTAAACAATTCAACATGTATAGTTGAATTTATTGCCTATTTCTCCTTTAGAAAATTTTATGAATGAGAATTTCAGTCAACTCTGAAATTTAAGGGAAAATTCCTGTACTGGATGCATATTATTATTTGTTGATCTTGAGGTCACTTTTCTAATTTCATGGAGATTAAGTGTCTGTGAATCAGTCGTCTTAAGTGGAAAATTTCTTCTACTTTGATGATGATATAGTGCAATGGTAAACATTTCCTACTTAACTGAGCAATTATTATGTGCCAGTAACTTTGTTGAGTGCTTTCCATACATTATTTAATTTGAAACTCATGAATTCTCAATGAAATAGATACAGTCGTTATCCACATTTTAGAGATAATGAAAATTAAACTAGTAGAGGTGAAATGACCTGTAAGTCACACAGTACATGGTGGAATGCAATGACAATGTAGGCTGCTCGACTATGAAAGGCTCTATGTTGAATTATTGGTAGGGATTAGAAATTTTCTTTCACATAATCATATACAGAATCCCATTTCCCTTTTCATACGATCTTCAATGGCTAGTAGGGTTACCTTGACTTGAAAGCTTAGAAAGTGTATCAGAATCAGAAGAGGACTGGGGACAGGGTGACCTGGAATGAACAGCTTAGTCCACTTACACAACAAGCTTTGAGAAGAATAGGTTGTCATTCAATGAGTTTATTTTTCTGTGCTGCTTTTTACTAACACAGTGGCATATCAGAACCTGAACAGGGCTATGAGGCAAGGTGGTCACTGACAGACAAAGCCTTGGACTTATATGTTAGGTCTTTCCATGTTAGAAAACTAATAACATTGTCTTGGTCGTCATCCTGATACTTCCACCTCCTGACCAGATAGGATTTTGGCAAGTTGTTTCTTACAGCATCTATTTCCCCATCTGCAAAATGGGGGCTTCCTTTTAGGGGTGTTATTTTGATAAAGGAGAGAATTTATTTGAAGTGCTTAGTATGATGTCAAGTACATAGTGAGCATGCAAAATACATGTTAGCTATTATATCATTATTATTTTCATCATTATTGTCATTTGCTTTGGAACGCCTTCCATGTGATAAATGTCATAGATAAAACTTGGGAATCTATGACAAGTTTGGAAAATTGTTAAATAACTTGGGGACATCTACATCCTCCCTGGGGACTTGACAACACTTTGCAGTTGGCTCTGCTGTGTGATATGTCTTTGATGTGAAGACATGCATTGTGTTGGTAAAGAAAGACACTAAAATCATGGATGGTTTCACGGAGAAGATAGGTAAATACTATCTAAAGTGGTGATTTATCCTGTTTCTTTGCACATTTCTTCCTGGAAATGTTTCTTGAAAGAGACTCAAGGCATGAGTTGGATTTATTTTATAAGAACTTCTGGTGTAAGTGGGCCACAGTGAATGATGTTGTGAGAACAGTGGTGACTCTCCAATGAGTCATATCTCTGATTTTTGCTTTGTGACTGGCATGGAGAACCGGAGAGCTGGTAGGCATGGTGTACTGGATACAGCAGTGCATAGTACACACAACAGACCTAACATTTCACAGCAAAATATCTTGCCATCCTTGCTGCAAGGATACAGTAGTGGATAAAGTGTTTTAGAACAATAAAATGCTTAGTATTTGGGGGGCCAGCTACTGTTAGGAAATGTTCTTGTAAGTGAAGAGCTGTGAGCGGTTAGTAGAAAGCAGCAATTTCTTTAGCTTCTCAAAAAAGAATATGAGTGTTGTGTGTGTGTGGGGGGGGAAGGCTTCAATTTAAGACACAGACGCTGATAACTTTATTAAATATTGATTTTTTAAAAATATATATATTCACTAAGCCATGAGCCAGAGAAGATCAGAGTTGGTGATAAAAATAATTATTAGTAGTATTTCAGTTTTATTGCAAACAAAATGAGTTGGCATAATCTATGTATATAACTATATATAAAAATAACTCCCATCCATAGCCCACTTGGAAAGTGGATGCCACTCTTTCTGTTGTGACAACAAGACCCACTTCAGAGTGGAACAATATTTGTTTCTTTTGTGGCCTTCAGGGCCAGCAAAGTCAGGATTTCTAGACCTATAACAGGCTTTCAAAAACTATTAACCCAGGCTCAGAGACAAAGGTGCAGAATTTGTGGCAAGCAGGGCCTGGGGAAATTCTCTGGAGAGGAAAGGGCCACTTGAACAAAGACCAGGAATAAGCAGTGGACTTGCTAACTCAATATAACATTTATTTGGCATCAGGAGTGTTTCAGACTCTGGGAATCCTGAGAACCTTCAATAGCAGTCACCTCTGTAGATGAGGTGTAACGAGGAGAAACTACTGATTCATGCAAGAAGTGTTTCCTAAACTCAAAGATATAAATGTAAGCATGGGAAGGGTTTGCCTCTGAACTCTGGAAGAGGCTACCTTGAAAACGCTGAGCTTCTTGTCACTACCAGTAACAGGCAGAGGCTAGACAAGCACCTCCCTGGGCATATGCTATTGGTGGGGTATTGAGTCAGGTCAGACACCCCCAAAGCAGTAAGCATTCTATAGTCTTTTACGGGCTCACAGCTACTTTGTACTCTCTGTGCTTTTAGGAATGTAATGAGAGCAGTACTCGTCGTTGATGACAACAATAATGCTAACTAGCTAGCACTTACTGAAGTTGAATATATTGTAGGTACTGTGATGAATGTTCAGCCATCTGCACATACAATCCTTACCGCTACCCTAAGATACCGATATTGCCTCCATTTTATGGGTAAGGAAACTGAGGCTTAGATAGATGAGAATTGGTTCCTGTGCTTAAATATTTGGGGATGAGATAGGACTCATAACTGTAAATAGTTACTGAAAACCTTTGTCTACTGACATGTGACAGTGTGAGAGAACTGTTATAAGACAGTACACATGATGCGCGTGCCAAGTGTTCATCAGCCAGACACGGCCGGGGGCCGAGAAGAAGCTTTATGGTGGAGGTGGGAACACATTACTTAAGAGGATGGTCTATTTGGTCAAGTAAGTGGAAGGTTTATGCTTAGTTTGAAATAAAATCTTAAAAAAAATGAATGTGCTAGCTGGAACGTTTACTGTGGTGTCAATAGCTTCCCATGCTAGAGCTATCAAATTGGCTTTGCACTCTGGATAAATATCGTCCACATTTTATTTGGCATTAAACCTGAGTTACAGGGGGCACAAATCACCATAAGCAGGAATACCCAAATTAAGTGAGGGTTCAGTTTTGAGTCTATCTGCCTCGGTGTTCTTAAGCCACACATTTTAAAATCCCTGTAGATGACGTTGGTGGGAATGTAAGTAAATCCAGATAAAGAAAACAGATATTTCTCATACCTTTCTGAACTCTTAACCTTGCTAAACTGTTCTGTGAAATGGGAGATACTGACAACTTTGAAAGTGGTGTGTGCACATACGCCTGTATATACAGTGATTTTCTCTGACTTTTCATAAGAGAATGTGCAGAGTGAGTTGGAAGATGTGGTTTTCAGTGGGGACTGTGCCACTGTGACCTTCTGATTAACCTTGACATTCTCATCTGTGGCATGTGGCCTTTGTACAAGATGCTAGAACGGTATCGTTGTGTTATAGGATCTCTTGAGTTTGTGTTTTTTCACATAAGAAAACAAGTAGAAAAAACTGGAAGTCATCCTTGAGTATGATCCGTCTTCTACCATGCTACTTTATGGAGCAATTTTAGAGGTCATGTCAAGTATTCATTTAAGGAGGGAATGATTCTAATGCAAATTAAGCCAAATTATCAATCATTGGCATCTTCAAGGAGAAGGAAGTTTACATAACCTCAATTAAGAACAAATATCACTATAAATCGGTTTTTACGCTTCTTGAACTTCATATAAATGTTTGTTTGAAATATTTTCTATTTTGTGCCTGACTTCCTATGCTCAACATAATATTTTTGAAGATAATCCATGTCATTGCATGTTTCAGCAATTAAGATTTTGCAATTTGTTATATGTAAACCATACCTCAGTAAAAAAAGGAATGAAAAATATTATTTAAAAAGGAATAAACAAATAAAATAATCAGCTCCTGGGTCTTGGGGACAGGCTGAGAGTAAAAGAGATTATATTATGGGATAGGGGAGAGCAGTTGGGGAAAATTTTTCTGCATCAGCAGGGTACTCATCTCTATGTTGGGCCCTTCCTTTTGTGTAAGCAGAAGTGAAGGAAAACTATTTAGGTTTGTAATATATCAGTTTTCCCCATTGTGATCCCACTTAACACATGTTAAAAACCCTGCTACCTTGCAACATGGAGATGGTGCTTCTTACCAGCAGTAGCAAGGCATTTGTGTGGATCTACTCTTCTAGCAGGAGGTGGGGACATGACTAGACACAAGCATGAAGTCTAGACTCCAAGCGTGGCGTTCCAAGCTGTTCAGAGCCAGGCCTTGATTCAGACTGATGTGTTCCCACTCCGTTCTGATTTTGGATGGCTTACAAAAGAGCCAGATAGCTCATCATCATGGCACCCCAGAGCTAAATTTAAGGTGGTAGGTTTTTCCCGAGTGGTAATTCATTCAACCAGCTAGCATTTATATAGCGGTTATTGCATGCCCATCTGTTTTTAGGTAGAAATAAATCAGGGTGTGATCTTTTAAACTCTACTTTTTGTCCTCTTCTTCCGTATCATCATTGCTGATATGAGCACCCTTGGATATATCATAGACTCAGAGATTCGAAGCTTGTCTCTGAAAAGTGAGAGCATCTTCCAGTTTTCACCTTATTCCTGGCAGGCTCTTTCTCTGAAATATCTTCACGCATCCACCCATTCATTCACTCAGTCCCTCACTCATCTCGTTAATCCAATATTCTATTCTTGGTGATACATGGTAAAACAAAAATGCAGAATTTCCTATCTTCTTCACCACAAGTGTACCTGTCATCCATTGTTCAGGAATTGGCTTAATTCTCATGTCCTTCAGGAATCCTACCCTCTCTTGAGCTTCTGCAGGCCTTATCTTCAACATCATCCACAGACACTGCTTGCTTACACTGGCCTTGCAACTTTTCCTTTACAAGGTTAGATTGTTATCGAATTCTTGGAATGCAGTTATTTCCATCTCCCAGCAGCATTATCGTCCCCAAGGGGTTGTACATTCTAGATCACTGGACTCCTGACCATTTCTGCCTCAATACATTGTACATAGTAGGAGTCAAGGGGACAAGGGAATGGCTCTTTACTTTCTAGCAATTATATGACAGAATGGACCTTGATGTCCAGGCTGAGCTCTCTCTTCTCTTAAAACCTAGGAATCACTCTAATGTAATTCCATTTAAAACATTCCATCTGAATCTGAAGTTGCCTCATACTACCTTGGGGCTTGGCATATTTCTGTCACTCAAAAAAATTTTAAGTTTATGACTTTCTCATGAAGATCCCATGGGTATTGCATATGCAAAGAACAAGACGTTTGCTAAGGGACCTCCAAAATACTCATAGGCTGGGGTGAATGGGGGTCCTCCTTATCGGACTGGGAATATTCAGACAGACAATAGAGAATATTGAGTTGCCCGAAGTGGTTCTGGACAGAGGGGACATCATGATCATGGTCTCATTCCTGGCCTTACTGTCTTTCTCCTCATATGTGATCCCTAAAGGAAGACTATGGCTTGGCAGCCATGACGTGAAGGACTGCTCTCTGGATAAGTATATCGAGCGTCAGAGAGTTGAGGAGAACTTCTGAATTATGAAAGTTGCCTTGGTTCTTGCGTTCTACACAGTTTTCTCTCAGCCAACAAGTGTTAATGAATTCTACTCCTCATCCTACTTAGAGCAGGTCATCTTTGGAAGGGACTACCATAGGAGCAAGAGGTTCTTGTGAATACAGCTGTTCAAGCGGAGGCCATATAAGCACCTCTCAGGGGATATGCTGTGGGAGGGCACTGAGCTAGGTCTAATGCCCCCTTTGTATCCTCCTTCAGTATGCATGCATTTTCTCTGATGTTATGGGAAAGGAAACCTATTGTAAGGGGGAGGGAAGGCTTCAGTGAGGGGCTGCAGGTGGTCTTCTTAAGCCCCATCAGTGCACAGTGGGAATTCTGGGGTGAGCTATCCAAGGATAACCAGTGCACCCAAGTGCAACACTACTAGCAGCCTTGAGCATTGCCACTTAACACTTTCATCTCCATTCCCATTCCCCGCAAAGTGAACTCAAACTGCTTACTATCTACATATCCTCCAGGCTCCTGTGAGGTTGAATGTGTTAATGGTTATAAAGTGCTTTGACCTTCTCTCTTGGAAAGTACTGCAGGAGTAAAAAAAATATTATTATTATCATTTCACAGACATTTTGCAGTTCCCACTGGTTAGTTTCATTCACTCCTTCAATCTTGAATGCATTAAAGTGGCTAAATAAAAAGTATTTTGAGTAAATAAAGATACCCATGATTTTTAAAAGTTCTTTATTATATACTTTGATATGCATCATCACCTTCTCTGACTTTCCACATAAAGTGCTATGGCTAAACAGCTCTGTAATGATGTTGCTACTTGGCTATAATTTAGAATGCTATAAAGATTATTTAGCACAAAGAAGTATTTCCAGTTAAAATTTAGCAACTCCTTTCAAATAGATTTACATTAAATCTTGTCTGAATTTTAGAAACATTGAACAGAACAAAAATAAAATCTAGTTCATGTTCTCATAAAATATCTGCTCTTCTCCTGGCTCTTTACCCTCTGTGTGTGGTGTGTGTGTGTGTGTGGTGTGTGTGTGTGTGTGTGTGTGTGTGTGTGTGTGTGTGGCAGATTCCCTCTCTGCTTAGAATCAACCTCCCTATCCTTACTTTTTTTTCCCTACCCCTTATTCCCTTTCTCCGTTCCTCCCTCCCTATATCGCTTCTTTTTTGCTTTCTAAAAAAACCAAAAAGAAACAAAAACAAAACAGAAAAACAAAACCACAAATTGAATAAATCACTTCTTTAGCATCTGGCACATTGTGAAGCCTAGATAAATATTCAGTCTTGTTGTTGTTGTTATATACCAGATACCGTTTAAGTTCTTGAGAAGACAAAAGAGATTGAGTTCCTGCCCTTAAGAATTATGCAGTCTAGAGAAATAGAGACGTAGACATATAAATGCGTAAATAACAACATATTGTTATAGTCCTAAAATGGGGAATATAAAAAATGTTGTCAGACTTAACTATTTCTTAAGGAGCCAGTAAACCATAACTGTTAATGGCACAGACTTTGGAGCCAGAGATAAAATGTCAGTCTTTCCACTTACTTTCTTTGTGACCTTAAACAAGTTGACGATCTCTCTGTGCTCCATTTTCTCTTCCATAAAAAGAGGACACTCATGCCTTCCTCATATACTTGTTTTAAGACTTAAAGGAATTAATATATGCACAGAACATAGGCTCGTCCATGGAATGTAAAAAAACTTTCAATACATGTTTGCTATCATTCTTACTGGGAGCAGGGAAAGATCACGCACACACACAATCCTTCACTCGAACTTCTCAAATTATCATCTTATTTCTTTCATGTTTCTCGTAGCTACATTTTATGAATAGGTTTTTACATTTTATTTTCTAGACCCTCCTTTTACCCCTTTAATCCCACTTTTTATTTAATTCCAGCAGCACGGTATTTAATGAAAGTGCTTGGATCCTTCTGAATTCTGCTAGTTGTATGGTGCAAAGACAGTCACAGTTGAAAACCGACCCAAGGACTCCTGCTAATTCTGCTTTCCAAGTACATCATTTTACTATGCCACCCTCTCCTCAGCCCACCCCATTTGGGCTTTCCTTCTCATCACTGAGCTTAACATCAGCCACCTTCATCTTGCCATATCCAGTGTCCAGTGCCCCATTTTCCTTCTACTTCAACCCTTGGCCCTCATTCATTATAAAAGGCCAAGTTTTAGGTAAGGTGGGAGGTTCCTTTTGACACCTTCCCTGTCCTCATTCTGTGCCTTTTTTTTAAATTTAATTTAATTTTATTATGTTATATCAATCACCATATATTACATCATTAGTTTATGATGTGCCCTTCTTGAGTTCATTCCAAATCTTTCAGTAGCAACTGACCCTCTTCATCCTCCCCATTTACACTGCCTTTCTCTGCCAGTCATGGAGGAGACTCCAGTAACCCTATCTGTGTTCCTTTAGTGTACTCTCTAGGGGGTCCTCGGAATTTAAAAGTCCAGAGAGACAATCCATAACACAAGGGGATACACCATAATGCTAAAATTTCATGGTCTGAAGTAGACATTAGGAGACATTTCTGAGTGTGGATGCTCTCCTGCGTTCCTTAAAGCAGACCCTATAAACAACCACGTGGCCAGCACTATGAAAATCCAGGCTCTGTTACATTCCTAGCAGCCTGGCTGGAGATTAGTCTCCACTTTGAGTTTGCCTATTCAGTTTGAATGAGACAGGATATTCAAGAAACTGGAGGAATAGCTAGAAAATGACATATCACCTTAAGAGGTGATGAGGCAATCAGGAGCTATCACTTGCTCCTACATCCCAGTGTCTCTCTCTTTCTGTGACATCTCAGTGTTGGTGTCATCTCCTAAATGTCAGATTCCTTTTGAAAAATCTTATGCTTGGATTAATAAACAATGTGCTGTCAGTTAATTCTTATTAATCTAAGAAAATATCATGGACAATTAGAGATTTTGAAGTGAGGAGGAAACCCTTAAATATTGTTCCAGAAGCAAAGAGCTTATAACTGAATTTATTCACAAAGTTAACTGATAGACTTAGTGTTTTAAAATATCATATATATTAAAACATCAGAATTAATGAAATTATAATTGCATAATGATGAGTAAAGTGTGTGTGTGTGTGTGTGTGTGTGTGTGTTTGTGTGTGTCTCAGTGTGACACAAAGTTTTCTGGGGTAGTTTATACTAACAGTCACCATGGGCAGCCCCAAGTTTCATTAGAGGAGATGTATAACTCACAGACACAAATCAGTGGCTGCAGTAGTCAAAGCTCACTGCATATCCATTGTGATATGGTTACAACAAGCATTTTAGATTCTGGCATATTCTGAAAAGAAAATTATGGTAACACGGTGCTGCTGCCAATTATCTGAATATGACTGACAGTCGGAGCAACCACGTAGAAAGTCTAGCTTGTGATTTCCCTTCAACCGCTGGTTTTTGAACTACAGGGGGTTGAGTTCCCAATCAGATTTTCTTGTTTCCCAGACTCAGCCTGTGTAGAGCTGCATTTTCCTTACTTTAACTTTGTCATCCTAGGGCCACAGGGCCTTTTTACCCCCCACACAGTGGGCTTTATTTCTGACTTTATAACTCTAAGGAGGCAGAGAATTCTGGGTGAAGCATCTCACAGAGTGTCGTGAGCAATTGTCTCATGGCTCACCAACCTTTAAGACCTATGTTCACTGAAGGATGTTAAGTTGGATTCCTCAGATATGCCTTCCTTGTTTTATAGTCAACCCAAAACCTTGGTTATTCCATTGTCCCTAGGGCTGGCAGCATTGCATTTTCTGGGATTTCACTTGTACTTGCTACTTCCTCTGCCAAGAGTTCATCTTGTGCAACCACACGTGGAAAGCACGTCACTGTTTGGGGTGACATTTCGACCCATCATCAAATCCTGTTATCTGTCCCTGTAAAATATATGCATAAATGACCACCTTTCACACCATCTCTTTCTCTACTACTTGAGCCCTAACCACCATCATCTCTGGCTTGACATTGCAATAACCTTCTGAACCTCAGATCTTCCTCTTAGTAGCTTGTTTCCTTGAAATTCATTCTCTATAAAGCATCCAGAGTGATCTTTCTGAAATTTAAGTTAGAATGTGTTACTCGTGTACCAAAAGTCTTTTAATGGTTTCCTACCTGACTCAGAGCATAACCCATGGCCCTTAGTAGCAGGAGAACCACCCACATTGTCCCATGTGAGCTGGCCACCTGCTCTATCAACATTTTCCCCTTTTGATGCCCCCCCACCCCCAGCCCCTTCCCGAGCCACATAGGTTTCCTTACATTTCCTCAAACTCACCAAGCACTTTCAAGCCTTAGGGCTTAATTTGCACTTTCTGATTCTCCAGGCAGGGATGATTTTCTCTGAGTTATCCATATGGCTATTACTCATTTCTTGCAGATTTCTGCTCGAAGATCACTTCCTCTGAAAAGCCTTTCTGTGGTAGGGTTCTTCGTGTGGTTATGGTCTTTCCCTTTGCCGCTTAATTTCTCTTCCCAGCACTTAACCGTGCCCAAATATTGTTCCTTTTTTGTTTATTGTCTACCTCCCCACTAGGATTGGGCGCTGCCTGCACAAGGCCTTTTTAAGGTTTGTTTACTATCAGGTCCACTGATCTAGAATCGTGTCTGTGACACACAGTAGCGTTCAGTAAAAAAGTGGCTGAGTTAATGTCTGTGGTCCTTTGTACACAGTCCTCCTCATTTTCTTTGTAGCTCTGCACTTGGCCATTTCAGTGCCTCCTGGTGACAAGTGAGCTGCTACATCAGGCTTCCTCATTTTACCTTCATTTTCCTGGGAGTTCAAGTTTGATATTTGTGTATCTCATGTTTGATAATTCTGTTATTCCAGCTTTTAACAACGCTCACCTGGAAATAAAGTTTTCTTTCTGGAAAGTTTTGGAATTATGGTAGAGAATTGGGAAGAAGAAATCATTTCCAGTGCCCTTATATATAATCAGGGCATTACCTAAGCTACTTAGTTCAAAACCTTTCTTTGGCAGATGAGTTTGTGGCCCACAGACGTGAAGCACTTCTCTTGTCACATAGCAAATCCCGTTTGGAGGTAGAACTCAAATATAGTGCTTCTTCCCATTACTGTCATGTCCTTAGAATTGATTTCTGGGACCATCAGTCTCTGGTCTCTTTGTGTGGGAGGGCAAGGGAGGGGGCTATCCTGTATTCAGACATTGTGCTTTTAAGGGACAAAATAGGATGAGATGCATGCCCCTTTCTGTGGATCATGCCCTAGGGTCTCTAGTTTCTTTATCCTCTATTTTGTCTTGGAACCATTAATCATCTCTCTCCTGCCACTTGTTCTGGGCACCACTTACTTCATTTTTGTCCAAATTACACATACAGTTATGAACTGTGACCAACTAGCTCATGGGATTCAGGGTAACAGTGTCACACCTACTATGTGCTCCATACTCATTCTCTTTCATTGCAGACAGAGTTTGAATTAGCAGTTGTGTTCGTGGAGACACAGATTTCTACACTGAAACATTTTCTTCCTGCCAAAGCCAAATGTTAAATACATTCGTTCTCAGCTGAAGTTTTAGAAAGCAAAATTGCATGGTTTGAGAGTGAAAAATCAAAGTATCATTTTAGGATATGTCAGGTACAATTCTAAATCTGTGTGCAAGGATTGGAGATTTGCTAAGTACAGATCCAGGCTGGTATTAAAATTAGCATTCCTGTAGAATACAGAGGAACAAGCAATGCTAGCATGGCTATACCTTTGAGGGCTGCATAGGCTTGCTTGTTCACCTGACTTTTGTGTTTATCTGACTATTTAGGGAGGCTTTGCCAGCATAGGGTTATCTTCTGGCTTAACTACTTTTCAGCATCCATAAGGATATACGTATGAATGTACCTTTCACTTCATAGCTTAGGGGAGCTGATTAGATTCTGGTTAATACACAAAAAATACTCAGAAGTCACACCCTATTTTTATAAGTCACATCCAAACAGACCCTTGCATGTGACAGAGTTCTCTTTTCATGATCACCTGACTCAGTGGTTATTTAACCTTGCACTGAAATTCCTAAAGGAGGCATTATTAGGCGTTTTGTTTCAAGACAATAATAACTGTCATATGAGGTCACCATACTTCCAGTAGCATTACCTCAGTCACTGCTGAGCCTGGGGTTATACCATCTTCACATACATAATGCCTTTTTAGTGCAAAAGTGAAAAAATCAGCACACAAAAATAAATCTCTTACTGGGGTTTCAAAGGAGTGGATTTTCCATATCTAAGAAATGTATGAAGTAGAAATAGATGAAAGGAGACACATTCAAAAATGAAATATCCTGATGATTAATCAAAGAAATAATCCCATCATTGAAAAATGACTCAATGTTTAAGGTTTTTCTCTATTTCTTAACATCAGAATTCTGCAAGACTCTGAACTCTCACTATCAGAAATGGAACTATAGAAAATTTTCACTCCATACTTTTTTCTTTAAAGATTTAATTTTTTAATTTTTTAATGTTATGTTAATCACCATACATTACATCATTAGTTTTTGATGTAGTGTTCCATGATTCATTGTCTGTGCATAACACCCAGTGCTCCATGCAGAACGTGCCCTCTTTAATACCCATCACCAGGCTACCCCATCCTCCCACCCCCTTCCCCTCTAGAACCCTCAGTTTGTTTCTCAGAGTCCATCGTCTCTCATGGTTCATCTCCCCCTCCGATTTCCCCCCCTTCATTCTTCCCCTTCTGCTATCTTCTTTTTTTTTTCCTTAACATATATTGCATTATTTGTTTCAGAGGTACAGAACTGTGATTCAACAGTCTTGCACAATTCACAGCGCTCACCATAGCACATACCCTCCCCAATGTCTATCACCCAGCCACCCCATCCCTCCCACCCCCACCACTCCAGCAACCCTCCGTTTGTTTCCTGAGATTAGGAATTCCTCATATCAGTGAGATCATATGATACATGTCTTTCTCTGATGGACTTATTTCACTCAGCATAACACCCTCCAGTTCCATCCACGTCGTTGCAAATGGCAAGATCTCATTTCTTTTGATGGCTGCATAATATTCCATTGTGTATATATACCACTTCTTTATCCATTCATCTGTCGATGAACATCTCGGCTCTTTCCAAAGTTTGGCTATTGTGGACATGGCTGCTATAAACATCGGGGTGCACATACCCCTTCGCATCCCTACCTTTGTATCTTTGGGGTAAATACCCAGTAGTGCAATTGCTGGATCATATGGTAGATATATTTTCAACTGTTTGAGGAACCTCCATACTGTTTTCCAGAGTGGCTGCACCAGCTTGCATTCCCACCAACAGTGTAGGAGGGTTCCCCTTTCTCCACATCCCCGCCAACATCTGTCGTTTACTGACTTGTTAATTTTAGCCATTCTGACTGGTGTGAGGTGGTATCTCATTAAGGTTTTGATTTGGATTTCCCTGATGCCGAGTGATGTTGAGCACTTTTTCATGTGTCTGTTGGCCATTTGGATGTCTTCTTTGGAAAAATGTCTGTTCATGTCTTCTGCCCATTTCTTGATTGGATTATTTGTTCTTTGGGTGTTGAGTTTGATAAGTTCTTTATAGATTTTGGATACAAGCCCTTTATCTGATATGTCATTTGCAAATATTTTCTCCCATTCTGTCGGTTGTCTTTTGGTTTTGTGGACTGTTCCTTTTGCTGTGCAAAAGCTTTTTATCTTGATGAGGTCTCAAGAGTTCATTTTTGCCCTTGTTTCCCTTGCCTTTGGTGATGTTTCTCGGAAGAAGTTGCTGTGGTTGAGGTCAAAGAGGTTGCTGCCTGTGTTCTCCTCTAGGATTTTGATGGACTCCTGTCTCACGTTTAGGTCTTTCAACCATTTGGAGTCTATTTTTGTGTGTGGTGTAAGGAAATGGTCCAGTTTCATTCTTCTGCATGTGGCTGTCCAATTTTCCCAACACCATTTGTTGAAGAGACTGTCTTTTTTCCATTGGACATTCTTTCCTGCTTTGTCGAAGATGAGTGGACCATAGAGTTGAGGGTCAATTTCTGGGCTCTCGATTCTGTTCCATTGATCTATGTGTCTGTTTTTGTGCCAGTACCATACTGTCTTGATGATGACAACTTTGTAATAGAGCTGGAAGTCCGGAATTGTGAGGCCGCCAGCTTTGCTCTTCTTTTTCAACATTCCTCTGGCTATTCGGGGTCTTTTCTGGTTCCATACAAATTTTAGGATTATTTGTTCCATTTCTTTGAAAAAAGTGGATAGTATGTTGATGGGGATCGCATTGAATGTGTAGATTGCTCTAGGTAGCACTGACATCTTCACAATATTTGTTCTTCCAATCCATTAGCATAGAACGATTTTCCATTTCTTTGTGTCTTCCTCAATTTCTTTCATGAGTATTTTATAGTTTTCTGAGAACAGATCCTTTGCCTCTTTGGTTAGATTTATTCCTAGGTATCTTATGGTATTGGGTGCAGTTGTAAATGGGATCAACTCCTTAATTTCTCTTTCTTCTGTCTTGTTGTTGGTGTCTAGGAATGCCACTGATTTCTGTGCATTGATTTTATATCCTGCCACTTTACTGAATTCCTGTATGAGGTCTAGCAGTTTTGGGGTGGAGTCTTTTGGGTTTTCCCCATAAAGTATCATATCATCTGCAAACAGTTGACTTCTTCTTTGCCGATTTGGATGCCTTTTATTTCTTTTTGTTGTCTGATTGCTGTGGCTAGGACTTCTAATACTATGTTGAATAGCAGTGGTGATAATGGACATCCCTGCCATGTTCCTGAACTTGGGGGGAAAGCTCTCAGTTTTTCCCCATTGAGAATGTTATTCACTGTAGCTTTTTCTTAGATGGCTTTTATGATATTGAGGTATGTACCCTCTATCCCTATACTCTGAAGAGTTTTGATCAAGAAAGGATGCTGTATTTTGTCAAATGCTTTTTCTGCATCTATTGAGAGGATGTTAATGTATTGTGTCACATTGATTGACTTGTGGATGGTGAAACAACCTTGCAGCCCAGGGATAAATCCCATTTGGTCGTGGTGAATAATCCTTTTAATGTACTGTTGGATTCTATTGGCTAGTATTTTGGTGAGAATTTTTGCGTCCATGTTCATCAAGGATACTGGTTTGTAATTCTCCTTTTTATGGGATCTTTGTCTGATTTTGGGATCAAGGTAATGGTGGCCTCATAAAACGAGTTTGGCAGTTTTCCTTCCATTTCTATTTTTTGGAATAGTTTCAGAAGAATGGGTATTAATTCTTCTTTACGTGTTTCATAAAATTCTCCTGGGAAGCCATCTGGCCCTAGGTTCTTGTTTGTTGGGAGATTTTTTGATGAGTGCTTCAATATCCTTAGTGGTTATACATCTGTTCAGGTTTTCTGTTTCTTCCTGTTTCAGTTTTGGTAGTTGATACATCTCTAGGAATGCATCCATTTCTTCCAGGTCATCTAATTTGCTGGCATAGAGTTGCTCATAATATGTTCTTATAATTATTGGTATTTCTTTGGTGTTGGTTGTGATCTCTCCTCTTTCATTCATGATTTTGTTGATTTGGGTCATTTCTCTTTTCTTTTTGATAAGTCTGGCCAGCGGTTTATCAATCTTGTTAGTTCTTTCAAAGAACCATCTCCTAGTTTCATTGATCTGTTCTACTGTTCTTTTGGTTTCTATTTCCTTGATTTCTGCTCTGATCTTTAGTATTTCTCTTCTCCTGCTGGGTTTAGGCTTTATTTGCTGTTCTTTCTCCAGCTCCTTTAGGTGTAGGATTAGGTTGTGTATTTGTGACCTTTCTTGTTTCTTGAGAAAGGCTTGTATTGCTATATACTTTCCTCTTAGGACCGCCTTTGCTGCATCCCAAAGATTTTGAGCAGTTGTGTTTTCATTTTCATTTCTTTCCATGAATTTTTTTAGTTCTTCTTTAATTTCCTGGTTGACCCATTAATTCTTTAGTAGGATGCTCTTTAGCCCCCATGTATTTGAGTTCTTTCCGACTTTCCTCTGTGATTGAGTTCTAGTTTCAAAGCATTGTGGTCTGAAAATATGCAGGGTATAATCCCAATCTTTTGGTACCGGTTGAGACCTGATTTGTGACCTAGGATGTGATCTATTCTGGAGAATGTTCCATGGGCACTAGAGAAGAATGTGTGTGCCGTTGCTTTCGGATGGAATGTTCTGAATAGGTGTGAAGTCCGTTTGGTCCAGTGTGTCATTTAAAGTCTTTATTTCCTTGTTGATCTTTTGCTTAGATGATCTGTCCATTTCAGTGAAGGGGGTGTTAATGTCCCCCACTATTATTGTATTGTTGTCAATGTGTTTCTTCGCTTTTGTTATTAACTGCCTTATATAATTGGCTGCTCCCATGTTAGGGGCATAGATATTTACAACTGTTACATCTTGTTGGATAGACCCTTTAAGTAGGATATAGTGTCCTTCCTCATCTCTTATTACAGTCTTTGGTTTAAAATCTAATTTGTCTGATATAGGGATTGCCACCCCAGCTTTCTTTTGGTGTCCATTAGCATGGGAAATGGTTTTCCATCCCCTCACTTTCAATCTGGGAGTGCCTTTGGGTCTAAAATGAGTCTCTTGCAGGCAGCATATCGATGGGTCTTGTTTTTTTTAATGAATCTGATAGCCTGTGTCTTTTGATTGGGGCATTTGCCCATTTACATTCAGGGTAACTATTGAAAGCTATGAATTTAGTGCCATTGTATGGCCTGTAAGGTGACTGTTACTGTATATTGTCTGTTTTCCCTTCTGGTCTATGTTGCTTTTAGGCTCTCTCTTTGCTTAGAGGACCCCTTTCAATATTTCTTGGAGGGCTGGTTTCGTGTTTGCAAATTCCTTTAGTTTTTGTTTGTTCTGGGAGCTTTTGATCTCTCCTTCTATTTTCAATAACAGCCTACCTAGATATAGTATTCTTGGCTGCATATTTTTCTCGTTTAGTGCTCTGAATATATCATGCCAGTCCTTTCTGGCAACCAGGTTTCTGTGGATAAGTCTGTTGCCAATCTAATGTTTCTACCATTGTAGGTTACAGATCTCTTGTCTCGAGCTGCTTTCAGGATTTTCTCTTTGTCGCTTAGACTTGTAAGTTTTACTCTTAGATGTCAGGGTGTTGACCTATTTTTATTGATTTTGAGAGGGGTTCTCTGTGACTCCTGGGTTTCGATGCCTGTTTTCTTCCCCAAATTAGGAAAGTTCTCTGCTATAATTTGCTCCAATATTCCTTCTGTCCCCCTTCTCTCTTTCTTCTTCTTCTGGGATCCCAATTATTCTAATGTTGTTTTGTCTTATGGTATCGCTTATCTCTCAAATTCTGCCTTCGTGGTCCATTAGTTGTTTATCTCTCTTTTTCTCAGCTTCTTTATTTTCCATCAGTTGGTCTTCTATATCACTGATTCTCTCTTCTGCATCATTTATCCTAACAGTTAGCACCCCCATTTTTTACTGCACCTCATTAATAGCCTTTTTGATTTCGACTTGGTTAGATTTTAGTTCTTTTATTTCTCTAGAAAGCGTTTCTCTAATGACTTCTGTGGTTTTTTCAAGCCCAGCTAGTATTTTTAAAATCATGATTCTGAACTCTAGGTCCAACATCATACTAATGTCCGTATTGGGTAGGTCCCTGGCAGTTGGTACTACCTCTTGTTCTTTTTGTTGAGGTGATTTTTTCCATCTTGTCATTTTGTCCAGAGGAGAATAGATGATTGAGAGAACAAAATGCTAACAGGGTAACAACGTCCCCAGAAAATATACTCTAAACAACTCAGAAAAGACCTGAAGCCGGGGGAAGAGAAAGGGAAAGAATGGAAAAAGAAAAAGAAAGAGAAATAAACAAAAAAAACCCCAGAATATATCAAATATGATCAGGCTGGTGCATAGATCAGGGCCACACACCAGATTTTGGGTGTATTTTGGTCTATTAGAAGAAAGTGCCTCCCAAAATTTTAAAGAAAGAAAATCTCAAATATGTACAAAAATAAGGGTTGATACCATCAAGGGATGGAATATGACTGTAAAGATGAAAATTATAAAAAGTTTTATAAAAGGAATTGATAAGAAGTTGTTTGAAAAAATAAAGAAGAGGATTTAAAAAAAAGAAAAAAAAAGGAGAGAATGTGATCAGGCAGGAGACTAGAACAGAGCCACACACTAGAGATTTAGGGTATATTTTGATCTGTTAGAAGAAACTGTATCTCAAAATTTTAAAGAGAGGACAACTTATATATATATGTGCCAAAATAAGGGTAACTACTATGAAGGGATAGAATATGACTGTAAAAATGAAAAATAAAAATGTTTTTTAAAAAAAAGGATTGATAAGATGTTGGTTGAAAAAGGGAAAAAGAAAAATAAAAAAAAAAAGTCAGTTAAAATAAATTAACTTTGAAAGACTAAAAAATCATGGTAAAAAAAGCCATGGATTCTATGTGCAGTATTCCCCTAGCGCTGGAGTTCTGCAGTTCTCATTGACCAGTAAACTTGGCCTTGGCTGGCTCTTCTTGCTGTTCTTCTGGGGGAGCGGCCTGGTTCCCAAATGTCTTTGCCGGAGGTGGAATTCCCCCACTCTTGCCAGTCCAGGCTAAATAATCTGCTTGGGTTTGCTCTCAGGAGCTTTTGTTCCCTGCAAGCTTTCCATACAGCTTTGGAGGACAAGAGGGAAAAGGTGGCCTCCCAATCTCCGCCCCGGAGAAGCCAAGAACTCAGGGCCCCACTTCTCAGTGCGCCCCCAGAGAAAAGCAGTCATTCACTCCCATCTCCCTGGTCTCCAGCTGCACTCCGTGCTCACCCGGCCTTCGACTGAGTGTTTCCATCTCTGGCGCATGACCCCGTGTGGAGTCTCCAAACCCAGCAGATCCCTGCTGTGTGCTCCCACGCTGCTCCTCCCAGGGGAGGAAGGGGAGTCTCCCCTGATCTGCTGCTTGTTGGGTCCCTGCTGGAAGAGCAGTGGCCTGACTGGGCTGCAGATCACGGTTTATGGCAACCCCGAGCTGAGAGCCCGGTCCTTGGCTCCGTCTCTCCAGCCAGCTTCCCCTCTCCGATACCTGGGAGCTCTGCTGCACCCAGGCACCCCCGGTCTTTCTGTGACCTCAAGGGTCCTGAGACCACACTGTCCCTCGAGGGTTCCACTCCCCGCTTAGCCACTGGAGCGATGTCCCTCCGCGGAGTCGACTTCTAAAAGTTCTGATTTTGTGCTCTGGGGCTCTATCCCTTGCCAGAACGGAGGCCCCCTCCCCCGCCATCTATCCTCCTGAATATCACCTCGGATTCACTTCTCTGTACGTCCTACCTTCCAGAAAGTGGTCGCTTTCCTTTTCAGAGAGTTGTTGCTATTCTTTTCTTTGATCTTTTTGAGTTCATAGGTGTTCAGAATGGTTTGATCCCTATCCAGCTGAATTCCTGGGACCAGATGAAATCCAGGTCTCCTACTCCTCTGCCATCTTGCTCTGTCCCCCTCACTCCATACTTTTTTTTAACAAGATGGAATATCAGACATTAAAGCATAAAATGATTGCTTCTTACTGCCTTTCAGTGAAAGCCCAAACTCCTGGGCTTGGACTCAGAGGCCCTCCAGCTACAGCTCACTACCTAGCCAAATCCAACTCCCTAAATTCTTAGCAGAGACTGACTGTTCCAGTATCCTCATTGTAAGCTTCTCCTCCATCTTAAACACCTTTTCACCCCTCATTTTTTATCTCTTTCTCTCTCTCTCTCAGCATCTTGACCATCAAGAACCTATCAAAATCCATAAACTACTATCAGCTGCTCTTAATGCTTAGATACAGAAATGGATATTAAGTGGAAGTTTAGTTCCTTTCTTCAAGGAATGTTTCCTTCCTTCCCAAACTCAGATTTATCTCTACCTTTCCTAAGCTGTAGTAGCACCTATAAATTCCCATAGCAGTTCCTGCGAGCCCACGGTAGTATTATAGGCTATTCTCAATTGCTAATAGACTGCAAATTCCTCAAGAACTCTGAACAATGGCTTATACTTCCTTACCATTTCCCAGAATGCCTAAGAAAGTATGAAGTACAAGGCTTAGCCATTGTTTTATGATTTGATGTTTTCAGAGAGAACTCTATTGTTTATGAGAAAGGACATATTCTCATCTTTAGGCATGACCAGGTGAGGTTCAGGTAATTACTACTGGCAAGAGGTTTCTTAATGAAAATGTCAAGTGGCCTGGAGACACTATACTCCACATTCAACACCTCTCAAGTGCTTTTCCTCACCTACAATTAGCATTTATAGTCTGGATACTTCTTTAGCATCTGTAAAAATTCTAAAATATTTTCTTTATATGGAGTGCTCAAAAACACCTGCAATGAGGGGCGCCTGGGTGGCTCAGTGGGTTAAGCATCCAACTCTTGATTTAGACTCAGGTCATGATCTCAGGTTCTTGGGATCAAGCCCCACATCAGGCTCCCTGTTCAGTGGGCAGTCTGCCTTTCCCTCTCCCTCTGCTCCTCCCCCAACTCATGCTTGCTCACACTCTCTTTCTCAAATATATAAATAAATCCTAAAAAAACAAAAAAGGAGATTTAACAGCAGTAGGACTCTGTAGTCCCATTATGTGAGATCATCAGGGAAAGCGTGTACCAGAAACAAAACAAAACTGGAGTTGTTTAAAATACGTCTTTATATACCATCATTATGAAACAGTACTTTTGTGCCATACTTTACAGTACATGATACACTTCACATTTCTTATTTTATTGTATTTTAGTTTCTTTTACTTCTTCTCACTTAATCTTCATATCTGGATTTTTCAAAGATGAAGAAACAGAGGCTTGGAGATGGTGGTGGTGCTGGTGAGCTGTCCCAGATGCATAGAACACATCTGTGGCAGAATCTCAATTAAGGCTGCTTGTTCTTTCTATAACAGCAGCTCACATGTCCCCTAATTCCATAATACAAATCTTGGAGGGCTTATTAGTTACAGGGGAAAGTGACGCTGAGAATTTTTTAAACTACTTTTTCTCAGTCCAAATTCCCATGAGACCCATATTTTCGGACTCTCTTTTAGTATGATTCCCTTTTAACAAATATCACTGTACCTTATGTACCCGCACAGCAAAGGAACAACACACATTTGCTGAGTAAGCAATTGAGAGAGTGTGTAAGCTAAGTAAATATTCTATTGAGGCAGGGAAAGAAAAGTGAATCTGCAAGCTTCTGGCTGGTAAACTTCCTTTCATAAAGAATTTGTTTCAAACCTTGGAGAAAACAGTCCCATCTTTCACATTATGTGGATACTATGACTCTGTGTTCTTTACTAGGTTATTAGTCTGGGGTGACATGAATTTTGTTGCAAGCTTTTTAGAGTCATATTGAGCCTCTGTTAGACACTGAGGTCTTAACATCGTTAAAAGCCTGAAAATTTTTAATTTTTGTTGAATGTCAATCATCTCTTTTCTAGATAGGTGGGCTTGACTGTTACTTTGATGATCCCAGTGAACCGTATCCTCTGATATCTATGCTCTTGTGTGGTCCCTTTTGTTGAATCTGGGCCATGACCTACTTTAAAGATTAAAATATGGCAAGAATCATGCTATGCCTAATAAAATAAAATTAAAAATTGAAAAGTTAAAAAAAAATTAAAAATCAGGCTATGCCTATTTCAGGCCTATACCTTAAGACTTGGATATGTTCATCTTTGTGGTCTGGGGGAATTCGGCCTCCACATAAGACATTCGATGACCCTGTGACCACCGTACAATGAGAATCCAGACCCAGCCATATAGCCAGGCTGTGTGGAGAACTGAGGCCCCAACCAATAAGCCAGCTGAGCTCAAAGCTGAGAGTCCTCATCAGTTTGTTGGCCGTGTGTGTGAGGTCACCTAAGAAGCAGTGTCTTCATCCTTAGTCAAGACATTCTCGCTGATGCCCCCTCACACAGAGATGGACCGCCCTTGCTGAGTTCTGCCCAAATTGCAGAATCATAGCAAATGAATAAAATTGTTGTCCTTGAGATCTATTAAAGTTTTGGAATAGTTTGTTATGCAACAGTATATCACCAAAGCAACAAATAACCAGGAAATGGAGAACTATCAGAAGAAGCTGAATAGGTGACCCTGCTTTGAAAGAGAAAAGTCTGCTGTTACACACTGTTGCAGTTTCCATCTGTCTGCCCCAGAAAGCTGCATCTCTGTTCTCTCCTTCATTCCTCTCTCTGACCCCCTGACCACTTGCACCCTTTCCCACTTTCCCTGATGTCATTACCACCTCCCCTCACATAGAACAAAACACAGATTATTACAACACAAGAAAGTAATAAAAATTACCAAAACAACAGCGGCTGAAAACTGGTGTAAAGTTTTTATTTGCAAATGGGCAAGAGGACTGATTTCCAATTAATTCCACTAATTGTTGCCAGCATTTAAGAATAAGATTTGTTTCTATTTTATTGACTGTTTTTGTCATCCTGCTAATTAGTCTTATCTGAAGCTACCATATTTTAAATGAAACCATTTGATCTGTATTTATTATCTACACCAGCAGAAGTTCTAGTCCTTTAGCTCATATTCTTGAAAGGATTTTAAAGTCTGTATTAATTAATGAAGTTGGCACCCAGAGCTACAAATAATGGCAATTTTTACTTTTCTCTGACACAGTCTATTTTGCTTTCGAATGTTTTTCTTCAGCTAGTAAACAAACTTTCTGTTTTCCCAGAATGACTTTCAGTCTTTTCTATAAAAATTCATTATCATGAACTCTAAGCAGTGGCTTGCAATTTCATAGATAGTAAAATGTACAAGAAAATGTCCCAGGTCACATCAACCTGTTTATCATTATGGTTGTTACAAGGTGTTTATAAGTCAGTATTTTAGTGGTTTTATAATAATATAAATAGTGCTGGTAATTGCTCATTTATTTTTATTCTTTAGTAAAATATTTTCTTTCTACCTTTCCCAAATTACAAAAATCAATTAATAGCAGATTTTGATATATTCCTAGTTATGTGCTTAATGCAAGTATGCCCATGGAATACCAATCTAGACATTCTTTTGTATATTGTTAGACATTTCATATATATGATCATGTAATAATTATTAAATAAATAATAAGTCATAAACAATGACAATCTTATTTACATTTATTTCCCATTAAGGAATCATTCTAGTGTGGTGACAGGGGGACCTCAGTTGAAATCAAAAGAGCTGTGTTTATGTCTGTCACTAACAGTTACATCTCTTAGTGTTTCTCAGCCTCAGTTTCCTTCCCTGTATGGAGCAGATAATAATCACAGATCCCAAGGAGTTCTTCCGACCATCAAATGAGACTATAGGGGGAAGTGCTTAGCACAGGCATCTTGGGCAGAATAATCACTCAGAAAATGTTTGTTGTCTGAATCTGAATGGTCTTGAATACTGGCATTTATTGAGTTAATATGGAAGAGGCTTTTGTTTGGCTCTTCCGTTGGTTCCTGGATAATTATATTGCATTTTACTTCTGTGTGTCATCTGGATGATAAAATAATCTCTCCTTGTCAGATGCACGAGCATGTGGGCACAGGTTATCTGGACATATTGAGAATCGAGAGAATGTACCGGTGGTTTTCATACCCAGCGTACCTCCCTGATATGGTGAATTACTCGGATGATGGATGCAATTATTTACATTCAGTTTAACAAAAAGTGGGTGATTGTCACTCATGCTGGGCACTGGAAATACAAAGCTGACTCACACACAACTTTTTTCCTAGAAGATCTCAGAACCTATTTATGGAGACAAATATACACCCAACAGATCATGAAATACCTCACAATGAAATAAAGGTTAAATGTAAAGAAAGGAAAGTCCTATGGATTACAAAAAGTAGTAGCTGATTGTAAGGAGATCTGGAAAGGCTTCGGGAAAAGGTAAGCTAGTAATAATGGCTTCAAAGATGAAATACCCACAGACTACCTCTCTTGGGACTGGTTTTAGTCTGTACCCCTCTGTGCTGGATATTTTAGGTTGTTCTCCAGACCTGCACTCCAGCCTTCTCTGGTCTGCTCTGTGCTGAGGGTTTCTGACCAGAAGAGACTACATCGACTGGCTCTGTTGGTCTCTGGCTTGCAGTTGGCTTTGACCAATGGGGAGCACCAGGAGAAGACAGGGAGGAGGGTGAAGAGTGAAGTCAGGAGTATTCATCTTAGTATTCATCTGCAGGTTCCCTCCCTGCAGACTTGTAGTAGGTGGCTGGACCCTCAGATTCAGTCTCAGGTCTTTGCTCCTGCCAAGCCACACTTCCACTTCCAGATTGCCATTAATTCTTCCTCCTATGCCTTTTAGTCTCCCTTGTCATCTCTTAACACCCTGCACACAACTTTGTGAATAAACCCTTTATTAAACTTGACTCAGATGATCCTAATTTTGTTTTACTTTCTATTTCCTACTGAGAGACCTTGACTAGAATACTTTCTTTCACAAAATTTTGTTGGCTTTTACTGTTTGATTTCCCAGGATAACATGCTATGACCATTTTCCTATTTGGCTCATGCTGCCTCACTGCTGGTAGCACCTGCCCATTCTTCTTAAGCTAATTTCCACTCATCCATTAAGACTCTTAGTTCAAGAAGTCACCTTTGTTTGGGTCCCCATTATGGACTCGGTTTCCTTCCTTTACTTTTGCATAGCATCATTCACATATATGAGCCACAGCTCTTGCCACAGGAATATTTAAACTAGTATTTCCCATTAAAGTGTTAGTTCTTCAAGGGTAGCGATCCCATCTTTTCCATCTTCATATAATAGTGGTTCCCATGGTTCTCATAATATTACTTATTACATTGGAATGATTTAGTGTTTCATTTAATAATCAATAAAAATCTTAGTTTTCCTTGTTCACTTGATTAATTTGAAACAATCTTGGACTTGGTATGTGAAAATTCAAATCAGGTGATGGGTTCCTTTAGATGAAAACTTTGTTCTGGGTTCCACTAGCCTGGTAGGTGTCTTGGTTAGTCTGACAATGCACTTTCCATGATACAGGAGAGGGTGTTTCATTCTTTGTGCTATTACATATCAGAATCTCTGGATTCCCTCACAGTCCTTTTTCCTCTTGCCTGAAGTTGTTAAAATGCTGTACATGTAGTCATGTAGGATTCACATGACAGATATATGTCATTCATATGCATAACATACTTCATGGGCTGCAGCATAGGTGAGCAAGTATGAGTTTTGCTAAATTTCACACTTTTTCATATTCAATAAACTAGGCTATCATTAAACTGAAAGAGAATGATGTCATAAAACTGAACTAGCCTTGGCCCTATTCTAATTCATTTTATAAAGAAAGCCTAAGACAGAATTTAGCACAATACCTAGATGTTTTGTTTTGTTAAAATTACTTGGGAATGTGACAAAATTATGCAAATGGTAAGCCCTTTCCAGTTCCTTAGAGGGTGGCATCGCTGTTTAACTTTACCTATCTTTAATGTCTTGAAAAGAGATGGGATGGCAAGCCATTTTTGTGTCTTCATAAAAGATATGACTAAGCAGGATACGAGAAGGAGGAGGCAGAGTCTCTCTTTTCCCCATTTCCATTCCTTGCTCTCCCTCTTCTGCCTCCATGGGAAGAGAAATTGAGAGAAGAGAAACTAAGCACTGTGGGTGGTTTGGGTGGAAAACTTTTGCCTATTCAGAGAACAAATAGTGGTTGGTTCCAGAACCTCTATAGATTCTGCTTCAAAATTACTCCAGAAATGGTGCCACCATGGTTTCTTGTTCTCTGTCTCTATCTCTTTGGTGGACTTTAAAAGAGCCAAGTGACATGGTTTCTAAGCCCAGGATCTTTTGTAGTAAACCCACAGGTGAAAATGCCATCAATTTCTTGTTGCCTTGTTTTCAAGAACAAACTGGTTTGATGTTTTCTTCTTCTTCGATTTTTCCAGGACATCACATTCAATTCTCAACTGTCCCGTTTTTGAAGAAAGATAAAACTTTGGTTTTGATTGAGTTTTCCTTGATATCAGTTATTTCCAAGTCCAGTTTATTAAAGGATTAACATGGCATCAGTTCTGAATTCTCTGAGGCCATACTCAAGTTCGTCTTTGAATTACAGAAAAAATTTTTTTTTCCCAGAGTGTGAATCTTGAGTTATATTTGTTTCTTATTCAGGGGGAGAGAGGATAAGTAAGAGGTAAAATGGGAAGATTATCCTTCTTTCTTTTTGGTATTTAGTGCTTTTTTCTTAAGTATGCACAGATGTTGATGCAAATCTATTGAAATATATACTTGTTAAGCTTACTGCTTTGTTTCTTTGTTTTTATTATTTATGTTAGTGATTTCTGTAGTTTGTTTAGAATAAATGTTTAGAATGTGAGATTCTTAGAAGGAAATATTATTTCTCTTCTTTTAAGGACTTGAAAGATGAGTCAAAAAGAAAATGTGATTGGTGCCAAACAAAAATGCATGGCTCCTCACCTTTAGTGTGTCATGTTATGGATGAGAATTTTTATATACTTTGCTTTCTTGGAGAGCATTCTGTGTGGAAAGATGCTAGAAAGAAAGGAGTTAGAGGTGCCTACTTATACTACAGGTTAGCTAACTGTTGTGCACCTATGTCAATGATACAACTTTGTAGGTGGCATACCTGTGCAGATGTAACACTTATTTAAATGGCAAACCTATTAGGTTGGCACACATTTTATGGATGGCACAATAGAATGGATGGTACCTATTTGTCCATCTAGGAGACGTCTGTACAGAAAGCATTTTTGTGTGGATAACACATGAGGGGATCTTAATGTTTGAGCTTTGGTTGGCCAATTGGTCCATGCTTTCCTCAAATGTATGTGTACATTTCCTAAAATGTACACCACTTAGGACTCTCAAACTTTAGAAAATATTTCCTCTGCTGTTATCATCCCCACCTCAGAAAACTGTCAGGGTCTTAGGGTGAAAAGCCATGATCGAAATCATATGCAAAAAACTAGAACGTTTTAAAAAAAATCTTAATTTCTGCTCAGAAATTCTCGGATTATCTACTTGTTTGGTTGTATGAAGTCTAGCATTTTTAATATAGAATTCAAAGCCCACATTAAGTTGGTCTTGTCACCCTTCTCCAACTGTATCTTCCCTGTCTTCAGGGCATGAAGCAAATTTGTCAAGTGTGGTGTTTACTATTACCATACTGTGCTCACCTCTGACTTATTTTGTATTTTTTCTCAGGTCATTCTCCTTACTCAGAGTTTTAATTTTCCTGTTTCTCCAGCATCTGTTCATCCTTCTATTCTAGCTAGGAACTTCTCTCATCTGAGGAGATTTCACTGGACATATCAAGATCCAGTGATTTTTTTATTTCTCTAAGTTTTTACAGAGTGTATTTTTTGATGTGGAATTTTTCTATTCCAAACAACTTACTGTTGTCTTATGGATATGATTCTCTTCTTTCCCACCAGGGACCATTCCCTCTTCTGCCTGCCTCAGTGGTTCACTTTTTTGATTACAGAGACAATATCTCCTATTTTTCTGCTCCCAGACTTCAAGAGGTGAATGCCTATGACTGGCTGAGTTTCTCCTTTGCCTCTTTTCCAAGGTCCTCCTGGTAGGACTTTGGTCTTCCCAAATGCTGGCATCTTTAATCTGTGAGTTTCCTGAAAGCTGAGTCTTTTTAAATTCCTCCTCAGTTTCTCAAACTGTGAGCTCTTTATAGTGTAGTCTGGGTCTTCTGCTTCTCTGTTTGAACACCTCATGAAGCCATCCATGCCTGCATCTGCCCCCCTTGATCTCTGTTCCTAAAGTTTTACAACATTTAATGGTTTAAATCGCATACTTTCATCAGAACCATGGAGCAGATTTTGTCAGCAGGGATAGGAAATACGTTTATTTGGGGAGGCAGGTGTTAAGGTACAGAGGTCATCTGGTAGCCATCCTATTTTAAGAACTAGAAGAAGAACTGTGGCTGCTCAGTCGATGCGTATTGATGATTCATTTAAGAAATGATAATTCTGCTTTACTGATTATCTTCTGTCTCCTTCCTCCTACAGGCTGTTCCCAGCTATTCAATGATTCAACTTTCAAACTTTTTGTCATGTCTCTGAGCTGCTTCTTACCTGTCTCCTTCCTTAGTTTTTTATGTCCTTGAAAGTTCTGCTCCAGCCTTAGAATTTTATACCTTGTGCATGCCTTGCTGTCTGATGATATCTGCATTTTCTGTGATTCTTCTCATTTGATCTGAAATCCCACACCCTGTTTAAATGGAACTTTGTGACTGCCTCTCAAGCCCTTCCCAGCCCCTTGTCCTAATACCTTAAATACTAATTTGCAGACTTTAGTCTATTTTGGTGACTTATTAGATTTTTCTTTTAGCTTTCCTCCAGGGGACATCAATTTCAAACCCTCACAAGCACAGGTGCAACTTCTGCTCTTATAATTCCCACCCACACTCCTAACTCCACTCTATCTCCTGATAACACCATATTAAGTCACTAATGGCTAGAGTGTGAAAGATTGAATGTTAAAAGCATAATTAGAGACTTAAGGGAAACAAATTGTACCCATAAAATTTAGAATTAATTTCAGGAAAATAGGGCAATTGAAGCACCTAGTGCAATTTGAAATGACTTTTCTAAATGAGTGGCTGTGCCAGAAATCAGCCCCCTCCTAACTTCCTCTGTTTCCTTCTCATTTCCTTCTAAGAATAAGGGCAGGTCAGTGGGGGAGGTTTGGCAAACAGCAATGTACATTTCTTGTCAGAATATCAAAGGCAAAGAGCTCACCTTAAAGTTAAGCTTTGTCTCTTTAGTGGAAATGGAAAATAGGAGAACGTGTGTGGGTGAGACCAATCATTGCCCTTGGGCAAGCTTGAGAAATTGTAAGACCAGAACCTACACATTCAAAGAGGTAGTGCTTCTGAGCCCAGGCTAATCCCATCAGTCAGTAGTTTCTCATTTCTTATATCCAGTATTGGCTAATGGCACCATTCCAGTTTACACACAGTCATATTACATCCCTTCAGTCCCCTGATGCCTTTGCCCCCGCAATCTTCCCCTTATGGGAATGTTGGGCAGCTTAACTCAGCCAGTGGAACCCCATTCACATTTACACCACCTCTCCTTACACAGCCAGGAAGCCAGCTTTGACTACCACAGCGCTCCCATCTCTCCCTTCACAAGTCCACACAGAGACTAAAACAAATAGTAGCAGTTCCATGAAAGGCCCTGTGTAAGCCACTGTAGGTGCAAAGAAGAAAACATATGATTCCACTATCTAGGAGCTCATAGTCTAGTGTGGGAGGCAGCCATAAAAGTGGCAATTATATCGCATAGAAGTACCTGTGAATAGGATGTTATATGGTCTCAATAGGGATACTGATGGCCCTGCTCTTCCTCCTCCTAGCGATATGATTACAAACAGGTCATTTCTCTGGTATTCAGCTTTTTCACCTTTAAAACGATGAAATTATCAATTATTCTGTAGGCTGGTTTTATATATTAGGTGAGATATATTAAGTGAATGTAAAATGAATAGTAAAGATCTGACCTATAGTGGGTACTAAATAATCATTTCCTAGTTGGAATTCAGGTAGAAAGTGGTTGAAGAGACTACACTTATAGGTTTGGTTGCAATTTAAGGCTGTTAGTGACTCTAGGTCAGCCTTGTCTGCCATACAATATTTATAGCTCTCAAGAAAGCAAGAACAAAGATTATGGATAAATCAGGGCATCATTAGCTTTAGTCTTAGAAACCCATGACTACGGATGGCAGCCCAGGATTTTTCCTTGGTTAGAAAATTAAGGCAACAAGCCCATGGGATCTGTGTTATCTTGGCTTGGTGAAGTTGGATTGATCGTGAATGTTTGGAAAATGTGAATGAAAACAGGGCAAGCTCAGGAAACCACAAGATTCCCTAAAAGATTAACCATACAAATTTCTGCTCTGGGGGACTTACTAGAGAACATTCTTCTAAAATGTTTTATTCCCTGGGGTTCTCCAGCTGTCTCTCTTTTGTTGTTACTGAAGCAAAAAGAAGAGAACAAGGAAAATCTCCAAAATCCAAATAAAATACAGATTTAAAGCAAGCAAAAAAAGAGACTGTTTGACAGTCCCTTTTACTGGCCTGGTGGTTATTTCCATGTACTGTGCATGAGTTTTAGTAAGGCCCGTGTCTATCTTTGTAAGAAAATGGAAAACTATTGCTTTTATTTATTTATTTCATTTAGTGTCTTCTTATACTGATCCTGGAACCCATGTTCCTTATGCTTGAAAGTAAAAATAATAACTTAAGGACTAGGCACGCTGAGAGGTAAGGTGAGCTTTATCAAATGATGAGACCTTACCATGGTTTGTGGACTGCACATGAAGGCTCACATCACTACCCGCTTGCCCGTGCAAAGAGTCCTCAGCAGGCATATGGCATGTATTCCCTTCTTATATCTCCTGGAGGCCCTTAGCAATTTGTTTCTCATTTGTTTTTGATCATCCTAGAACCAGTGTCACTGGGTCATAAATTGGAGAATGCCAGAACTAGAAGTTCTCTATGATCAATTACTGTCCATGCTTTGTGTCTACAGGCAAGGAAAGAAACCAGAGGAATGAAATAACGTATGAGGTGTAGCTAGTTTCAGACTAAACCCAGAGTAGAAATGTGGGCTCTTGACTCTCAGTCCAATGGTCTATTAAAATGTGGACAGAAGTGCTAGAACTGTCAGAGATGAGAAGACATTGTTCTTGCCACAAAGTCATTGCTTCTTCATTCAGTAAAGGAGCTGTAGGTGGGTAATAATGATGAAAACGCTGCAAATATTGTCTATGTTGCATTCAACACCAAGGGCCATATTGAGCATTTACAATGAATGAAGCTATTAAGACACCGTGGTGGGCTAAATAGGGGGATAGTTGAAAAAGAATGTGCCACCGTGCCCTCTGAGAGCTCCAGTCCAGGTGGGGGAATGTACCGCTGACTCTTATACTGGGGAAAGAAGGACATCTGCTCAATGTTAAATTAGTGATGAGAATGATCAAGCACTGTGCAATCTAAGAATTCATAAAGAGGACGGCAAAACAATACTACAGATATAAAGATCAAGAAATGGAAGGGAGTCTGGGGAGGCTTCTCAGAGGAGACGGCATTTTCTGTGGGATTTGCATAGAGGCAAGACTTGGGTAAATATGAAGAGAGAAATTTTTCCTTTGACTAGAAAAATTGGTAAATACCCTCTCTGTCCATATTATCTGGGTACTAATGGCATCCAGAAAGAGGTATGTGCCATTTATTGAGGGAAACATCTAGAGGAGAAAAGAGGGGATGATGTGTTAGGGGAAGGCAATAGGGAGTGCAGCAGTACGACCGATACCCAAGTTGAGATGGGGTTATGATAGAATGAGATGCTACTTAAAATGTCTGACAGGAGCCAGCTTCTAGGATATGTTGTATTTGTCTTCTCTTACACTACCAGCAAATAAAACCCTAAGGCCTCAGAACAGAAGAGTGGCACAGATAGCATTTTGCTTTCAGAAATATACCATATCAACAGGACAGCATTATGATTTTCTTGGGCCTTAGGCACTTTTGCCTTCATGGGCATCTTCCACCACTAAAAAGTAATTTTTAGAAAATTTATTAAAATTGACTGCCTTGATATGAGTGAACATACTAATACCAAACATTAAGAACTTCTCTTTGACCTAAAAGTTCATTTTTAAAAATTCTGATTTCAAAGGAAATTAAACCATTTCCATGGGTCCCTAAAATTTTGTGAACCCTAAGCATTTTACCTATGTGCTTTTTGGATAAATTGGCCCTGACTCTTAAGAGCAACCTTTGAATCGTTTTAAGGGGCAAGTATGGAAACAGAGACCAGGGAAGAGTTTTTGTTAATAGTCTAAATGAGAGTTGTATCTAACAGTCACAAGTTGTAATGCTTGTAGAAACAAAATATTGAGAAAATGTTCTGAATTAGTCTTTCACAAAAACAAAGAAAATCCAAATTTAATATATAAAAACAAGAATACCTAATGATTTTAATCATTGTGAAGCTAAGAATGTCTGCAAAAGAACTGTATGTTCTCATCCAAGTTAATATGAAATTTGTGGTTTATATTATGCTGAGTATCGTTATATAAGATTTTAATACTTTTCTGTTTCTCCTACTGAAACCTCTACTACTTATAAGTATTCAGGTATGTGCACACAACCATGTTCATTTTCCAATTATTGGGTTTTTCTAAGATGTACCTAGATCAAGGTCATCTATTTGACCTCCCAGGGTGCTTTATCTGATTCATTGGGGGCTCAGAGTTATCATCTAAGACAGTTATTTCTTCTGATCTGTAGTAAAATCCCCTGCCTATTGCTGCAGGAAGCTGTCTCCTGAGTCAGTCTGGCTTCTTTTTTGTTCCCTTGTGAAATATATGATTTAGTGTAGAAACCCCACAGACCCTGGGCTTTGCAGCTTCCCTGGTGATGGTGGCTTTGTTGGATAGTGATGTGCTCACTTTGTTTAGGGAGGCTCTCCCCTCTCATATCACCAGGGGCATATCTTCTATTGCCAGTGTTTTTTTGTTTGTTTGTTTGTTTTTTGTTTTTGCCAGTTCTTAAACTTTGACTATTGGCCTAATGGAGTAATTCCTTGCTGCCATCTACATTTATTTTTTACTCATCTCTACCTACAGGGTTAAAGATTCCCAATCACACAAAATTTTTAATAAACTCAAGCTTTCCAAATAACATTTAGCTATATGTGGGGGAAATTATTAATTCATGTTTGACAAGTTCTCTGCCCTTGTAAAACTCAGTTGCATTAAAAGAAGAGACCTAAAGCAAGTCTTAACAAATTTAAAGATATTGAAATCATATCAAATATGTTTTCTGACCACAATGGTATGAAACTAGACATCAGTAACTGTAGGAAAATTGGCAAATTTACAAATATGTGCCAATTAAACAACACATTCCTGAACAACCCACGAGTCAAAGCAGAAATCAAAAGTGAAGTAAAAAATACCTTGAAACAAATGAAAATGGAAACACAACATAACAAAACTATGGGAAGCAGCAAAAACAGTTCTAAGAGGGAGGGTAATAGTGATAAATGCCTATATTAAGAAAAAAGAGCTCAAATAAATGATCTAACTTTATATCTCAAGGACTAGAAGAAGAAGGACAAACTAAGAACAAAGTTAGCAGAGGAAAGGAAATAATAAATACTAGAGCAGAAATAAATGAAATAGACTCAGAAATATAATAAAAAAAAATCAATGAAACTGAGGATTTTTTTTCAGAAGGATGATTGGCCAAGCTTTAGCTTGGAGCTAAACCAAAAAAAGGAGCAAAGATCCAAATAAAATTATAATTGAAAGAAAACACATTATAACTGATACCATAGAAATCAAAGGATCATACAAGACTACTGTGAACGATTGTACATCAACAAATTGGATAACCTAGAAGAAATGGATACATTCCTAGAAACATACAACCTACCAAGACTGAATTGTGAAGAAATAGAAAATCTGCACAGAAAAATAACAAGTAATGAGATTTAATCAGTAATCAAAAATCTCCCAACAAAAAAGGTCCAGGACCAGATGGCTTCTCTGCTGAATTTAACCAAACATTTAAGGAAGAATTAATGCCAATCTTTTCCAGACTCTTCCAAAATATCAAAGAGGGGGAGTACTCTTGAACTTATTATATGAGGCCAACATTATCCTGACACATTATCAAGAAAAGAAAATTATCAGGCCAATATACCTGATAATATAGATGCAAAAATCTTCAACAAATACCTGCAAACTGAATTTATTTATTTAGTTTTTGGAAACTGAATTTAATAGCACAGTAAAAGGATCATACACCAATGATCAAGTTGGATTTATTCCTGGGATGCAAGGATGGTTTAGCATACACAAATCAATAAATTTGATACATCACATTAACAGAATGAAGGATAAAAATCATATGATTATCTCAATAGTTGCATAAAATACATTAGAGAAAATTCAACATCCACTCATGATAAAAAGCCTCTCAAAAAATTCGGTATAAAAGGGGAATGTGCCTCAATGTAATAAAGGCCATATATGATAATTCCTCAGCTAATATCATACCCAACAATGAAACGCTGAATGCTTTTCCTCTAAGATCAGGAAAAAAGACAAGGATGCCTATGCCTATCTCTTCTATTCAATATAGTACTGGAAGTTTTAGCCAGAGGAATTAGGCAAGAAAAAGAAATAAAAGTTATCCAAATCAGAAATGAAGAAGTAAAATTTTATCTGTTTGCAGATGAAATGAAACCCTAAAAGACTTCACAAAAAAACCTGTTAAATAAATTCAGTAAAGTTGCAGGATACAAAATCAGTATACAAAAATCAGTTAAGTTTCTGTGCACTAACAAGAAATTATCTGAAAAAAAATTAAGAAAACAATTTTATTTATAATAGCAACAAAAAGAATAAATAGGAATACTTTAACCTCCAAAGAGGTGAATGATCTGTACACTGAATATTATAAAACAATGATAAAAGAAGTTGAAGAATGGGGCGCCTGGGTGGCTCAGTTGGTTAAGCGACTGCCCTTGGCTCAGGTCATGATCCCAGGATCCTGGGATCGAGTCCCGCATTGGGCTCCCTGCTCCGCGGGAAGCCTGCTTCTCCCTCTCCCGCTCCCCCTACTTGCGTTCCCTCTCTCGCTGTGTCTCTCTCTGTCAAATAAATAAATAAAATCTTTTAAAAAAAAGTTGAAGAAGACACAAATAAATGGAAAGATATCCCTGTTCATGAGTTCTAAGAATTTATATTATTAAAATGTTTGTACTGGGGTGCCTGGGTGGCACAGTTAGTTAAGCATCTGACTCTTGATTTCTGCTCAGGTAGTGATCTCAGGGTCATGAGATCAAGCCCCTCATCAGGCTCTGTGCCTCTGTGCTCAGCCCAGTGTCTGCCTGGGTTTCTCTCTCCCTCTCTCTCTACCCCTCCTGCCCCTCCCCAAGATAAATAAATAAAACTTTAAAAAAATGTTTATACTACCTAAAGTGATCAAGAGATTCAATGTAATACCTATCAAAAATTCCAATGGTTTTTTTCACAGAAATGGAAAAAAAATCCTAAAATTCATATGGAACCACAAAAACCCCGAATAGACAAAGCAATCCTGAGAAAGAAGAACAATAGAGGTATCACACTTGGTAATTTTAAAATTATATTACATAGACCAATGGAACAGGATAGAGAGCCCAGAAATAAATCCACAGATTATGGTCAACTAATCTTCGACAAGGGTGCCAAGAACATACAATGGGGAAGGCTAATCTCCTCAATAAATGGTGTCAAGAAAACTGGATATCTATATGCAGAAGAATGAATTGGATTCTTATACAGTTTACACACTATATACAAAATCAACTGAAAATGGATTAACGACTTAAATATAAGATCTGAAACTAAAACTGCTAGATGATAGTAGAGAAGAAAAAGCTTCTTGACATTGGTCTGGGAAATGATTTTGTTTTATATAAAAGCACAGATAGCAAAAGCAAAAATATACAAATTTGAATAAAACTAAAAAGCTTCTTTTATTTTATTTATTTATTTATTTTAGAGAGAGCATGCATGTGAGTGGGGAGTGGGGAAGCGAGAGGAAGAGGGAAAGAATCCCAAGAAAACTCTCTGCTGAGCATACAGCTGACATGGGGCTCTTTCTTACTACCTCTAGATCATGACCTGACTTGAGACCAAGAGTCAGACACTCAACTGACTGAGCCACTCAGGTGCCCCAAAACTAAAAAGCTTCTGCACAACAAAAGGCACAATCAATAGAGTGCAGAGATAACCTATGGAGTGGGAGAAGATATTTGTAAACCGCATATATGATAAGGAATTAACATCCAAAATATATTAGAAACTCAAAAAACTCAGGAACAAAAATCAGTAAATAAAAATCCTGATTTAAAAATGGGCAAAGGATGGGGCACCCGGGTGTCTCAGTTGTTAAGCATCCGACTCTTAGTTTCAGCTCAGGTCATGATCTCAGGGTCCTGAAATCTAGCTCCTCACTGGGCTCCATGCTCAGTGGGGAGTCTGCTTGAGATTCTCTCTGCTTCTCTGCCACTGGTCCTCCCCCCAATTTGTGCTCTCTCTCTCAAATAAGTAAATCTTTAAAAAAAAAATGGGCAAAGGACTTTGAATAAACATTACCCAAAGGAAGATAAACAGATGGACAAAAAAAATGTTCACAGCACTAATTATCAGGGGAATGCAATTCAAAACCTGTAGAATGGCTATTAACAAAAGGACAAAAGATCACCAGAGTTGGTGAGGATGTGGGGAAAAGGGACCCCTTGTACACTGTTGGTACATTGTTCAATGTAAATTGGTATGGCCATTTGCAAACCAATAATTAAAAAATAGAACTACCATATGAATCAGTAATCCCACTCTGGGTATATAGTCAAAGGAAATCAGATTCTTAAACAGATATCCATATTTCCATGTTTGCTGCAGCATTATTCACAATGGCCAAGATATGGAAACAATCTAAGTTCCTGTCCATGGACGAATGGATAAAGAAAATGTGATATATCTATATATCATATTATCACTATATATAGATACAGGTATCTATCTATATATAAAGGAAACTTACATATATTATGTAATATTATATAACATTATTATATACATTACATACAATTATATATATAATATATATAAAGAAACATTGATATATATCACATTGCATATACCTGTATCTATATCTATATATATATCAAGGAACATTATTCTGCTATAAAAAAGGAAATCTTGCCATTTGCCACCACATTGATGAACCTGGAGGACATAGGCTAATTGAAATAAGCCAAATACTACATGACAAATACTGGAGACAAATACTATGTGATCTCACTTATATGTGGAATTTTAAAGTCAAACTCATAACAGCCGAGAGTAGAATGGTGGTTGCCAGGGACTGAGGGGTGGGGGCAACTGGGAGATGTTGGTCCAAGGATACAAAATATTAGTTATATAGGATGTGTAAGTTTTAGAGAGCTAATGTACAGCATGGTGACTACAGTTAATTATACTGTATTATGTACTTGAAATTTGCAGAGAGTAAATCTGAAGTATTCTCACCATATACACACACAAAAAGGTAACTATGTGAGGTGATATGTTAATTAGCTTGACTTTGGTAATTATTTCACAAAACATCACTTTGTACACCTTAAAAATATATGGCTAAATATATAAAAATAGAAAATTTTGTCAATTATGCCTCAATAAAGCTGAGGAAAATAAAAGAAAGGATGAGGCTGGAATTTAGCTCTAAAATAGAACATGTGTACTCCCAAAAATCCATTCAATGGACAAAATAATTTATACTTATGTCATCCTTTAAAATATCCTAATATATATTTTCCAAAATAGTCCATTTGGATAGCAATGCATGTGTATAATTTTGAAATGAACAAATGTACATACTCTTGGGGCACCTGTTAAATTCTTTTTACTGAAGGACTGATGAGACCTCTGATTTGGGGAGATTATTACTTCTTTTACTTTTTTCACTAGTCCTAAGGCATTAAGCAATCTTTCAGCCAAAGGAAATTACTCATTGTCCCTTGCAAACACCATTTTTTTTTCAACTTCTTCAATCTTACCCCTGTGGCTCTTCATATTTTGAAGGTCTTACGACTTTCTCTCTGTCTCTCCAGAGACCCATGCAAAGATTTCGGAGACTTGTGCAAAGATTTCCTCATCCCTGCTTCATTCTCTGGACATTCCAACCTCTAACTCAGACTGTTCTCCTTCTCTTGGGCACTCATCCAAGAATTTGCAGTTACTCATCTGACATCTCTTATGTTAATCTCTTTGTCTTGAGGTTTTGTGTTCTCAATGAATCTTTGCCATCCCAACTTGATTCTAAGATCCTGAGGGCAAGGTCTGTGACTTTTATTTCCCAGAACCCCTCTCTGTGGTGGTTACAGAGATGGCCATAATGGGAGTTGGGAACAACAGTGATGTCTGGTCCCCTGAGCTTTAGTAAACTTCACAGAAGTAGGTATTAGCCATTGTTTGGCAAAACCACTGAGTGGTGTTTTCCCGTGATGGTAGGTGCTCAACACAGAAGCTGACAGGATGGATCCTTAGGTAGGGGGCCATAACGTGGCATAGCAGAAATAGCATAGATTTTCCTATAAAGAACGAGGTTCAAATCCTAGCTCCACTCTTCACAAATTTTGGATAAGTCGCTTAAAACCTCTCAGTCTGTTTCTTTATTTGTAAAACAGAAATAGATCCAAGCATGCAATAAATATCAAATGTCATGTAAGTAAATCACACAGTTGGTGTTCAGAGTATCATAGGTGTGACAATGACCTGCTGAGTACACACTAATAGCTCAGTAAGTCCTGTCTGTTCCTTAACAGGAACAGAAGCGCCATCACTGATTACCCCACACAACCTACCTGGTTCTGACTAGCCAGGCCTACTTCAGGTTTTGAAAGGATTTATGTGCTTACTACCAACAGACTAAGATTCCGCTCACAGTTCTGTTCTAGCCCAAGTCCCCCAAAGGACTGTGACATATCCCCCTCAGCTCTGCCATCTCCTTACCTCTCACCTGGAGGCTCCTTTCTGTTTCCTGATTTTGCTGAGACAATGGTTAATGAAGAGGAAGCCTCAGATCCTTGTGTCATTTTTCTTTGTTTTTGTATTTTGTTTTGTTTTGCTTCATTTTTGCACTTGAAAACAAGCAGAGTGCCTAGGTTTTCTCCAGGCATCATGGAATGAGTGGGATTTAATTATTGCTGAAGGGCTGGTACAAAAGGTTATCCAACAGTGTGCGATCTTATATGGCACTGAACTTTGAAGCTGAGAATTATGGATTGTGGAACAAGATACAACCGTCTGCTGCTGTCTCAGAGCCGGGAATATAGAATTTAGAGGAAACTGGGTTAGAGCTGATGGGACCTCTCAGGGAGGTCAGAAAGAAACTAGCCATCCATAAAGCTGTCGGAGCAGTTATTTGAAGGAAAAGGCCGAGGGTTCTCTTCCATGTTTCTAAAAACTTCAAATAAAAATAGACAATTCTGCATTGACATAGATATGAAATGGGCAGCAATTGAGGGCATCAAACTCAGAAATGAAACTAAGGTAACCTGTCATTGCTCTGAGGAAAAACTGTGAAGTTGGTAGCCACAGCCCAAGCTGGGGAGATGCTGAACAAGGGGAGAATTTTTCTTTCAGACTTATCTAAAGCCACAAGAGAAATGGGATGACCAGGGAGTGAAGGAAAGGAAAGGAGTCCTGACACCATTGTTACAAATGCAGGGCCAAGCCTGGAGCCAAATGTCCATCATTCCTTCAGTTTTACCTTGAAGAGGCAGAGCTGGGCTGCCTGCTGACGTTGGAGAATTGCACCTCTCATGTGCCTTTGCTAACTGTCAGACTGTTTGGCATTTTGTGATAATGGCATCCAGAAGCCTAGGCGGGGTCTTGATAAAATTGGGAAGTGTGCATATAGGCCCTTCTCTCTGGGTGAGCATTATTCTCCAATCTTCTACTCTTCCTGGATATCCAATCTATTTAATATTCTTGCAAGTCTGCATTGCCTTTGAGGCAAGCTGTTAATTATCTAACCTACTTCAAGTCTGCAAAGTTTCATTCATACCCCTGGAGCCTTTATATGGGAAGATAAAGCAAGGTAGTTGAACTACATAGACCCTCTTGACTTTTCCTTGAGTTTTGCTACTGGCCAAGTGACCTTGGGAAGGTTACTCAAACACTGCTTACTCTCTCTTCTCCAACTGTCATCTGTATCCACTACAGTGCTCCAAAGGGATTATCAGCCTTGCCCCAACCTCTTAGTCTAGTTTATAAGTACTTTCCATGGCAGGAATCTCACTTTCCCTAGAGTACCTCCCATCTTTGAACAGGTCTGACTATTACAAAGTTTTCCCTGCTAATGGAGTAAAAAGTTTGCAAATCTACTGATTCATCAGGCCCACACAAAGAGTTGCTGCTAGTTTCATCAAATTGTAACATTTTCTTGGATGCTCATTTTTAACAAAAACATATCCATTTGGCTACAAGGATGACCTTTTCTGCCTCCTTACCCCTCCATGCTGGAAGTCTTCATTTTCTGATGCCTGCTGCTAATATAGGACACATGTTGAAATGTTTATGCTAATTAGGCTTTGATTAGAATCTCAGAGACAAGTTAAAATGACAAGTTTTTTCCCATTGATGAATTAATTAATGAAATGAAATCGCTGTTATGCTGTTTGAAATCAGCTCTCTGATTTTTGCAAAAGACAGGAGGATTTTCTACTCTAAAACCCAGTAGTTTTTATGGAGAAAGGCGTGAAGGAGTTATATGTTTTGAGGTAGAAGTGCTGAGGGATAAAAAGGGATCATTCTTTTGGTGAATAAGTGACTAGCAATGGTAGATTATAAGAGCAGGCATTCATTCATGTGACTGTGCGTATGAATGAGAAGGAGGTATTGAAAGAGCAGGCAGAGGGATCAGTGGCCTATGTCTGTGGTTCTAATAAGCTGAAATTTTCCCAACTGAGTCCTATTTGGAAAATTCAACTCTTAAACAATGTCTCAGTATGTGTTATGGTTTTCCAGAGAAACAGTACCAATAGGATATGTGTTTATATATCTTATTGAGCATCAATAGGATTGAGTACCAATAGGATGGAAATAATATATATATATGTATATATATATGTATGTATGTATATATGTATATATACGTATGTATATATATGTATGTATATATGTATGTATATATATGTATATATATATATGTATGTGTATATATATATATATATATCCTATGGAGGAATTGCCTTGCGCAAATATGGAGGTTGAGAAGTGACATGAATGATCTACCTTCTGCAAGCTGGAGAGTCAGGAATTCTGATGGTGCAATTCTGGTCTAAGTCCGAAGGCCTGAGAACAAGGAGAACTGTTATAAATCTCAGTCCAAGTAGAGAAGACAGATGTCCCAGCTCAAGCAGGCAGGTAGGAAGCAAAAAAGGCAAATTCTTCCTTCTACTGGGGCCCTCAAGGGATTGGTTACTCATCCACACTGGGGAGGGTAATCTACTCTATAGAGCCCACATCCAAATGCTAACCTCATCCAGAAACACCCTTACAGATGCACCCAGAAAGAATGCTTCATCTGAGTACATGTTGGCCCTACCAAGTTGACACATACAACAAACTATCACAAAGTGTGTCCTGAATAACATGCTGGTGAGGTCAGTCATTGTTCACAATGGGCCAGGACCATGAAAGAAGCCTACTTTTTAAAAACTTTAAAATAAATAAATAAATAAATAAATAAATAAATAAATAAATAAATAGATATATATTCTCTCAAGAAAGAAAACAACATATCCTAGCCATCCAGGGAATTAGTCTCTTTGTTTGAATCATTTGGCCATCAGAAACTAAAAGCTCGACCTATAATGAGCAATGGGTACATTGATACCATCGAGTAACCTAGTTAGTTTAATAACCCCACATGGCAGAGCATCCTAAAAAGGACAAGGGGCTTATCCCAGATCACACATTCTGCCTCTGGGTGAAATGAGACAAAATGCGTATTTCTTCATCTGGTTTAGGCTCTTTCTACTGTTTTGATTATGTGAAACAAGGCATTATAATAATGTCAGAAAAAGAAATCATTCTAGGAAATTGAAGTCCAAAGACAAAACATGAATTGCCTGAGGCCACCCAGGACATTTACCAAAGCCATAATGAGTAAATTCAGACTTGGTTTCTATTGGCCTATCTAGTCTCTGAGTTAATGTTTAAAATGAGTTTTAAAATAAGTGTCCCCAATACATGACAGTGTGTTTGTATGTTCACAAGTCATGCATTTCACTTTGGTCAATTAGGCTGAAGAAACACACTTTTGTCCTCAATGACTATGATTTAGGTAGAACTTGTATTTAAGTAGCAATTCCCGGTGTTGCAAGTCCTGAGATTGCAAAATTCTTTAACAGATTCATTAATGTTCTTTCTTCACAGGGAAAATAACCAGAGCTTAACACAGTTTAATTCCAATGAGCATGTAATTTGGATTTAGGATATGCATGTCATTATGCTTGGTGCTGGCTAAAATACAAAAGATGAATAAGTTCTAGACCTTGCATTCTATCGGCTGACTGTGTATTTAAGGGAGTAAATGTGTAAAAAGAAAAAAAGTAATTTTGGTACAAAGCAGAATGAATGGTGTTCTCCAGGAGAGGTACATACAATGGGCTGTGGGACTTGCTAATTAAGAACAATTTAATGGGCCAGGGGTATCTGAAAAGTTGCATGAAACAACAAATATTTATGTAAAGCTTAAAAAATTAATGAGATTTTCGACTGGAGAAAAGGGAAAAGCAGCCATTCTGAGCCATAGGAACAGCATGGAAAAGGACCTATGTGCAAGAAAAGGAAAAGCATTATGGGTGAAAGACAAGTAACTAGTCAAGACTAAGACACTGTGAGATACAGACACATACAATCATATTTACTTGTGTGGTCTAGATTTAAGCTTTTAATCTACTTGAATTGCCAACATGTACCTGTGGAGGTCAGGTAATGCCACATTCTTTGTGTAATGAGCAATTATTATCTAGGATTGAGAATGAGCTCAGCATGCATTTAGTCATGTCTCCTCCCTTGTCCTAAGATGACACAGTTGGAGCCTATGGCTGCAACACAATGGTGGTAAATATAAGAAAGGCTCACATTGCTTCTTCAATATGCTTTCAGGTAGCGATGCTAGCTTCATTGTATTAAAGGGATGGATAAATTTAGCCTAGACCTATGATTTAAATGACTGGCAATTCACTAACTATTTAAGTGCATTTGGCAGAAAACATATTTATTTTCTGGCTTGAAACTGCAATAGAGTCTTTATAATTCACACCAGATTTGGAACCTGTTCAGAAACACTTAGTTAAATTAATGAGATATTACCTACTACTGTTTTCAATAGCATCAGTCATGCTACCCAGTAGAAGTTGTGTTTTTGGAGACCCTGTTAGATCCAAATCCAACTCAGGGACGTGTTTGTGTAATTGGTAAGAATGGCACATAATTGATTCAAGCAATTTTTTCTGGGAACTCTCCATAATGCAAGTTAGCTGTATTTGTTGTAAGTTGGTGTCATGTGTGTAGTTGGTAGGTGCCAGGATTTGTCCACTCATCAACCTCTCCTCAGGCTTGCTCCCCGTACCGCCTACCTACCTTAAATACTTTTCTTTTGCACATGATCAGAAATAGAACCTCAGCAGAGATTGGCTAAATGTGATATTCTAATGACAATAGTCATATTATTAGTGTCCAATGGGTTTTCACTGCTATGGGATAAATACTTTACATGCCCGTCTCATAACATTGCAGAATTTCCTTCTAAGCAGGTTAGCAATTGTATCACACTCAGCTACACTGTTAGACTCCAGGTAGGAGAAGTTTTGCTTCCCAAGACAAGCCTTCAGTGTAAAAAACAACTGTAACAATATTCTCCTCAATATTTTTATATGTAAATATTCTTCACACACCATTCAAAAAAATAAAAAGAATGATATAATATGGAAATATGATACCAGATTTGCAATAGTCATCATTCATTGTAAAACATTCTTCTTGTATTAGAAAGAAATAAATGCTAACTACAAAGATGACATCTTCGATTAGTTTTCCCTACTCCACTCTGTCCTGTAATATCAGAGAGTATCCATACAAAAATTTGTCAAATTAAGTAACTTTCTTGCTCACAGCTGAAGAGCAACTCTAAGTTTGAAATATTATGATTGGTTATAAGAACAAGTATCACTTTGTTTTTGCTGATATCTCTAATACAGGAAAGAGTTTTCTACCCCAAAAGCCCTTTGATGACAATAACAAACTTAACTTTTACACCCTGTATCCAGGAAGAGAATATTTTGATGAAGAAGAAAGGAAAATGGAGGGGGTAGGTCAGTATAATTTGTTGAGGGGCACGATAATAAGGTCATGTAGAAGTAAAATCCTAAATCTACCATATCTCACTCCTCAAACCCTGTCAAAGGCTTTGGCCCAGCAGGTATTCATGGAAACATCATGGGGTTCATATAGAGTTCAAGGCCTAGATTTCCTTAGTTGCATTTCTAGCTTTGAGCCTGCTGGCTGCTGGAAGAGGGGAGTGGAAGATAGTCAGGAGCACATGCTGTTCAGTACGGGTCCCACTGGGTATAACAAAAAGTAGGAGCACAGCCCCCAGATCCCAGGTAGTGAAGGAGTAGTTTCTGCTAGGTCCCAAAGGGGTAACAAGAAAAAGGGGGACTTGAACCAGGGACGGAGATCTTTGATTCAAGATTGGATAAAAGACCGTCATTTTCTATATAAGTGCCCCCCCCATGCCCCCACAGATTCCATAGCACACATTCCTATTTTAAATCTAGTGCAATAAGGCAGGAAGACTTTTGTAATCATTAGGAATAAAATTTGAATTAAGCTTTTATTCTATTTTCTTTTGCTCTTGAAACCAAACTTCTGCCCAATTTGTCAATTCCAAAGAAAAAGACAACTAATCCCTCTAACAGAAATCATCAGAATTTCTTAAGCATAAAAATGAATAAGGGGGGGAAGGATTTCTGCATGAAAGTTAATTTTATGATATTGCAGCATAAATTGTGACCTGGCAGTTCCTTCTGCAATTTAATAGAACTGGCAGCAGGCACCATGACTTAAGCAGACTCTGTATAATGAGAAGCAAAGACAAATCGGTGTGAAGGACAGGGAGAAGGGCATTACTGCTTCCCTCCTGGAAGATTAAAAATAGTAAAATATTGCAACCAGAATTTATCTAAAAGGAGATACTATCTCAGAAGGAGAAAAAAAAAAGTAAAAAAGATTTTAAGAGACCGCCCATAGCCCAGTGTCTGATGAACCGAGCCAGAGAGCCTGGTGCTGACATTTGAAAGAAGTCTGTGAGGGTTGACCATTCTCCTAAAGACCTGGTGGCAGGTAATTTCTGACATTATAATTTTGAAATGGGACAATTTTCTAAAGCATAATTAGAATTAAATGAGTATATACTCCTTCTGCACAGTGAAATACAGGCAAGAGGATTGGGTATACTAAATAAATGAAAGAATTTATTGTTACAGGACAAGAGTCAGTCTGCACTGTCAACCAGGGGGGTGACTTCCTCAGAGTGCTCTCCTGAGGAGCCCAAGCACGTGTGATAGGCCTGCTCTGAGCTCCATATCCACAGGAACTATATCAGAGCAATTTCTAAAATTACACAGGGCATGCAGCTTCTAAATCTCCTAGCAGAACAGCCATATTATCCTGAGGACTTGCAATAACAGGAATTATATGCAATTTTCTGATAATGACTCCATTAATGTGAGTCACTGCTGACAATACAATTTGTTAAACATTGCTGGATTCCTCAATCTTATATTCTTTCACTCTGAAATCCATCTTTACCAGCACTGCCATCATTAAAATTGTTATCTTCATCATCATCATCATCATCATCATCATCATCATTGTCAGCATCACCATCAGCATCACCAGAATAGCTATGGATGTGTTTGGGTTCTCCAATTTAAGTTTTCTTAATTTCACTAGCATTTCATTCATTCATTCATTCATTCATTCATTCTAGAAGCGGGGAGGGGCAGAGGGAGAGAGAGAATCTTAAGCAGGCTCCACTTCCAGTGCGGAGCCTGACTCGGGGCTCCATCTCACAATTCTGAGACCATGACCTGAAATGAAATCAAGAGTCAGCCGCTTAACCAACTGAGCCATCCACCTGCCCCTCACTAATATTTTAAAAGGGAAGACAAAACATGTCTTTATCTGTTCAGGTATCAGTTTTGTAGTCGATGTGTTTGATTCCTTCTTTGGGAAACTAAGATCCCAAATTAATTAAATTTGGACCAGATATAGCTTAACTTTAAGTTGTCCTTTATATCAAGGGAAACTGCCTTGGCAATCAAGTGCTTCAAACGAGTGCCTGTAAATACCCATTATTGTACATTCTAATATACCCGGACATAGAATAGAACCTACAGCTCATGGTCTATCTGATTTACTAATTGGGAGCAGCAAGTGCACCTAGTGTTTTGAACCTGAATTAATTAACCAAAACTGATTAAATTGTCTTTGAGCTATTCAAGGGAGTGACACCAAAGGCAGAATTGAATGAGGAAAGGACTATTTAACTTTTTTTAATCACAAAGGTCAGCTTTTTTATGTAGCAGATCATTAGAAAGTCTTCAAAGGTGGAAAGAAACTAACAAAACAGCCTAAGTTTCCCACACAAATGTGTAATCTGCTTTTCCTTCAACCAGCTTTCCTTCCTGTGATAAGGGCTTCTCCCAGGACACATGCCTTTGTCTAAAGAATTACATTTTTACCTACCAAATTTGCTCATTCAATGAAGTTTTCTGTTCTGTACGTGGAACTACCTCTTGAGCTTTATTCCCTCATTAATTGAAGCCACCACCAACTAGTGGCCTTCATGGCATTCCTGTATTCCTGCTCTTGTCTCCTCTGTGGCCGTACTGCATCTACTTTCTCCTCCTTCCAGCTCAAGAGGAAGAGTAAGCCAGACTAACACAAGGAAGTATTTTTACTTCATTATCCCCTTGCTCCAGAAAATGCCATAGTTCTCTCATTGCCTGGTGAACACAATTAAAACCTCCTTCTCCAGCTTCCAGGGCTCACTGGAAGCTGGATTCAGACACGCAGCATATCACAGTGATGGGGACATGCTCACTTTGCTCAGATTAGACCAGGCCTTTCCTGTCCCTCTGTCACTTTTGATCCCTTATCTGTTTCTCTATACCCCTCCCCACCCCCACTCCCTGCAAATAAAACACACACACACACACACACACACACACACACACACACACACACACACACAGAATGTTACACTCCTACCTTTGTCTGTAGGAAACAACTGATACTTTAGAGAGATAAAGGAGGGACAAGGGAAGGAAGGAGATGAATCATTCCTTCTTTCCTTAGGGGTTTGCTTCTTTTTCATTCTAAACCACCATATTGTCTTTCTCAAAAATACCTGAATGGAGAGGGTTACGTCTCCACGCAAGTGTATTTGGGAAATTGAGTTTAAAATTGTGTCTTCAGTTTCTGGTTTTTTTGAGAATCCATTTGAGAAATGGCATTTAAAGAATATCTCTGGATGTCTTGTAAAACTTTGATAGGAAACATCCATTATGTTCTTCGACAGCATTCATATTTTTTAAAAACCTGACCTACTAAGTGTATCCCTTCATTTTTTATAAGTCTCTTTTAATGACTCTTTATCTTATTATTTAATGTATTAAATTTGTCTTTTGATTCGATGGCTAGAAAGTTTAGCTCAAATTTTATTCTCATTTTCAGTAGCTTCTATCCCACAGTCTTTAAACCACTTGCCTCCAAAATCAACCCCATTTCTTTCTTTACCTAGCTCTTATTATCATGACCTAGTTTAAACATTTTGCAATGTGTTTGTACCCTTGTAATCCATCTGAGGTGGTTTCCTGGAGTTTCTACAAGGGATAAATAAAGCCACACACGCCTGTATATTTTCTTCTTGATCGCAGATCATTGTTGTTGTGACTTCCCTTGAAAAACCCGGTGTGGGCTCCCTGAAAAACAATGAAAATAATGGGGACTTCTTTAAGTAACAGATGCTCTGGCTCCCAAGGCCTCCCCCTTCCTGAGGACATTACCTTCTTTGGTTATCCCTCTTCTCACCTGTGGCACCAGCCTTTCCCCCTTTCCTGGATCTCTTCCATCAGCATGCCAACATGCATTCACACCTCCCCATGAAACACTCCTGCTAGGTAATACTCCCCAGTCTGGCTACTACCCAATTGCTCCTGGTTCCCTTCCATGGCCATGGTGGCTATTATTGCATGCTCTGGGTCCTTTTCTTCATTCCCAGCACTATTACCTCTCTCGAATCTGGCTTCCACCACATCTCCACAAAATTGTTCTTGTGTGGTAACTAGGGATTCCTATGCGAGAAGAGTTCTTCCCTGTCTCCACCTTAGTCAGCTTCTCACTGTTTATCTGCTTTTGGGATATTCATCTCTCCTAGTTTTTCTGACAAGAATTTCATCTGGGTTTCTTACCACTTCACTGGACCCTCCTCTGGGCCTCTTCTGCTGGCTTTTCCTCCTCTCTCTCTAAATATTGGGCTTCTTGGATTTCAATCCTGGACCCTCTTATCTTCACTCTCTACACTCTCTTCTTAAATCATTTAAAGAATTGTCATGTACATATTTACCATTTATACTGATGAATTTCAAATGTATATCTCCACCTCAGATTGCAAGTCTGAAATTCTGGCATATATATTTAACTGTCTTTTTAAAAATCTTTCTCACCTGGTGGTCTCATAAATATCTCAAAGTTAGCATGCCCACAATAAAACCATTGATTACTGACCACTCAAGGGCAATGTCCTTTACCATTTTATTCATTTCCATAAACACTACCAACTTGCAACCAGATACTCAAGCCATATCACTGTAAGTCTGGCTTGAGCTCCCTTTTCCTCATCACCCATATTCATTCCATCAATAAGTCCTATTAATTACTTTTAAAATATGTCTTGACTCTTCACAGCTTGTATTTTCACTGTCAATTTGTTTAGCATTATTAAACTCAAGCTGTATGATTTATGTTTTTTCTCCTCTGCACTCACTTGTTCTCTACACCATCCCTTGGGTGGAACAGTTTCTTGTTTTATTCCTTCAACTAGTGCCCTCCCTCACCATCCACTGTACTAATAGAAACCCGTGCATACCATTCTATGTCTGAAATCCCATGGTGGCTCCCTTTAGCACCTAAGATAAAACAAAATGTTTTTCTGTACCACACAAAACTATTATCTGACCCCTGCCTCTGCTCCAACATCATTTAGTGCCCATCCTCCTCTCTCTACTGAGTGCCAGGAAGTCATTCATTCAGTATCTAAAATATATCACAACTTTTCTTATTCCAAATTTTTGCTAATGCAAAGATTATTTTATCTGCTTCTGGCATCCTTCCCTATACATCCACATTTGGAACCTTTCTTGCCCTTTAGAAGTAATCTTAAATATCACTTCATCCAAGAGGCCTTCCATGACTACCTTACAGAAAATGAGTTCTTTTCAGTACCAGCCTCTCAGCCTCATTTTTTTGGTGTCTATGCTACTTTTTACAATGTGTATTATTTTTGTTTGCTTATTTATATTTCATCTGTCTCCCTAAATTGAATGTGAGCTCCAAGAGCTTAGAAATAGTGGCTAGCTTATGCCTCTTTGTTTGCCTGACAATTCTCCATTAATATCAGGGAATGAATGAATGAATGAACAGATGGAGTGGGTAAATTAATTACAAGACAAGGTTTCCTCCTCATCACATTGCTACTCCAACTTGTACTTCCCATTCTCCCAAAGGAAATCATGGTTAAGACTTTGCTATGTGTCCTTCCATGTTTCTACTTGAGTCATTATTTTCAGAGTCATGTCTTTATGGAATGTTGTATTTGTCCTCTCCACTAATCCACATCCTCTTCATTATTTAATAATTACTTCAATTCCTAACTCTCCTGGGAGACTTCTTGATTTATTCTATCCTATTTGCATCCTTCTTGTTTTGATTTCCTATCTCCTGATTAAAGTATCACATACTGGCTCACTGAACAAATAACCCCCATCTCCTGATCACCTATGCACTGACAGCCCTGTGTTAACAGTTTGATTATATTATTTGGTATAGTTTTCTCAAAATTCCTCGGATATATTTCCCATTTTACAGATGCAAACATTGAGACTGAGCATAATAACCCCAAACTGGAAACAACCCAAATGTCTGTCAATATGTTAATGGATACACAGAATGTGTTATGTTCATACAACGGAATGCTACTCAACAATAGGAAAGAAACAGTGATGCACACAATAATACTGATGAATTTCAAAAATCCATATGCTGACTGAAAGAAGCCTGGTGCCAAAAAAATACATACTGTAAGAATGTATTTATTAAAAATTCTAGAAAATACAGATTAATCTATAGGTATTGAAAGTAGGCCAGTGGTTGTTTAGAGTCAGTGGGAAGGATGGATTGAAAAGAGGCATGAGGAAATTTTGGGGGGAGATGGGAATGTTCCGTATCTTGGTTGTGACATTTGTTTTGTTGGTATATGATTCACTGATTGCACAGGTGTGTATATATCTGTTAAAACTCATCAAAGTTTTACTCCATTTACCCTTGTAACGGGTGCAGTCTACTCTATAAATAGTATGTCAATAAAGTTGTTTAAAAGAAACCTTGAAGCTTTGAGAGTCTGAATAAGTTGATTAAAGTTTCATAGCTTCATAACAGACTTAGAACCGCAAAGCTCATCCTCTTAGCTGCTCTGGATTACCACCTTGAAATTATTTATTATTATATGGTATAATTACATTTTTACTTGAAAATTTCCTTCACCGTTTGATGTAAGAAAATATAAACTAAACCATAAATTTATTTAATGCAATGTGAACATAGATCATATTCATATCCTGAGGCAGCCTATATTATGCTAAATGCATGGTAGATCCACGTGTGTGATATGAATAAGCTAATTGATTCCTAAACCACATATTTGACTAGCTTATTGATGAGTGTTTTGATTACTTTTTCCAAATATAGGCATTATAATATCTCATGTTCCACATGTGACCTCTATTAAGAATTGATATGGTTTCCTTCCTCTTGAATCTGGGTGGATTTGTGACAGTTTCAACCAAAAGAGTGCCGTAGAAATGATATGTGACTTCTAAGGCTTCCAAGGCCAAGTCATAAAAATCTTTATCCACTGGAGCAGCCAAACGTGAAGACCTAATTTTCCATGTTAGAGGAAGGTGGACAATTATTTCCAGAAGAATGGAATGTTGAATAGAAGACTGTAGGATGATTACTATTTACCACTAATGGGCCAGTTGAGGTACACGTCATTCAACTAATATTGGTAGAATGCATGATTGCTAATTGAATAAATGAATTCATGAATGGATCTCTTCATAGTGGATAATGCAGTGTCTGAATTGGAACATTAGATTTAAAATAAATATAAGTAATTAATGATAAATTCCTGAATGCTACATTTAAAACACGACCAGATAATGGATCTTATGTAATGGTCATGTTAGGAACTCTAAAGTAATTTTAAAGTTTTCTACTAAAAAGGAAAAAGGTCATGAACAAAATAGAATGGTTTTGATTCATGATCATTATCATCATCCTATGATTACTTGTTGTGTGAGTGAATAACTTAGTTTTATTTAATATGCACTTTTGTGCCAAGTCTTGTGAGGAGAGTATTTTCACGCGTCATACACCTAAATGGCAGGTATAATTAAAATCCCATTATAGAAATGAGAAAATCATTAATTTGCTCAAGGTAAAGACTGGGGTTTCAGATAGGTTTTAGTAGGTCTTTACTATGACTTTTAGAAAGTGTTTTCTTTCAAAACATTCCACATTCTGGTTTTTAAGTATAAGTTATTTTAACAACTGAATAAATTAACTTTGGAAACTTACATCCTAAAAGACAGTTAATTAAACTTTCCTCAGCCGAACAGTTTTCTCCCTGGACACCTTCATGTCTTTGCCCAAATGTCACCTTCCAATTGGGATTTTCCTGGAACACTCCATTTGAATTGTGTCCCGCATTCTTGGCATTCTTGTTCTCCCTTGATCTAATTTTTTCCACAGCACAGATCACTTTTTAACATAGTATATCATTTACTTATGTTTATTGCGTGTCTCCCAGCCCTAGAACATAAAGTTTACACCATCAAGTGGTTGTGTCTATTTTACTCACTGATATGAACTTAGAACTTTTAGAATAGTACCTGAGACATAGCAGGTGTTTAGTACAGATTTGCTGGAAGGATGAATGTGTGCATGCGACACCACGTGTTGAGTCTAAAATGGTGATCAGGACAAAACCCCTGCTTGAGGGGATTCACCCTGCAGCAGGAGAAAATGAGTGGAGATTTTGCCTTACATTTCGGTGGGTTAATTCAGCTTAGCCAACTCTTTCTCCTTTATTTAGGGGCTAATAGTTCTTGATTCCTTCATTCCTTCTTTGTCTAGCTTCTCTCTACTTAGTCCAATTTTTCACTCTTATCTCCTCCATAATATCTTTAAAAAATACAAGTAATAAATTTGAAAGGAAAATCACTCTTTCAATGAAACCAAAGTATAGACCATGGTACGTCTCAGGGTCTTTTCTCTCAGCATTTTGCAAAAGCTTCATTTATTTTGTAACATCTAGTATGGCTTAAATCCATGTTTGTCAGAGCCATTCCTTGCCCTCTTGGTACTCACCCACCTTCAAGTTTCATCAGACCTTAATGGATCTATGTTGACTGCTAGGACATTTGTCGGTCCACTACCCCCTTTTTCACTATTATAGTGATGTTTCGTGAGTGGTACTATTTCCAATTCTTAGATATCACCTTCAAGCAACAATAAACAGTGTAAATAATCCAGGAAACAAGATGTCTCTGGTTTATCCCAAATATATAAATGCATATTTCCTTTTGGAACAAACTGATAATGTGAACATTTCAGAGTATATCAAGTTGGTACAAGAGAATATCCACTTGGGAAGATGAAATTGGAGTTGGAGGTCAGTTAGACTGAGGACATTTTAAGAACAAGAAGTAAAGCTTTCAGTATAAATTATGACCTCGATTTCTGTAAGACCTTCAGAAATATAAAAGCTGATAGGTGTAAGAAGTTTTGTTAGTCAACCAGAATGCCAGATGCATGGATGCTTGCTCTGCCATGCACACATACATGAAGGTGCACGCACACATGCACCATCACAAAGGAAAACACAGCACACATGCACATACAATAATGAAATTATGGAAAACGCTTTTCTTTATTTGAATTTTTAAAAACCTCTTTAGTGAGGAGAGTGCAGAACTGTCAGAGAAGAAAATAGTTGACTCAGATCCTGGAGAGTGGGTTGAAGGTACAGTTTCACAATAAGAATTTTATTCTTAGTTAATTGTATATGTATTAATATATTTCTCTCTATTTTAGTTAGTCTTTATCTTATATTATCCAGTTTTGATTCTAATTTCTCTCACTGTCATACTATTTTTGTGTTTATGTTATACACTATTTTTATAGTACATTCTATTTATTATGCTTGTACAACATGCTTAAAGATGACTTTCCCTTCCTTCATTTTACATTCTCATCTGATTATCTTTTCCAAATAAAATGAAATTTGCTCTATCCACTCATGAAAAACAAAACAAAAACAAGCAAGTTAAAATACCTATAGGATTTTGGTGGGACAGTGCTCAATTTTTTAAAATACTTCAAGTACAAATAGTAAATTAGAGAAACCTCTAATCTAGTATATTATGATTAACAAGCTTAACTGAGAAAAATGCATTCCAATACAAAATCATTTGGTAAGATTTAACCACTATTGACAACAAAAATGAATCTTAAAAATATACACTACTTATATTAAGTAATGCTGTATGTTAAATCATGAATCATTTTTGTTTTACTAGTAAGATAAACTCCTAGGCATTCCTTTTGGAAATAGATACATAAAAATCATCTCTAATTTCACCATCCTTATTTAATTATTTTTAAAAAATTTTAATTGTTGAACTAAAACGTGGAAAACTAATGAGGATAAATATTAAAGGAAGATTTAAATAGCACATGTACAATGAATATAAAAGAATGTTAGAGTGTATGGATTTTGTAAGGGGTTTAGTATATCAAGTAGTTTATAAGATTCAAAGCAATACTCTGCTTAAAAGAAAAGGAGATTGATATTTTGTTGACACAAGCAACAAAAATGTAAAACACATGAAAGTGGTCTTAATAAGAGGCACATGACAACTATATAAATGCCACAGTAAAGTGGAGCTGTAAGTAACCAAAACCTTCATACACGGAACAGTCATGTTATTTAATGTAAAAAGGAAGTATATAATATCTTTGTTATTTTGCCTGTAATCCTTTATGCAAATGAGCCAGACAACACTTAGGTCACATAATTATGATTGTTAATTTTATACTTTTTGTTCTCTCTCCCTTTCTTAAGAATACGTATTATTCACAAGTCAGACATCACATTCTTCTCTCTATGAATTAATGTTTGGCATTTTCTTTTCTTTATTCTTTCCATTGTTTTTCTGCAATTCTTATTGCAATTCTTATTACTTTTTGATGCTTCCAGTGATTATCCTAATTGTTCTATTGCATATTTTTCTATTTGTAGAAATTCACTGCTTTCTTTTGTTGAATAGTGTCAATGCCCTCTTTTTTATTTTTAAATATATTTCAGAGGACCTTGAAAGTCTTTTTTGTACACAGTGTGGAAACTCTTTTCAAGTGAAGTTTAGCTCTGATCTGTTCTTGAATTATTGTTCTTTTGGCTACAAAATGTTTTCTCATTCTCAAATTGATATTTGCTTTAAGTTTTAATTTGCATATATATCTTTAGGTATACAGACAGTCCCTGCCTTGTGACAGTTCAACTTAGGATTTTTTGACTTTACGATGGTGTGAAAGTGATATACATTCAGTAGAAACTGTACTTTGAATTTTGAACTTGGATCTTTTCCCAGGCTGGTGATATGTGGTGTGATCCTCTCTCATGATGCTGGGCGGTGGCAGCCGCAGCCCCCAGTCAGCACATGCTCATGTGGGTGAACGACCGATGGCACTTAACAATCATTCAGCGCCCATACAACTACTCTGTTCTTCGCTTTCAGAGTAGTATTCAATAAATCACATGAGACGGTCAATACTTTATCATAAATTAGGCTTTGTGTTAGATGACTGTGTCCAACGTAGGCCAATGGAAGTGTTCTGAGCATGTATGAGGTAGGCTAGGCTAAACTGTGATATTTGGTAGGCTAGATGTATTAAATGCATTTTTGACTTAATGGTATTTTTAACTTACAGTGGTTTTATCAGCATGTAGCCCCACTGTAAGTCGAGGCAGATCTGTACTCTGTTATTTTCTAATGTGTTCATTTGTTTGTATCAGGGGATGTTAATGCTAGTGTGGTTCAATAATAGGCTGCTAATATTTCAGAAATCCTTTATTAATCTTTTCCAGATTTTCTTAAGCCCCCTTCTAACCAAGACAGCATCCCTGGGGCACCTGGGTGGCTCAGTTGTTAAGCGTCTGCCTTCGGCTAGGGTCATGATCTCAGGGCCCTGTGATCGAGCCTCACACCGGGCTCCCTGCTCAGCGGGAAGCCTGCTTCTCCCTCTCCCCCTCCCCCTGCTTGTGTTCCCTCTCTCACTTTGTCTCTCTCTGTCAAATAAATAAATAAAATGTTTTAAAAAAAGAAGGGGCGCCTGGGTGGCTCAGCCGGTTAACTGTCTGCCTTCTGCTTAGGTCATGATCCTGGAGCCTGGGATCGAGTCCCTCATCAGGCTCCTTGCTCTGTGGGGAGCCTGTTTCTCCCTCTCCTCCCCACTTGTGCTCTCTTTCACTATCTCTGTCTCTCTCTCTCAAATAAATAAATAAAATCTAAAAAAAAAAAAAAAAAAGACAGCATCCCTTTGGTAGGGAATTCAAGTTCACTGCTGAGAATATCACTCAAGCTATAGCCACAGTACCTCTAAATGATAAATTCACTATTAGGTTCATCAAGAGGTGGCTGGACAATTGGTACACAATGAAGCTCCCAGCTAAGAAAGCAGGCTATAAATAATTCATTAACCAGATATACTTTTAAAAATTACGCAAGTTAAAATTCAAGAATATTTGAATGATAATACTAGCAAATTCAATGATAATTGTTTTGTTAAAAAAATAAAACTGAAGTCACATAGAGAGGAAAAATAAGAGAGATAGAAAAGAAAGATTAAAAACAAGTTTTAGAGGTACCTAACGAAACTGAGCAGAATGTACGAATAAGAGCAAAACACAAAATCAGTTATCAGATCTGATGAATATAAAAATAGAAATCTCAGATTTGAAAAACAAATATGGCTTTGAATGCAGGAACGGTGCCAGGAGAATACTAGCATGCCAATTAAGAAAACAATGTGTTTCTGCAATGTGACCAAAATAAAGATACCCAAACCCAAACGGATTTAAAGAAGAGGTAAGAGATGGTGATGTTGCCCTGCATCATCATAGCATTCTGTAATTACAATTTCTGGGTAATATTTTTAAGGAAAATAAGCAATAATTGGCAGTATATAAACATATACTAACAAGGAATCCTAATTAGGACATGATATTTAATTTCATCAAAATTATTATCATTTTTGCCCTAATGAATTACTGTACTCAGCCCAGATGGTTCCCTCAGAAATAGAAGGAAACAGATAAAGAGGAATAAAATTTCTATCACAAAAGCCAAGGAACTTGAGCCTGACATACTGGACTAGCCTAAGACAATACATTGATAGAAATTGCTAGAAACAACCGGCAAAGCATTTTGCAACCCTCCTCAGGAGAGTGTTTCCATTAATAACAATTCCAACTTTACCTGAGAGCAGTTACCTGAGGCACACATTTTAGAATCCCTCCAGATATTTCAATACATTTTAAAGACGGGAGAAAAGTAGAAGGTGGATCATTACATTCACAGAATCCACAGAAAACCAAAGCTCTTCAGATCTGATTTCTTCTGCTATGACTGAGTTGCTGTGATTGTAGAGAAAGTGTCTTCTCTTCCTTGCATCCCACTCCATTGCCTGGCACGGCGCATAGGTGCAAAATGGTGCATGCGCCCTACATGTTTACTGAATTAACTTGATACTTTGAAATCTATATTTTATACTTTTGTAAGTTTTGTTGTAGACTCAAAGTAAATAAAATACCAAGAGTTTTAGCACTTGGTTCCAGGTCCTCAAATAAAATACCAAAGGTGACCCATTAAATTGGTTGAGACAAATATGGCTTAGGAAATTGGTACATGAACTATGCTGACATATAAAGATGTTTAAAGCATGTTACATGAAAAATATAGATCCCAAATAGCCCATGTTCACTCCGTATAACTTTGAGATTATTTATATAATATATAAATTATTTATATATATTCTATATTTCTTTTCATATCATCATTACCTAAACATTCACAGCATTACCATACCACCCTTTTTGGTTCTCCAAGAAGTTTTACTTTTTTAAAAATAATCACTTACTCTGATCTCTATGAGGGTCTTCAAGTGTCTGAAACAAGAGAAGGATTCCCCGGAAACAGTGATCATGCCCAGTTGCCCTTGGCCTGTGGAAATATTTTTTCACAATCTGTTTTACTCACTTAGGAACTCAATAATAAAGTCTATGCCATGCAAGCAATATAGAAGAAAAATACCCTTCGGTTGAGCAGCAGTACACCATCAGGAGCATGCAATGTGTGGAATTAAAGGTTTCGTGGAGTTTGTAGAACATAGAGTAATGAATATTTTTCTCTTTGTTCAGTGCATACTCAGTTATCGAAATCTTAAATCATTTAACGATTTGTTGCTACAAGTAGCACCGATTCAAATTCCTGAATATCATTTGAAATAGCACTGAACAAGTTCTAGCACCAATACAGTGGGATATTAGTAAATGGAGTTTAGGTGTAACAGATACCTGTCCTAGGGTCCCTGGTGTCTAATATATTCCTTATCATGCACATGTTCAGCTAGATGTTTGTGAAGACCCTCTAATGAGGACTGTAAGCAAGGACACAGGTAGTGATTGCAACGCCGTACTGCTCAGAGTCCCACAGAGGGAGAAGATCAGTGTAAACATAATTTCTGGGGCACAAAGGCCCATTGCCTACCAAGTATTTCTTTCACCTTCTTGCTCGTGTTTTAAATTCCAGAGATTCAATGACTCTAATCTTGACTGAACATGACCTGGAATTTTAATATTTTTTTTTTCACAGACTAGTCTTGGCTTTCTACACAATTCCCCTGGCATCCAACTTAGAACCTGTTCCTAGTGTTGACCTTACTCCTTTCATTTGGGTACTGTCAGTTTATACTGTGTTTTCATTCCTGTTTGTATAGGCTACTCTGCCATACCTGAGTGGATGACCTCCTTATTTTTATATATATGCTTTTTCCTTACAAAATTGGCTGGCTAGATAAAAACCTTAATTTTAATAAATTATTTAATACTTCTTAATTCTTAATTTTCCAAAACCAATATATAGCCACATACTCATTCCCCAAAACTACTTAGGTTAGTGCTAAGAGATTAGGGTTAATCATCTTAGGTAATAGTTTCAAATTTTATTTGGTTCTATAACTGTAATTGAACTGTCTGATTTTTATTCAGTTGATATGTGTTTCTTATGTTTTGCTTTAAATAAGACATGAGATTTGCAATGCTTTTAGGAGAGGATAAACAAATAAAATGTTATTTTTTAGCTTATAATTGGTTTGAAGTTTTCAGCACTTAATTTCAACATAACATTGACTTTGTTAGGCCCTCTCTCGGATTTTATAACTCTTATTAGAGCACAACATTAGAGTTTTCAAGTTAGCCTATCATGCACATCACAGTATGAATAGATTCAATCAGTTTTGTTTTGTTTTGTTTTGTTTGGAAAGGGACAGGGAAGGAGAAATATAAGGGAATTAAGTCCTTATAGGATGAGGGAGAAGCATACTAAGGAGTGAAGGAGACACAGAACCCTGAAACTGAGGAAGCCAGAGGAAGGAGAGATGTCCTAGGCTTCCCCTGTCCGTGCACAGCCAGGACTCATCAAGACTGTGACATCTTATGCTTCTCCCTCTCCTGAAAGTTCCTATCCTTTACTTCTTCTTGATTCAGTCCTCTTCATTCTTAAACATCTGGTTGAAATGTGGCATTCTATTTCAAATCCTCCTCGACTCCCCTTTCTCCTCCAAATAGACTCTATCCTTCAACTGAATACATTGAATACAACTGAATGCAGTACAAAGTTGTCAGTACTCACTGCCATGGAGATAATGCTGTGATTTACTCAGCTGTATATGTTTTTACTTCTCCAACTGAAGGAGAGTAGGGATAGAACTAACATCCCTTGAACACTCATTAACTATCAGGCACCATAACAATCCCACATTGCATATTGCCCTTGCAAAAGCCTTGTAAGTGAAGGACTTCCATTATATTTTATACCATCCTGCATTTCCTTTATAATCATTTACAAGATATGTTTCTTTGGGAGATTATTTATTTGTTTGTTTATTTTTACATTTAGAACACACTTTTATTTTTTTATTATGTTATGTTAATCACCATACATTACATCATTAGTTTTGGATGTAGTGTTCCATGATTCATTGTTTGCATATAACACCCAGTGCTCCATTCAGTACGTGCCCTCTTTAATACCCATCACCAGGCTAACCCATCCCCCCGTCCCCCTCCCCTCTAGAACCCTCAGTTTGTTTCTCAGAGTCCGTAGTCTCTCATGGTCCGTCTCCCCCTCTGACTTCCCTCCCTTCATTTTTCCCTTCCTGCTACCTTCTTCTTCTTCTTCTTCTTCTTCTTTTTTTTTTTTAACATATAATGCATTATTTGTTTCAGAGGTCCAGGTCTGTGATTCAACAGTCTTACACAATTCACAGTGCTCACCATAGCACATACCCTCCCCAATGTCTATCACCCAGCGCCCCCCATCCCTCCCACCCCTATTATGCAGCCATTTAAAGGAATGAAATCTTGCCATTTGCCACGATGTGGATGGAACTGGAAGGTATTATGCTTATAAGTCAATCAGAGAAAGACATGTATCATATGACCTCACTGATATGAGGAATTCTTAATCTCAGGAAACAAACTGAGGGTTGCTGGAGTGGTGGGAGATTATTTTAAGTGTTTATCTTCTCTGCTAAGCTCCAGGAGAACATGCACTGTGTTTTGTTTACCTCCTCAGTATCCAGCACAGGCCTAGTACCTAATAACCAATCAATAAATATCTGTTGAGTGAATGAATAGATCAATAAAAAAGTATTTTATGCCTATTTTATAAGTGAGGAAACTCAGTCTCAATAAAAGTAAATAACTCAAGGTCACTTAGCAAGTAGGGGCAGCATTGTGACCAGACTGACAACTATTGACTCACATTGCAGTCAAATTCCAGCCAGACATCGTGGCACTTAACAATCACAGGGTGAGGGATGGTCATGAAGTTCCTGAAACAGAACAGGGTCAAGGCAAATACTTGTCATCTGTTTCAAGTCACTTTAGGAAGACCTCACTTTATCATTCATTTCTTCACTCAGAAACTATTTATTGTGCACATAGCAGCCGACTTCTCTCCATTCTTGTTCCAACTGCTGCTGCTGGTCTAGTGATTTGGCACGATTCCTGATGACAACAGGCATCTCTTTAAATTTGCTGTATCGGAAACTGTTAATTCCCTCTCAATATCTCTTCTCCCGATTTTCCAAGAAACACAACACTGATTTTTCTTGGCTGTCTACATGTTTACCAAAAACCTGCTTTACCGAAAACCTCCTTGGAATGTAGGTCTCCTTTGACACCAATATTTGTGACTAAGATGTAAGTAGAAGTGTCACAGCGGACTTCCAGGAAATCCCCCTAGAGAATAATGGGAGATGGCATGCTTTTCTTTCTCTCTTCATCCATCCTGATGTGGATGTTGTTCTGAGCTCCAGCATTCATTTTGAATCATGAGGACAAGTGTCTCAGACTGATGCAACACTAGAAGTAACCTAAGTCCGTAGTAATAATTACCCTAACCCTGGCTATCTATCTCTGAGTTTCTTTTAGTAAAGAGAAAAGTAATTGTAGTCTTGGATAAGCCATTGTTTTCTGGAGTTTTTTGTTTGTTTGTTTGTTTGTTTTAAGCTTGTAGCCAAATGTAATTCTAACTGATACCCATTCTAAAAGAAAGAAAGATGATTAAACATTAGCAAGTCTTCTGGTTTTAGGAGACATCAAAAGAGAAATCACATATGACAATAAAATAAGTTTTTCAAATGGGTGAGTCATTTTAAGTAAACTTTTGCTATAAATAAGACATAATTCATAAAATAAAAAGCTGATGGTAGAAGTATTCACCAAGGCACATTTGAAGTATGGGAGGTTTTCATTTCCATTTAAGACCATTTATCCCATCTTTTAGTGTAATATGAACTATGTGTTATAAAAATGCTCTCATAGCTAAGTATGCAAAGAATAAAGAAAAAATTTTTAAAAAGACAAAAGTATAGGAAATCATGTTAGATGATTCTCAAGCAATATGGAGTGAAATATTTTCTTTAAATGTAAGAGAGAATTGTAGCATCCAATTTTAAAGAATAATGGCGTGTGATTATAAATGTTCTCCTGCACAAGATAAGCATGTTGTTTTGAAGAGATCAAGGGGAATTAACAGCTGGATCATTTTTATATTTTCCATTCTCATTGCTTCCAAATTAAAAAGCATGAATACTTGAGCCTGTACCAGAAGAGATGACCCTGCCCGCCCCTCCTGCCCCTCCCGCCCCCACCCATGTCTGTAAGGCAGACCTCGAAAACTGGTTCCTGGGAACAGGCTCGAGCACTCAGGACTGGTTGCACCAGTGCCATCTTTTGAAGGCAACTTGCACTGAGGCTAAACTCAAAGTGGTGATATCCAAAAGAAACTGATTTTCTGATTCTCCTGTTTGGTTGTCTGCACTCTTGAGGTTTCAGAAACTATCTGCCTGTTTCCTGTCAGCTGCCCACAGGACTCCTGCTGCTGCTGTCTGTTAGCCTGACACCATTCTCTTGTGCAGTGTTGTCCTTACTCGACAAGTGTGTATGCTTCTCCCTCATGCTCACCTGGCTCGGTCATCTGACTACACATCCACTTGGATAGTTCAGAATATGTGTGACAGCTAAGCTGGAAAGGCTTCTTTGCCAAATTGCTTTCCTGCCGTGATTGTTCTTAAAAATTAAGAATCTAAGTTGATTTAGAAGGTGTTTATCAAGGGCCTACTCTTGCTGAGTGCTATATACTAGGACTGGTTGGGATCAGGTCTTTATAATCTAAGCAATCCAAAGAGGGAATTCCATTCTGTTTTAAAAATAAGTTGGCCCAATGTTTAACCCCCTTCTATTTTTTTTTTTGAAATTATGTTTAAATAATGTGAGCCTCTCTTGCCCCACTTTATAGATGAGAAAATATTCATCAGAGTCTGTAACTTTTTCAGGGAATATCTTTATGAAAAAGAAAGAAGAGGAGTCCCTTCTATTACAGCAAATGGTGAACAGGGAGAAAGAGAAAGACAGGTATCAATATCAGGAGTGAATGCCTGAGATCATCCCACCTGTTGAGGAGACCTCAGTGACTAGATGTGGAATCAGGGACTAAGACTAACACTGGTCCTGGTCACCAGTTCCTTTGGTCTAGGTCTAAGAGTGGTCCTCACTGATGTAAGGGATTCTCTCACCTCCTGAGACCAAGAACTTTTGTCTCTATTCCACTACAAGTTTTAAATATTAAAGGAAGAATAAAAGGATGAAACTTAAAGTCTTCCCAACTAAAAAAAAAGAAAAGAAAGAAAAGGTATTTTTCCACTTTTGTGAGTACAATACTATTTTCAAAATGCTAATTTGCTTTTTCATAGTATACTTAGTAATTAGTGAACAAAAACCATAATGTACTGTGGGTATGATTTGTAAAGGCTTAAATGACAGACTCTAAGTAGGATAATTTCAGTCCTGATGTGTTGTTAAGTAACAATATATTCTAAATGAGTAAACTTGAAATAACTAAGCCATTGGGGACTATTGGCCACCTGATAATTAAACTTGATCTAACATGGACATCAAAACCAATTATATGTACTAAACAGAAAGAGACAGGTCAACTCCTCAGAGAGATGAAATGAACTTGGACAGATGGACAGAATGCAAATCATGATGGGTTTCTTAATGAAAAAGCAATGAAATGCAATTTAAAGCCCTTTGAAAAATCTGGATAGCTATTCCTAGTGTACAAATTGCTGAAAAACAATTATGTTGAAACAAGATGGATTGCCATATTTCCAACAACGAGGAAAACCATTTCTCTAGAGAATTTAGATTTTCTAGTTCCTTAGGCAGTTACTTTAACACTATACTCATATGAGGTTACCAGGGGTGCTGTAACAAAGTACCACAGACTGGGAGTCTCCAACAATAGAGCTTTCCTCACAGTTGTGGAGACTGGAAGCCCAGGATCAAGGTGTCGACAGGGTTGGTTTCTTGTGAGGTCTCTCTCCTTGGCTTGTACATGGTTGTCTTCTTCCTGGGTCCTCACATTAACTTTTCTCTATGGGTCCCTGGTGTCTTTTCCTTTCTTCTGAGGATACCAATCATATTGGATTAAGGCCTGGCCCTTGTGACCTCCTTTTACTTCAATTACCTTTTTAAAGATCCTGTCTCCAAATACCGTCACATTCTGAGGTACTGGGTGTTAGGACTTCAACATATGAGTTTTGGAGAGACACAGTTCAGCCCATGACAATATTCAATGAACAAATGATGTGTAGTTTAGAGAACAAAAATATCAAAACATAGAAATGGATTGAGGGGACATAAATTGAGTACCTTAGCAGAGGGAGGTCTGGATCTGCTGGCAGGGTGACCAACCCTCTTAGTGTGCCTGATTTCAACTGAGAGTCCTATATCTTGGGAAAGTCCTCAAGCCAGAATGGTTGGTAACCAGGGTCATGTGTTGGATATCCCTCAACCACTGTTAAGGGTAGGGATGTGTTTAGTGACTTAAGGAAGCATGGTGGTATGTGAAATAAAATTTTACCAGGAATATGAATTATGCCCAAGTGGGCAGACCTCCATATTAGTATGGAGGAAAATCCAGGAAGGCCTCCAGTCATTGGGAAGTTAAGACATAGTAGCCAGCAAACCACTCTCAAATGTCTCTCATTGACAGATTTTGTCACCCAAATATAACCTCCCTCCTTTCTTCTTAGTTTTTATGCAGGAAGAATATGCTTTTTCCAAACTCTAGGACTTATATTTGGGATGATCAAATATGTGGATGACCATCATCCTGCTTTTCATAGGACAGTCTCTTTTTTCCTGTTGTTTCAACATAATTATTAGTAAGGCCCCCTTCACTCTCAAAAGGTCTTTGTTTATAGGACAAAATATATGGTCACACAACTTCTATTGCTCAGAGTTCTGGCCCTGGGTCTTCTCTACTTCCCCTTTCATATAGCATACCAGTTCCTGAGCTGGCCATTCACAGACACACAGATTCCTTGATCCTCTGTGTCAATCTTCTGCTTATGTCTGACTGGAACAGTGGAGGCAGGACTCACAGATTTTGTTTTGGACCCTCCTGCTTGACCAAATTTGATATTGGGATAACACAAGAGGAAGCATCATTTTTCCATCATTGAAGAATAAAAATATAGTAGTAAGCCACAGTTTAAGTAGGGGAAAAATTAGAGATTCAAAACAGTGCAGATAAATTAACATGTGTGTGCAAAATATTTTTAATAATCACAGCATCTCAAAGGGTTTCAGGGATCATCTACTTAAATCCTGACTCCTTTTTGCCAGAGGATAAACTGAGGCTTAGAGATAGGAAATGATTTGTCCTAGGTTATAATCTAACTTGATCCAGTTAAGGAAAGATTCATGACCACCAAGGAATTAGCTGTTTCTATCACCAAAGTCAGGGTGATATGAGAAGACCTTCTGAGAAGACCTTAATAACAGTTTCTTTAGAACATTCTTCCTGGGCTTCTTTTTTCTTAAAATAGCATACTAGTTTTCTTAAATATATGGTTGTTTTTTAAAGATTTATTTATTTATTTTAGAGAGAAAGTGCATGAGATTCGGGGGGAGCAGAAGGAGAGGCAGAGAGAATCTCCAGCAGACTCCCCACTAAGCACAGAGCCTGAAGTGGGGCTTGATCCCATGACCTTGAGACCATGACCTGAGCCCAAACCAAGGATTGAATGCTTAACTGACTGAGCCACCCAGGCACCGCAGAATACAATTTTTTTAAATACAAAACTATTTTATGCACCTTAGAAAAATTATAAAATAGATGTAAGCAAAAGAAACTTTTTAAAAAATGGCAAATCCACTTACTTATCAAATATATTCACAGAATTATTTCCTTCCATTATGATTTCAGTTTGGTGCATACAAGGAGTATGTGTGTATATGTGTCTGTGTGTTGGTGTGTTTTTGTTGATGAGTGTATGCATAAATTCATGCTTCTACCTGTATATGCCATGCAAATTAAGAGCAACTTATTTTTGATATGTATTAGCTATATCTTTAAGCCTAAAATATATATAATGAGCATATTTCCAGGCCATTAAATATTTTTTCTATAATACTATTTTTAATACCACGCATTATTCCATTATATGATAGGCCAACATTTATTCAACCACCATGATGTTACCATGGAAGATTTAATTTGTTTGCTTTTTTTTCTTTGCTGTATAAGCAATGTTGCTAGAAAAACCCTTGTGATGGTATTTGTAAATTATTACTTACATCTGTACCACTAGTCACCTGAAGTGAAAAATTGATAATTAGAAACCTGTACATTCTTAGTCTTTTTAAAAATGTATTGCATATGGTCACTAAAGAAGGTTGTTCCAATTTATACACCTTCAGTGCTATGGAAGCATTTCTATTTTCCTCTGACCCTTGACAACACTGGCAGTTAGCTTTTCTTTGTCTTTGACAGCTTGATAGAGAAAAATAGTGTATTATGGCTTTAATTTGCATTCATTTTATTATGATTGCACGTGTGCAGTTTTTATGTCTATAGGTCATTTGTGAAATGCCTATTTCTATTTTTTACACTTTTTAATCTTTTTGGGTTATTTATGTTTTTCTTAACACTTAGCAATAGATCTTTATAGTAGTATAATAATGTATTAACATAACTCCTTGGGCTGAATATATGTTATAAATTTTTTTACATGGAAAATAATATTTTTCCATTTCAATTATCTGTTTTTTTATTAATTTAAAGAAGTTTTAAAAAGTGTTATATTATTATTCTATATTGTTCACTCCTAGATATTATAGAAATACTTATCCTATATTAGTAAATGCATTTTCATTCTTTGCTTCATGCATTTTTGCATTTATATATTACTCCATCTAGAAATTTGCATGTGAGTAGATACAAGAGGAGATGCTGTTTTATTTCTTTTTCTAAATATTGACTATTTATCAGCAATGTCCACAATAGCCAAACTGTGGAAAGAGCCAAGATGTCCATCGACAGATGAATGGATAAAGAAGATGTGGTATATATACACAACAGAATATTATGCAGCCATCAAAAGGAATGAGATCTTGCCATTTGCAATGACGTGGATGGAACTGGAGGGTGTTATGCTGAGTGAAATAAGTCAATCAGAGAAAGACATGTATCATATGACCTCACTGATATGAGGAATTCTGAATCTCAGGAAACAAACTGAGGGTTGCTGGAGTGGGGGTGGGGTGGGAGGGATGGGGTGGCTGGGTGATAGACATCGGGGAGGGTATGTGCTATGGTGAGCGCTGTGAATTGTGCAAGACTGTTGAATCACAGATCTGTACCTCTGAAACAGATAATGCAATATATGTTAAGAAAAAAAAAAGAAGATAGCAGGAGGGGAAGAATGAAGGGGAGTAAGTTGGTGGGGGAGACGAACCATGAGAGACGATGGACTCTGAAAAACAAACTGAGGGTTCTTAGAGGGGAAGGGGGTGGGGGGATGGGTTAGCCTGGTGATGGGTATTAAAGAGGGCATGTTCTGTGTGGAGCACTGGGTGTTATGCACAAACAATGAATCATGGAACACTACATCAAAAACTAATGATGTAATGTATGGTGATTAACATAACAATAAAAATTATTAAAAAATAAATATTGGCTATTTATGCCAATAATGATCATTGAAAAATCCACCTTTTCTCTTATTTTAAGACTTTATTTTAAATGGCTCTTTACCACATTACTTCAGTTACTAAAACACCGCAATGCATTTTAATATATGCTGGTATAAATTTCAGTGTCCTACATGGGCTTTTCTTTTTAGAAATTATTTTGGATATTGTTTCATGTTCATTGATTCACTTCATTATACCCAATACTAAATTAAGCAGAATTTTTAATGAATTTGATTAATAGGAAAAAATAAGTTGGAGAGAGGTGAGATCATTTTGGGGTTTAACCTTTATATAAGGACGTTGTATGGCTCTCCATTTGGAAAATCTTTGAGTATGTGTCTGTATGTGTGTGTGCATGCACCTGTGTGCATGTGTGTGTATGTGTGTGTATTCCTCAGTAAGCTGCTGAAGGATTCATTGTTGGTTAAGCAACTGATATCCAAAGATATGATGTAGTGATTTCAACTATTTTTCAGTTACCTTACATTGGCTACGTTACCAATCATACCTATAAATACTGAAATTTGGTCTTTAATATTTTCTTGTATTGTTTCTTTTTTTTCACCTGGGAAATTCATAAAGTTATAGAGTAAAAAATTGGATGAAAAACACCCTTGTTTTGTTGTAGACTTTAATGTATGTGAGTGCCTCTTTTCTGATATTTGCTGTTGGTATTAATTATATATTCTTTATCATATTAATAATCTTCTGTCCTTATTTTATTAAGAGAATATTTTAAATTAAGAAATGAGTTTTGACTTTTGTTAAATGTCTTTTAGTCTTCTTCAAGGTGATATTATCGTTCTTCTTAAGGTAATAAAGTATATTAAGTTTTAAAACAATTTTGTGCCATTCAGTTTTGCTTGGAAAAAATTTTACATAGTATGGATTATATTCCATAAAATTTTATTTTTAATATTATATCTGTAATACATTTATGCACCTCTCTATCAAGAAATTATATTATTTCATAAATACATATACACACACATTTCCAGGCTTTGGGAAATTGATTGGGATATTTTCCCAAAACCTAGGTATTTTAATTATTATTTGAAATTGTTTCTTGAAAACTTAGTAGAACTTGTTTTTAATAATATCAACCAAATTAGTGTCTATTTGATTGACAGTTCTTGTACATATTTTTTCATATCAGTCAGAGTACATATCAGGCTAATGTGTTCAAATGGCTTAACACAATAAACATTTAGTGATCATTCCAGTCACTGTTGGTTCCTCCAGAGACCCATGTTCCTTCCATTCTGTGTTTTTGTCCCGTGTGTCCTCAAAGTTACTAAGTTAAGCTAGCTCCTAGGGAGACAGACACCAGCCTGTGTGAGTTTATTTTGGGCCACTTTGTAAGGGATTCACACCCTCTCTGCTCATTTCTGTGTGATCAGAAGAAAGAGCATAGATATTTATAAGCACTAATGTTCTCTGTCAAATGTATTAATTTTAATCATTTATATTTTCCAGGAAATAGTGTAATTCTTTAAGATGTTTAGAGGTATTAGCAGATAGTTGTGCGGATTATTTTTTCATTTGCTATTTTTTGTCTACGGTTAAATCCTTTTCTTATGTTCCTTATCCCTGTCTTTTCTTAATTTCTACCTGTCTTTTTCTTCTTCCCTTCTATGTGTGCTTATCTCTCCATGTTCCCTAGCTCCCTCCCTCCCTCTTGGTCTGTCTTCTTCCTTTTTGTCTCCCAACATTTATTAAGTAAATAATATGTCCCTGACTACAGAAAACAACAAGACTGGCTTATCATGTCTCCCTACACAGTATCGAGCACTGTGCCTCTCTCAATTTAGGCATTCACTAAGTTGTTGAATTGGATTTGAATTGAGTCAACCATATCCTGGGTTGCTCTGACAGCCTCACAGTTGTTTGTCCTACCTCCAGTAATATCCCCAGTATCCTGCACACACTGCCAGACTCACAGTCCTGCAACATAGCCTGGTCAACTGTATCCTCCTGCACACAAATGTTCCTTCCAGAGCTCCCCCTTGCCTCTCATATTAGGTAGATGTAGCCAGACTCCTCACCTGCAAAGGGCTCTCTATTCTGAAGTGGTGGCTTTGTTTCTCATTACGCATGCATCCTTGATTTGTGTTTTAACCAAATCCAGACCTCATCTTCATACTTATATTTGTGCTGTTTTTCAAATTTACAATATACTGTCATCTTCCTCAAGAGAATGGCTAAGGTAGTGTCTTCGCCTGAAATGTCATTGTGTTTCAGATTCTGTCTGTTACTGGCTTGCTCATTCTTTAAGGACTTACTGTATCTTTCCTGAAACCCATAACTAAATGGACTATCCTCCCTCTTTTTCTCACAATGGCACATAGTACATTAGGAGAGATTCTAATCAGGGAAGAAATTTATACTAATATCCTCTGTGGCCTGATCATTCAAAGAAGAAGCATACATTTTGCCGGCTTTCTCTGCTATTTATCTGCCTTTTATATGTCTAGAATAAGCCTAAAGATGAAACCAAAGCATCTATTTGAAGAATAGACTAGAATCTTAGATGAAGCTGATGGAGAGGTGGTTTTGCCAGACCCAAGGACACAGCTTAGTTTTTAGGAGAGGTGCAAAAATTAAAAACATAAGCTCTCATAATTCTTTCTGGGACTTCTGACTCTTAATTCCAAATAAAGAAGAAAGAGTTTAAACCAACTTTTTGATAAAGGGCGTCTACTTAACCCAGAAGAAATTTATGATGAGAAAGGCAGCATGGTCACAGACCTCCTTCCTAAATTAAACGGTAATGTCCATTTCTAATAAAAAAAGGTTTATATTTTATTTATACTTGGTATTTCAGTAGATCTAACATAATTTCCAATTTAGATATGGAAAACTCAAAATGAGCAGAAATTACAGCTTAATGCCCGGGGTAAGAAGGAAAGGGATTCACCTTTTTACAATTCAATCAAATGCAGAATAGGAGCAGTTAATAATTGTAGAATATGAATAATCAGATAAGACATTTTCTAGTGAAAACTCATAAATTTTATTTTGGGACTACATTAAAATTCAGTTAAATTTTAAAATCATAGCATATCTTGAGTCACTGTTGAATAGTTGCTGTATCTATAGAAATCTATTTTAGAAATATGCAAGTACAAATTATAGAATGTCAGCATGCAATTTGATTTTATGTGCTTTTCTGCTAATATAAATAATGAAGCATGCTGAGAGCATTCAGATACATTCAGCTGAGTATAATTAAAATACTGAGGTGTAACATGTTAAAAAAAAAAGAAACAAATTAAGTACTAAAATGAAGTAGGTAGAAATACCAGCAATTCAAAGCGATAACTATGTTGTGATTACAGTATTATGAATAGACTAAATCTAATATTTTGGTTTAAATGAAATCAGTGATAGCTGGAAAGTTAATAGAAGCAGTGTCTTTATATTTTCTGTGAAAAATGGAGAGGCTTCATTTCAGGAGCACGCTTTTTTTTTTTGCCATCTCTGGAAATAAGTCTCCATGGTACTCTGAATAAACATTCTCACCCAAATGGAACAAACTCTCTGATGAAATTGGCCACTGAGGCCTACAACAAGTAATTAAAATGGGATTTGGGAATCAGTTGTTTTTTTTGCGTGTGTGTGTTCCACACTCCCATTGGATTAGCTGAATGAGGGCAAATCAGCTTCTTCAGACCACGTAAAAACCACAATTGAACTTCCTGCTGGTCACCACTAATTACACTGTGGTTGTGACTGCCCACTCTAGGCTGAAGGCAAACTTTTAGGTTTTGTTGTTGCGGCCCACCAAAGGACCAACTGTTTATTTGTGCTTGCCCCGGCCAGTTTGGAGTAAGAGGTACTGATATTGTTACAAGAGTGTTCAGTTAACTTTGTTCCATTCTGTCACATGATTCACCACCTACTTTAGTCCTCCTCTGTGATGATGAACCTCTGGGTTCCTGAGTAACCTGTTTTGTACTTTCCTACCTTCAGCTTCATCCCAAACTCCTAGTAGTCGATTAGGATTTATGAGAACTGATAGTTAAGAAATTGGGAAAAAGAGGATTTCATTTTACACTACCTGTAAAATACCAAATGTTAGAGTTTGGAGAAGAAAGTATTGAAGCAAGTGGATTAATCCTCCCCATAGGAGCAGAATCTACTTTCTACTAACTTCAAACTGGGGGCTACGATTTTAAAGTTGGAACTAGAATCTTAGTGGTGTAAACACAAGAGTCTGCATTTTGGCCTTGTAAGGTTCACTTATCCCTGGACCTAAACCCTTCCTCTTCTTTGAGTAATCCTTCGTTTTTCTGAATCATGTCCTTAAGTACCTTTCTGAGAAAGGGTGGATGGGAAGCATATTTCCTCAACCCTTACATGTATCCCATATTAGAGATAAACAATGCATTCCCCTGTTTATCTAGAAACACTGACTGGAGTTGTCTATGGACTGACGTTCAACTACCACTTGTGTTAAACTTCCTTGACTCTACCCATCTTCTTCTTGGAACTTCCAGTGCAAGTGATTCATACACAAAACAAAGAATTATATAAAACACAATTTAACAAAATGCCATGTGTAGAGGAGGACCACATGGACTTTGTCATTATAAACTCTGTGACACTCTGGGCTCCTCATCTGTGTGAGCCTTAGTTTTCTCATCTGTGTATAGATGAAGCTGTAGATAACCTAGAAAATTTTTGTGACAGCCACACAAGGTGCAGGTCAAGTACTAGCACTATGCCTGGTACGAGTAGGCAGTCAATAAATGACAGTTAATATTTTGCTCCTGTGATTTGAGATTAACGAAGGGGGCATCCAACTTCCCTTCATATCATGAAGTTTTCACTACTCTCTGATCTAGCTTCTTTTGATTAACTGGAATCTATGCATGATTTTAAAAAATTCCTTGACTAGTTAAATTTAAAATTTAAAACAAAGCTTCCCTGGATGGATAAATTGGAAAACACCGAATACTGAGAGGTCTTGAAAGAATCATGTTTACCTTTGTTTACTCAGTGCTTCCCAAACATATTGATAAAGGAACACATTTGTGTGTGTGTGTACACAACTCTACTAACAAACTGCATATGGGATGTTAAACCTAGTGACACATCCCACGTAGAGAATCACTATAGTTCATATGTAATAGAAGCCTAATAATGAATGGTTGAATCTGTGCATGAAAAAAAGATGCTTTTCTTACCCTCTATCTAGGCTGCTGATGCAGAATGTCTTCTATGCTTCAACCATTGAGATTTTACCTATTCTTCTTCCCAGATTAAGTGCCATCCATTTGCCTTCAGAGAAAGGAATTTCTCCTCCCCTGCATTACAGAATATACTATCGGCACCCTGCCATTTAGTATTTGTTTTGTTCTATACTTGTCTGTGTATGAGTCATGATAATGGCAGCTCCATGGAATAGAAGAGCATCTTCGTCATTGGTTTTATCCCATTCTCACAAAACCTGGCACAGAACTGGAAGAAATCTGCCATGGTGAATTTGCACCTTTTTATCTTGTTCTTCTATATGCACTGTACTTTCCTCTTAGCATCCATGGTTTTATTGCCCAGAAAGACACTCAAAAACCCCTCACATCAGTAGAAGAACAAAACAGCAAGTGAAATTACCCAATTTCTGCAGAACTCATAAACATCCTGAATGTAGGTCACACTCACCGCCTGATGTGCTGTGTGTGTCATGTTCCAACAAAGCAGCTGCCATGAGTAGCCAAACTCCCGGAAAGGAGCACAGCCCCAAAAAGAGCAGCCATTTGGAAACACATTTTCATTGACAATTGGGGGAAGTTGGGCATTCACTTAAGAAAAAGCCATAATTCTGTAAGAAATGAGCAATTTATGCACATTATAATCAAATTTATTTTTATATCCAGCTACTCCTACATGTGGCATAATTCAGTCTGGGAAATCATGCTAATTAGTTAGAAATCCATTACATTGTAAGTCATGTAGCATATGCAAATGCTGTTTCAAGTGTTCTCACCTCCGTAATGCATGTGCTTTTATTAGAATGCATTCCTGATGTGGGCAGTTTGTTGGTGAACCCGGCTGTAAAGTGCGTTGGACGGGAAAATATTCTCACAATACCAATTGATAGCATAACTTTTCATGCACTTTTTAATGCATTATGCTTTAAAACATAGTCAGAATTGTGTTCAGAGCAGTAAACTCTCCAAATAAAATAATAATGACGATAGTAATGTGCTACGTTCTAATGGTCAATAAGATGTGTATCTTTACTGAACTCAACACCTGGGCCTGCCCTTCACAGACAGTGAGGAACAGATGTGACCCCCAGACTAAGAGTACAAAGACAGAGTTCCACAGGCAAAGACACTGCTTGTGGGTCACGCTGGTCAAGTCACTAAACTTTTAGATGCGACTCTTCTTCCACTGCAACTAGAAATAATATAACCACTCTGTCTTTCTCACAGAGCTGTTGTGAATTTAAACTAAGATCAGGATGTAGTTTTTGTATTTTATTTTATTTTTTTTTAATTTTTTTATTGTTATGTTAATCACCATATACTACATCATTAGTTTTTGATGCAGTGTTCCATCATTCATTGTTTGTTCATAACACCCAGTGCTCCATGCAGAACGTGCCCTCCTCAATACCTATCACCAGGCTAACCCATCCCCCTACCCCCCTCCCCTCTAGACAGGATGTAGTTTTTAATGAAAAAAATTGCTCCAGTGGATTACTCTTAGATTATTAAAAATATCCTAGCCCCATTAAAAAGTAAAGCTAATCATAAAATCTCTATAAGGGCATCATAAACTGTACATTAATTACATTTTAAGATAACTTATCAATAACAAAGTCTAACTGAGGAACAACTACCTGATAAAAGATTTCTGATGAGTTAGGGCTTTAGGATCCAGCAGTTAACAAGCTGGAAGTGTGAATTTGGTGAAATTCACATATTAGATCCACATTAACAACAATAACGGGAAAAACATGCCAAAGAAATGAAGATGTACACCTTCTCTTCCCTCTCTAAATACCACCACCACACCCCTATCCCTTGCAATTCCCCCATCTTCCTGTAAGCCCAGCCCCAGTGACTGGTACCACACCACCACCTAGCAGAAGCCATAAACCAGAAACTCAGATTGATCTTTGCCCTTTCTATCTGCCTTTCTGTCTAGTCTAGCAGAACATCCCATTAATTCTGTACCCTAAACATGTTTAAAATCTATCCCCTCACCTGTGCCTTTTTTTTTTTTCAAGTAGGCTCCATGCCCAGTGTGGAGCCCAATGTGGGGCTTGAACTCATGACCCTGAGATCAAGACCTGAGCTGAGATCAAGAGTCAGATGCTTAACTGACTGAGCCACCTAGGTGCCCCTCCTGTGCCCTTTTATACTTTCTCAGGCCATGGTCCTATTTCCTCAAGACGTCTTTTATCACCTTCTAATGGGTTTCTGCCTCCTGGGCAGTTCCACTTAACACCAGTCCCATCAACGCCATCAGTGATTTTCTAAGATGCAATTTAATTTTAAATTACTTTTAAATTTTGAGTGTTTTATTTTTTATTTATTTTTTAAAAAGATTTTATTTATTTATTTGACAGAGAGAGACACAGCGAGAGAGGGCACACAAGCTGGGGGTGAGGGAGAGGGAGAAGCAGGCTTCCCGCGGAGCAGGGAGCCCGATGCGGGGCTCCATCCCAGGACCCTGGGATCATGACCTGAGCCGAAGGCAGACGCTTAACGACTGAGCCACCCAGGCCCCTCTAAATTTTGAGTGTTTCAAATGGCTCCAAGGAGCCTCTAGATAAAGTACCCCTGTGAATAGTCACCATATGCCTCTCCTACTCCTTCTTTTTCTGCACAGGATTGATCCCATGATGGCCTCCCTGGATTTACCAAAATGTCCATGCTCTCTCACACTTTAAGGCTTTTGTGTCACTTAATTCTGACTAGAATGGTTTCGGTCATCTCTAATCAGGTCAGTTTCTTCTTTTTCTTTCAGTTTTCAGCTAAAATGTTCATTATTCTGAGTAGCATGTCTTTTTCTCACCAATACTTAGTTGACTTTTCCTGTATACTGGGCTCAGTCTTTCAGGAAACTGGGGCTTTTAGGGAAGATGGTGTCTCTTTCCCTACCATTCTTTTCCCAGAACTGGGTATGAGTAGGTATTTATTTTCTTGACAAAAAATTTATTTTCTTGACTAAAATGAATGAATAAAGAAGATGATCTCAATTAAATAACAAATTTAAATCCTTTTCAGAAAGCTCCTTCAGCCTGCTCAAGAAGCTCAGTGATGTCAATGGGAACTTTCAGAATATAATAACACCAGTTCTTTAGAAAACATTGCAAATTCACTTGTATTGTGAGAAAGACCTCTGAAAACAAGGCTCAGATGTTACATCTGTTGACTGGGTTCTGAAGCCCCATTCTATGGAAACAATGTGAATGAGAAAAAAGGAAACCCTCCCTACCTCTCCTTGCCCTACAGATATATCCATCACTATCTTCAAAACAAACAAACATACAAAATACCATCACTTACAATGTATTTTTTTGAATTGAACAGTCTAAGGATGATCTGTCAATTCTAGGGTTTTAATAATAAAATAATTAAAAATTAAAGCATTAGAAGTGCCCTTCTGATCCAATTGAGGAGTGTATAACAAGTGATTATTCCTTTCCATCTTCATAATCTTTGACCTTTGAGAATATATGTAATCTGAACATTGCAAAGAACTTGTCTGCAGCAGTTAATTAAGCCTTGCAAAGTCCATTAGAGATAAGCATTTACTGGCCTCATGTCTTGGTTTCACTGCTGAGTCCCGAGAGTTTGTACACTCTTGCTGTCAGATACTCAGGGTGGGTCCTGGCTTGGTTGAGAGAAACCAAACAAATGCAAACACTGTTGCCCATGTATATCCACGTTTTCTTGGTTAATTCAGGCCAACTCAGGCTGACAACTTCTATTTCTTTCAGTTAATTCGATCAAGAAGAATTATGGGTGACTATAGCTGGTGACCCATTACATGCACAATGTAAATATGCGTGTGATTACAGATCAGAGATAATAATTGCTTAAGAAGGAATCGGCATCAGAGCACACCAATTAGGATTCTTTTCTCTAGGTGACCAGGTACATGAAAATTAGCCACTTATTCTGTGTTTCAAGACTACAGCAAAGGGTCATTCAAACCCTCAGAGTATTCCCTTATTTGCTGACTAGATCCTGAAATCCCTCTATTGGGGGGAGGAAGGAGAGAGACTCTTCCTGCAGTGCAGATCATAGGCAGGAACTTGCTCAAGAAAACTCACTAACTCCACTTCCTATACTAATGATGCTCCTGTCCAAGAGTAAATTTTGGGATGGCAATGGGTCAGGAGCATGAGGAATATGGGGAATGTCAGAGAAAGGGGAAAGGCTCAGAAAGGAGATTCTGGTAGCTGACAACATATCTCTTGATTGTGTTCCTTCAGGTCTTAGAATATGGAATGTAACTATTAGCCAACATGTATTTACCTTGCCTGTAGTTCAACCGGGTCTACACTGTGCTCAGTTCTGAGTAAGGTACAGAGAGGGACATGAAAAAGAATGCATGATGCACATGCCCTCTGCTCTGTGAGGCTTGCATTCTTTCTGAGTGCACAGCACTCTAAGTGGCAAGACAGCACCAAAAGACTGAACAGTATGTTATTTATTTCCCTATTCATTTATTTGACCCATATTCACTGAAACTCTTCTGAGTAGGAAGTACTTTACTGGGATCTAATGCAGAAAGTGGATGCAGATACAAATAAAACATGGACACAGACACAATAAAACATTTTAAATGAGTGTTCAGTTTAGAAGGGAGGTGACTGGGAGCATACACACCAAAGGGCAGGGATTTGGAGAGCTGTAGGTTAGGAAAGGAAACCAGGAATAAGAAAGCAGTCTAACATACGTGGAGGGTAAGCTTGTAAATTTTGCCCCTTTGGGTTGGGCCATTGTGGTATCAGACTGGGAAGGGAGGCCACGATTTTCCAGAAGAAAACAGTAGTGTCTCTTTTTTTTTCCCCTCTGCAGTGACACATGGAAGTTTTGCAATTCTGGTTTTGTTTCTTTTGATTGCTAAGTGGTCAGTGTTTCTTGGTTTTTTTGTTTTATTCATGCATTACTTCAAGTACTGACTCTTTTCCATCATGTTTTCAGCATGGAAAGATCAAGGACTTTGGAACATGTGTTTGAAATCATGCTTTGGTACTTAGCTGTGAAAATGCGGACAAATTAAACTCTTAGAGCCTTAGTTGATTACTCTGAAAATTAAAAATATGTGTGTATGTGTACATGTGTTTTTAGGCTTTGTGAACATTCAATGAACTATTACATAGTTTAAAACATAGTAATGTCTTTGGTGCATAATTTGGGATATGAAAATTGTAGGTATATCTGAATCTTAATGTCAAAGTCATTATAATCTACTTGGGACAACAAAATGATTACTCAAAAACACAGGGAGTGAATGAAGGGCTGGAGAACATCAGGGCTCATTATCAAGAGTGATGATTTTGGATGATCAGTGCCATGTTATCACAAAGAGATTGGCCTCTGTCAAGAACATGGCAGAAGGAAAGGCAGGGAAAATTCTATGGCTCTGTGTCCATCCATATAGGCAGATTCTAGAATCTTAGAATAGGGCTTGTTTTCATCATGCCCCCCCCCCCCCCCGTTTTGGACTTGATTTAGATTTTAGATAATTTCAAGGTAGTTTGGGGGAAAAAACGTTTCTTTTCCTACCCTGTATATGCAACCGCTTGACCCAATTCAGGTGGCCTGAGCCATCGAAAATGTGCATCAAGCTTTTAATAACAAATGCTGCTACACAAAGATGCTGTGTGGAAAAAAAAACAAAACGAGTGCCAACATATTCTAGACAAAAGTGTTCTCAGCACCTGTGGCTGCTTTAAATCTCAACACATGAACAGAGTGTTACAAAATATCATTATGTCGTTTTTCCTTGTCCTGCTTCTCTCTGTCTCTCTCCTTTTCCTCCCTCCCTTCATTTCTCCCTCTTAGCAAAAGTGTATTTTCAGTCTATGTAAATTCCCAAACCGGAAACATCTATTAAAAGGTATGTTCCTTACTGTTTGGGCACACCTTAAAACCGAATATATAAACATATTAATTCATGAAACAAATCCATTAATAGGAGTCATTTGCATATTAGAACTATCCTCATATTTGCAAAGGACAGTCTGTGAGATTGCCTATAATAGGAAGTTTTCCCAGCACATATAAAATGTGAGTTCCTTTTCAGTAATTTCTATGTATCTTTTTAGGAAGACATCTGTTGTGTGAAAAAAGACACACCTGCATATAAAATTTCAAATGCCAATGTAATAAACACTTATGAATAACTGACGAAAGAGAAAATATATTCTAGGCCACCATATTTCCAGTCTTTCATTCTTGTTATCAGAAGAATTTTTAATAAAATGCCTTACATTCAGTATCAATTCACAGGTCACTTTCCTATCGTTTTAGCAAGCGGGACACTTTTCCAGTTTTCAGCTCAGAAGTGAATGATTCAGTGTGACTTGTCCTCCCCACAACTGTACATTATCATAAAACTATTATTCAAATATCTTGAACAAAGGTTCCTAATCTTCAACAAATGGCATACACCTAAATGCCATTTTTGACATCTGAAGGAATTAATCAAGATTTCATAGGTGTCTAAAGATGCATGGGTAGAATGGTTTTTTAAAGTTTCCTTTTTAGTCAGAAGTAAATTGCTGACTCCTCACTTCTAACTTCTAAGAAAATTTGCAAACTGAGCAGTAAGTGCATGCCTTAAAGTCTAAAGATTTATCTTGGAATATGAAATGGTTGCAGAAGAAAAAAGTAATTACTTCGTGCAGATAACTCCATTGGATAATCCTAGGTGGTTGATCTGGAGTTATGCTAAGATAGAAGAATTGGGCTCTGTTAGGGAAATTATAAAATGAATTGAAGAAGGGATAATAAGAAAGGCTATTTTGGAGTTTAAAAATAATGAGTTTGATCTGAGCATAAAGTTTTGGATGTTAGAACTTGAATCCTTGAGGCATAGATCAAGTCAGTTAAAATTTGCCTGTGATGGAGTAATCTTGGGTAAAGATGATGAAGGAATCAGATTTCTTTTTTGGGATAGGCAGCATAGCATCTGCCTGAATCCCTATGATGACTAGTTCATTTTCTTTGATCTCTGGGTCTTCCCAGGTGATGTCTCTGGGTACTTGGAACACTTGTCCCTGTCCTCTTCACATGCCTGATTCCTTTAAGTGGCTAGGAATACATTTCTGCCTCCTACCACCTCCAACTATGATTAGGTCAGAATCCATGTAATGGGCCCCAGAATATCCCGTATTTCCCTTTCTCAGCACTTTATTCACTTAAAATTATATAAGAACTTATTTGTAATTAATGACACTGTTTTAGATATCTGCTTTCACTGCTGATGAGGGCTGTGCATGTCATGTACCTCATCATAAACTCAGCGCCTGGCACAGGGTACCATACAGGGATATATGAAACTTTGCTCTTTGACCAGTTGGAGGAAATTCAAAATTAGTTACAGACATACACTTATTTGAAGAGGGTATTTTTCAAGGTCAGTGATCTCTTGGCTTCTCGCCACTCTTACTCGGAAATATTAGTAGTAACAGCCATTTAGCCATCACAGAGAAAGTATAAATAATAGGGTCCTAGCTAACCAGGCTAAATAAAATCAGGTGCATTCACATCAAAACTTCATTCCATCCACCACTGAGTCAGTCGGGTTAGGAGGCACTTTTCCCAGGCTTGCTGATTTGATGTGGGAAGCCATTCCACTTGAGCATCTCTCCCTTAGGATGTGTCTACATGCAGTAGACACAGTGCCTGGAGAGAACACTTGAGTACTTGCTCTGGTGTGAGATTGCCCTTTCTTGGCCTTTGGCTTGTCGTTTGCTATGCATGAAGCTGCATTTTAAAGTTATACCAAGAGATAATGTTCCCTAGATAGCAGCATAATCTGGGGATCACCTTCCGTTAGTGGTGTTGCCCAACTACTCCTAAAAAAAAGTCAGCAGCCCATATGATAGAATTTCCTTGGTTGTTAGAATGTTTTTCCTTTGCTACACTTTAGTAAATCTTTAGTAAATCTAAAGAACCACAGTTCTTTTCTGATTCATCCTTGGTTTAGATTTGCTTTGAAAAAAATGATTATTTTCTTAAGATTCAACTTTTATTTCCTTATTAATCAATTTGAGCTTTCCCTTCCTTAGACTCCCCTAAGCTAAACTGCCAATCTCAGACTCTGTGAATGACTCTGTTTTAGAAAGTAAAAATAAATGCATGGGTTCATTTCATAAATGATTCCAGAAGAATGCTATCCTTAACTTTTATTTCAAATAGCATTTAAGTTTTGCAGCTTTGCACAGAGATCTCTTCCAGGCTGTTTCTTTTACAGAAGATGATGAAGTTATTAGCCTTAAACTATAGTGATCTCTTCTTAAAACATGGTGAAAGGACACCATCAAGAAGGGTGCACTTGGCCAAATCTCATCATCTGAATTTCCTGCCATTCATAATCAGGCTTATCCACCAGTCCATAATGCTCAACACTTGCTCCCATTCTCCAGCCAAAGGAAATAAGTGTTATAACTCGAAAAGAAAATGATTGACATTTATTGATGAATTTCTATCTCTTTGATGGGTTTAGGGTAATTTCTAAAGGTTGTCTGACAATAACAAAAATTTTTCTAATCTCTCTGTACAAGGATTTGTGTTGTGCCATTTTATGAGCTATGCTCAGGATATATAGGAAATGCAGCCAATGATGTTTTACCTGTATGATTTCAGGGATGAAAAAGACTCTGATAAATCATTTCCCATTTTTCTTCCTTTAAGTATGTCTAATCCAGATGATATAATCAATCATGGTCTGAAAAAAAGTATAAAAAAAGAAGATGTAACCATCTCTGGTTAAACTTAGTAGTTCTGTTTTTCTGTACAATTTTAAGTTCATGTTCTCTATAACTGATCCTAATGAGACTAAAATGGACTGCCAAATTTTAGAATATGAGATAGTAATGTTCAGTGTCAGATTGAAACCCCTAGCAAATGCTTAGGACAAGGGCAAGAAAAAAATAAATATAAAGATTAAAAGGAAAATAAAAAGTCATTATTTGTAGATGATCTGATCATGTACATGGTAAACCCAAAAGGACCCTAAAACAATCATTGGAACTGATAAGATAGTTCAGCAATCCTCCTGGCTTACAGATCGAAACATGAGAGCCAAAAACCTTCCTTTAAAATAGCATGAAATAAATGAAAAAGAAAATACAGTATAAAAAAACACAACAAAGTATTTGAGAATTAATCTAACAAAGAAAGAAAACCCTTATAGAGGGTTATTAATTAAAGAAGATGTGCAAGACTGTTGAATCACAGATCTGTACCTCTGAAACAAATAATTCATTATGTGTTTAAAAAGAAGAAGGAGGAGGAGGAGGAGGAGGAGGAGAAGAAGAAGAAGAAGAAGAAGATAGCAATAGGGGAAGAACGAAGGGGGGGGAACCAGAGGGGGAGATGAACCATGAGAGACGATGGACTCTGAAAAACAACCTGAGGTTTCTAGAGGGGAGGGGGGTGGGAGGATGGGTTAGCCCGGTGATGGGTATTAAAGAGGGCACGTTCTGCATGGAGCACTGAATGTTATATGCAAATAATGAATCATGGAACACTACATCAAAAACTAATGATGTAATGTATGGTGATTAACATAACATAATAAAAAAAAAGAAGAAGATACAACCCAAATGAATAATGAGGTATATGTGTTTGTGGGTGGAAAATTTAACCTTGTAAGATGTCATTATCCTGAATTTATTCTACAAGTTCTGTGCAACTTTAATCAGATCTCTGCCAAGATTTGGGAGGAATATTACAAGAAGATTCTAAGATGTACATGAAATAATAACGCTTATCAAATAGCTAATTTTGGGGGGAAAACCGTAATCTCTCAGTTTTTAGGACCTATGATATAGGCATAGTGATAAGAATAGTATTGACAGGGGTGCCTGGGCGGCTCAGTTGTTAAGTGTCTGCCTTTGGCACAGACCATGATCTCAGGGTCCTGGGATCAAGCCCCGCATCAGGCTCCCTGATCAGAGGGAAGCCTGCTTCTCCCTCTCCCACTCCCCCTGCTTGTGTTCCCTCTCTCGCTGTGTCAATCTCTGTCTCAAATAAATAAATAAAATCTTAAAAAAAAAAAAGAATAGTATTGACACAGGATGAAGTAGATCAATTGAACACATTAGAGACCCAGAGAAAGATTTACATAAATGTAGGAACTAGTTATACAGGATGGCATCACAAAGGAGTGAGAAAATAATGAGTTATTTAATAAGTGCTGTTTGAGTAAAAATGGTCCTGAAAAATTGGCTTAGTATATAGTAAAAATTTATAATATAGTAAGACTATTTTGGAACCCAAAAAAGGAAAACTCCTCTACTTTTCTGTCTACTCACATAACACTTTACTTCTCTTCTAACCCTTCTCAGAACACTTCTGATACTTCTGGTCACCAAATGTGTCAGGATTTTTCTCCACCAAGCAATTTTCAGATACCAGCTAGATGTCCTACTACATAAGTCAATGTGACACTATCTACCTGGACATGGAAGATTGCCCCTCCACCTCCCTCAGATGGCAGTCTCAAGTCCAGGTTGTTGCCTGTACTTCTGACCAACTGGCTATAAATTAGAAGTTCCCACAAACCCCTCCTCTAGCCATTTGCTAGAACAACTCACAGAACTCAGCAAAAACAGTTTACTATCTTACAGGTTTATTATAAAAAAATTATAACTTAGGAACAGATGAATGGAAGAGATGCATGGGGCAAGATATGTGGGAAGGGGCACAGAGGATAACCCAGGGGATACTGTCATCCCAGACCTTCATGTGTTCACCAACCCAGAAGTTCCCCAACCCTGTCCTTTTGGATATTTATGGAAGCTTCATGACATAGGTATGATTGACTAAATCATTGGCCCTTAGTCATTAACTCACTTTCAGCCCCTCTCCCCAACCCAAAGACAGAGGGTTATGGCTGAAAGTTCCAACCCTTTAATCACATGGTTGTTTCCCCTGGTGACTATCCCTCAACCTTAGGGACTTGCCAAAAATCATCTCTTTAACATAAACACAGGTATGACGGGAAGGAGCTAGTTATGAGTAACACAATGAATTTCCAAGTTTTAGGAGCTCTGTACTAGGAATAAAGATGAAGACCAAATATATAGATATTATAAATTAGACGATCACAAAACCTGTAGAAAGCCATATACAAATAAATTAAACTAAATGTGAAAGAAAAAATTATGAAGCTAATACAAGTGTAGGAGAATATTTCTGGGTCTTTGATTGGGACTGAAACTTAAAAGACCTAAAGAAACACTAAAAAAGAATGTCATATATATATATATATATATATATATATATAATTTCAAAAAGAGATCAATGAACAGTACCAAAGAAAAATTAATAGAAGTATGACAACTGAGTGAGGATACTTGCAGAGTGTAATACTGGCGATGTACTATTATATAGGAAAGGAAAGAACAACAGTAAGTTAGCAAGAAAAAGGCAAATTCTCTAGTGGAAAAAATTGACCAAAGAATATAGAAAAGCAATTCTATATGAACAGAGAGAAAAATCCAGTAACTAATAAGACTATGAGATAATGTGCATCCCCTTAGTAACCGGAGAACTGTAGATTAAGACAAAGAGACATTATTTGGTGTACTTCCAAATGGTAAAAATCAAAAGCTTTCTAATATTAAGGGCATAAGATCATGTGGAATTTGACCATAGAGTTGAGGGTCCATATCTGGGCTCTCTATTCTGTTCCATTGGTCTATATGTCTGTTTTTGTGCCAGTACCATGCTGTCTTGGTGATCACTGCTTTGTAATATAGCTTGAAATCAGGCAACATGATGGCCCCAGCTTTGTTTTTCTTTTTCAACACTTCCTTGACGATTCGGGGTCTTTTCTGATTCCATACAAATTTTAGAACTGTCTGTTCCAGCACTTTGAAAAATGTCATTGGAATTTTGATCAGGATGGCATTGAAGGTATAGATTGCTCTGGGCAGCATAGACATCTTAACAATGTTTATTCTTCTGATCCATGACCATGGAATGTTTGTCCATCTTTTTGTGTCTTCTTCAATTTCTTTCATGAGTGTTCTGTAGTTCCTGGAGTATAGATCCTTTACCTCTTTGGTTAGGTTTATTCCAAGGTACCTTATGGTTTTTGGTGCTATTGTAAATGGAATAGTTTCTCTAATTTCACTTTCTACCTTTGTGTTGTTAGTGTATAAGAAAGCAACTGATTTCTGTGCATTGATTTTTGTATCCTACCACATTACTGATTTGCTATATGAGTTCTAGTAATCTGGGGGTGGAGTCTTTTGGGTTTTCCACATAAAGTATCATGTCATCTGCACAGAGAGAGAGAGTTTGACTTCTTCTTTGCCAGTTTGAATGCATTTTATTTCTTTTTGTTGTCTGATTGCTATTGCTAGGATTTCCAGTACTATGTTGAACAATAGTGGCAAGAGTGGGCATCCTTGTCATGTTCCTGATCTTAAGGGAAATGCTCTCATCGATTCTCTCCATTGAGGATGATATTTGCTGTGAGTTTTTCGTAGATGGATTTTATGAACTTGAGGAATGTTCCCTCGATCCCTATACTCTGAAGAGTTTTAATCAGGAAAAGATGCTGTATTTTGTCAAATGCTTTTTCTGCATCAATTGAGAGGACCATATGGTTCTTCTCTCTCTCCTCTTTATTAATGTGTTCTGTCACATTGATTGATTTGCGAATGTTGAACCACCCTTGCATCCCAGGGATAAATCCCACTTAGTCATGGTGGATGATCCTTTTAATGTATTGTTGGATCCTATTAGCTAGGATTTTGTTGAGAATTTTGGAATCCATATTCCACAGGGATATCAGTCGGAAATTCCCCTTTTTGATGGGGTCTTTTCCTGGTTTGGGGAATAATCTTCGGCAAAGCAGGAAAAATATGCAATGGAAAAAAGACAGTGTCTTCAATAAATGGTGTGGGAAAATTGGACAGCTATATACAGAAGAATGATACTCTACAATTCTCTAACACCTTACACAAAGATAAACTCAAAATTGATGAAAGACCTCAATGTGAGACAGGAATCCATCAAAATCCTAGAGGAGAACATAGGCAGTAACCTCTTTGACATAGACCACAGCAACTTCTTTCAAGATACATCTCCAAAGGCAAGTGAAACAAAAGCAAAATGAACTTTTGGGACTTTATCAAGATAAAAAGCTTCTGCACAGCAAAGGAAACTGTCAATGAAACCAAGAGGCAACCCACAGAATGGGAGAAGATATTTGCAAATGACACTACAGACAAAGGGCTGATATCCAAGATCTATAAAGAACTTCTCAAACTCAACACTCAAAAAACAAGTAAGTCAAAAAATGGGCAGAAGACAGGAACAGATGCTTCTCCAAAGAAGACATATAAATGGCTAACAGACACATGAAAAAATGTTCATCATCATTAGCCATCAGGGAAATTCAAATCAAAACCACAATGAGACACCACCTTACATCAGTTAGAATGGCAAAAATTGACAAGGCAAGAAACAACCAATGTTGGAGAGGTTGTAGAGAAAGGGGAACCCTCTTACACTGTTGGTGGGAATACAAGTTGGTAGAGCCACTTTGGAAAACAGTGTGGAGTTTCCTCAAAAAGTTAAAAATAGAGCTACCCTATGACCTAGCAATTACACTATCTGGTATTTACCCCAAAGACACAGATGTAGTGAAAAGAAGGGCCATATGCAACGCAATGTTCATAGCATCAATGTCCGCAATAGCCAAACTATGGAAAGAGCCGAGATGCCCTTCTACAGATGAATGGATAAAGAAGATGTGGTCCATATATACAATGGAATATTACTCAGCCATCAGAAAGGATGAATATCCAACTTTTGCATCAACATGGATGAGACTGGAGGAGATTATGCTAAGTGAAATAAGTCAAGTAGAGACAATCATTTATCATATGGTTTCACTTATTTGTGGAATATATGGAAGAGCATGGAGGACATTAGGAGAAGAAAGGGAAAAATGAAGGGGGGGGGGAATTGGAGTGGGTGATGAACCATGAGAGACTATGGACTCCGAGAAACAAACTGAGGGTTTTAGAGGGGAGGGGGTGGGGGGATGGGTGAGCCTGGTGATGGGTATTAAGGAGGGTACGCACTTGATGGAACACTGGGTTTTATACGCAATGAATCATGGAACTCTACATCAAAAACTAATGATGTGGGGCACCTGGGTGGCTCAGATGGTTAAGCATCTGCCTTTGGCTCAGGTCATGATCCCAGGGTCCTGGGATCGAGTCCCGCATTGGGCTCTCTGCTAGGGGGGAGCCTGCTTCTCCCTCTGCCTCTGCCTCTCTCTCTCTCTCCCTCTCTCTGACTCTTATGACTTAATAAATAAAAAAAAAAATTAAAAAAAACTAATGATGTAATGTATGGTGATTAACATAACATAAAAAAAAAGCCATATAGCCACCTCCTAAAAAACAAAACAAAATAAAACAAAACTAATGATGTACTGTATGGTGACTAACATAACATAATAAAATAAAAGAAAATTTTAAAAAAAGATCATGTGGAATTCCCATGCACTACTGGTAAGAGTATACACTGGTATAGTCATCCTGGCGGTTTGTTGAAATTGAGTATGCATGTACCTGGGGGGCTCAGCAACACTGTAGAGAAAATCTAAAATCCACAGCAAGGTATTTTGTAGGAAGTGGTTAGAAACATGACTGTTGATATGTAAAATATGCAATATGCATGCCCCAGAATAATGTGTCAGTCCCCAGGAACATATTTACATAAACCAACATGGGATGGCTCCCAAAAACATAGAAGTTAATTTTAAAAAAGGAAAAAAAACCAACATGAGAATTGTACCACAGTACCATTTTGTATTTTAAAAAGTTACGATATTTTAATAAATTATATTAGTAAAATTAATTATAACATAATTAATTATAATATATATTATAAAACATATAATAGATATAACACATTAGTAAATCATATTAATAAAATGTTTTTATTTTAAAATAATACAAATATACAGGACAACAGAACATCAACTTATGCATACCCAACATAAAAATTGATATAATAATTCCCTCAGATTGGTTTTAAAGTTAAGAAATTGCAAAATCACAGTTTTCAAGGAAATATCTATATCTAAATAAACATGTGGAAGACAGACATTAAAGACAGTATGTGAGAGGGAGCCTTAAGGATTTGCAGAATGGAATGGATTTGGTGATAGGCCATGAAAGGTAAAAAATAATAAAAACACAATAAAAGCAGTGATCTTTCTTGGACTGGTAATTATAGTGTGCTGTTGACCAATGGGTATAAACAGCTCAGTTCTGTGTATCTGAGTTCCAGAAAGAGGAACAAAGAAATAACTGTGTGTGTGTGTGTGTGTGTGTGTGTAAGCATGCGTTTATTTAACTTCGTGCCATTTCAATGGCTATGTCAACTTTCTCCAAAGTGTCTCTAAGTTTTCTCTTCTCTTCTTACCTTGAAGCTTGCAACTGGACCCGTCACTCAGTGTCTGAAAAAGCATGGCTTAGAACTTACCTCCTTCCCACCAACTTATCACCTGATTAAAACCTTGCCTGCCTTTCTGAGGTTGGCCCTGAAATGTTATCTCATCACTACAGTTCCAAGCCACATTTTTACCTGGATCTTTTCCATTCCTGATTTCATCTTCTTGGCCTTTCTTGTTCATCTGCAACACAGATACAGATACCTTTACTTTTCTTATCACCGTTTTTATTCCTCTTTGCTATGTAAGCTTTGACCCTGCTTTTCTGTGATTTAGGATTATATTGCCCATAAGACCAAAGGGCCTCCCAGTATTTCAAAGAGCCTATCACTTACTCACGATAGAAGTGTGAGTTCCTTGCTGTATCTTGTCTCCTTGTCCCTGTGCCCTCCCACAGACACACAGAGCCGTGTTTTCTAAGTAATCAGAGACCTCCTCTCCCATAAGGCCAGATCAGCATGAACAAGGTGGAGGAAGACATTTTCCATGGTACAACAATAAGCTCCAGTAAGGGAATGAAGTTTGAGCTGGTAGAAGACCTGGATGTTTGCCACAACACTCCCACACAGAAAAGGGGAGACCATTCTAGTGAGATTTCCAGAAAGGAAATTAGGGACTTAAGGGAAATTAATACTTGTAAGGCTTTTTAAAATTAAATACTGACAGCTGTCTTTCCAGTAGGGTTTTTAAGTAATTTATGTTCACATTTATGTTGCTATAAATGTGCCTCTTTCACCTTCCACCAACTGGCATTGCCATGTGTGTATTAAATTTAAATCATTGCTAATTTGTTGGAATTAATAAATGCATACCATTATACCATTGGCTTATTTATTTATTTGGCTACTCATGAGTATAAACATTTTTCTTTCAATGTACTTGTTAAAATGTTCTATTCTCATTTTGAGGAATTATCTTTTATATCCATTGCTCATGTATTTACCGGAATCTTTATATACTTATTTTTCCTTTTTAGAATTTAGCTCTTTGTAGCATCTGGAGTGTGTTTTGAGGTTTAGTTTAAGAGTAGGATCTATATTTTTAAAAATAAATTTTTTATTACCCCAGCTCTATTTATTATTCTTATCCTTCTAGACTGATTGGGGATGACTCATTTATTACATATAAACTTATTTTATATATCTTGAGATTGGCTTATTACTTGCATGAAACCGTACTCTTCTGCTGAGAGGCAGAACACTCCATTTTTGATAGTGTCTATTTAAAGCTAATAATGGAAAATACAATCATATCTGAAAATATTATGAAACTGGTCTTTAATTTGCAAAACTGTGCTCTATTTCTGTCTTCTTGCTTTTTTCATACACAGTAAGTAATTGAAGAAATATTCTGCCTATTGATTTAAAATCTTGGCAGAAAACTTTAATATATTTCAGAAGAAAGTAAAACAAAATAAATAAGTTATGAGCACCCTTGTAGTGTGTTAAAGCAAAGAATATATTAATAAAATTCAAAAATAAGTTTAAATTAACAGAATTGGCCTTTCTAGATGAGGATACTTCATACTTATGTCCATCCATTCATTCACTAATTTAATAAGTATGACTCCTCCAGGTTTGTGATGGTTATAAAATATGGAATGGTTAGTATACTCTTTCTTTGTGTTTTCCATTTTGTTGTTGTTGTTGTTGTTGCCGATTTGTTTGTTGATTGGTCTTTCATTAACTGGATACCTGAAAAGAATGACTGAATGTAATGAAACATGTTCAAACATGGAAGGAAACACATTGGGAAGCAAGGTGACCATTGCAAAACAAATGAGATTGTCACTGAATACTGACCTAAGAATTGCAAACACTAATCTTTAATGAGCAGTGCAGAATGGGGGAGATGGCACAGGACCGGGAATGGGCAAATGACATATTAATGTTCGATATAGGGAGAAGGTGGAATAGGAAATTGACAAACATGAGCTTTATGCCAACTTAGAGTGTTATTATAAACTGTAAAACAATGGCCTCTGAGTCGCTAAAAGAAAAATATATAATAATATCTCTAGGACTTAAAATGGGCTTATTAAGTAGTCATTTCCAAACTAAGTCCTTAAAAACAAGATTTATTTATTTATTCCAGAGAAAGAGAGAGTGCATGCGCGTGAGAGCACTTCTGTACGTGCTATGCGTTGGGGGAGGGGCACAGGGAGAGAATCCTCAAGCAGATTCCATGCTGAGCTTGGAGCCCTTCCTGGGTCTCGCTCTCACAACCCTGAGACCATGACCTGAGCCAAAACCAAGAGTCGAAAGCTTAACAGACTAAGCCACCCAGGCGCCCTGAGAGATTTTTTTATTTAACATAACAGTGATCAAGCTGACAATGCCAGAAAAATGCAACAGACATAATTCAAGTATTTTAATATCCTTGTGGATAAAGTGAAGATATGTAGGATGGGTATCAGGAAAATAAAGAGAAGTATTAGTTGGTAGAAGGTCTGTTTGAAAAGAGTTTGGAAGATCTGAATCTGAAGAGATTGCTGAAGGCCATTAGGATGCTGTCCAACACATTTTCCCTTTTAGCATTTATATTAGTAACTCAAATGCTAATAGTAACTTGAAAGATAATAGACTTTTTAAATTGTTGGGTAATATTGTATCTATTGTCAGATATGTTGATTATCTAAATATTTACTGAAAAAGATCTAAACAGACTGGAGAGAACCAAATGTAAAGATGTGAAATTATTAAAAATAAATGTACAAATCCAAATTTAGATCTAAAAAAAATTGCATAAGAGCAGGGTGGGGGAAAAAATATATTAGGTGTCTATTACTGTATAACAAATTAGCCTAAATCTAGCAGCTTGAAACATGAAAATTTATTTTCCTGCATAGTTCCTGAGAGTAGAAAGCCAGCAGAGGCTTGGGTGGTTCTGGTTTAGGGTTTTTCAGGAGGTTATATTCAAGGCTTACTGGGGGCTGGAGATTTTGGAGTTTATGTGATATTATGTGTTATAATGTACCTATATGAGCTCACATACACACAGTCAAAACATACCTATGATTATTTTTGTTACTTTAGAGGTCCAAATTTTATGAAAAATAGATATAAATTAGAATATATTCAGAAGAACAAAATGTGCAATGGAAGAAAGTCTGGATAGTCTCAGCCTGCATAAAAGAACCTATACAGGAGATTTCAAGGCAATAATCAAAGAACTGATAGGGATAAGGGATTAGATTTGCTTTGTGTGTTTACAAGGGGTGTGGATATTCATTAATAGGTAGAACACTTCAGAAAGGCAAACATCAAGTGAATAAGGGAAAAATGTGTGCTATAAAATCTGTATAAAAATGAAGAACTACTGAATTTATTATCACGATTTCTACTCAAGGAAAAATAGGAATCACACTTGCTTAAGATACCAATAAGTATGTTTGAGAGGGGTTTAAGCACTGAATGAATTATTCATTCCTTTCATCATTGTTTCAGAAGAGAATAAATGAGCACCCACTCTAGGTTGAGGGCTATTTTTAAGGCCCAGATTGAGAGATTGGTGAATGAGCAGGCAAGATCCTGACCTTACCGGGTTTCTGTCAGATTGTGGAAGATGTACAATACACAAGAAAACAAACAAAACTATAAGTTTATTTCACTGAGATAAAACAAGCTCAGGTAATAGACTGTGAAGAGGTATTTGTGAACAGGTGTATGAGCTAGAGTGGTCAGAGAAGTCTCTCTGGGGATGAGATCTTTAAGCCAAGGATCTGAATGGCAGAAGGATCCAGCCCTGTGAAAATGTGGGGGAAAAGAGTTTCTGGCAAAGGGAACCATAAACTGAAGGCCCCTTGACTCAGCTAAGTGTAGCATATTTTATCTGCAGGAAGGTGGCCCATCTGACTACACCATTACTAATGGTGGGGAAGGTGGAAAAAGACCAGATAAAAGAAGTAATAACATCAGCTTCAAAGTATCTGGCTTGTAGATAATAGTAATAAATTCAGATGTTAGTTTTTTATTTTATTATGTTGTGTTAATCACCACACATTACATCATTAGGTTTTGATGTAGTATTCCATGATTCATTGTTTATGTATAACACCCAGTGCTCCATTCAATACATGCCCTCTTTAATACCCATTACCAGGCTAACTCATCCCCCATCCCTCTCCCCTCTACAACCATCAGTTTGTTTCTCATAGTCCATAGTCTCTCAAGGTTTATCTCCCCCTCCGATTTCCCTGCCTTCATTTTTCCGTTCCTACTATCTTCTTTTTTTTTTTAATATATAATGAATTATTTGTTTCAGAGGTCCAGGTCTGTGATTCAACAGTCTTACACAATTCACAGCGCTCACCATAGCACATACACTCCCCAATGTTTATCGCCCAGCCATCCCATCCCTCGCACCCCCCACAACTCCAGCAACCCTCAGTTTGTTTCCTGAGATTAAGAATTCCTCATATCAGTGAGATAATATAATACATGGCTTTCTCTGATTGACTTATTTCGCTCAACATAATACCCTCCCGTTCAATCCATGTCATTGCAAATTGCAAGATTTCTTTCCTTTTGATGGCTGCGTAATATTCCATTGTATGTAGATACCACATCTTCTTTATCCATTCATCTGTCGATGGACATCTTGGCTCTTTCCATAGTCTGGCTATTGTGGACATTGCTGCTATAAACAGCGGGGTGCACATACCCCTTTGGATCCCTACATTTGTATCTTTGGGGTAAATACCCAGTAGTGCAATTGCTGGTTCGTATGGTAGCTCTATTTTCAACTTTCTAAGGAACTTCTGTACTGTTTTCCAGAGTGGTTGCACCAGCTTGCATTCCTACCAACAGTATAGGAGGGTTCCCCTTTCTCTGCATCCCCGCCAACATCTGTCATTTCCCGACTTGTTAAATTTAGCCATTCTGACTGGTGTGAGGTGGTATCTCATTGAGGTTTTGATATGGATTTCCCTGATGCCAAGCAATGTTGAGCACTTTCTTGTGTCTGTTGGCCATTTGGGTGTCTTCTTTGGAAAAATGTCTGTTCACGTCTTCTGCCCATTTCTTGATTGGATCAATTGTTCCTTGGGTGTTGAGTTTGATAAGTTCTTTATAGATTTTGGATATGAACCCTTTATCTGATATGTCATTTGCAAATATCTTCCCCCATTCTGTCGGTTGTCTTTTGGTTTTGTGGACCATTTCTTTTGTTGTGCAAAAGCTTTTTATCTTGATGAAGTCCCAGTAGTTCATTTTTGCCCTTGCTTCCCTTGCCTTTGGTGATGTTTCTAGGAAGAAGTTGCTGTGGCTGAGGTCGAAGAGGTTGCTGCCTGTGTTCTCCTCTAGGATTCTGATGGACTCCTGTCTCACATTTAGGTCTTTCAACCATTTGGAGTCTATTTTTGTGTGTGGTGCAAGGAAATGGTCCATTTTCATTCTTCTGCATGTGCCTGTCCTAACTTCTGCAAAGAGTGTCCCAACACTATTTGTTGAATAGACTGTCTTTTTTCCATTGGACATTCTTTCCTGCTTTGTCCAAGATTAGTTGACCATAGAGTTGAGGGTCCATTTCTGGACTCTCTATTCTGTTCCACTGATCTATGTGTCTGTTTTTGTGCCAGGACCATACTGTCTTGATGATTATAGCTTTGAATAGAGCTTGAAGTCCGGAATTGTGATGCCAGCAGCTTTGCTTTGCTTTTTCAACACTCACTCCTCTGGCTATTCGGAGTCTTTTCTGGTTCCATAAAAATTTTAGGATTATTTTTTCCATTTCTTTGAGAAAGGTTGATTGTATTTTGATAGGGATTACATTAATTGTGTAGATTGCTCTGGGTAGCATTGACATCTTCACAATGTTTGTTCTTCTAATCCATGAGCATGGAATATTTTTTCCATTTCTTTGTGTCCTCCTCATTTCTTTCATGAGTATTTTATAGTTTTCTGAGTACAGATTCTTTGCCTCTTTGGTTAAATTTATTCCTAGGTATCTTATGGTTGTGGATACAATAATAAATGGGAATTGACTCCTTAATTTCTCTTTCTTCTGTCTTGTTGTTGGTATATAGAAATGCCACTGATTTCTGTGCATTGATTTTATATCCTGCCACTTCACTGAATTCCTGTATGAGTTCCAACAGTTTTGGGGTGGAGTCTTTTGGGTTTTCCCCATAAAGTATCATATCATCTGCAGAGAGTGAGAGTTTGACTTCTTTTTTGCCGATTTGGATGCCTTTGATTTCTTTTTGTTGTCTGATTGCTGTGGCTAGGACTTCTAATACTATGTTGAATAGCAGTGGTGATAGTGGACATCCCGGCCGCGTTCCTGACCTTAGGGGGAAAGCTCTCAGTTTTTCCCATTGAGAATGATATTCGCCATGGGTTTTTCATAGATGGCTTTTATGATATTGAGGTATGTACCCTCTGTCCCTACACTCTGAAGAGTTTTGATCAAGAAACGATGCTGTACTTTGTTAAATACTCTTTCTGCATCTATTGAGAGGATCATATGGTTCTTGTTCTTTCTTTTCTTAATGTATTGTATCACATTGATTGACTTGCAGATGTTGAACCAAGCTTGCAGCCCAGGGATAAATCCCACTTGGTTGTGGTGAATAATCCTTTTAATGTACTGTTGTATCCTATTGGCTAGTGTTTTGGTGAGAATTTTTGCATCCATGTTCATCAAGGATATTGGACTGTAATTCTCTTTTTTGATGGGGTCTTTGTCTGACTTTGGGATCAAAGTAATGCTGGCCTCATAAAGTGAGTTTGGAAATTTTCCTTCCATTTCTATTTTTTGGAACAGTTTCAGAAGAATAGGTATTAATTCTGCTTTAAATGTTTGGGAGAATTCCCCTGGGAAGCCATCTGGCTCTGGGCTCTTGTTTGGGAGATTTTTGATGACTGCTTCAATTTCCTTAGTGGTTATAGGTCTGTTCAGGTTTTCTATTTCTTCCTGGTTCAGTTTTGGTAGTTGATATATCTCTGGGAATGCATCCATTTCTTGGAGATTATCTAATATGCTGGCATATAGTTGGTCATAATATGTTCTTATAATTGTATTTCTTTCTTGTTGGTTGTGATTTCTCCTCTTTCATTCATGATTTTGTTGATTTGGTCCTTTCTCTTTTCTTTTTGGTGAGTCTGGCCAGGGGTTTATCAATCTTGTTAATTCTTTCAAAGAACCAGCTCCTAGTTTCATCGATCTGTTCTACTGTTCTAATTCATTGATTTCTGTTCTGATCTTTATTATTTCTCTTCTCCTGCTGGGTTAGACTTTGTTTGCTGTTCTTTCTCCATCTCCTTTAGGTGTAGGGTTAGGTTGTGTATTTGAGACCTTTCATTTCTTGAGAAAGGCTTGTATTGCTATATGCTTTCCTCTTAGGACTGCCTTTACTGCATCCCAAAGATTTTGAACAGTTGTTTATTCATTTTCATTGGTTTCCATAAATGTTTTTAATTCTTCTTTAATTTCCTGGTTGACCCATTCATTCTTTAGCAGGAGGCTCTTTAGCCTCCATGTATTTGAGTTCTTTCCGACTTTCCTCTTGTGATTGAGTTCTAGTTACAAAGCATTGTGGTCTGAAAATATGCAGGGGAGGATCCCAATGTTTTGGTACCAGTTGGACCTGATTTGTGACCTAGGATGTGGTCAAATCTGGAGAATATTCCATGGGCACTAGAGAAGAATGTGTATTCTGTTGCTTTGGGATGAAATGTTCTGAATATATCTGTGAAGTCCATTTGGTCCAATGTGTCATTTAAAGTCTTTATTCCTTGTTGATCTTTTGCTTAGATGATCTGTCCATTTCAGTGAGGGGGATGTTAAAGTCCCCCACTATTATTCTATTGTTGTCAATGTGTTTCTTTGCTTTTGTTATTAAGTGCCATATATAATTTGCAGCTTCCATGTTAGGGGCATATATATTTACAATTGTTAGATCTTCTTGTTGGATAGACCCTTTAAGTAGGATATAGTGTCCTTCCTCATCTATTATTATAGACTTTGGTTTAAAATCTAATTTGTCTGATATAAGGATTGCCACCCCAGCTTTCTTTTGGTGTCCATTAGCATGGTAAATTGTTTTCCAACCCTTCACTTTCAATCTGGGGGTGTCTTGGGTCTAAAATGAGTCTCTTGCAGTTAGCATATCGATGGGTCTTGTTTTTTTATCCAATCTGATACCCTTTGTCTTTTGATTGGTGCATTTAGCCCATTGAAATTCAGAGTATCTATTGAAAGATATGAATTTAGTGCCATTGTATTCCTTGTATGGTGACTGTTACTGTATATTTTCTTGTGTTCCTTTATGGTCCATGTTACTTTTAGGCTGTCTCTTTTCTTAGAGGACTCATTTCAATATTTCTTGTAGGGCTGGTTTCGTGTTTGCAAATTCCTTTAGTTTTTGTTTGTCCTGGAAGCTTTTTATCTCTCCTTCTATTTTCAATGACAGTGTAGCTGGATATAGTATTCTTGGCAGCAGATTTTTCTCATTTAGTGCTCTGAATATATCATGCCTGTCCTACTGGCCTGCCAGGTCTCTGGATAGATCTGTTGCCAATCTAATGTCTACCATTGTAGGTTACAGATCTCTTCTCCCGAGCTGCTTTCAAGATTTTCTCTTTGTCTCTGAGACTTGTAAGTTTTACTATTAGATGTTGAGAGGTTGACCTATTTTTATTGATTTTGAGGGGGGTTCTCTGTGCCTCCTGGATTTTGATGCCTGTTTCCCTCCCCACATTAGGGAAGTTCTCTGCTATAATTTGTTCCAATATACCTTCTGCCCCTCTCTCTCTTTCTTCTTCTTCTTGGATCCCAATTATTCTAATGTTGTTTGTCTTATGGTATTGCTAATCTCTTGAATTCTGCCCTCATGATCCAGTAGTTGTTTATCTCTTTCTCAGCTTCTTTATTTTCCATCATTTGGTCTTCTATAGCACTAATTCTCTCTTCTGCCTCATTTTTCCTAGCAGTTAGAGCCTCCATTTTTGATTGTACCTCATTAATAGCCTTTTTGATTTCAACTTGGTTAGAGTTTAGTTCTTTTATTTCTCCAGAAAGGGTTTCTCTAATATCTTCCATGCTTTTTTCAAGCATAGCTAGTATCATTAAAATAGTCATTCTGAACTCTAGTTCCAAATTCTTATTAATGTCTCTATTGATTAGGTACTGCCTCTTGTTCTTTTTTTTTTAGGTGATTTTTTCCATCTTGTCATTTTGTCCAGAGGTTAATAGATGAATGAGAGAACAAAATGCTAACAGGGTAACAATGACCCCAGAAAAATATACACTAAACAAATCAGAAGAAACCTGAAACTGAGGGAAAAGAAAGGGAAAGAAAGAGAAAAAAGAAAAATATATAAAAAAAGAATATGATCAAATATGATCAGGTTGGTGCATAGATCAGTGCCACACACTAGATTTTGGGTGTATTTTGCTCTGTTAGAAGACAGTGCCTCCCAAGGTTTTAAAGAAAGAAAAACTTATATATGCACAAAAATAAGGGTAAATACGATGAAGGGATGGAATATGACTGTAAAGATGAAGATTATAAAAGATTTTATAAAAGGAATGGAAAGATAAGATGTTGGTTGAAAAAAGAAAGAAGAGGAATTAAAAAAGAAATCAGGAGAGAATGTGATCAGGCAGGAGACTAGAACAAAGCCATACACTAGAGATTTAGGGTCTATTTTGTCTGTGAGAAGAAACTGTATCCCAAAAATATAAAGAGAGAAATATATATATATACCAAAAATAAGGTTAACTACTATGAAGGGATAGAATATGATTCAAAAAATGAAAAATAAAAAAGATTTTTTAAAAAAGGGATTAAGAATTCCTATATCAGTGAGGTCATATGATACATGTCTTTCTCTGATTGACTTATTTCGCTCAGCATAATACCCTCCAGTTCCATCCACGTTGTTGCATGAGGAATTCTTAACCTCAGGAAAAAAACTGAGGGTTGTTGGAGTGGTGGGAGGTGGGAGGGATGGTGTGGCTGGGTGATAGACATTGTGGAGGGTATGTGCTATGGTGAGCGCTGTGAATTGTGCAAGACTGTTGAATCACAGATCTGTACCTCTGAAGCAAATAATACATTATATGTTAAAAAAAAAGAAGAAGATAGCAGGAGGGGAAGAATGAAAGGTGGGAAATTGGAGGGGGAGATGAACCTGGTGATGGGTATTAAAGAGGCACGTTCCGCATGGAGCATGGGGTGTTATATGCAAACAATGAGTCATGGAACACTACATCAAAAACTAATAATATAATGTATGGTGATTAACATAGCATAATAAAAAAAAAGAAAAAAGAAATCCCCCCCAAAGAAGGGGGATTGATAAGATGTTGTTTGAAAAAAGGAAAAAGAAAAATTCAAAAAATAAAGAAATTTAAAAAAATTAACTTTGAAAGGCTAAAGAATCAGGGGGGGAAAAAACCATGAATTCTGTGTGTTGTATTCCCCTAGCACTGCTGTTCTGCCATTCTCATTGATCGGTAAACCTGGTCTTGGCTGGGTGTTCTTGCTGATCTTCTGGGGGAGGGGCCTGTTGCCATGGTTCCCAAACGTCTTTGCTGGATGCGGAATTGCCCCACCCTTGCAGGGGCCGCGCTAAGTAATCTGCTCAGGTTTGCTCTTGGGAGCTTTTGTTCCCTGCAAGCTCTCGGTACAGCTTTGGAGGACGACAGTGAAAATGGCGGCCTCCCAATCTCCGCCCAGAGGAGCCGAGAACTCGGGGCCCTGCTCCTCAGTGCACCCCCAGAGAAAAGCAGTCAATCACTCCCGTCTCCCCGGTCTCCGGCCGCACTCCGTACTCACCCGGCCTGTGACCGAGCCTTTCACTGGCACCCAACCCCGTGTGGAGTCTCCAAACCCAGCAGATCCCTGCGGTGTGCTCCCGCGCCGCTCCTCCCGGGGGAGGAAGGTGAGTCTCCCCAGATCTGCCGCTTGTTGGGTCCCTGCTGGAGGCGCAGTGGCCTGACTGGGCCGCGGATCACAGTTTATGGCAACCCCGAGCTGAGAGCCTGCGCCTCTACTCCGTCTCTGCAGCCGGCTTCCCCGCTCCAGTACCTGGGAGTTCTGCTGCACTCAGGCACCCCTGGTCTTTCTGTGACCCCGAGGGTCCTGAGACCACACTGTCCCGTGACGTTTCCACCCCCCGCTTAGACACTGGAGCGACGTCCCTCAGCGGAGCTGACTTCTAAAAGTTCCAATTTTGTGCTCCGTGGCTCTATCACTTGCCAGAAGTGACCAACGGAGGCCCCCTCCCCCGCCATCTATCCTCCTGAATACCTCCTTGGATTCACTTCTCTGCATGTACTACCTTCCAGAAAGTGGTCACCTTTCTGTTCAGAGAGTTGTTACTGTTCTTTTCTTTGATTTCCTGTTGAGTTCATAGGTATTCAGAATGGTTTATTCCCTATCCAGCTGAATTTCTGGGACCAGACGACATTTAGGTCTCCTACTCCTCTGCCATCTTGCTCCGCCCTCTAGATGTTATTTTGGCATGCTCAAGAACATATATAAGATATAAGCAGAGCCTGGTGGGGCGCCTGGGTGGCTCAGTCGTTAAGCATCTGCCTTCGGCTCAGGTCATGATCTCAGGGTCCTGGGATCGAGCCCCACATCGGGCTCCCTGCTCAGCGGGAAGCCTGCTTCTCCCTCTCCTTCTCCCGCTGCTTCTGTTCCCTCTCTCTCTGTCCAATAAATAAATAAAATCTTAAAAAAAAAAAGATATAAGCAGAGCCTGGGATATAGTCTGGTTTACAATTTATAAAATCATTTTGTTTGCTTTGTGGATAAAATGGTTGAACTAAGGGCAACCTTTAGGTGTAAATAGGGAAAGGAATCAAAGTCTATTGTTCCAGTTTGGGAGAGAGGAGAAACTGTCAGATTATTTACTGACACATCCTCTTGACCAGATATAGGCTGGTTCCTAGAAATACAGAGGCAAAAAATAAAATTTGTACTCTCAAAGAGCACACTGCTTATTAAGGAGGTTAGGCATGCACAGCTGTGATACACCTCTGGTGGCTGATATAAGATACAGTGTTGTCAGAACAGGAACAAAGACTGAGTGAATGAGAGGGTACCAAACAAGATTCATTGGCTTGAAAACCACACAGATAACCTTTGAGATCCTTTCCAAATATGGGATTCTATGCCTCTATTGAAGCTCTCACAAAACTGTCTTTCATCTGGTTTTGACTATGACAGATAAGGGTTGTGGGATCTATGTTCTGCATGGCCATATGGAATAGGAAATTTGATACATCATTGGATACTGAGAAACAATGGTTCTTTCCTTATGCATAAGCCTGATAGTCCAGTCCTAAAGCTGAAAGAGCTCACTGTAAGACCACTTAGAGACAGGTGCATGAGAGAGTGGCTCCTTTCTTAGGAGCCAAATCTGAGGCCAGGACTCCTGAGTCTTTACTGATCTAGTTCCCCTAAACTTCTTTGAGTTCATTTTTTCTTACCTGAAAATAAATACAAATCTCTAAGAATCTAATGCTGGTTCTATCCAAGTCACAGAGGTGTTGGGATGATCAAGTAGTCGTTATTGCAGGAAGGCTTGGAAACCCATTTGAAATCTATGGAAAAGCAAATAGCTATGTAAAAGAATAGGAAAATGAATGGATACCTGAGAGTCCTTGTTTTTATTTAATGCTCAGTTAGAATAGGGCCAGAGTTCTAGCTAGACATCACATTGGGTTGGCCACACACAAAGAAAGAATGACCTCTCATTAGGTGTTTTTTTTTTTTTTCAGTGCCCTCAGATAGGCATGAGTCTCCCTCAGGGAGTGGAAAGGATAAATGGAGCATGAAGACAGAGTTAGTCTTCTTAGCAAGATCACTAGTATTTCTTATTTGCAAAGAGCTTGAAATCATTTATGTTAATTTCATGCCCATGCCTGTGATGGGAGTGCACTGCTAGACTCATTTCATAGATCAGAAACCCAAAGATGGTAAAATCTAGTGACTTACACTTGGTTTCACAATGAATAATCACAAAGCTGGAGAAAGGACTCCTAGGTCCATCTGTGGTTCTACCACCTGGGACTCAAAGGCGTCTGACAAAATGGACTCAATAATCTCTTTTAACCACTCGTGAGTGCTTTTGACAGTGTAGAGCTTTCTAACCATTGAAAAATTCTATTAGGAATGAATCTATATTTTTTTCTTTTTGGGGTTGCTTCCTCCCATCCTTTTCTTCAAGGAAGGTTTCTTAGAAGCAGCTCTACCACAGTATATGCATTTAGTAAAAAAGAAGAAAATGGAGTTTAGGCAGATAAAAATAGCAGATGAGAAATGAGGGTATGGCAAACGTTTCACTTCATCTTTGGGAGAAGAGTATGCAAGTTGTATTAATGACACTAGAGCCTTGTCTCTGGCTACATTATCTTCTGATTCCCAGGGCCCAAAATGTGAGTGGAAAAATTAGGATGCCCAGTCAGGATGGTTATATAAAGTCAGCTGTATTCTGCCACAGGTTTTTGTGGGGAAAATTCAAACCATATAAAAGACATTTGGAAAAGGGATGTCTGAATGGTTGGATTACTCCTTTTGCTGGGTTGAACAGGGTTTTGGCAAGTTTTTCCAAAGTACATTTTTAAATATTATCAAAAGCTGTCAAATTATATCTGAAACACCAGAAGAGCCAAAATTATCTAAAGAGAAGCTCCTACTATAAACACCAATTCTTAGTGCACGTGGGTGGTGCAGTTCATTAAGCATCTGACTCTTGGTTTCGGCTCAGGTCATGATCTCAGGGTCATGAGGTCAAGCCTTGCATCTGGCTCTGCTTGAGATTCTCTGCCTCTGCCCCTCTCCCCCCATTATCTCTCTCAAATAAATAAATAAATAAAATATTTAAACACCAATTCTTTTATGAATGCTTAATTCTGCTTTCTTTAAAGCATTTGCATAAATAATGGGAGTATTTTCAAAATGTGAACTATAAACTATGTAGAGATAAATCCACCTGAAAGCTCTGCACACAGTATGTGGGCAAACCAGCTATGGGACAATAGGGCTGTATAGACATGAGTTAACATAGTAGCCTGGGACTGCCTGCCCTTAGAGAAGTCTACTTACAAGGTTGGTCCTTGACTAGTGTCTGGGAATTTGGCTGGTAAGTATACCTACACTGACACAAAACTTTCCCTAAATTGTAAGAGTGTCTCCCTGTGCTGAAACTATATAAACAATCAGTTTGCTTCTGGGAGTTTGGAATTTTGGTACATGCTAGACAAGAAGGTGCCCATGTGATCAGCCTTCTAATAAACACCTAGGACATTGAGTCTCTAAAGTGTGTCCCTGGTGGATAACACTTCTCATTTGTTGCCATACTCACTGCTGGGATAGTTTGTTAAGTCCTGTTGGGAGATGAATTTTGGAAGCTAGTACCTGGTTTCCTCTAGACTTCACCCTTTGTGTCTTTTTCCCTTTCTTTGCATTGGGTTTTTGTCCTTCCACTTGTTATCAATCTTAGTCCTATGTACAACTATAGAAGAATCCTGTGAGTACTTATAGCAAATCACAAACCAGCAAATCTGGGGTGGTCTTAGAGATCTCTAATACAGGACTCCTCTCTGAACATCTAAGGACAAGGCCACTCATTTTCTTTTCTTAAGACTACTTTCCTTCCCATGTGCACATTTTAGTTCAAATTAGATAAATTTAAAAGAAATAGTAGACCTGCAAAAATCAATGTCCCATTTAGACATTTTCTCAAATTTGTAGACACATCTGTGTTTTCTCCAATTTCCCTACCTCAACTGCAGCATGCATTTTGTCTTTCATGACAATCTACTATAGAAATGACAGAAGTTGCAAAATCCCATGAAAATACGTAAACACACACACACACACACACACACACACAGAAAGAAAGCAATTCTCATATTCTTATAGTATTTTCAGCTCAGTTGGGAATAAAACACTGTAAAGTCTTACAAGGATGCCTGCTATCCTGAGATATGAGGCCAGATTGGTTGATTAGAGAGGTTTGAATTTCAAGGTGCTAGAAACAGGCTTCTAAACGTTTCCCCATTTTCATTGGGTTTGAAAAAAATGAATGTGAATTATAGAGGTTTGAATCTGACTGTGGAGTCAGGAAAGCATTCACAGAAATGAGATGCTTGAGGCAGTCTCAAACACACAAAGGACATGAACATTTTTAAAGCTCTTATAAACCCAGGGTTTTGTTCCTAGAAAGTATCATGGGTCCCAGTTCTGCATAGCAGGGGCTGTGATGTAAGAAACCTAGGCCAAGATTTATGAATCCTCCTTTCAATTCTAAATTTGTAGGTCCCCACTGTCATTTGTGGTGTTCTCTTTGTGCTGGAGAAAATGAAGTGAAGCATCCTTTGTGTGGGCAAAGGAAAGTGATATCCATGCATACAAAGGGTGTGTTGGAGTGAGATATTAAGAGCAGAGACCTTAAAAGCAGTGATTTTATGGGAGAAGGGATGTGCTGCGTCTTGGTGCTCCTACAGAAACAGAGCTTTCACACTCCACGTCAGAGTGGCCCTGCTCTTCTAGTGTCAATGAGTCCAGTACAGGACCATGATACTTAGAGTAGACATTGCCCCCAGAGCAACAAATTGCATCTGCAAACCACTTGCTATCACTGATTGAAACTTGTTATTCTATGCAATTCCATTTAGTTATGGAAAATAAAATAACTGGCCTTTTTAAAGAAATGAGAATATTTGTCCAAAAGTGATCTTCTGTGATCTGTTTAGAAATTTTATCAACAGTTCTGACAGTTATGTGAAATGATATCTCTGGGTGCGCCACTGCACCAACAATAAGAGTAATTTTTTTTTTCTATTAGCTCCTACAATGAGCAGCTTTCTCCAGAAATGAAAAAAAGTATATTAAACTCCATACTTCCCTGGAATTTTAAAAAGCTAAATATGACTTCATTTATACTAAAAGTCTTTAATTTTCACTGGTGATAAAAAACGAATCAATGGATTTCAGTGCAAAAAAGAAAAGAAAAGAAAAAATGTTTTCTTTCCAGCTATTATAATTATAATTGCCACCCAGGGTATAATGGTATTGAACTCTGCTAGGTAATCAAAAATATTAAGTCTGTTTGCATAGTTTCTTTTAAGATTTAGATTTCTGTTTATTCAAAAATAGTTCTTGTCTGATTATTTGCATAAAATATGGAGACTAGATATGTAATGCTGCAATATAGTTTTCTAACATTTCAACAGTTTACTCAGCTTATCTTTAATGCCTCATTACAAATCTTATCAAGGCTAATTTATTGGGTGTCTTAATGACTTTATTTTTGTAAATATGATGGATCGTAAAAGCATTTGTGTATTTCGGTTATTTCCAATTTTCCTTAATATGTTGTACTCACAATTGACATCTTTGCGCTAACTTCACATGGACTTATCCCCCCTCCTATGCAGATGTTGATAAGGAAATTAGTGGATCCTGGTGGTAGGATCAAGGTAGATCTTTGTCATGCTCCCCTGTTTTTTTCTTCCCTCTGGCTTCTTGCATCCAACGTAAGTGTCCATATATAGATGTCTCTTGGACATAATGCAGACAGTAGCCTCGGGAATATGCTGTGAATCAAGCAAACCTACTCATTTAGTGAGAAGTTTTAGCTGAGGAACTCATTTATCATGGAGAATTTATACAAATAATCCTTTCATGGGAGAGTCTGCCATTTAATCAGATCCATAAGTCAGACCTGTAAGTCAATTTTGCCCCACCAAACTTCTACATTAAACCCCATCTCACAACTATGCTGTGGAGGTTTACCTTTGAGGAAATCAGAAGCTACCCAATGAGAGAGGAAAGATGATCTGGTTTATTCCCCCAGTACATCTGAGAAGAGGCATGAGGACATGGCCATATAGTGCATGGAAGAGTTTATGTGTCTGACACTGTTAGCCAAAGAAGCCAATGTGCTGAACAAAATAACTTTCTGGAAACTGTTATCTTTTTTCTTTTTTTTTTTTTTGACAAATGTTGCATAGTAGAGCTAAAAATATCTAAGTCTTGAAAAATCCAATTGTCATTGACTATGGGAGTGCTAGTTTTGCAAAGAGATGACATTTATGATACCTTCACTAAACATTACGAAAACTTTTAAGCTTTAGAACCAAACTATGACCCATGAGCAATGTCCTACTTCCTTAATAGTATGTTAAATGTCAGTTAAATCATTCTGATGGTGAATCTTTGGAAAACTCTATCATAATAATCAAATAGTGAAGTAATCTTAACCAGGCCAAAAAAAAAGGGAGGGGATGGAAAAGAACAAGAAGTGAAGGGTAAAGGGAGGTAGTAAAGTCAGGAAAGAGAGCACACTAAGAAATGAGGGTAGGAGTGAATTGCTAAGAATCCCACACATTTCTGTGCTGAAGACTGTGCATAAGGCTAGATCATCTTGATGAATGTAGAGTATGAACAATTGAAATAAGACCATTGAAATAATCACTTATTCAAAGTAACACCTTGTGAAAGATAAGTAATTATCAGCTGCAGTGCCACCAAAAACCTCTGTCTTTTCAGAGCTTATGAAATCGCTTCAAATTAAATCCTAAAGGTGAAGATTATGTCTAAATAGTCATCAGATTTGATAAACATTTAGTTCTCCCAGTTTTGTGAGAGGGGCTATGGAGATAAAGATGAATATAGTCTGATCCCCTTCCTTGAAAAATTCAAAAGTTAGTTGAGAAACTGACAATTAGGTAGCAGGACTAGACTCAATCCATCCTGACATACTATGAGAGAAAAATAGGAATACAAGTGGGAAATTAACTAGCTGAGAGGGGTTTCATGTAGGTCTTCTTGGAGGTGCAGATGACTGATTATGAGGAACTTGTATGCCATGCTACAGGTTAAGAATATCATCCAAAGAGCAATGGGTAGTGCTAAAGGAAAAAAAAATATTTTTAACACCTGTTAAAGATGGAAAGGAAGACTTTATTCAAGAAGGATTACTGCAATAGGGTTTTTGTAATAGGGGAGAGATGTCTAGACAAGAAGCAGTGTAGGGGTCAGTGGATGGAAAATTGCTAAAGGGAACCATCAAGGCTCGGGAGATTCTTGCTAGACCCACTGAACAGGAATCCTGTTGGGGACAGGCCAGGGTAATAAGATACCAAAATGGGGGATGCAGAGGTTAATTCAGATATCTAGGGCCAGAGACTCTCTCTAAATTGATCTGTCAGGATTCTTGCTAAAACTGGATTCAACTGACCAAGGACAGAGCCATGAGTCAGAAAGAAACCATTTATTTCTAATAATTTATTACATTATGCAATGTTGAAAAATTAGGTTCCAACTTGTAATACTTTTGTATTTTTGTGTTCTATCTGAAGTTTTATTTGTTTTTTGAAAATTTCACCAAAGATAAATAAAATGAATTAAGTTTAACTTTGTTTTTAGAAAAGTGTCCTGTTTGCAGAATACTTACGATCTGGCTAAGGAGAATCCTTTTTTGTTTTTGTTTTTTTTTTTAATTTTATTTATTTGAGAGAGTGAGAGAGAGTGAGGGAGAGAGACAGCACACAAGCAGGGAGGAGAGGCAGAGGGAGAAGCAGACTCTCTGATCCCAGGACCTTGCGATATGACCTGAGCCGAAGGCAGATGCTTAACCAACTGAGCCACACAGGTGCCCCTAAGGAGAATCCTAAATACAGGCAATTCATCCTCAGCTTTTAAGGACCACCTACCCTAATTGAACTGATATATACATATATGTATATGTATATATATGATATATATATGTGTATGATAACTGATATATATGTATATATATATACTTTTTTAAAATTCAGTGGTTTGCACAAGTGTTATTTACTTTTTTTAATTTTTTAAAAGATTTTATTTATTTATTTGACACAGAGAGAGAGGTAGCGAGAGCAGGAACACAAGCAGGGGGAGTGGGAGAGGGAGAAGCAGACTCCTGCCGAGCAGGGAGCCCGATGCAGGGCTTGATCCCAGGACCCTGGGATCATGACCCGAGCTGAAGGCAGATGCTTAATGACTGAGCCACCCAGGTGCCCCGTGTTATTTACTTTTTAAGGTAATACCTTCATGTGATTAATAAAAAAGATAAAATAGTACAAAACTGCAGAGTGAAAAAGTCATTCTTTCTATCCTTTTCTCATTGAAGTATAGATAACATGCAATGTTATATTAGTGTTTCAGGTGTACAACATAGTGATTGAACAATTCTGTCTACTACTCAGTGCTCACCATGATAAGTGTAGTCACCATACAATGTTATTATAATATTATTGACTGTGTTCCCTTTGTTGTACTTTTCATCTCTGTGACTTATTTATTTTATAAGTGGAAGTTTGTACTTTTTAATTCCCTTCAAGTATTTCTTCCATACTGCCAATTCCTCTTTCCTGGCAACTACCAGTTCTCTGTATTAATGAGTTTGTTTCTCAGTTTTTTGTTTATTTATTCATTTATTTTGTGTTTTAGATTCTAGACATAAGAGAAATCATACAGTCTTTGTCTTTCTATGTTTGACTTATTTCACCTAACATACTACTGTCTAGGTCCATTCATGTTGTCACAAATGGCAAGATTTCATTCTTATTTTTAAGGCTGAGTAATATTCCATTGTGTCTATCTATCTACACACAGAACATCTTCTTTATGCATTCATCTACTGGTGGACAGTTGAGTTAATTCCACATCTTGACTATTGTGAATAATGCTGCAGTAAACAGTGGTGCATATCTTTTCAAATTGGTGTTTTTGTTTTCTTTGGGTAAATACCCAGTAGTGGAATTATTGCATCATATGGTATTTGTTTTTAATTTTTTGAGGAACCTCCATACTGTTTTCCATAATGGTTGCCATCAGTGTACATCCCCAACAGAAATGCCTGAGGTTTCTTTTTTCTCCACATCCTCATCACCACTTGTTATTTTTTGTCAGAGAAGCCATTTTAAAGTTGGTCAAAGATAGAGTTTTTGTCAGTATCTACCAATAATTATTGATAGTGGTACAGAAATTAAACTGGAAAAGACAAATACTGGAAGTTGAAAGACCAGTTAGGAGGCTAAGAGGCAGATAGGATGAGTTTTGTCCAAGAAAGAATGAATTAGGACCCAGACCATGTGAAGAATAGTGGATATAAGAAGCAAAGAGAACATTGAAAACAAGGATAAGGAAACATTGAGGAGGTTAAATGAATAAAACATTGATTTCTATATACTTTGCCATTTATACAGTGCCTGGCATATAGAAGGTGGGTGGTCCAAAATGTTTATTAAATGAAAGAACAAGTAGGGCATGTTATACGTATATTAGTGTTAACATTGTGATTTCATTCCTACCTGGCCATCCCCAAATCAGTCTTAAATCCTGGATGGCATCATAATTACCCACCTTCCTAACTCTGATTATAATCTATTAATCAACTCATGCCTAGTCATGACTGGTATATGAGAGTATTTTTATTGCATATCCCAGGTATTTGATCATAGCAAATACTTCGTATTTAATTCCTTAAATTAAAAGGAAATACTTTCCATTTAAAAGACTATGAAAGATATGATAGATAATTAGCAGGAATTATGTTCACACTGATAATCATTCAAAACTCTTGTCTAATCCCTGAGAAAAGAGTCTAGTAAATATGGGCCATTAAAAAAATTCTGGCTCTGTCATTCACTAGCTGTATGATAGCTAAATCTCTGTGCCATAATCCCATCATCTATAAAATAGACATAATTATACTTAATTTTCAGGATTGGGGGGAAAATTAAAAGTATTCCTATTTATAAATTGCTTAGCAAATGCCTAACAGAGAGTAGGGGTTCAAGAAATTAAAATATTATTTCATTCAAAGTCACCAATTAGCATTGATGACTAACTAATTAGTGGTGCCATATTCTTTTCGGTTATCAAGTAAATTTCCCTATTGGAACCTGACAAACTCTTCAAGTTTTCCACATAGTAGTAAATGTAACAGTGGCTGGTAAAACGTTCTTTGGGGGAACTGGGAACTTCAGCAGTCTCAATGACTTCCTTGATTACTGACACTTTCTTTGGAAAACAGACTTTTTAGAAGAGTAAAACATTATGGACCAAGTATAAACTTACATTCACACAGAATGAGTGCAGTAAACACTACATTATTTATCCTCCCATTTAGTCATGAAATAGTCATTCACTGAGCTTCTGTCAGGTATCAGACCCTTTTCTAGCTGCTTGTTTTACATAGGTTATTGAGACACATCTCCTGTTCTCAATTCACAATCTAATAAGGAGCACTGGAACATAAATAGTTTATTATATTACAGAGGAATTAGAATTTTGTACAAAAACTTGTAGAAACACAAAGTACTCTTTGAATTATTCTGACAATGGGGTCATGAAAATTTCAAGCCATGGGTTATCCTTAAGGATCTAGTTCTCAGAGAAGGAATGGAAAGTATGAGTAGCTGATAATAGCTATAAGGATAAGCGTGGTCTTTCATGTCCTGTTTTTTTTTTTTTTAACACTTGTCACTTTCTGCTTGTGTCATGCCACCCTCTCCCAAATGTACATGATTATATGGTTACAACACCTTGTATTTTGTCACTCATGGTGACCCTTAGGTAGAAAAAGTGGCATTGATGGGTCCAGGTCCCTTCCTTAGTGTTTTGTATCTGTACCACTCACTTGCTGCTTTCTATATGGAATATCTTTTCTGTGCACATGCCCCACTAATGCAGGCTCTCCACGTTCCTTTGATCTAACCCTTAAAGAGCAATTTGTGACTCATTCCTAAGTCACTTTTTATGTGTGTTTCTATAGGGTAGGTGAGCACAGAATCCTGCAGAAGGCAGACATCCGATGGAAGATGGGGATAATTTTTGTCCTTCCTTATGAAATGGGAGACAGAAAGGGAGATGCTTTTGTCACCCACAAGGTGAGCTGGACATTCAAAAAAATATAAAGACATTTGCAAATAGTGAAAGTTTGACTTCTTCCTTACTGATTTGGATGCCATTTATTTATTTATTTATTTATTTATTTATTTATTTATTTATTTATTGTGTTGTTGTCTGATTGCTGAGGCTAAGAATTCTAGTACTATGTCAAATAGTAATGATAAGAGTGGACATCCCTGTCTTGTTCCTGACCATAGAGGAAAAGCTCGCAGTTTTTCCCCATTGAGGGTGATATTAGCTGTGGGTCTTTTGTATATGGCCTTTATGATGTTGAGGTATGTTCCATCTATACCTACTTTGTTGAAGGTTTCTATCAAGAACGGGTGCTGTGTTTTGTCAAATGGTTTTTCTGTATCTATTGAGAGGATCATAAGGTTCTTATTCTTTCTTTTATTAATGCGGTGTGTCATGTTGATTGATTTACGAGTATTGAACCACCCCTGCAGCCCAGGAATAAATCCCATTTGATCGTGGTGAATAATTCTTTTAATGTACTGCTGGATTCAATTTGCTAATATCTTGTTGAGAACTTTTGCATCCATGTTCATCAGGGATTTTGGCCTGTAATTCTCATTTTAGTGGGGTTTTTGGTTTGGGAATCAAGGTAATGCTGGCCTCATAATAGGAATTTGGAAGTTTTCTTTCCATTTCTAGTTTTTGGAACATTTTGAGAAGAATAGGTATTAACTTTTCTTTAAATGTCTGATAGAATTCCCATAGGAAGTCATCTGGCTCTGAACTTTTGTTTGTTGGGAAGTTATTGATTACTGATTCAATTTCCTTGCTGGTTATGGTCTGTTCAAGTTTTCTATTTCTTCCTGTTTCAGGTTTGGTAGTTAGTATGTTTCTAGGAATTTGTCCATTTCTTCCAGATTGCCCAGTTTGTTGGCACATAATTTTTCATAATATTCTCTTATAATTGTTTGTGTATCTGTGGTGTTTGTTGTGATCTCTCCTCTTCCATTCATGATTTTATTTATTTGGGTCCTTTCTCTCTTCTTTTTGATAAGTCTGACTAGAGTTTATCAATTTTATTAATTCTTTCAAAGCATCAGCTCCTAATTTTGTTGATCATTCTACTGTTTTTGTTTGTATATTTCTATACCATTTATTTCTGTTCTAATCCTTCTTATTTCCCTTCTTCCTCTTCTGGATTTAGTCTTTATTTGCTGTTCATTTTCTAGTCCTTTAGATGTAAGATTAGATTTTGTAGAGACATTTCTTGCTTCTTGAGGTAGGCCTGTATTGCAATATACTTCCCTCTTAGGATTACCTTTGCTGCATCCTAAAGGTTTTGGACTATTATATATTCATTTTCATTTGCTTCCATGTAACTTTTAATTTATTCCTTAATTTCCAGGCTAGCCTATTCATTCTTTTTATTTTATTTTATTTTATTTTATTTTATTTTATTTTATTTTATTTTATTTTATTTTATTTCATGTTAATCACCATGCATTACATCATTAGTTTTTGATGTAGTGTTCTATGATTCAGGGTTTGCATATAACACCCAGTGCTCCATTCAGTATGTGCCCTCTTTAATAGCCATCACCAGGCTACCCAACCCCCCACCCCCCTCCCATCTAGAACCCTCAGTTTGTTTCTCAGAGTCCATAGTCTCTCATCGTTTGTCACCCCCTCCGATTTCCCCCCTTCATTTTTCGCTTCCTACTATCTTCTTCTTCTTCTTTTACATATAATGTATTATTTGTTTCAGGGGTACAGGTCTGTGATTCAACAGTCTTACACAATTCACAGCGCTCACCATAGCACGTACCCTCCCCAATGTCTATCAACCAGCCACCCCATCCCTCTCACATCCCACCACTCCAGCAACACTCAGTTTGTCTCCTGAGATTAAGAATTCCTCATATCAGTGAGATAATATGATACACGTCTTTCTCTGATTGACTTATTTTGCTCAGCCTAATACCCTCCACTTCCATCCACGTAATTGCAAATGGCAAGATTTCATTCCTTTTGATGGTGGCATAATATTCCATTATATATAGATACCACATCTTTATTCATTCAGCTGTCAATGGACATCTTGTCCCTTTCCACAATTAGGCTATTGTGGACATTGCTGCAATAAACATCAGGGTGCATGTACCCCTTTGGATCCCTACATTTGTATCTTTGGGGTGAATACCCAGTAGTGCAATTGCTGGATCATATGGTAGCTCTATTTTCAACTTTTTGAGGAACCTCCATACTGTTTTCCAGAGTGGCTGCACCAGCTTGCATTCCCACCAATAGTGTAGGAGGGTTCCCCTTTCTTCGCATCCCTGCCAACCTCTGTCATTTCCTGACTTGTTAATTTTAGCCATTCTGACTGGTGTGAGGTGGTATCTCATTGAGGTTTTCATTTGGATTTCCCTGATGTCACTGATGTTGAGCACCTTTTCATGTGTCTGCTGGCTATTTGGATGTCTTCTTTGGAAATATGTCTGTTCATGTCTTCTGCCCATTTCTTGATTGGATCATTTGTTCTTTGGGTGTTCAGTTTGATAAGTTCTTTATAGATTTTGGATACTACCCTTTAACTGATATGTCATTTGCAAATATCTTCTCCCATCCTGTTGGTGGTCTTTTGGTTTTGTTGACTGTTTCTTTTGCTGTGCAAAACTTTTTAACCTGATAAGGTCCCAAGAGTTCATTTTTGCCCTTGCTTCCCTTGCCTTTGGCGGTGTTTCTAGGAAGAAGTTGCTGTGGCTGAGGTCGAAGAGGTTGCTGCCTGTGTTCTCCTTTAGGATTTTGATGGACTCCTGTCTCACATTTAGGTCTTTCAACCATTTGGAGTCTATTTTTGTGTGTGGTATAAGGAAATGGTCCAGTTTCATTCTTCTGCATGTGGCTGTCCAATTTTCCCAAAACATTTGTTGAAGAGACTGTCTTTTTTACATTGGACATTCCTTCCTTCTTTGTTGAAGTATAGTTGATGATAGAGTTGAGAGTCCATTTCTGGGCTCTCTGTTCTGTTCCATTGATCTATGTGTCTGTTTTTGTGCCAGTACCATACTGTCTTGATGATTACAGCTTTGAATAGAGCTTGAAGTCTGGAATTGTGATGCCACCAGCTTTGCTTTTCTTTTTCAACATTCATCTGGCTATTTGGGGTCTTTTCTGGTTCCAGACAAATTATAGGATTATTTGTTCCATTTCTTTGAAAAAAGTTGATGGTATTTTGATAGGGATTGCATTAAATGTGTAGATTGCTCTGGGTAGCATTGACATCTTCACAATATTTGTTCTTCCAATCCATAAGCATGGAACATTTTTCCATTTCTCTGTGTCTTCCTCAATTTCTTTCATGAGTGTTTTATAGTTTTCTGAGAACAGACTCTTTGCCTCTTTGATTAGATTTATTCCTAGGTATCTTATGGTTGTGGATACAATTGTATATGGGATCGACTCCTTAATTTCTCTTTCTTCTGTCCTGTTGTTGGTGTATAGGAATACCACTGATTTCTGTGCACTGATTTTATATCCTGCCACTTCACTGAATTCCTGTATGAGTTCCAGCAGTTTTGGGGTGGAGTCTTTTGGGCTTTCCACATAAATTATGTCATCTGCAAAGAGTGAGAGCTTGACCTCTTTGCCGATTCGGATGCCTTTTATTTTTTTTTTGTTGTTGTTGTCTGATTGCTGAGGCTAGGACTTCTAATACTATGTTGAATAGCAGTGATGACAGTGGACATCCCTGCCATATTCCTGACCTGAGGGGGAAAGCTCTCAGTTTTTCCCCATTGAGAATGATATTCGCCGTGGATTTCCCATAGATGGCTTTTATGGGAAAAAAGATGGCTTTTATGAGGTAGGTACCCTCTATCCCTATACTCTGAAGAGTTTTGATCAAGAAAGGATGCTGTACTTTGTCAAATGCTTTTTTTCCATCTATTGAGAAGATCATATGGTTCTTGTTCTTTCTTTTATTAATGTATTATATCATGTTGATTGATTTGCGGATGTTCCACCAACATTGCAGTCCAGGGATAAATCCCACTTGGTCATGGTGAGTAATTCTTTTAAGGTACTGTTGTATCCTATTGGCTAGTATTTTGGTGAGAATTTTTGCATCCATGTTCATCAAGGATATTGGTCTGTGATTCTCCTTTTCGATGGGGTCTTTGTCTGGTTTGGGGATCAAAGTAATGGTGGCCTCATAAAATGAGTTTGGAAGTTTTCTTTCCATTTCTATTTTTTGGAACAGTTTCAGAAGAATAGGTATTAATTCTTCTTTAAATGTTTGGTAGAATTCCCCTGGGAAGCCATCTGGCCCTGGGCTTTTGTTTTTTGGGAGATTTTTGATGACTGCTTCCATTTCCTTAGTGGTTATAGGTCTGTTCAGGTTTTCTGTTTCTTCCTGGTTCAATTTTGGTAGTTGATACATCTCTAGGAATGCATCCATTTCTTCCAGATTATCTAATTTGCTGGCAAATAGTTGGTCCTAATATGTTCTTATAATAGTTTGTATTTCTTTGGTGTTGGTTGTGATCTCTCCTCTTTCATTCATGATTTTATTTATTTGGGTCAGTACTGACTGCCAGGGACCTAATCAATACGGACATTAGTAAGATTTTGGAAGTAGAGTTCAGAATGACGATTTTAAAGATACTAGCTGGGCTTGAAAAAAGCATGGAAGTTATTAGAGAAACCTTTTCTGGAGAAATGAAAGAACTAAACTCTAACCAAGTTGAAATCAAAAAGGCTATTAATGAGGTGCAATCAAAAATGGAGGCTCTAACTGCTAGGAAAAATAAGGCAGAAGAGAGAATTAGTGCTATAGAAGACCAAATGATGGAAAATAAAGAAGCTGAGAAGAAGATAGATAAACAACTACTGGATCACGAGGGCAGAATTCGAGAGATAAGCAATATCATAAGATGAAACAACATTAGAATAATTGGGATCCCAGAAGAAGAAGAAAGAGAGAGAGGGGCAGAAGGTATATTGAAGCAAATTATAGCAGAGAACTTCCTTAACTTGGGGAAGGAAACAGGCCTCAAAATCCAGGAGGCACAGAGAACCCCCCTAAAAATCAAGAAAAATAGGTCAACAGCCCAACATCTAATAGTAAAACTTATGAGTCTCAGAGACAAAGAGAAAATCCTGAAAGCAGCTCAGGATAAGATGTGTAACCTACAATGGTAGAAACATTAGATTGGCAACAGACCTATCCACAGAGACCTGGCAGGCCAGAAAGGACTGGCATGATATCTTCAGAGCACTAAATGAGAAAAATATGCAGCCAAGAATACTATATCCAGCTAGGCTCTCATTGAAAGTAGAAGAAGAGGTAAAAATCTTCCAGGACAAACAAAAACTAAAGTAATTTGCAAACACGAAACCAGCCCTACAAGAAATATTGAAAGGTGTCCTCTAAGCAAAGAGAGAGCCTAAAAGTAACATAGACCAGAAAGGAACACAGACAATATACAATAATAGTCACCTTGTAGGCAATACAATGGCACCTAAATTTGTATCTTTCAGTAGTTACCCTGAATCTAAATGGGCTAAATGCCCCAATCAAAAGACACAGGGTATCAGATTGGATAAAAAAACAAGACCCATCGATATGCTGTCTGCAAGAGACTCATTTTAGATGCAAAGACACCACCAGATTGAAAATGAGGGCGTGGAAAACCATTTACCATGTTAATGGAAAATGAAAAGAAAGCTGGGGTGGCAATCCTTATATCAGATAAATTCATTTATATACCAAAGACTATAATAAGTGAAGAAGAAGGACACTGTATCGTACTTAAAGTGTCTATCCAACAAGAAGATCTAGCAATTTTAAATATCTATGCCCCTAACATGGGAGCAGCTAAATATATAATCCAATTAATAACAAAAGCAAAGAAACACATTGACAACAATATAATAATAGTGGGGGACTTTAATACGCCCCTCACTGAAATGGCCCGATCATCTAAGCAAAGGATCAACAAGGAAATAAAGACTTTAAATGACACACTGGACCAAATGGACTTCACAGATATATTCAGAATATTCCATCCCAAAGCATCAGAATACACATTCTTCTCTAGCCTATTCATTACTTAGTAGGATGTTCTTTAACCTCCATATATTTGTGGTCTTTCCAAATTTTTCTTGTGGTTGACTTCATAGGATTGTGGTCTGAAAATATGCATGGTATGATTGCACTCATTTTGTACTTCTTGAGGGCTGATTTGTGACCCAGTATCTGATCTATTCTGAAGGCTGTTCCAGGTGAATTTGAAAAGAATGTGTATTCTGTTTTAGGATGAAAAGTGTTAGCCTTAGCAATCAGAAAACAAAAGAAATAAACGGCATCCAAATCAGCAAGGAAGAAGTCAAACTTCCACTATTTGTAGACACATGATACTCTTTATCAAAACCCTGAAAGACTCCACCAAAAAATTGCTAGAACTAATACATGAATTCAGCAAAGTTGCAGGATGTAAAATGAACATGGAGAAATCTGTTTCATTCTATACACCAATAGTGAAGCAATAGAAAAAGAAATCAGCGAATTGATACCATTTACAATCATACCAAAAACCATAAGATATTTAGGAATAAACCTAACTAAAGAAGTAAAAGATATGTACTCTGAAAACTGTAGAATACTTATGAAAGATATTGAAGAGGACCAAAGAAATGGAAAAATATTCCATGTTCATGGTTTGGAAGAAAAAATATTGTTAAAATATGTGTACTACCAAAAGCAATCTACATATCTAATGCAGTCTCTATCAAAATACCACCAGCATTTTTCACAGGGCTAGAACAAACAATCCTAAAGCTTGTATGGAACCACAAAGACCCTGAATAGCCAAAGAAATCTTGTAAAAGAAAAACAAAGCTGTAGGCATTACAATTCTAGACGTCAAGCTATCTAACAAAGCTGTGGTCATCAAGACAGTATGGTACTGGAACAAAAACAGACATAGGTTAGTGGAATAGAATAGAAAATGCAGAAATGGACCCGCAACTTTATGGCCAACTAATCTTTGACAAAGCAGGAAGGAATATCCAATGGAAAAAAGACAGTTTCTTCAACAAATGGTCTTGGGAAAACGGGAGAGCAACATGCAGAAGAATGAAACTGGACCACTTTCTTACACCATAAACAAAAATAAATTTAAAATGGATGAAAGACCTAAATGTGAGACAGGGGACCATCAAAGTCCTCAAGGAGAACACAGGCAGCGACCTCTTTGACCTCAGCCATAGCAACTTCTTACAGGGCTTGTCTCTGGAGACAAGGGAAACAAAAGCCCAATGAATTATTTTGGATTTCATCAAGATAAACAGCTTTTGCACAGCGAAGGAAACAATCAACAAAACTAAAAGGTAGCCTACAGATTGGGAGAAGATATTTGCAGATGACATATCTTATAAAGAGTTAGTATCCAAAATCTATAAAGAATTTCTAAAACTCAACACCCTAACAACAAATAGTCCAGTTAAGAAATGGGCATAAGACATGAGTAGACATTTTTCCAAAGAAAACATCTAGATGGCTAACAGACACCTGAAGAGATGCTAAACATCACTCATTACCAGGGAACTACAAATCAAAACTAAATGAGAGATACTACCTCACACCTTTCAGAATGGCCAAAATTAAGAACACAAGAAACAACAGGTATTGGCAAGGATGAGGAGAAAGGGAGACCTTCTTACCCTGTTGATGGAGTGCAAACTGGTACAGCCACTCTGGAAAACAGTATGGAGGTTCCTCAAAAAGTTAAAAATCGAACTACCTTAGGATCCAGCAATTGCACTTCTAGGTAGTTACCCAAAGGATACAAAAATACAGATTTGAAGGAGTACATGAACCCCATGTTTATAGCAGCATTGTCAACAATAGTCAAACTATGGAAAGAGCCCAAATGTCCATTTGTCCATTTACTGATGAATAGATAAAGAAGAGATGCCATGTATATATTCTATACACCAATAATGAAATATTTGTATATATATATATACACACACACACACACACACACACACACACTCATATATACAGTGGAATATTACTTGGCCATCAAAAAGAATGAAATCTTACCATTTGCAATGACATGGATAGAGTTAGAGTATATTATGCTAAGCAAAATAATTTAAAGAAAGACAAATACCATATGATTTCATTCACATACAGAATTTAAGAAACAAAACAGATGAACATATGGGAGGGAGAAAAAAGAAAGAGGGAAATAAACCATATCTCTGCCTGCCACGTCTACTGGTTTTTAGTATATAAGCTTCCTTAAGTTGTGACTTACTTCTTTTTGCTGTGCTTTCCAGTGAAATGCTGACTCTGAGGCCAGGAGGCAAGTTCAGTTCATTTTGTACCTAATAAAAGAGGTACATTCGTCCCTACTGATATCAAAATAAAGTAGGATTTAAAGATGTGTTTGTTTGTTTGTTTATTTATTTATTTATTTATTTTAGAGGGAGGGAAAGGGGGGCGAGGGAGAGGGGGAGAGAGAGAATCCTAAGCAGACTCTGTGCCCAGTGTGGAGCCCAACATGAGGCTGGATCCCACGACACTGAGATCATGACCTGAGCCAAAACCAAGAGTCAGACACTTAACTGACTGAGCCACCCAGGTGCCCCACAATGCAGTAGGATTTATAATTCAACCTTCATGAAGGCAAGAAATATTGGACTTGAAGATGCTAGTATCAGAGACTTGAGAGGTGAGGCAGGGAGGGCTTTGGCAGGTAAAACAGGTAATCAGGAGGAAATCCAAAGGGAAAGTAGTAGGAAGGGTAAAGAGAAGTTAAAAGTGAAATGAGGGTGGCTAAGAGCTGGAGAGAGTGGCCCAGGCAAACAAACTGAAGCCTGGGAGGTCACCTGGAGGTGGTAGCTGATATAGATGGTGCACAGTATCCTGGTGGGTGGGATCCAGTGGTAGACTGAGAGTCCAGATGGGAAGAATGTGGTGCTTACTGGAGAGACCTGATCTAAGAGCAGGATCAGGGTGTGGGAGCCATTCTGCAAAAGTATTGGTAAGAGCAAAGCCAGTTTCTATAGTTAAAATGGTGAGGGTGCGCAGTAAGAGAGAGAAAAATGGAGGCAGAGGGACCCACGTTACTGAAAATGGAACTGAAAGAGATGAGGAAACCTTAGCTTCCCAGGAATAGTGAAAAGCTTTCTTCCTAGAACTGGGGTCCAAGTCCAGAGCCAAAACTGTTGCCAGGCTGACTTGGTGCTAGACTGTTCAGATTCTAAATAGGGAATTCCTCAGTTCTCCTATCCACAGAACAGGATTGGTTCTCAGGCCTAGAGTAGTGTTTAGCATGCATATGGGAACTAATGGTACCAATATGTGATTAAAGAGCCGTGGGAGAGATATTAGGTGGTTCTCTATAATAAAGTCCTGATATACATCTGGTAAGGACGATGGCAAAAGTGATCTTGATTCTCTGACAATGATGTCTGATTCATCCTGCTCAGAAGAGACCCTTGCAGGGAAGCTAATAATGAGGCAGTTTTACATTTTAGCCCTAATGAAGATCGTTGCAGGATGGATCCCAGACACAATCAGAGAGCTAGGAGCTCCAAGACATTTTGCCACCAAACACTTATTTTCAGTTTGGGCAATTGGTCCCATGAAATAAAAGCTAATTCCACTCTGCCAGCTTTCTATAGACTTCAACATCTTATTCAGTTTCAACCATTCAACTTACGTTCTCTTCCTTTTTCCTTACATTATTTTTATTTTAAAATTAAAATTAGTTTCGTGGTTAAAGTTAGTCTTGGACTAAATCCTAGAATTTTTAGCACTTCATACTCAGAGGTTTGTTGGCTCTAGCTCAGCTGTTTTTCTGAGAGTACCTGACTGTGTTGACAAGAATATTTGGAGAAGCTGCCCAGGCTGCTTGAGTATAATTGGCTAATATATTTCAGAGCTCTGTTTAATGGATATTACGCAGGGGACTGCATTTTCTGCTGTTTTCTTCAATTTGTGACTTAGCACTCATAACTAAGGTGCTTGCCTTTCCCTTTGACTCTCTGCTATTTTTTATTCTTCTTTTATATGGAAATCTAGCAAAGAACAGGACTGGAGGGACCTGTCCCCTCCTTTTAAAGTTCTAGAAATAAAGGATGATACTCTAGTCCTTAACATTCCCCAAATCCCCTTCCCCACCCCCCACTGCCCCAGCCTCCCAGATTCTTTACCCTGGGAGTATAGACCTGAGCTCTAGTCCTGACTCTGTTTTTAATACAAAATGGAATATTGAGCAAACTATTACCTCCTAAAAGCCTTTTTAATGTAGAAGAGAGGAGGGGAAAAAAAACAATGGGAGGAGCAGAATTGATCCAATTAAAATGCTTCTAGTAGATAGATGATAGAGTTATCTGTAAAGCAAATGTTAGTTCAAATTTTGTTTTAATTTCTATTTATTGACTATTTATTCTATGGCAGGTTCTGAGCTACACTCCTTATATACATTATCTCATTTAATCTTTACACCATCCCTATGAAGTTGAAACTGTATCCACAGGTTAAGCTTGAGGAAATAAAAAGAATGAGTAATGGCCCAAGGTCATCATTCCTGTAACAGAACCAGATATTGAAGCTGGATCTAACTCCAATGTTGTTTCCTTCTTGACTCTGTGTCATATGTCCAATTGGCTCAGGTATTCAACTTCTTTTTGCTTCCTACTGTGCTGCAGATAGAAACATTATGTCATTACATAGGCAATACCCAGAGATTGTCATAATGGGCCAGAAGAAAGGAAACAGGTGAAGGAAGATAAGGAGGTAGAAAAAACATTGATGTGGCTGGAAGTTGTGATTCCCAAGGAGGAATCCAAGAAATCCATTGCTTAGTGAGTCTTGTCATGTGATGGCAGGACTTATTAGTTACAGCTGTAAGATGGTGGGGGAAGCAGAGCTATTGGAATTAGGCTGCAAATGACATTTTGGCTCTGGCCCATTTATCTGCTCTGACAGACTTTCATCAACAGTTAAAGACACAGAGTACAATCCAATCTCATGAAAGGAAGATGATGAGAAGGTCAACCATTGGCTTAATAATGCTGAAATTTGCCAAGATTCTAGGCCCAAAGACAACCTTAATTATGAGGCATGAAAGCAAGGTTGACCAGCATGGTAGATGACAAGTGGAAAGGTGTGTCAGAGCTCCCCTAAATTCACTATTAATAGGCATTGCACTAACATAACCCTACTCTCATCAGTTCATGAGCTGGGGCTGGTAATGTGCTATTTGCCTCATCCAGTCTAGTTCAGGAAGGCAGAGCTTCTGTGAGTTTTAGCAGTTTGTATCTTTCAAAGAATTGACCAATTTCATCTAAGTTATCAAATATATGAGCATAGAATCATTCATAGTAGTCCTTTTTATCTTTTTAATGTATATGGGATCAGTATTGATGACCCTTATTTTATTTCTGATGTTGGTAAGTTGTATCTTCTCTATCAGTATTCTACTTTGAGAAGCAGACAGAGGCCAGGGCTGATGCATTGCTTCAGCTTGTGATGGGCTGAGGCAGGCATATGTTAAGGACACTGTGTTTTCATTCTCTGTGAATCAGTACAGACTGCACATAATTTGCAAGGTGAAGAAAGAGAAGAAATGGGATCCAACCAGAGGTAACTGATGGTGAAAAACAAGGGAGTGTGAGGTTTTAAAAAAAACATAGATGAGTGCCTCAAAGCTGTAAGTAGGAAATATCATCCACAATTCAAGAATTCAGGCTTGTTTAGAGATAGTACTGAGTAACCCTAGGAACCTCTAAGGAATACCCAGATTTTCTTCCTTAAGGTGATAGAATAAGCCTTTTTTTTTCCATGCAGAACTCTATGGTTATATTACTAACTACTTTAGGGAAAACACTTGGGGACAGGCGTCATGTACTTTCTGTAAAAATGTTGAAAAGTCCAGCAAAAGCTCATCTTATACTGAGTTCCACAGCAGAGGAATAACTTATTCTAAGATTTTATTTGATCTTTGGAAAGGTCTACAAGTTTGAGAAATATTTGAGTTACAGATAAATTGACTGAGGTCCAGAAGGGTTAAGTGAAATTCCTGGTAAGAGGATAAGCTAGGCTTAAAACTTGTTTCCAAACCCCAATTCCAGTGTTCTTTCTACAGCAAACACAGTTCATCCTCAAATTTGCATTCTTGAGCACATGTTTTTGCTTCCATCAAATACACATACATGAATTCTGGCTGAACCATCCAATTATCTAATCTACTCCCTTTACTCAGGATAAAGGCATGCTGGCAGAGGCTATAAAGGACTGTTCAATGCTCATGTCAGTCATACTATAGTAACTCCAGGTGCCTCAAACCTCCAAGTGACAATCTCTAATACAGCACCTTTCAAACCCACCAGAGAAATGATGCGTTAAGGATGCAAACCTGAGTGACAACCTGGAATTAAAGTTAACATTCAGTGAGTATATATATTACAATAACCTGGGACTTTAAAAGTACATATCTGTCTGCTATGTCTGTCATGTTAATAACCAATTTTGTCGAAAGGCCTACCACTTACCTTTTTACCAAACACTAATGCAATGAATTCCTTATTTTTTGTGATACATGTTTGATCTTAGTATTTTGTTTACAATATGTTAAAATTATAATGTTCTATGACTGACTAGATGGCTTAAATTAAAACTGATTCAAGTTCAAATTATATAGGAATAATATATGTATACATTTGCATATAATACATGTGTATGTAAGTGTATATATCTATTTTTATAATTATACATATTAAAATAATATTTATTTATATATTTTTTATTTGGGGAATTTTTATTGAGTATCTCCTATGTGCCAGACACTGTTATAGACACTGAAGATACAGCAGTGAATAGGACAAAGTATCCTATCTTAGGAAGTTACATTCTAAGGCAAGGCAAGGTGGGGCAAGGAGAGGCGAGGTGAGGTGAGGCAAGGAAAGGAAGAAGGAAGAAAGGAAGGAAGGCAAAATGACAAAAAAAAAAACCCACAAAAAACCCAAACACAAAACAACAACAACAACAACAACAAAAACAACCCAAACCCACAGGATAATTTAATGTAATGATACATAGTCTGGAGAAAATTAAAGCTTATCTAGAAGTATAAAAGTTTAGATGTATAAGAAAGCATCTTCTAGTAAGTCACATCTAAATATATATTTTTCAACACACTGTTGATCCAGTAGAAAAGTAAATAAATGAAATATAAGAAAGACCAAATCAGGAGGAGAAAGCAAGAACTTATAATCCTCTGGGGGATTCTGTTTATTCTTGATGACATAACACTTGGAAGGTTGGGACAACTACATGTATCTAGATGCATTGAAGGCCAACATTCTCAGTGACAGAATATAAAGCATAAATGTACCCTATAGTGGAAGATGTGTGAACTTGTACCCCTTGGGCACACAATGTCTAAGTGATAACTTTTTTTAAAGAAAAGAAAAAATTATCTAATGAGAATTCCAAGCAAAAATCTTCTCTTTGAAATTTTGAGGCTTAGAATTAACATTCTCCCTGTCTCCCAACCTGCTTCCCAAAGAAAATGTAATCTAAAGTGACTCCAAATTGTAGTCCTTTAGGGATTAGTCAGAAACAAATTATTATCTTTGCTGGAACAACATATTTTAAACCTAGATTTTATCTCAATTAACTCTCACAGAGTTCCAAAGGACATATGTTCACAATAAAAAGTTATTAAATAAATCATGACACTAACCATCATGAGTAAGAAATACAGAAATAACTAATTACACAGTCAGGACATTAAAGATTTCCAATTTGGAGATTATCAGTAGATTTTTTTTTTTTTTTTTAAAGCTTGAACTCACAACCTTGAGATCAGGACCTGAGCTGAGATCCAGTCAGATGCTTAACTGACTGAGCTACCAGGCACCCTGGTAGAGTTGATATTTTTAAAGAATTAGAGGCTATTGAAAATACAATGAATGGGCAGATACTATTAAAATCAACATGGGTATATTTGCAAAAGAACCAGTTACAGTTGTAAAACACAATGATTGGAATTAGAAATTTAATGAACAGGTTCAGCATTCAATTAGACAGAGCTGAAGAGGGAATTAGCAAACTGGATGTTAAATCTGACCATACAGAATGACAGTAAAAAGAGGCACAGAGTGAAGAGGAGATAAAAATTTTGAAAGAGGGTTTAAGGACATAGAAGATCAAGAGTGTGATGTCTAGTTATATTGTGATGGTTAGGGTACACTCCAAGCTGCTAGGATCAAGAGACTATCACACAGTGGCTTAAGTAAAACTGAGTTTATATCTCCCTCTCAAAAAGGCCTGGAAATAAGTTGTTTAGAAATGCAAGGGAGCCTCTGCTATTCTCAATATGTGTTTCCAAGTTTATTTAAGTACCAATAGGAGTATGTGGGAATGAAAAATTCCAGGGCAAGCATCTTGTCTGCAGGAAAGTGCCCTAGCATTTTTCTACAACACCTTCACTCTCAGACAAGTGATCAGAACTCAGAATGCCATTACATGGACTCATTTAACTGCATTTTTTTTAATCCCAGAAGTGGCACATCAAATCAAGTTTCTGATTATAGTCTTTTATGCTACCAACTGTAGAAACTTTCTGGTTTTGAAAGGCTTTTATTATATCCATTCAGATAATCTCCCTATCTTAAATTCAATCATGCCACATGACAAGATATAAATATGAGAGTGCTATTTTCTTAATTTACAAGTTCTGAGGGTTAGGGTGTGGAACCTGGGGGCCATTTATGGATTTCAGCCTACCATATAAAGTAAGCATACTTATAAGAAGGAAAACATTTTAAAAATACTGGTAGTGGGGTAAATTAAAGAAAGAGTAAGACAAAGATATAATGGAGAAAGGATCAAAAAGACAAAATGTCTACCTTGAATAGACAAATAAAATGGACAATTCAATTTTTCAGATAAAGAAAAGTAAAAACCTAAATAACAATATTAGGCATGAAAAATGGTCCATAACCATAGATATGGCACAGATTAAAGTAATGATATGCTAATGAATTCAAAGCATATCTGCAGGGAATGAATTCCCAGAAAAATATAAGTAACAAAAATAGATTTAAGAAGAAACAGAAAATATCAACAGTCTTAAACTCATTAAGAAAATTATATTAAATCTTTCCCCAAAGAAAATTCTGATGGTTTTATAGGCTAAGTCTACCAAATATTCAAATTACAAAACACATAATTCCAATCTCACATAAACTTTTTCAGGAAATTGAAATTGAAATAATTTTCCCCAATTCACATAATAGAGTAACATAACTTTGACACTAAAACCTAACAAAAGCACCATAAGAAAGGAACCAACAGGATAATCATATTGACAATTATAGATGCCTTTCTTAAACAACATATTAAAAAATAGAACACGTACGTATATCAGAAAATTCATCATTGCAATGTTGGGTTTGTTCTAGAAATCCGTACTTCTTTTTTTTGTTGTTGTTCATGATAGCTTTATTATTATGCCCCAATTATGACTGCCTCAAACTGGAAGTGACACCAAAGTCCAGTGACAGATGAATGTATAAACAAACACGAAACACTTGAAATCCTACCCAGCAATAAAAATGTCATGAAGTATTTGTGCATGTAGGAATATGGATGAATTTATTTTTTTTAAAGATTTCATTTCTTTATTTGAGAGAGAGTGAGGAGCACAACTTCTTTTTTTAACTTTGGAAAACCTTGTAATATGATTTAGCATATTTACTTATGAATGAGAAAAATCATATACAATTCTCCATTCATTTACTATTTTCTTAAACCATCTAATAAGTACTAGGTATTATTCTCAGTGCTGAGGAAACAGCAGCAAACAAAATAAATACAAATTCCTGCTCCAGTATAGTGGGAGAGATTGATTCTGAGAGGGGGGAAAACCAGTGATATGCTGGCAAATTATAAGATCTGGTTTGTAGCATTTGCTGATTTCTGTGGTAAATACTCCTATAATCACCAATTTCAAGCTACCAAATGATACAGAGTTGGCAAGGGATGTCTTCATTCAGGTCTCTTGAGCTGGTATGAGCAATTGCAAAATGCCACTGGGAAGACAGACAATAAAATAATTCAGCAAGCTATGTATTACACTGGGAGGTGAGAAATGTTATAAAGGCTAATGAACAGGGTAAATGGGACAGTAGGTGCTAGAGGAGAGGTTCATTTTAATTTTCAATTTTCAAAAATGTCTTCAGCCTCAGCGACAGGGTGACTTTTGAGTATAAACTTGTAGGAGGTGAGGAATCTTACTCCATGATCAATCTAGAACAAACATACTCAGGCAGGAATGTGCTGGCCTTCTCAGGAAAGTGTAGCTGGAGTGGGCTAGGGAGGAGAGAGTGTAGCAGAAATGAATTCAGAGAGAGAGAGAAGGGTAAGCTCTCAGAGGGCTCAGTAGGCCATGGTCAGGGGTTTTGGCTTTTACGATGTGAAATGGGACATCACTGGAGGATTTTGATGAGTGAGTGATACAATGTGACTTAACTCTTAAAAAGATCACAGAGGTCACTGGATTGATGATAGGTCCCGAGAGAGTGAGGGTGAAGACAGGGACAAGTTAATGATGCAGCAATCCAGGCAAGAGGTGGTGGCAGTTTAGACCAGGCAACAAGAGTATGGATGGGAAGAATTGGTCAGATTCTGGGAACACTTGAAGTTTGCAAGGAGCACATGAAGGAAAGGGTGTAGGCTGACACACACTGGTCCTTGATGTCATCCACTTTTAAGGGGTCAGGAATTAAAGAAGCAGTCACTGATGCAGAAAAAAAAAAAAACAACAGCGGAGTTTAGTACTCTAGAAGCCAAGAGAGGTTGTTTCAAGGAGAGAGGGATCAACTCTGCCCAAATCAATGTTAATCAAATTTACCAAGATAGGGGTCATTGGTGATCTTTGCAATAACACTATCAATAGAATGGTGGAATTGAATGCCTGAACAGAGTGAGTTTAAGAGAGAATAGGATAAGAGGTATTATGTCCAATCAACTCTTTCAAAGAGTTTTGACAAGGGGGAGCAGAGAAATGAGCATAGCTGAAGGGATACAAGTGTTCAAGAGAAGGAGTCTTATTTATTTCTTTTAAGGATAAAGTATGCTCATATTCTGATGAGAACAACTCTTTAGAGAAGTAAAAATTGATGAATTAAGAGAAACAGAAGAGAGAATCACTGGTGACTGTTCTTAAATAAAAGAAAATGGTTGAGATCGTGCACACAAATATAGAACAACACATAAAATCTCTAATATATTAAGCGAAGAAGCTCATGGTAATCTCTCTTACCAGATGCTGTTATAGAGAGCAGATTTGGTGGAAGGAATCAGTAGAAATTGAATTTTGATTGCATCACTTTTCTGTGTAAAGTAGAAAGTAAGATATTCATTCATTTAAAGTATGTATACATATGTGTCTGTGCGTGTGTGCACATTTTTCTTATCCATTCATCTATTGATGGATACTTAGGTTGCTTTTGTGTCTTGGCTATTGTAAATAAACAATGCTGCTATAAACATAGGAGTTCGTGTATCTTTTCAAGTTAGTGTTTGCATTTCCCCTGGGTAAACACCCAATAGTGTAATTACTGGGTCATATGGTATTTCTATTTTTAATATGGTATTTCTATTTTGAGGAACCTCCATACTGTTTTCCACAGTGGCTGTACCAATTTATATTCCCAACAACAAGTACAAAGGGTTCTTTTCTCTCCCCATCCTGACCAACTCTTGTTGTTTCTTGTCCTCTTGATTTTAGCTATTCTAACACGTGTGAGTTGATATCTCATTGTGATTTTGATTTGCATTTTTCTGATTATTAGTTATGTTGAGCAACTTTTAATATTTCTGTTAGCCATCTCTATGTAATTTTTTGGAAAATGTTCAGGTCCTCTGCCCATGTTTTAATCAGATCATTTTTGTTGATTTTTTTTTTTTTTTTTTTTTTTTGGTGTTAGGTTGCATAAGATTTTTTGTATATTTTGGATATTGACCCCTTATCAGATATGTCATTTGCAAATAGAATCTTTCATTCAGTAGGTTGTCTTTTAGGTTTTTTTGGTGCTTTCCTTTGTTCTGCAGAAACTTTTTATTTTGATGTAGTCCCAATAGTTTATTTTTGCTCTTGTTTCCCTTGCCTTAGGAGATGTACCTAGAAAAATATTGCTGTAGCTGATGTCAGAGGAATTACTTCCTGTGTTCTCTTCTAGGATTTTTATGATTGCAGGTCTCACATTTAGGTCTTTAATCTATGTTGTTTTTATTTTTGTGTATGATGTTAGAATGTTTTCCCAGGGTGCGCCTGGGTGGCTCAGTCGTTAAGTGTCTACCTTCAGCTCAGGTCATGATCCCAGGGTCCTGGGATCGAGCCCCGCATCAGGCTCCCTGCTCGGCGGGAGGCCTGCTTCTCCCTCTCCCGCTCCCCCTGCTTGTGTGCCTGCTCTCGCTATCTCTCTCTTTCTGTCAAATAAATAAAAATCTTTAAAAAAAAAAAGAATGTTTTCCCAGCACCATTTATTGAAAAGATTTTTTCTCCATTGTATATTCTTCCTTTGTCATAGATTAACATTAATCAATCAATCAATCAATCAGTCAATCTTGGGGCACCTGGGTGGCTCAGTCAGTTAAGCATCTGTCCTCAGCTCAGATCATGATCTCTGGGTCCTGGAATCTAGCCCCACATCGGGCTGGAGCCTGCTTCTCCCTCTACTCCCTGCTCCTGCTCTCTTGCTATCTCTGTCTCTCTCTCAAATAAATAAATAAAATCTTAAAAAAAAAATCGATCAACCATGGGTTTATTTCTGGGCTCTCAGACACTGATCTATGTGTCTGTTTTTATGCCAATATAATGCTGTTTTGATTACTACATCTTTGTAGTATATCTTCAAATCCCTGGAACTGTGATACCTAGAGCTGTACTCTCCTTTCTCATGATTGCTTTGGCTATTCAAGGTATTCTGTGGTTCTGTACAAATTTTAGTATTATTTTTTCTAGTTTTATGAAAAATACAGTTGGTATTTTGATAAGGATTGTATTGAATCAGTACATTTTGGGTGATATAGACATTTTGACAATATTAATATCTTTACACTGATTTGTATCATCCTCAGTTTCTTTCATCATTGTTTTATAGTTCTCAGGGTACAGGACTTTAACTCTTTGGTTAAGTTTATTCCTAGGTATTTTATTCTTTTTGGTGCAATTGTAAGTGGTGGGTTGTTTTTGGTTTTGTTTTTTTAATTTCTTTTTCTGAAACTTTGTGGTTAATGTACAGAAACACTACTGACTTCTTGGTATTGATATTGTATCCTGCTTTACTGAATTTTTTTATTACTTATAGTAAGTTTTTGGTGGAGTCTTTAGGATTTTCTATATATTGTATCATGTCATCTGCAAATAGTGACAGTTTAACTTCTTATTTACCAATATGGATGCCTCTTTTTTTTTTTTTTTCCATGTCTGATTGCTGTGGCTAGGACTTCCAGTACTATGTTGAATGAAAGTGATGAGAGTAAATAGCTTTGTCTTGTTCCTGACTTTAGAGGGTAAGCTCTCAGTTTTTCACCAGTGAGTATGATGTTAGCCATGGGTTTTTCATAGATGGCCTTTATTATGTTGAGGTATGTTCCCTCTAACCCCATTTTGTTTGGAGTTTTTGTTTCATGAATGGATGTTGAATCTTGTTATATGCTTTCTGTGCACCTTTTGAGATGATCATAAGATTTTTATCCTTCATTTTGTTGATGTGGTATATGACATTTGTTGATTTGCAAATGTTGAACCATCCTTGCATCCTGGGAATAAATCATGGTAAATGATATTTTTAATGTATTGTTGTATGCCAATATGTTTTTGAGGACATTTGCATCTATGTTCACGAGGAATATTGGCCTGTAGTTTTCTTTTTTTGTGGTGTCTTTGGTTTTAGTATCAGGGTAATAGAATGTATTTGGAAGCTTTCCTTCCTCTTATATTTAGGAATAGTTTGAGGAGGATAGAGATTAACTCTCCTTTAAATGTTTAGTAGAATTTACTTGTGAAACTATCTGGTCCTGGACTTTTATTTTTTAGCAGTTTTTTTATTACCAATTCAACTTTATTACTTCTAATCAGTCTGTTCAGATTTTCTATTTCTTTCTCTTTTTTTTAAGATTTTATTTATTTGAGAGAGAGAGAATGAGAGATAGAGAGCATGAGAGGGAAGAGGGTCAGAGGGAGAAGCAGATTCCCCGCTGAGCAGGGAGCCCGATGTGGGACTCGATCCCGGGACTCCAGGATCATGGCCTGAGCCGAAGGCAGTCGCTTAACCAACTGAGCCACCCAGGCGCCCTTCTATTTCTTTCCAGTTCAGTTTTGGAAGAATATGTTTCTAGAAATTTATCCATTTTTTCTAGGTTGTCCACTTTGTTGGCATAAAATTATCCATAGTATTCTCTTATAATCCTTTGTATGTCTGTGGTATCAGTTTTACTTCTCTCTCATTTCTGATTTTATTAATTTGGGTCCTTTCTCTTTTTTTCTTGATGAGTCTGGCTAAGAGTTTGTGAGACTTGTTTATCTATTCAAAGAATTAGCTCTTGGTTTCACTGATTTTTTTTTTCTTTCTATTTTTAAAGTCTCTATTGCCATGTATTTCTGCTCTGATCTTTATTATCCCCTTCCTTCTATTCATCTGGAGCTTTTTTTTTTCTAGTTCCTTTAAGCATAAGTTTAGATTGTTCATTTAAATTTTTTCTTCTTTCTTGAGGTAGGCTTGTATTGCTATATACTGCCCTATTAGAATTGCTTTTCTGTGTTCCAGAGATTTTGGACCATTGTGTTTTCATTTTCATTTGTCTTCATGTATTTTTTAATTTCTTTTTTGATTGCTTCATTGACCCATTGGTTGTTTAGTATCATGTTGTTTAGTCTCCATGTGTTTGTGTTCTTTCCAATTTTTTCTTGTGATTTATTTCTAGTTTCATGCTGTTGCAGTTTGAAAAGATGCACGATATGATTTCAGTCTTCTTAAATTTATTGAAGGGTGTTTTATGGCCCATTATGTGATCTATTCTGGAGAATCTTCCATGTGCATTTGAAAAGAATGTATATTCTGTCGGTTTTGGATGGAATGTTCTGTATATATCTATTATGTCCATCTGGTCCAATCTGTCATTCAAAGACATTGCTTCCTTATTGATTTTTCTTTTCTTTCTTTTATTTTTTTGCATTTTTTATTTTATTATGTTATGTTAATCACCTTACATTACATCATTTGTTTTTGATGTAGTGTTCCATGATTCATTGTTTGCATATAACACCCAGTGCTCCATTCAGTACGTGCCCTCTTTAATACCCATCACCAGGCTAACCCATCCTCCCACCCCCCTCGCGTCTAGAACCCTCAGTTTTTTTCTTAGAGTCCATAGTCTCTCATGGTTCATCTCCCCCTCCAATTTACCCCCTTCATTTTTCCCTTGCTACTATCTTCTCTTTTTTTAACATATAATGTATTATTTCTTTCAGAGGTACAGCTCTGTCAACAGTCTTACACAATTCACAGCGCTCACCATAGCACATACCCTCCCCAATGTCTATCACCCAGCCACCGCATCCCTCCCATCCCCCCCCCACCACTCCAGCAACCCTCAGTTTGTTTCCTGAGATTAAGAATTCCTCATATCAGTGAGATCATATGATACATGTCTTTCTCTGATTGACATTTTGCTCAGCATAATATCCTCCAGTTCCATCCACGTCATTGCGAATGGCAAGATTTCATTCCTTTTGATGGCTGCATAATATTCCATTGTGTATATATACCACTTCTTCTTTATCCATTCATCTGTCCATGGACATCTTGGCTCTTTCCAAAGTTTGGCTATTGTGGACATTGCTGCTATAAACATCGGGGTGCCTGTACCCCTTCGGATCCCTACATTTGTATCTTTGGGGTAAATACCCAGTAGTGCAATTGCTGGATCATATGGTAGCTCTGTTTTCAACTTTTTGAAGAACCTCCATACTGTTTTCCAGAGTGGTTGCACCAGCTTGCATTCCCACCAACAGTGTAGGAGGGTTCCCCTTTCTCCGCATCCCCGCCAACATCTGTCGTTTCCTGACTTGTTAATTTTAGCCATTCTGACTGGTGTGAGGTGGTATCTCATTGAGGTTTTGATTTGGATTTCCCTGATGCCGAGCAATGTTGAGCACTTTTTCATGTGTCTGTTGGCCATTTGGATGTCTTCTTTGGAAAAATGTCTTTTCATGTCTTCTGCCCATTTCTTGATTGGATCATTTGTTCTTTGAGTGTTGAGTTTGATAAGTTCTTTATAGATTTTGGATACGAGCCCTTTATCTGATGTATCATTTGCAAATATCTTCTCCCATTCTGTCGGTTGTCTTTTGGTTTTGTTGACTGTTTCCTTTGCTGTGCCTCTTGATGAATTCCCAAGAGTTCATTTTTGCCCTTGCTTCCCTTGCCTTTGGCGATGTTTCTAGGAAGGAGTTGCTGCGGCTGAGGTCGAAGAGGTTGCTGCCTGTGTTCTCCTTTAGGATGTTGATGGACTCCTGTCTCACATTTAGGTCTTTCAACCATTTGGAGTCTATTTTTGTGTGTGGTGTAAGGAAATGGTCCATTTTCATTCTTCTGCATGTGGCTGTCCAATATTCCCAACACCATTTGTTGAAGAGACTGTCTTTTTTCCACTGGACATTCTTTCCTGCTTTGTCGAAGATTAGTTGTCCATCGAGTTGAGGGTCCATTTCTGGGCTCTCTATTCTGTTCATTGATCTATGTGGATGCAACAATTCTTTATTGATTTTCTGTCTGGATGACCTATCCATTGATGTAAGTGGAATGTTAAAGTCCCCTACTATTATTGTATTGTCATCAATTTCTTTCTTTGTAATCTGTTAATATTTGATTTATGTATCTAGGTGCTCCAGTGTTGGGTATGTAAATATTTGTAATTGTAATTTCCTCTTATTGGATTTATTCTTTTACCGTTATATAATGCCCTTATTTGTTTCTTATTACAGTCTGTTTTAAAGTCTATTTTGGGGGCACTTGGGTGGCTTAGTTGGTTAAGCAACTGCCTTTGGCTCAAGTCATGAACTCAGGGTTCTGGGATCAAGCCCTGTGTTTCAGTTTCCCTGCTCAGTGGGGAGTCTGCTTCTCCCTTTCCTTCTGCCTGCCGCTTTCCCTGATTTAAAACAAAAATAGTCTATTTTGTCTGATATAAGTAGTCTACCCTGGCTTTTTTAATTTTCACTTCCATTTGCATGGTGAATGTTTTCCTATCTTTTCACTTTCAGTCTATATGCATCTTTAGGTCTGTGGTGAGTCCCTTTTAGGCAGCACATAGATGAGTCTTCCCTTTTTTTTTTTTTTAATCCACTCTACCACTCTATGTCTTTTGATTGGAACATTTAGGCCATTTGCTTTTAAGGTAATTATTGATAGGTGTGTATTTATTTACATTTAAAAAAATTTGTTTTCTGGTTAGTTTTGTAAATCTCCCTTTTTCCCTTCTTCTCTTGCTTTCTTTGTGATCATTGAATATAGTGTTTTGTTTGGATTTCTTTCTCTTTATTTTTTGTGTATCTATCATAGGTTTTGGGTTTGTGGTTACTATGAAGTTCATACATAACATCTTTAGTAAATAACAATACATATTAATTTGGTGGTATTTAAGTTCAAACATATTCTTAAAAAGAAAAAAAAAACAGAAAATCAAAATAAAGAATCTTTGTTTTTCTTTTCCCCCCTTCTCTTCCCTTTTTACTCCCTTCTCCACATTTTATGTATATGCTGTCATATTTTGCATATTTTTATTTATATTTTTCTTATGTCTAATTATGACCATTTCTTTTCCACTTAAAGTAGTCCCTTTAACATTTCTTGTAAGGTTGGTTTGGTGGTGATAAACTCCTTTATCTTTTATTTGTCTCAGAAACTCTTTTTTCTTCAAATATGAATTATAACTTTGCCAGGTAGAGTTTCCTTAGTTGTAAATTTTTTCCTTTCAGCCCTTTGAATATATCATGCCTTTCCTGTCTGGCTTGCAAAGTTTCTGCTGAAAAAATCAGATGATAGCCTTATAAGTTTACCTTTGTATGTAACTTTTTGTTTTTCTCTTTTTGCTTTTAAGATTTTCTTTTTGACGTTTTATTATATGTCATGGTGTGGGTTCATCTTGTTTGGAACTCTCTGTGAATCTTGGACTTGGATGTCTGCTTCCCTCCCTAGATTAGGGAAGTTTTCAGTTATTATTTCTTCAAATAAGTTTTCTACATCTTTATCTCCCTCTTCTTCTGGGACCCTATAATGCAAATGTTTGCTCACTTGATGTTGTCCAAGATAATTTTTAATCCACATTCTTTTTTAAAATTTATTTCTCTTTTTGCTATTCAGCCAATGTGCTCTCCATTACCCTGTCTTCCAGACTGCTGATATGTTCTGCATCGTCTAATCTAATGTTGGTTCTTTCTAGTGTGTTTTTATTTCACTTATTGTATTATTCAATTCTGATTGGTTTTTAATATTTGCTATCTCTTTATTGAAGGACTCATTGATTTCTTTCATTCTTTTTTCTGGGCCGGTGAGTATCTTCATGATCATTACTTTAAATTCTTTATCAGGCATGTTGCTTATCTGTCATTTAGTTCTTTTTCTGAGGTTTCTTCTTGTTCTTTCTTTTGGAGCATATTCCTCTGTCTCCCCATTTTGCTTGACTTTCTGTGTTTGTTTCTGTGGATTAAGCAAAATGGCTACTTCTAATGTTGAAGGAGTGGTCTTGTGTATAGTGTCCCTAATGCAAAGTATGTGTGCTTGATAACTTTTGCTGGCTTGCTAGAGCTGTGGCTATATATGCTGGTTGCTGTTAAAGTATATGGCATATCTCCAACTCTCTTGCTGTTCTCTTGCCATTCTCTCTATTTTTGGCTGCTCAGTAGCTGTTGGGTCTCCACTCAGTTCTTCAGGATGAATTATCCTGTTAATAGGTGTAATCTGATGTGTTCTATGGAGGACGTGAGTTCAGAGTCTTCCTATGTTCCCATCTTGAACCAGAACCAGGAAGTAAGATATTTAAACCAGACAGACAACTGGATAGGAAAATTGAACAGAAAAGGATTCCCAGAAGTAGATCTACACATATGTGGACTCTTGACATTAGAGAATGTAGCACTGAAAATCTTTGATCACTGCATTGTGGTAACAAGGGTTATGTGCTAATTCCACAGAGAAAAATGGCCATGCATATGGGATACATTAGGAGAGTCAATGGGTACACTTCTTGGGGTGATTTTTTTTTTTTTTTTTTTAGAAAGAGAGCTTGGGAAAAAAAAAAAAGAAAGAAAGAGAACATGGAGAGGGGCAGAAGAAGAGGGAGAGAGAGAATCTTAAGCAGGCTCCACTCCCAGTCTGGAGCCCCATGCAAAGCTTAATCTTACAACCTAAGATCATGACCTGAGCTGAAATCAAGAGTTGGATGCTTAAAAAAAAAAAAAAAAGACTTGGACGCTTAACCAACTGAGTCACACACACTTCTAATTTTCATTTCTATTTTAATTTGTATATTTGCACACTCTATATACCAACAATCCTAACTTATTATACATGGCATGGAGAATTCCTTTTAATACATACCTGAAGATATGGCCAAATTGTTACACAGCATAGTATTTTCAAAATTACCAAAAACTGGAAATACCTCAAATGTCCATCAGTGGTAAAATAGACAACTGATTTGTGGTACATAAATTACATAGACACATAAAGATGAATTTCATAAACATAATGCTGAGTACAAATTTTAAAAAAATAGCTTATTATATAAGTACATATGGTATAAATATATTTATATAAAATTTAAAAATTAAAAAAGTTGGTAAAAGTAAATAAAATATATTTTAGGGATATTCTTATGTCTGGTAAAACTATATAAATAATACAAATTTGGGATAGTGGTTGTATCTGGGAGGGAGAGAAATAGGAGGGGTACATAGGATTCTTCTAAGGTATTAATTTTCTCTCCTTTAACCTAGATGATGATTTGGTTTATTATATTACTATTTTTTAAAATACTGACCATGCATGCTAAATATATTCTTTTGAATGCTTGCATTATTTCTCACTCTTAGGTCTGGTTTTTCTGTATAAATTTCCCATTTGTTTTGCTTTTAATGTGAGCATCTAATACTGTATTCATTCATTCAGAATCTATAGGTACTGGGTCCACAGAACAAAGAAACGGTGGCTGATGTCTGTCTAAAGAAAGGATGTTAGTGTATGTATGAAAACCTTTTCATTTATGGTGCTGACATAAAGAAATAGAACCTGTTATTTAAGGACACTTGGATTTGGTTAAGGGATCTTTACCTTGGGCAAATAAGTAAAATTGAATTTTTGGGGGTGGTGGATCCATGACAATGCAAGAAGGCTTGAAGGCACTGTGTGCCTCTGATCTTCAAGAGAGGTGGCTTTATGTCTTTCAATCACTCAGAGAAAATATTATATAGGTATTAAAACAGGCTTGAAGGAGAACAAGAAGCAGGTGTTAAAAGATGTTTATACAGAAGTCCATCTACCCTTATATCTTGGTCATGCTGGAAGTTTGAGCTGACTTCATATAATGGGCTCTAGCCCAAGGGTTTTCTGAATTTGTTTTCATGTTTTATTTTGTTCATTTGCTTATTTTTTACTTGTTTCTGTTTTTCTAATACTGCTGATAGTCAAGCTAATTTTTTCTATTTCTCCAGAAATCTTTATGAATCCTTGTTCCTCTTTATTCAGGTCAAGATGCCTAAAATTAAGGAGTCATAATCCTTTATAGGTCCTGGACATACTTAAATCCTGATAGAGAATGATATCGAACCTATGGCATTTAGTTTATTCTCATCAAGTATATTATGATTATATAGTGCTATCTGGTAACCAAAATAGCTCATGTGTTGCTGTTCCCTCATCCCAGACATCCACATCTCCTTTCATCAATGCTTAATTCAGTATCAGGGAGGAGTTTCTCAATTAGCAAATAGACTTTTACTTTATTGCATAGTATAGCAAAAAAAAAAAAAAAGGACTTTGGGATGGAAGATCCAGTTCTATTGTCACTTCTTATTAAATTTATGAACAAATCATACCTCTTACCAAGCTTCAAAGACATACATAACTCAGCTAAATTGGAAACTAAGGGTCTTCCAGGTCATATAACTATTTGCCAGACTGTGGTCAAAAGGCATGACTAGACATGACCTGAATATCATCAGGAGACACCAAGATCCCAAAGAGAGTGATCCTGAAAGCTACAGTGTAAAAATGAAACCAACAGTTGAGAATTAGTAGACATAGCCTAGATATGGGGAGCCATGCATATAGTGAGGTTTAGAGCAGAGTTCAACTCATTCTACCAAATGGCATCTTTCTTGCTTAGGTTTGAAGTGTGTCATCCACTCAGGTCCTAAAGTATTTTTGCCTTTGGAATTTTAAAGACTTCAACTGGACACTGAAAGTAAAAAGGTTGATTTGGAATAGATTTGCTTTTACAGTCCTTCTTACTCAGGCATTCTGTGATATACAAATGACTTTTACTAAAAATCTTTGCACACCTGGATAAGCACATTGCAAATCCTGATTGCTTATGGGGAAAAAAAAAAAAAACTTCTGGATGAGTTCATGAAAGGACAGATCAATTTTGTTGGGAAAATTCAATCTTCCCTACTGAGCATTGAAAAATCTTATTATTGATATCTTCAATATTCTGGAGATTAGGAGGCAAGGATATAATTTTTACCTCTTATTCATGGCCTTGAGACAATTTCTTCATTTCCTCTAAAATTCTGTTTTCTCCTGTGTAGAAAATGTGTTATTTCTCTTTCATAGGTATTTTGTATAAATTAATTATTGAATGTATAATGTCTATTAAAATTCCTGGCAAGTTATAAATGTCCTTTAAAAGAGATTATTTTATCATCATTATCATTATTATTCCAAGTAATAGTCATTTCATAAATCTATCAATTGACAGCCTTTTTTTTTTTTTTTTTTTTGATGCCTAAAATGGTGCTGCCCTGGATACTGGGGATAGCAGGAGAAAAATTTTGCACAAAGTCTGTGCCTCAGTTAGCTTGTGATCTAACTGGGGTAACAAATCACACAGACATGTATAAGTAGAGCTTTAGGTAATAGAAGCCAGAAGAATAGCATAGAAAGTCAAGTTCAACCTATTTTATTTCTTTTTTAAAGATTTTATTTATTTATTCATGAGAGACAGAATGAGAGACAGAGAGAGAGGCAGAGGCAGAGGGAGAAGCAGTCTCCCAACTGAGCAGGGAGACTGATGCGGGACTCAATCCCAGGACCCCGAGATCATGACCTGAGCCGAAGGCAGATGCTTAACAATCTGAGCCAACCAGGCACCCAAATTCAAACTATTTTAATCATATTGGACAACAGGGTTGGAGAGAATTCCTTAAAGACTAGCTCTTACATGAGATAGGTCCTGAGGTCTTGAGTTCATTGGCAGATGAGTCTATTTGTTAAGGGATGTTGGCATATGTGGGTGGAGAGACAATGGGGACACATGTAATACGATCCTCTGTCATTGTTTTTTTGTGTTCATTAATTTGGCAGATACCATGCTTTATAAGCTAGGTATTTCTTGTCACATAATAAGAAATATATATTTGGTCATCTTTGTCCCTAGTTCTGATTTCTGGTACACATCTCCTGAAACCTTTAGAACATCTGGAGTAATGAGATGACTGGTGGCTGGGACCCTTATATAGCTTTAGGGTGGGCTCTGTCACCAGAAAGACTAAGGTATGGTTAGATGATTGAAATTTTCAGCCAACCCCCAGACCTCTAGGTGGGGAGAGGGACTAGAGGTTGAGTTAAATCACCAATAGACTATAATTTCATTAGTCATGCCTGCATAATGAAATTTCTGTTAAAGCTCCTAAAGGACAGAGTTCTGAGAGCTTCTGGGTTGGTGAACACATTGAGGTACTCAGAGGATGGTATATGGAGCTCCGCTAACCCCCCTCCCCATACCTTGTTCTATGTATGTCTTCCATTTGACTGTTATATATGGAATGGTATTATTTATAATAATAATATTAAAGTACTTTTCTGAGTTGTGCGAATTGTTCTCTCAAATTATCAAACCTGAAGAGAGGATTTGGGAACCCTTCCTTAAACTTATAACTGGCTAGTCAGAAGAATAGGAAAGAAGAACACCTGGGACTTATAACTGGCATCTGCAGTGGGGGAGTCCCATGAGAGAGAGCTCTTTTAACTTGTGGAATCTGATGCTGACTCCAGGTGTGTAACGTCGGAATTGGATTGAATTGTAGGAAACCCAGCTGGTGTCTGGAGAGTTGAAGAATTGGTTGTTGGTGTCAGAAAACAGTGCAGACTACTCCGTTCATTCATTTGGCAGATACTGTACTTTTTAAGTTGTATTATTTTCCTAGTGAGAAAGAAATTTATAGCAGTCGCTCCCAGATAAAGATGTGTCTCAGTATAATTTCAGCCACAGTTGGAGAGAACCAGCCTCATAGAAGGTTGGATTATGGGATCTGTGTGCCTGATTAAAAAGGTGTTCCAAAAGATCCAGAGAAAGCTTCCCCCAAGTAGAACCCAGACCAGAAGTGAGGAAGAATCTGGAAGTGACTTGACTGCACAAAGCACACTGTGGCAATAAAGCTAACAACTTCATTCTGTGAAATGTACCTAGCCTGAAAATTGAACTATCTCTTCAGCATGGGATCATATTTTAACAGCCAAGGGACTTCAAACTAATATTTGTGGAAAAGCCTCAGGAAATAGGCCATGCTATCTGGTCGGTGGCATGCAACTGATCCTTGCATGCTGGCTAGGATGTATGAATCTGAAGATGAACATTGTTTCTGATCTTGGCCATATCTATTTAATGACTTAGGCAGCTGGATGCTACCTACTGGCATGCTAGCAGAAAAATTACACATATATATACTTTTTCCAGAGCTTTGTCAGTAGATATGTATTACCTGAAAGAAAGAAGAGAGGTGTCCATGCTAGCAGAGGGATGGGAGGAGGCAAGGAGGGAGAGATGGAGCCAGGGAACAAAAAAGGAGGAGGAGAAGAGCTTTGGGAGATAACACATTTATTCCAAAAACAATTTACTCCGCCAGTCATTTTCAGTATTCTTTTTGCTATTACTGAGGCAGAGGAAGAAATACGATGCTGGAAGAGAAGACTCTTTCTCTCTCTCCCTCAGCCAAACCTTCTGCTGACAGACTCTGCCCAAGAACCATTTTTCTCTCACAACGGTCTGTGATAGTTTATGTGGATGACCACAGGGTTGAGTGATTAAGCAGAGGAAATGGGCAGAAGATCTCCCACCCTTGCCTATGTCCCTGTCCCCTAACATACCTGCTGGCATTATCAGATAACAAAGGGAAGGTCAGGGCTCCCCTGACAGACTGTGATGCAGTTTCCATAGAAGGTAGTTGTGCTCAGGGATGACTGGGCTCCACAGCCACCATTATGGAGGTTTGGTGGGTATCATCATTATTAGTATTATCTTCACGTGGGCTCTGCCCTCTGAGGATTCCATATGCTATACAAGCATATTTAAAATAAGCATCCTGCTCTTGCTTACAAATTCAGGACTGCGTTTTGTAGCACATAGCAGGTGAGTATTGGGCTGATTTTGTTTGTTTTAGAAAAACAAATGTGGAATCAGAAGTTGATGTTCAGGTCTAAGACATTAAGCCCCTATATCAGATTCTCTAGTCTATCTGCCATTGACGCAGCAAGGATCTATCTTAATGTAAAAATCTTCTATCCATGGTTTGTGTAGTAGCTTCTTAAGGACCCTACTCTCCAAGCTACAAAGAAATATACCATGTCCTCCACTCAGCTTATCTTCTTAATCAAAAGCTTGTCTCTCTTAATGAATTTTCCAATGATCCAAAATCTTGTGTCTCCATTCCATTCACTTATGGATGTGATTTAAAAAACAAAAACAAAAACAAAACCCAAAAAAACCTTGTGTCTTCTTTCTCAGTCATTTTGGAGGATAAAGTGTGGAACAAAGGAATACTATTTTCCAGAATAGTATAGGAGCCATGTGAATAAAGAGAAATATGACAAGTGTGAATTGTTACTTGTGTTATGTCAGTTTTGAAAGTGATTAGCAAATTTTGTGTGACAATAATGTTTGAGAGTAATGCTCTTTTAATCATTCTCCACAAAGAGAGTATCAGCATGAAGTGGTGGATGGGGCTGGGGGAGTTCAGGACCAGTGAATAGACATTTCACTTCCACTTTGATAGCTGACATTCTACTTTTTAAAATTTTTTGATCTTGCATATACTATTTTATATTTAAAAAAAGATCAAGAGAATGAAAAGAGAAACCATAGATGGGGGAAATATTTTCAAAAGATACACCTGATAAAGGACTATTATCCAAAATATACAAAGAACTTTTTAAAAATCAATAATAAGAACACAGATAACACAATAAATGGACTAAAGAGACTTAAAATATATTTCACCAAAGATATAGAGGTGGCGGATGAACATGTGAAAAGATGCTCCACATCATATATCATTAGAGAAATGCAAATTAAAACAATGAGCTACCATTGCACACCTATTAGAATGGCTAAATTCCAGAGCACCAAATGCTGACAAAGATGTGGAACAACAGGAGCTCTCATTCACTACTAGTGGGAATGCAAAATGGTACAACCACTTTCAAAGACAGTTTGGTGGTTCCTTACAAAACTAAATGTAGTCTTACCATAGGATTCACCAGTTGTGCTCATTGGTAATGCCCAAAACAGTTGAAAACTCATTATCTACACAAAAACCTACGCATGGATATTGATAGCAGCTTTCTTCTTTATTGTCAAAACTTGTAAGAAAGCAGGATATCCTTGAGTCAGTAAATGGATGATGAAACAGTAGTATATCCAGCCAATGGAAAATTTTTCAGCACTAGAAAGAATTTAGCCATGAAAAGAGACAGAAGAAACTTAATTTTGTGTTAAGTGAAAGAAGCCAATCTGAAAAGGCTGCATACTGTATAATTCCAACCATGTGACATTCTGGAGAAAGCAAAACTATGGGGAGACCATAAAAAGATCAGTGGATGCTAGGGTTGAGAGGGATTGTAAATAGGCAGAGCACAGAGGACTTTTAGAACAATGAAAATATTGTGTATGATATTATACTGGTGGACACATATCATATTACATTTATCTAAACCCATAGAATGTACAATATGAAGAGTAAACCCCAATGTAAACTATGGATTCTGGGTGATAATAATGTCAAGGTAAGTTCATTAGTTGTAATAAATGTACCACTCTGGTGGGGATGTTGATAATGGAGAGGCTATGCATGTGTCTGGGTAGGGAATATATAGGAAATCTCTGTACCTTCTGCTCAATTTTGCTGTGAACCTAAAACTACTATAAAAATAATCTATTAAAAAAGAGTTCAATTATTAAAAGCATAAAATAAACATTTAGAAATACTTTTTAGAACAATTACTAGTATTTTATAAGACACTAATAGTAGCTCTCTTAAGAACTTAGTAGTAGTGGCTGACACATAGTAGGTGTTGGATCAACATTTATTGACAGAACATGTACATATAAATGCATGAGTGTCTGCTCACTCATGCAAACACACCACTCAATAACTCAAAATACTTTTAGTCTTACAACCTAAGGAACACTCTAATTTAATCCAGGTTGGCCCTACTATATTAGATGAAGCAATTCCACCTCAAGAGCCTTTCCTAGAAGTTTTGTTTTTTTAGTGATCATCTCTGTATTTTGTTTTGTTTTTAAACTAGCCAGTAGTTTTGTAATCAGACTTTGGTTTAGAGATTTTGCTTTTGAAAATCCACTGACTATTTCTGTATCCCTTGAAAGTTGACAGCAGGACTGGCCAAATGTCAAAAACAATTCACAAAAATGCCAATACAGGATATTCTTCAACAGAAGGAATACATCTTTGGAAGATTCTCTGCCTGAGTTAATTAGTGTTCTTTCTGAAATCTTTGAGAGAAATATCGTAGAACTGCTTTTATTAGTGGTTTTATCCATAGCATACAAGTCATGACCAGCTTTTAGTTTGGCCTTAATACAGTGATATCTGTTCTGACAATCCCTGTCTTTTGATTGGAAAAGGGATTTCAGGAAGACTCATTATTAACTCTTGTTATGAGAAATTGGCTCCTCAGTGTGGAGTTTAGTATTTGAAATGATTTTTTTCTAGTCCTAGAATAATGGTTGGAATTGAAAGAAATGCTCTGTATTTGGTGGAGTCAGATGGGGTATCAGCCCAGGATTCCGCTATGTGGAAGTCCTGGATATTGGCCTTTCCCACTCTGTACTGCTCCCCCAAACCTCCCTACGTAAAGGAATCCTTTTAATCAAGGTAAATTCTCTTCCCTGTCAAAATGCATCAGCAGTCACCCTGAAGGTTGAACGAGGCTGACAGATTCTGAAATACCACTCCCGAACAAATGTCCTTTTGTAGCTCCTGATTCCTTTCCCTCTTTGCCTGGCCCCATTCTAGTTCCTTGATGCATGTGGTAGGTGAGATAAGATGCGGAACATTTTATATCTTGAGGAGCTGTACTCATTTTGCAATCATATACTGTGTTTAAAGCCATTTCATCAAGGTGTGTCAAACTAAAAATAGCTTCTCCATATCTTTCTTTCTGTTCCTCTCTCCTTGCCCTGAGAGACACATTATTTTACTTTCTAAACAATAGTCCTTGCATTTAGTACATATCTGTTCTAATAATTGCAGGGGAAAAAGTCTGACAGAACTAAAAAGTGACAGGTCATAAGAAAAAAAGACATAGGAGCAATTAGAACAACATAGATGTCTGGAAGGAGTTTTGGTAAAAACAAACAAACAAACAAACAAGAGATGCCTTATGTATAGTATTAAGTCAAAGACGTGGGAAGGGGGAGAAGGAATGTTTCCATGTTGTCACCCACAATAATTACCATGAATCATCAAGTAAAGTCTTAATTCCATTAAAATATAATTATAGAGCATATTTATATAGTACTTTTTATTTCTCAAAGCATATTCTCAAACATCATTTCCTTTGATGTAGCAGGGTAATGTCTGAATGAAGGGCAGCTTTAAAAAAACTATTTGGAAAAACTGTGGGCTAGAGAGATGAAATGGCTTTAAAATGTCCCACAGTAATAGAAGTGTCAGAATCATCATCTGCTGATTTTAACTTTCCCTGTGCACCATCTCTGATGCAAACTCACAGAAAGTCTTCTGCCTTGTTAACAGATAATGGTTCATTTACCCCTGAGTTATTAGGCCCATCTTTCACACCAGCTCAAAGAAGACATCAAAGAACTGGAGAACATATGTATAGAACAAGGCAGGATCAAGCTGCTAAGTCAGAGAATGATGGAGATGAAGAGATGGCAGGATTGCAGTAAAAGATTTAAGTTTTTATCACAAGAAAATGTTTGGAAAGAGAATAACCAAACCATTAATATGATGAATTAATAATTTGGACATTTATTGAGCACATATGATTCTAGAAACCATATTATGTGTTTAGGATGAAAGGATGATACATGGTTCCTTTGGGAGAAACACATTTTAACAAATATGGAAAAACCACACAGATGAGTCTTCTGGTTAAAAATGAGAATTTGAGGGCACCTGGGTGGCTCAGATGGTTAAGCGTCTGCCTTCAGCTCAGGTCATGACCCCAGGGTCCTGGGATCGAGTCCCGCATCGGGATCCCTGCTCAGCAGGAAGCCTGCTTCTCCCTCTGCCTCTCCCTCTTTCTCTCATGAATAAATAAGTAAATCTTTAAAAAAATGAGAATTTGAATACTATGCATTTAATTTAATTATCTTCCCTCCCAAATTTGCATTTATATGAACATATGTACATATGTGCATATTTATGTATGAATGCATGTAAATATATATATGTATATGTCTGTATGTATATATGTCTATGTGCATATGCACACACAAATAAGTTTACATCAGCATAGATAAGAAAGTCAGGAGTGTACAAAATGTCATGTTGACAGCATCAGATTGAAGGCTGGACCAATAAGCCCAATATCCAATAACTGAAGCCTTATTACAAAGGGTTATTAATCTATAACTTATAACTAAGAGGAAGGGATAATTTTGGAACAATAAATACACTAATCACACATGACCAACCACAATTTGTATATATGTCTATAAATTGTGTTCCTAAATTTATTCATAATGTTAGAGTTTTATCCCAACTACCATCATTATCTACCCTTTCCTGTCACCTTTATTTTAATTCACGTGGGGTACCATCCACCTCAGCCTAGGGGGCTTAACCATAGGGCTTGTGGCCAGTGGAATGTATTCAGTGGTCACAGCTTTGGCTTTAAGAATTGTCTTCTGCTCTGGCTCACCATCCTGTGGTCCTGTGATCCACCACGGGAAGCACATGGGTCAGATATCTGCTATCCTTGAAAGAGAAGATGTTTGGCACAAACTAAATCTGACCTGCTGCCAAGCCCATTCTATCCCAGCAAAGTCATAGCCTACCCAGAAAAGTAAGAAAACTAAGTGCTTGCTATTCTAACCTATTAAGATATTAAGGTTGCTTGTCACACAAAATCATTGTAGCAATAATTTGCTGATGTACCATGGGTCCTCACTTAGTATACATGGCATGGGGCCCATGCTATTTAAAGTAGGGGCATTACTGAAGAGGATTTGTTAATAAGCAAAATCATATCCGTTAGGAAGAGGGAGGGACAGCCCAGCTAACTTAAGTGTGTCACAACTCTCCTGAGGGGGAAAAAATCCAACCATTTTGCAAGTAGCAGCAAGGTTTGTTACCATATATTGCTCTTTCCAATTGTAATGTAAGGGTAAAGGTATGTCAGTCAGATGGGAGTACCCATTAGGGCAGGCAGCAGGGGTTGGATAAGGGTCAGCGGTAGTCAGGGAAAATTTCAATTTTTGAAAATGCAAAGATGCACAGAGTCGTCTCTGGAGGTATACCAGATAAGGAGGAGGCCTTGCAACTACCTCACAACTTGGACATCTGCACCACCTAGTGAATAAGGACCAGGTGCCTACTCAGGTTGAGTTGCTACAATGTCTGCAAACACAAATGATAACAACCCCAAACACAGAGAACTGAAGTTATGTCAGAAGAGTAAAACTTTCTCATGGAACAAATTCCTGTAGTTATAACTCCCTTCTTACTCCTCACTTACAACTGGCATCCTTATCTGGCAAAACAGAAGTGTAGAAAATAGCACAGAGCAACATAGTCATCTTCAGTGGTTTGCTGAGGAAATGTCTCTGTTTTATTTGGTGTTTTTGTGTGTGTGTGTGACTTCCTCTGGCCAGAGCCCCATGAAGGGAGAGTCTGAGCCTGGTGACCTCAAGGATTTTCCTGCTGTCCATACAGAAGTCATTCACATTGTGAGATTTGGGCTCCCTTGATGATTACCCGGGTCTCCCCCATCCCTCTGATCCCTATTCCTGTGTTTCAGAGAATTGGAGGATTGCCTTCCATATATTGAATCTTAGGCTAAAAAGTAATTTTTCCAAACGTATATTATATCTTGGAAAAATGTTCTCACAATATTGAATATGTGAATGGCATCCTTCCCTGTTTGGTCACACTGATACAGTTTTTTAAAACATACATATTTTTATATAATGTAAATATAAATGAAAATTTAGCATGATGCAGTCAAATATATGGGCTCTGTTTACCATCTTGAATAGAAACTTGGAAGCATTTCCAGAATCTAATGAACAAAATTGACAATGGATTATATATGGAAGAGAGTTGGAGGTTTTGTTTTGTTTGGGAGCCTGAGAAATGAAATTATATAAGGAAAGTACATGTAGAGGGAACTGAGTACAATTCTTTAGAGTGCTAACATTTAAGGACCAAATAATGGAAAAGGCAAGTCAAGAAAACTTAGACAAAATTTTCAAGGTTGTAAGGAGAAGAATCAAGGTATTGCACGGTCCTAGAAACAAAAAGGTTTGGAGAATGAGTGGGTAACAAAAAGTGACAAGTGATGCTGGAAAATGGGTATGATAAGGATTGAACTGGCCATCAGATTGGAAGGTTGGGTAGTCCTGGTGACCTTGGGGCGATCAGTATCAGGAAGGGGCGTGGGCCAGATTGCAATATTACGAAGTGAATGGAATAGGATGGAGTGAAGACTGCAAAAGTCAACAGCCCTTTTGGGAATTCAGTCAGCATGCCATCTCTCTCTCCTATGTTCTGATAATTTGTCACTTGACTATCTGCCCTATAGGGCAGTAAGATCTTGAGGGTAGGTACTATGTCTTTAATTTTTGTATCATCAGCATCTAGCAAAGAGCCTGGCACATAGTAATCATTCGTTAATGTTCCTAAATGAGTGAATTACCAGCTTTGGTGGCCAGTAAGCACCAGGTTGACAGGTATTTATACCATCTTTGGCAAAGGAGCCAGGGAAAGTGCGATCCTCCTGGAGAGAGCTCTCTCAAAGTCTTAGCAATGCTTTTCTGTGCAACCTGTAATAGATGGATTGCCGAAACTACAGTCTGCAGAAACTGCAAGGGTAATTTTAGGTCATCAAGATGTCATTTCCCTAAATGGAATAACTAGTCTCTTGCTGGTTGGAAATCAAGTGTATTATTGTCAGAGAGCTTTCGGTGTGGATACTGGTGATGGCCTTGCTGGTTTGAACTGAAGCTTTTAGCCCTCATTCTATAAGCATTAGATTTGGATCCACATTTAAAATGGAAAATGCTATTTAAAAATATCTGATAGCCCATTAAAGTTCATCGTTCTGTCATCTTACCATCTCCTCTCAAAAAGAAGTGCTGGGCTGTGCTCCTCTCTGCTGGAAGCGGCTTTTACAGTGACATAGCACACAAAAGCTGATTGTCACTTCTTGAAGGGGTACGATCTTCCCATCTCTGGATAGGTCACTTTTTAGAAAGCATTGTTCCAATTCAGCTAATTTCAGCCTGATCATTTTCTTCCGTTCAGTCTTCTAAAAGAGCATCCATTTTGCAACTCTAAATTCCATTTTGGTTTTTCTTAGTTTTCATCTCTCATAAAGTTTTTTTTTTCTTTTTGCCTTTTCCAACCAATACTAATTTAGTCCTATACCCACATACATATATTTGAATATATTTTTGTGTGTCTATAAATATATATGTTTATGTATATTCTGAGAATTTTTATACATTCATATATTTTATCATTAAGGAGATTAAAAGGAATAGACGGGTTCATTTGTCTATATATAGTGGAATGCTGGCCACAGTCTGTGATACCCCAAAGAAAAGTAGGTTTAGTGTTTACCTCCGTATCTTTTCCTGTTTGAAATGACCAGAGCAGAAGATATTATCTCTATTTAAGGCTTGTCTGAGGTCTGACTGATTGGCTAATATCCCTTTTGTTTGAGTCTGACATGAGGGTCCAGACTGATATTGCGATAATAAGCTCAAGGACATAGGCATAATTAAGATGGTGACACCCTGGATTGAAACAAAGTATCTTTCTCTCATTCTCTCTTTCCTCACTCTCATCCCTTCCAACTTCTCTTCCATACAAGATGTTTAAATGTCTGGTCCCTTATATAGACTCAAAATTGCCGCTGAGACGTCTCTTTCTGTTCAATTTACCACCCCTTCCTCCATAATGTTTCCCTGACCATTACATTCATAGGGATCTCTCCTCACTCTGAAATCACTCAGCATTATTTAGCTATGTCTCTGTGTTCTTCATATGCAATGTTGATATTTTATTTTTTAATAGTATATGGCTGCATTCTAATCTTTTTAGGGTCAGGATACTAATTATTTTCAGCTCTGTTTCTCCTTTAGTCTTAGAGAATACCTGACATAGTAGGTGTTCAATCAGCATATTTGTTGGTTCACTGACTAGATCACCTTTTAAAATTCTATTTTTAAATGTCTGATTGTAGTTTTCAATTTTATGTAACCTTTAGTTAAATGGCTCTTCTGCTAGGCAACCAGTTTGGGCTGATCCCTTAGGACCCTTCTCAAGAACAAATTTGTTTTATTTCAAAATGGCAGACAATGTTTGGTTATAAATTTGATAATCATTAAGATAACGTATAGCTGCCTATCTGAAGGTCTCAAAATAATCCAAATATTTATAGAGTGATTAATGGTTTTATAGAATATCTCACTCATAAGATTTTATTTTTTTCACAATTATTTACAGCAAGTATGTAAGCTAAATATTACTCCATATTAGAGAAAGGTTAAATGTCTTAACTTGCTGAATGTCACAAAGCCATCAGATAGCAAACTGGAACTGGAAACCTAGTTTTCTGATTCCAGGACTAATGGGGTTTTGTTTGTTATTCGTTTCTCTTCTAAAGTGTTCCTTTGGATATTTAAAAATTTTGTGTGCTCCTTCACTGTTTCCCTGGAAATTAGAGCATTTATATTGTTTTTATTTAGTTTTGCACTCTATTGTGGTAACTCTGCCTTCTGTGGCTATATAAACGGTTTTCCCAGAGTGAATGTTTTTTTAGCAAATTTGTAGCATGGTATTTTAAACAGAGTCCTTCAAATGAAATTTTAAAAGGTTGGCATGTTCGGGCTGACCTTTACACAGAGTGAATCTAACTTGACATTTCCCATACTTTAAGATGAGGCTTCTCCATGATTGCTTCCTCTCCCCACCCTGCCTGCCTTAATTATTCCTGATCTCTTACACTAAAGCTTTGCTTAAGTGAACTCCACTGTACCTACCAGTGGCCTCCCAGAAGAGCAGGTCAAAAGCAATTACCATTACAAAGTAATAGGCCTATTCTTAGTAGAACCAAGACTTATATGAAGAGTACTTTTACTGCCTTTCTGTGGCTGAGTCAGTGCAGAAAGGCTTCCCTGCAGAGCCTGGCACATCATCCTACACAAAGCAAGCTCCCTAAATATAATGTCATCATTATCAGCTGAGTCCTTAAATTCTCCCAAAGAAAGATACTAAGCATCAAAAGCAGGATAAGGGTATATCTCTGTCCTGGATTGACTAGTGTCCCCCAAATGTATGTCTAAACAGAACCTCAGAATGTAGCCTTTTTTGGAAATAGGGTCTTTGCAAATATAATTGGTTATGATGTGGCCATACTGTTTTAGAGTGAACCTAAAATCCAATATATCTTGCCTCCTTATAAGAAGAGGATAGAACACACAGACACACTGACACAGGAGAAAAGGGGCAGAAATTGGAGGGATTTAGATACAAGGCAAGGAATGCCCCGGATTTTAGGCAACACCAGAGGCTAAGACAAAGCCATGGAATAGATCCTCCCTTTGAGCCTTCAGAATATGACTCTGCTGATACCTTGATCTTGGACTTCCAGCCTCCAGAACTGTGAGAGCATGTATTTCTGTTGTTTTAAGCTACTTGATTTTTACAGCATCCCTAGAAAACCAATATAAGCTTCTACCCTTGCAACACTTGTGTTTTCTTTGAGGGGACAGCATATCTACAAGCCCTGGTGCTAGGAATTGGCTGCCTTGGTAGTTTAAGTGTGTCTTAGCCAATTCAGGGATGGGAGTCCAATGAACTAGTGTGATCAGTGTAGAGACCATGGGGAGGTATGAATGGACATGGACTTTGAAAGTTAAGTGAAACATATAAAATTATAAGGAGTGGAGGGGAGAGACATTCCAGGGAGACGACTCTTTTTTTTTAAATTTTATTTTATTATGTTAGTCACAATACATTACATCATTAGTTTTTGATGTAGTGTTCCATGATTCATTGTTTGTATATAACACCCAGTGCTCCATGCAATACATGGCCTCCTTAATACCCATCACCAGGTTAACCCATCCCCCTCTCCCCCTTCCCTCTAGAACCGTCAGTGGGTTTCTCAGAGTCCATAGTCTCTCATGGTTCATCCTCCCTCTGATTTCCCCCCTTCATTTTTCCCTTCCTACTATCTTCTTTTTTTTAGATTTTATTTATTTATTTATTTTTATTATGTTATGTTAATCACCATACATTACATTATTAGTTTTTGATGTAGTGTTCCGTGATTCATTGTTTGCGTATAACACCCAGTACTACATTCAATACATGCCCTCTTTAATACCCATCACCAGGCTAACCCATCCACCCATCCCCCTCCCCTCTAGAACCATCAGTTTATTTCTCAGAGTTCATAGTATCTCATGGCTCGTCTCCCCCTCTGATTTCCTCCCCTTCATTTTTCCCTTCCTACTATCTTCTTTTTTTTAAAAACATATAATGTATTATTTCTTTCAGAGGTACAGGTCTGTGATTCAACAGTCTTACACATTTCACAGCACTAACCATAGCACGTACCCTCCCCAGTGTCTATCACACGGCCACTCCATCCCTCCCACCCCACCCCCACTCCAGCAACTCTCAGTTTGTTTCCTTTACACAGAGTGTAAAGATTAAAAATTCCTCATATCAGTGAGATAATATGATACAAATCTTTCTCTGATTGGCTTATTTTGCTCAGCATAATACCCTCCAGTTCCATCCACGTCGTTGCAATGGCAAGATTTCATTCCTTTTGATGGCGGCATAATATTCCATTGTGTATGTATATATATATACACATATATATATATGTATATATATATATATATATATACATATATATATATATACCGCATCTTCTTTATCCATTCATCTGTCGATGGACATCTTGTCCCTTACCATTGGCTATTGTGGACATGGCTGTTAAAAACATCAGGGTGCATATACCCCTTCGGATCCCTACATTTGTATCTTTGGAGTGAATACCCAGTAGTGCAATTGCTGGTTCCTAAGGTAGCTCTATTTTCAACTTTTTGAGGAACCTCCATACTGTTTTCCAGAGTGGCTGCACCAGCTTGCATTCCCACCAACAGTGTAGGAGGGTTCCCCTTTCTCTGCATCCCTGCCAACATCTGTCATTTCCTGATTTGTTAATTTTAGCCATTCTGACTGGTGTGAGGTGGTGTCTCATTGAGGTTTTCATTTGGATTTCCCTGATGCCAAATGATGTTGAGCACTTCCTCATGTGTCTGTCGGCCATTTGGATGTCTTCTTTGGAAAAATGTCTGTTCATGTCTTCTGCCCATTTCTTGATTGGATTATTTGTTCTTTGAGGATTGAGTTTGATAAGTTCTTTATAGATTTTGGATACTAGCCCTTTATCAGATATGTCATTTGCAAATATCTTCCCCCATTCTGTCGGTTGTCTTTTGGTTTTGTTGACTGTTTCCTTTGCTGTGCAAAAGCTTTTTATCTTGATGAAGTCCCAATAGTTCATTTTTGCCCTTGCTTCCCTTGTCTTTGGCGATGTTTCTAGGAAGAAGTTGCTGCAGCTGAGGTCAAAGAGGTTGCTGCCTGTGTTCTCCTCCAGGATTTTGATGGACTCCTGTCTCATGTTTAGGTCTTTCAACCATTTTGAGTCTATTTTTGCGTGTGGTGTAAGGAAACGGTCCAGTTTCATTCAACACCATTTGTTGAAGAGACTGTCTGTTTTCCATTGGACAGTCTTTCCTGCTTTGTCAAAGATTAGTTGGCCATAGAGTTGAGGGTCCATTTGTGGGCTCTCTATTCTGTTCCATTGATCTATGTGTCTGTTTTTGTGCCAGTACCATACTGTCTTGGTGATTACAGCTTTGTAATAGAGCTTGAAGTCTGGAATTGTGATGCCATCAGCTTTGCTTTTCTTTCTCAACATTCTCTGGCTATTTGGGGTCTTTTTTGGTTCCATACAAATTATAGGATTATTTGTTCCATTTCTTTGAAAAAAGTTGATGGTATTTTGATAGAGATTACATTAAATATGTAGATTGCTCTAGGTAGTGTAGACATATTCACAATATTTGTTCTTTTATTCCATGAGCATGGAACGTTTTTCCATTTCTTTGTGTCTTCCTCAATTTCTTTCATGTGTATTCTATAGTTTTCTGAGTACAGATTCTTTACCTCTTTGGTTTTATTTATTCTTAGGTATCTTATGGCTTTGGGTGCAATTGTAAATGGGATCGACTCCTTAATTTCTCTTTCTTCTGTCTTGTTGCTGGTGTACAGATATACGACTGATTTCTGTGCATTGATTTTATATCCTGCCACTTTACTGAATTCCTGTATGAATTCTAGCAGTTTTGGGGTGGAGTCTTTTGGGTTTTCCCCATAAAGTATCATATCATCTGCAGAGAGTGAGAGTTTGACTTCTTTGCCTATTCGGATGCCTTTTATTTCTTTTTGTTGTCTGATTGCTGAGGCTAGGACTTCTAATACTATGTTGAATAGCAGTGGTGATAGTGGACATCCCTGCTGTGTTCCTGAACTTAAGGGAAAATCTCTCAGTTTTTCCCCATTGAGAATGATATTCGCTGTAGGTTTTTCATAGATGGCTTTTATGATATTGAGTTATGTACCCTGTATCCCTACACTCTGAAGAGTTTTAATCAAGAAAGGATGCTGTACTTTGTCACATGCTTTTTCTGCATCTATTGAGAGGATCATATGATTCTTGTTCAATTTACGGATGTTGAACCAACCTTGCAGCTGAGGAATAAATCCCACTTGGTCATTGTGAATAATCCTTTTAAGGTATTGTTGGATCCTATTGGCCAGTATTTTGGTGTGAATTTTTGCATCCATGTTCATCAGGAATATTGGTCTGTAATTCTCCTTTTTGATGGGGTTTTTGTCTGGTTTTGGGATCAAGGTAATGCTGGCCTCATAAAATGAGTTTGGAAGTTTTCCTTCCATTTCTGTTTTTTGGAACAGTTTCAGAAGAATAGGTATTAATTCTTCTTTAAATGTTTGTAGAATTCCCCTGGGAAGCCATCTGGCTTTGGGCTCTTGTTTTTTGGGAGATTTTTGATTACTCATTCAATTTCCATACTGGTTATGGGTCTGTTCAGGTTTTTTATTTTTTCCTTGTTCAGTTTTGGTAGTTTATAGTTCTCTAGGAATGCATCCATTTTTTCCAGATTGTCTAATTTGCCGGCATATAGTTGCTCATAATATGTTCTTATAATTGTTTGTACTTCTTTGGTGTAGGTTGCGATCTCTCCTCTTTCATTCATGATTTTGTTGATTTGGGTCCTTTCTCTTTTCTTTTTGATAAGTCTGGCCAGGGGTTTATCCATCTTGTTAATTTTTTCAAAGAACCAGTTCCTAGTTTCGTCGATCTGTTCTACTGTTCTTTTGGTTTCTATTTCATTGATTTCTGCTCTGATCTTTAGTATTTCTCTTCTCTTGCTGGGTTTAGGCTTTATTTGCTGTTCTTTCTCCACCTCCTTTAGGTGTAGGGTTAGGTTGTGTATTTGTGACCTTTTTCGTTTCTTGAGTAAGGCTTGTATTACTATATACTTTCCTCTTAGGACCGCCTTTGTTGCATCCCAAAGATTTTGAACAGTTGTGTTTCATTTTCATTTGTTTCCATGAATTTTTTTAATTCTTCTTTAATTTCCTGGGTGACCCATTCCTTCTTTAGTAGGATGCTCTTTAGCCTCCATGTATTTGAATTCTTTCCGACTTTCCTCTTGTGATTGAGTTCTAGTTTCAAAGCATTGTGGTCTGAAAATATACAGGGAATGATCCCAATCTTTTGATACCAGTTGAGACCTGATTTGTGACCTAGGATGTGATCTATTCTAGAGAATGTTCCATGGGCACTAGAGAAGAATGTGTATTCTGTTGCTTTGGGATGGAATGTTCTGAATATATCTGTGAAGTCCATTTGGTCCAGTGTGTCATTTAAAGCCTTTATTTCCTTGTTGGTCTTTTGCTTAGATGATCCTTCCATTTCAGTGAGGGGAGTGTTAAAGTCCCCTACTATTATTGTATTGTTGTCCATGTGTTTTTTTTTTTTTTATTTTTTTTTATTAATAGGCTTAAATAATAATTAAATGGGATTAAATAATCCCATGTTAGGGGCATAGATATTTACAATTGTTAGATCTTCTTGTTGGATAGACTCTTTAAGTAGGATATAGTGTCCTTCCTCATCTCTTATTATAGTCTTTGGTTTACAGTCTAATTTGTCTGATATAAGGATTGCCACCCCAGCTTTCTTTCTGTGTCCATTAGCATGGTAAATCATTTTCCACCCCCTCACTTTCAATCTGGAGGTGTCTTTGGATCTAAAATGAGTCTCTTGCAGTCATTATATTGATGGGTCTTTTTTTTTTTATCCAATCTGATAGCCTGTGTCTTTTGATTGGGGCATTTAGCCCATTTACATTCAGGGTAAGTATTGAAAGCTATGAATTTAGTCCCATTGTATTGCCTAGAAGGTGACTGTTACTGTTTATTGTCTCTATTCCTTTCTGGTCTATGTTACTTTTAGGCTCTCTCTTTGCTTAGTGGAGCCCTTTCAATATTTCTTGTAGGGCTCGTTTGGTGTTTCCAAGTTCTTTTAGTTTTTGTTTGTCCTGGAAGCTTTGTATCTCTCCTTCTATTTTCAGTGACAGCCTAGCTGGATATAGTATTTTTGGCTGCATATTTTTCTCATTTAATGTTTTGAATATATCATGCCAGTCCTTTCTGGCCTGCCAGGTCTCCTCTGTGGATAGGTCTGCTGCCAATCTAATGTTTCTACCATTGTAGTTTACAGACCTCTTGTCCTGAGCTGCTTTTAGGATTTTCTCTTTGTCTCTGAGACTTGTAAGTTTTACTATTAGATGTCAGGGTGTTGACCTATTTTTATTGATTTTTAGGGGGCGTTCTCTGTGCCTCTTGGATTTTGATGCCTGTTTTCTTTAGGGAAATAACTCTTAAGCTTTATACAGAATTTAGGGGAGTGGGTGTGAATTATGGAGAACCCTATACTAAGAGTAGGTCCACGTTTTAAGATTGTACCCTATAGATGGAATGGGGGCATTGAAGGTAGCAAAACTGAGGAAATGCATTCATCATCCTTTCACCAATTATTGATAAGGTTATTTTTCATTCCATTTCCAATCTATTAAAGACTGTATACAAAAAAAAAATGAAAAAATAAAAAATAATACTGTAGGGAAGTCTGTATTACTTAGAGGAAAGAGAAAGAAGTCCCAGCTTTGATTTTTCCCAACACTTTGTTTGAATGAATCACTGTCAGTTCTTGTCAGCCTACTTTAATTTGGCACAATGAGTGCCTAGTGTCCTGTGAAACTGTATCTCAGCCTGGCATGCTGTGAGATAGTCATTGAGAGATTGATTATTCTTTCCTTTTTCACTGGAAGGAGTGTTTTCTTGGGAGGCTATTCCTGGGGGGTCTTCCAGGGCAGGTATGCATGTGAGTTCTGCTGCTTCACCCTATCTTGGTCAAGAATCAAGACCTGTGCTCTTGTAGTGTGTCTGTATTTATATGTCTCCTTCCAGAAAGTGAGGCAAACCCAACAAGGCTTTCTCTTAAACTTAAGGACATTATGGCATGTATTTTTTCTCAAACCATGGTACAGTGGTATTGCCTTTGGTAACAGTTGAGCAAATTGTGGATCAGAAAGGCTATTACTTGTAGACTATGACCACTCTGAAGGCATTTACTTCAGGAATACCTGAGTACAACACAATAGATTTGGTCAGAAAAAGAATAGAAAGTGAGATTCCATGATAGTGTTTATTTTTTGCACTTTCATTTTGATAGTTAGTTGGTATATTTGCCATTGGTAATGAGATATTTTAAATGCTCAGGAATTTCTGTCTCTTTTAAACATGTATTTCATGTTCAATAAATATATAATAATATTGAAAGTCCAGAAGTGAGTAGATTAAATAAGATAAATAATATTCACAATGTCAGACATTGAATGAATGAAGGAATGAATGAAGTTTTACATCTAATTTCACATATACTTTCTGGCCACACATGTTTTCTAAATATATTTTAAATTACGTGTTTTCATAAGGCATTTTACTAGCTGAAATATGAAATGTGTTCATTTTTGCTATGAGGTTGAATTAAGAGTTATATGAAAATGCATAAGAAATTTCTTTTCTAATTTCAAAATCTGGTGGGTAGGTGGGTTCTAGTAAATTAAAAGTTACTATATAATATGATATGTAATAGACTATTCTATCTGAGGCATAATCTAGGGGCCAAGGATGGAGATCAGTTAGCACCATTTCTTCCCTTAAGAGCTCATATGTTGACTTTACTAGAGAAAGCTGCATTGTACTCTATGGTAAAAGAGGGATAGTATAGCAAGTAGGCCCAGAGAAGGGAGCCCCTAACACTGTCTGGATCACACACAAAGACTCTGGTAGAAGTGACTAAACAAAGATCCAGTTATCTAACTGGATTTAAAAATGGAAAAAAAGCCCAGGCCACCCCATGTGACTTCTGTGATATCATCTGCATGAAAAGAAGGCCAGTAGGGTCTGGGATAACCATTATAATTTTTTAAAGATTTACTTTTTTGAGAGAGGTGAGAGAGGGGCGGAAGGAGAGGGAGAGAGAGAACCCCAAGGAGACTCCCTGCTGAGCATAGAGCCCAACTTGGGGCTCAATCTCATGACCTCGAGATCATGACCTGAGCCAAAACCAAGAGTCAGACACTCAACCAACTGAGCCACCAAGGTGCCCCAAGGTATGGTCTTTTGATACTGTTTAAAATGTTCTAAGGGAGGCCTTGGGATAATCTTGATTGGCCTCCAACACTGATTGTACTTTGTAAACCTCTTGCTACTTCCTACATTGCACCTATTACCACTCCCCAGCCTAAATTTCCAGGAGGATTCTTACTTCCCCTTTCCTGGTGAAAGTTAACGAACAAGATGTTAGTGTTCCCACTTTGATACAAGAGGAGAAATATGAAGTGATTGTTTGGGACTCTTATCTGGAAAGGAAAGCTGTATAGAGGAGAGACCTAACAGAAGAGATGGTTGTGACTGGCAACATCTTAGAAAGAAAGTTATCATTCTGTATAATTGCTTAGGATGCATAGTGTCAAGGGTAAAAAGGCAGTGATCAATTGATTCCAAACTTGCAGTGCTGCAAAAGCATTCTCTGGGGATCCAAGCTTAGCCAATCCTCACACACTTCCAGGATTATCTATTTGATTTTCACTGCCCAACTTAGGAAGTTTTCTTTTGTTGTTGGTTTTTTGTTTTCTTGTTTTGAAAATGATGTTTCTGGATATTTAATCCCTATTATTAATGCATCCCCTCCCCATTCCCATATTTCAATTGGATGTTGTAGACAATGTTTCAGGGGTGTGCACATCATTGTAGAACCAGAAGAGACTAACTCCACAGAGAGGAATGATTAGGTCAAAATTAATTATCAATAAGTATGTGACAAGGAGTTAAATTACATACAGTGACTTGCTCACCACATGATTTTGTACAGAGACAATGTTAAGGAGTGTGGAGTGGACAATTGTACACTGTGTGTCTACACAGTTATGAGTGTGTATGGGCCCCCTAGAGTTTTGGCAATGAGAGTACTGTGCATTCAAAATAGCACAAAGCAAATACACAAGAAAATGCTGTGCTTCAGTTCCCCAAATTTCCACTCAAGTCCTTTCCATTTATCACCGAGACGTTTCCAAGGTAACTTCAATCTCAACCCACAGGCCATTGCAAATCAGAGTCAGTTGCTAGAATTTCTAGGGAAAGCTGAATGGGGCCAGCATTCTTCTGTGGCACTTTCTGCAAGTAGGTGAGCAGGAAGCCATCTGAGAGAGAGTACTATAGGGTGTACTCTTTTGGGTGGGGCTATAGGAGATTAACAAGAACCTGATAGTTCAGACCATGCCTCCATGGGCAATGCGCCTTCATCATGTGTTCCCTGCAGGCCTATGCAACCCATATAGAAATGCATTACAACTAGATCCCACAGAAAGCATCTCCCTAGACACCAAACAGAACATAACTCCTAGAATGAGCCCATTTGGCTTTTTCCTTCCTAGATCATTGAGATTTAGGCCTCAAATCACACCTAAAAGTCAACTTGTGGAATCAGTGTATCTAGCACTTGTTTTAGTTCTTTGGGGCTGCTATAACAAAATACCCAGACTGGGTGGCTTATAAGCAATAGAAATTTATTTCTCATGGTTCTAGAGGCTGAGAAGTCAAAGATCAAGGTCCTGATAGCTTGATCAAGTCAAAGATCATGTCCGGTGAGGAACTACTTTCTGGTTCATAGATAGTGACTTCTCACTGTGTCTTCCCATGGTGGAAGGGCTGGGGAGCTCTGTGGGACCTCTCTTATAAGGGCACTAATGACCTGTTCATCCATAAGGGCCCCATCTTTTATTTGTTTATTTATTCTTTGAAAGATTTATTTATTGATCTGAGAGAGAGTGGGGGAAGAGGCACAGAGGGAGAGAATCTTCAAGCAGGCTCCACCCTGAGCACAGAGCCCAACTCCACTGGAGACTTGATCTCAGGACTAATGAGATCATGATCTAAGCCAAAACCAAGAGTTGGATGCTCAACCAACTAAGCCACCCAGGCACCCCAGGGCCCCACCTTTTAATACCATCTCTTTGGGAATTAGAATTTCAACATATGAATTTGTGGGGATGAAGACATTCAGACCACAGCAGCACTATCTGAAGTCACTTTATCTTACTGTAAATATCCCATGAGAACAGTCGGTATAGCTTTTCCTTTCTCATCTCAAAAATTCCCCTGCTTAACTTGAAGTATTGATGTTACCTACTGTCTGCAGGGGGGCACGTACTGCATGGAGCACTGGGTATACAAAAACAATGGATTGTGGATGACCACATCAAAAACTAATGATGTATTGTATGGTGACTAACATAACATAATAAAATTAAAAAAAAATATATATATATATACACAGTCCCTTTAAATGGCATTTTTTGAGGTATTGCAGCAGACGACCCCCAAATCACTTCCAATTTTTTAGGCTTTCCCTTGAACTTTTAAAGAGATGTTTTTTATTTTATTTTATTTTATTTTATTTTATTTTATTTTATTTTATTTTATTTTATTTTATTTTAATTTAATTTAATTTTATTATTTAATTTTATTTATTTTTTAAGATTTTATTTATTTATTTAACAGAGAGAGAGAGATAGCGAGAGCAGGAACACAAGCAGAGGGAGTGGGAGAGGGAGAATCAGGCTTCCCGCCAAGCAGGAAGCCTGATGCTCCCCAGGGATCATGACCTGAGCTGAAGGCAGATGCTTAATGACTGAGCCACCCAGGCACCCTGAGATGTTATTTTAAAAAGAAAAGAAGAAAGCTCTTTTTCCATCTTTTGAGAATGAATGGAACCAGCAGAGAAAGAGAAGATTTTATAAACATTAGAAAAAAAAAGAAAATGCAAAGAAAGTTATTTGTTGTTCTGTACTTCAGAATAACCTGACATTACTCTTACCCTGAGCATGGAAGACGAATCTCACAGAACTTTTGTTGCCCCGGGCTTTAGGACCATGGTTGTAGAGGTGAATTGATTTCTGAGGTTCTGTAATAATTTTCAAAACTTTCATATTCCCTCTCATTTGTAGAGCTGCAGAATATCAATGAGGGACTTTGTTATGTCTTTGAATAAGTTTCCTACCTCTTTACCACTGGAGCAATGGATATCTGACTAGGCTCTGAGCTCCATGAAAGAGACCATCATTTCCCAACCCACTCCATCTTTCTATTTCCAATTCCAATGGAGTGCCCAGGATTATTTTTTAAATAGTAAATTTTTTTGAGCAATTGGATAAATGAAACAATTATGGAGAGAGATGCTAACTGTAGAAAAGGCAAATATAGGGAGTCTAAGATAATGAAACCAAACAGGATTAGAGAAGGTGGCCATCTTTGAAAAACAGACATTGTGATCAAGAATAAGGAGTTCCATACATTCACTTCCCAGGAAGTTTCTTATGTTTTGGAATTGTTTTAAATACCTTATAATATAAAACATCTCTTCTAGTATAATATGTTTTTTGTGTGTGTGTGTGTCTCTGTGTGTATGCCAAACCTCAGTCAGTTGAAATTTCCTTCAAAGAAACTAAAGGAGGAAATTACTACACTTTGGTCCTTTTTAAAATATATTTTTGTCGTGGGGGTATTGTTTTTCATACCTGGTAATTATGACATCTTCCTGTGTGTCATCAAGAAAAGTCATTATCTGTCTGTTTAATGTGTGATTTGATCATTAATAAGAGTGTTGATAAAACTTAGCTGGTGATTAAACTGGAGTCCTCAATCTGAAGTTGTTCACATCCCTGAAGATCCACCTGGAGAGAACCCAGAGATCTCAGAGATGTAATGGACTCATAGTGAGTCATCGAATTGAGTTTTGTTGTTGTTGTTATTAATGGCCAAGCTAAGGATTTAATTTGGTAGGCTGTGAGTGTAAACACATTATCCATCGTCAATGTCATGGTTTGGCCACAAATAAAGCCTTTTAATAATTAGATTTTACGAATTTTTTATTTTACTCACCATGAGGGAGGGGTGAATAAGTAAATGTGTTTGCCTTAATTATCTCATTTAACCTAACAGTGGCCACATTATATCCATCATCTATCTATCTATCTATCTATCTATCTACCTATCATCTATCTATCTATCTATCTATCATCTATCTATCTATATGTATATATCTCCATTACCCTCTCTGTACCTCTCATTATTTTTCCTCTCTCTTTCTCTTCATCTCCTTCTTATTTATTTATTTATTTATTATTATTATTTTTTTTTAATAAAGGATTACATGGAATGGGAACCCAAACTAGGAGGGATCTCTTTCCTCTCTGCCTCATTTCTTGGTAGGTAGAGAGAAGTGGACTTTGGACTTTTCCCAAAAACTTCTACTTTTACCCTTAGAGGAGAAGAGGCCTTGGGTTTAGGAAATAAGAGCATTGTCATATTTTAGTGTGAGTCATTGTCTATAAATGCCCTCAACCATCACCTTTTTCTTGGCATTATACTTCCCGAGAAACTTCCCTTCAGGCCATGGAGAGGGGCATTTAGGTATGAGGAGTGACTGAGGTTCAGGAATCTCAAGAGATTTGGATGTGATTTAGTGTCCAGGGTTTTCAGTTGCCAAATTGCTGGAGTCAGAAGGCCTGGCCTTAGGAACTGTTTTACTTAGTCTCCTGTCCTGATCTGTATTCTTCTGCAACATGGGCATGATATCTCCTCTCCCTGCTTCACTGATGTGTTCTGAGGATCAGATTAAATAGGGCAGAAAAAGCATTAATTATAACAGAAAAAAAAGATGATGGAATTGTATTATGCTTGATAAAACAACAAAAGAAGTCATTAAGAGAGAAAAAGCAATCCTCATTGGAGAAAGTTACTGACTATACACCTATCCAACAAAGACTCCTCTTTAGAATATATAGAGTAGTCTTAAAAATCAATAAGAAAAAGGGAAAACAATGCAGTAGAAAAATAGGCAAAAATGTGAGCATAACTCCTCAAAGGAGGATGTCAAATGACCAGTAAAAAAGTGAAAAGGTGCTTAACTTTATTAATTATTTGGCATGTCACAGACAATGTCCAAATGGTAAATAAATGTATGAGAATGTGATCAGTTGGGGGTCATTTAATCAAAATGTGATACCAGCTATACTTTCATCAAAATTGCTAAAACAACAATAATAGTAATAATGCCATAAAAACTGCATGTTGAGTATGTAGGGCCACTGGGATACTCATCATACAATGATGGTAATGGTGTACATTTCTATAACCATTTTAAAATACTGTTTGTTAGTATCTACTACAATTGAACATCTGTACACTTTAGGACTCAACAGTTCCACTTCTGAAATTTTCCTATAGAAATTCACATATATATTCACCAAAATACATGTACAAAAATGTTTGCAGCAGAACTATTCATAATGCTGTAAATAAGTAATTACCCAAATGTCCACCAACAGAGGAATATATAAATTGTGGTTAATTTGAAAAATGGGATGCTACACAGTAATGACACTGAATGAATTACAACTCCATGCAACCATATGGGTGACTCTCAAATGTAATGTTGACTGAAAGAAGGAAGATACAAAATAATTATTATCATGTGATTTTATTTATATAAAGTTCCAGAGCAGGCAAACTAATTGTTGGTAATAAAAGACAGGATAATTTTCTATTACCTCCTTGGGTGGAGGTAGTGACTGTTGAGGGGCCAAGAGGGAGACTTCTATTGTACTAATATTCTTTTCCTTGAGTTGCATAGCTGGTTACAAAGGGGTATTGAATTCTGAAAATTCAACTGGCTGAATACTTATGATGTAAGCACTACTCTGTATGTCTATTATACCTCAATACAAAGGTTAAAAATACTATCCGTAAGTTGTCTTGAGATTCAGAAATGATGGAAAATTTTTCCAGTAGAAATGCATTCTATTTGTCAGAAATTCTATGCATGGGAAAGAGAAATTATGACCTGTTTCTAGTCAAGGAACAAGTTCAGACTAAGAAAAAATTGATGTAGATTTGAATTCAATGGAGGAGAATCAAGGAATTAATGAAAGGAGAATATTTATGGTATAATCCTGGATTTATGTGTAAACAAGGCTGACTAGAAATTGGAGAAAAAGTAGCTGGCATGAAGTTCTGGTAGAACTCCAATTTAAAGAGTTTGTTCTGAATTCTGAGATATTGAAAGAGTTTGATCTCTTACCACAGAATTAAAAAACCGGTAGAATGATAGAAGGACCAGATGTGGGGGTCTGAAGTCCAACATGGAATGAAGGGAGAGGTGAGATGGAAGAAGGGACAGTTAGGTACAATGAATGAAGTCCTTGGTCATGAAGTTACCGGGGCCTATAAATTCTTTTTTATTTAACCAGACTATCATGTGTTATGACAGAAACTAAAGTCAACATCTGTTCTAAGTGTTCTCACAGAACTGGAACTTCATTATGAGTTTATGTATTTGTCCACATATACTAAATATATTTACAGTGAGGAATCTCAACTATCCTCTAATATGTGGGAAAACTATAATTTTTGGTTTTAAAGCATCGTTAAAAAACCTGGCGGACTTCTCTTCCTTCTCAGCCAAAATGGAGTAGTAGATTGCACTCCATTTATGAACCAGCAGTACGTTAACTTGCAGCGTGGGTAGGATTACCATAAATTAAGGCAAAACTACAACGCTAAGCAAAAGAACAGAATGTGTTTGGCAAAGGGCTATCCTTGACTTTGTAATCATTTGTTTTAGTTCTAATCTGCACACTTCAGTAATCCGCCAGCCAAAGAGGCTTGTGAATTAGCAAGGTTTAGCTGTTTATAAAACACATGCATAAATATATGCGGGGACTGTGTTTGCATACAGGGTGTGTGCTTCTGTGTGCAGATGCAACTGTGTGGGAATGGGCAAAACTCTGGATGTCTTGGGGGTAATGTGAATGTGTGGGTCTGTGTATCTGTGTGTTGAGTGGGTATGTATGTCAGTGTGTGAGGAGGAGTTGGAGTTGTTATGCACACAGTTGTGCTGGCAAGAATGTTCTCATAAAGGACTGACACAGCCAGAGGTTTGTGCAATTGCTGCCTAGTCTATTCAACCACAATCAGTATAATCATGGAGCAGATGGGGATCTTCAAGATGTTCTGTAGAAGAGGTCACAGCGAGAAGAGATGGTGTGCTCAGAGTCACATGAATAATAGAGAACAACTCCTGAAAATAACTACAGAATGAAGGAATTTTTAAGTCCATTGAGTAAGACTGGCTCTAAGAGTTGTAATCAGAATCAGAAGTCAACAGTTGGAAGGTAGGCGCTTCCCACTCAGGGTACTCTCAGTGTCACTTTCTTTATTTGCTTTGGTGTGATAAAATGGTGGCCATCGTCCCACTTGCTGGAGCCTTTGGAGACTAAAGACTGAAACACAGGGAGGATATAAGGGACATTTTGGTATGTTTATTTAAGAGACCCTGGTATTTACAAGGTGCACATACCAGTATACCTATATGTGTGTATACATGGCTTTAAGTATACAGAAACTCAGTAGTGACAGTATACTATGAGGTCAATAAGTGACCTTCCCTTCCATGCTTACTTATGTATTAAATTCTCCTAATAAGAGGAAATAGCTTTTTCTTTCCCACATGACAGGGGGGTAGCAATTGGTCTCCCTAGGAAGCTTGGGAGTCATCTGGAGGGGTAACAAACTGATATTTATTTTTTTTTTTAAGATTTTATTTATTTGACAGAGAGAGACAGCGAGAGAGGGAATATAAGTAGGGGGAGTGGGAGAGGGAGAAGCAGGCTTCACGCTGAGCAGGGAGCCTGATGTGGGGCTCAGTCCCAGGACCCTGGGATCATGACCTGACCCGAAGGCAGACGCCTAAAGACTGAGCACCCAGGTGCCCCAACAAACTGATATTTAGAGTCCTTCCCAAGAACAGGGCTGAAAACTGGATAAACAAGAGAGTGTGAGGATACCAGGAATAGGGGAAGTATAAAAAAGAGAAGAAGGGCTCAAGAGCTAAGTTTCACTGGTACAGAATTTGCTGAGCATTGGCTGTGTGTGTGTGATGTATGTGTGTGTGTGAGTGTGTGTGTGTGTGTGTGTGTGTGTGTGTGTTGAGCATGTACACACATGAACACATATTGAATATATAAATTACCAGCACATTTTCTCTGTTGTGAAGTATTTAAGTGCCAAGATATAGGTGGTTCTTGGAAGTACTTACAGAACATATGCTGTGCTATTCCACCATCTGTAGCCTAGGACTTTGGATCAGATTCTGTTGCTTTGCTTTGGGGCAAGGAAGAAGGAAAAGAGCAGATTTCTCCCTCATTTGTGGCTCCTCTGTCCAATCAACTGAGTCCTGTGACTCTAACCTTACATGGGTATAGTTCGTTCCTTTCCTTGGGGTGCACTTGAAACTTGATCTTTCAAGTTAAGAAATAGCTCTGTTCCCACTTGAAGGGGAGAATTTTACCCTTGCAGCCAACATTGTGGAAGCAATTGTACTTACCAATGTGTTTGTCCAAATTCTTCAAATATACCAGTTTTTTTCTTCCCTCAGGACTTCATGAATTTCATTCCCAACTGCAATTGCCTTCCTTGCCTTGATGATATAGTCTAGCTACAACTAATCTGATCACTGTCTACCCATAGCTTTTGCAACACAACGTAAACTCTTAATTTAGCTACATAAAACTGTTCGTGGCCAGATTCTGCTTACCTTTGCTGACTCATGTCTCACTACTATTATATTTGTTCAGTTGTCCCTATCACTTAAATGTATGTGAAGTTACACAAATTTGCCACTCTCTAGGATGCCAGATATGTTATTTCTTCTGCCTGAAGGGATGAGGGGCAGTAGGCATCCCTCCCACAACCCCCTACTCCACCAAGCTCTCCATTCCTGATGTCACCACACCAGGCTGTTACCAACATTGTGAGCCTTCAAGCTCTCTTGGCTGAGTCATAGAAAGAGAAATCTTTCCATTTGTCCTCTAAAGATAAGGAGACTTTTTTTTTTTTTTAATGAGAACAGTGAGGGGAAAAATAGAAAGGAAAAATAAAGCATGCGACAAAACATAGATTTAATAAGTTATACAAAATGGGTTCCTTATTAAAATAACTTGCCCCAAAGGATTTAGCTATCCCAGTTTTCTCCAATCCTGCCTTGGCTGAACTAGGGAATAAACAGATTTCCTGAGACCTTGGCCAGTATTCTGCCACTGTCTTGGGAGGTTTACTCCTTCGCTCCAGGGGACATTGCTGATTCATATTGCTTCATTCTGGAAATTTGAAAAGGGCCATCAGATGTTACACTGCATGATTTTTCATCTCTATGCTCACACAGAGGGCTGCAACGAGGGCATTGAGTGAGGTAACTTCCAGGATTAGCCCTCCCTGTGTCTTTCTCCCGAGCATCTTCCCTTGCATCCCTAGCTGAATTTTTAGACCTTACAGCTGAAACTTGCTTTTCACTCATCCTCAGGATGATTCTGGCATGACCAAACTTGGAGTAGAAGAAGCACCGTTCGTAATTAATTACGATCTGGGACCTCTTAATGACGCAGCTTGTCAGATGGCAGCAGTGATGTGAATGGAGACAAGCACCACTTGTGGGGTGATAAGCTCCATTCGGCTCTTGGCTGTCTCTTGGTTGCCATGGCAACATCCTTGCTCTAGGGCTCTGTGACTATGTGAGGGGTGGCAGGGATGAATTTGTGGCAGCCTTTGGGAGTCAGTCCTGAGGCTGAAGGAACACTCTTCCTAACCCCCGGGGACAGTGCTTTCTCTGCTCTATCAATGAAAAAGGAAAATACGGCATTGCCATTTTGAGGCTTTTGGTCTGTGTTGTTCAAAAACATACTTGAATGCTGGGCTGTGAGGAGTTGGAAAGCTGAAGAGTAGAACAGGGGTTGTTGGCTGCTGAAGACTGGCATTAGTGGCAGTGAGGAATGAGTTATGACTTCAGACAGTAAATACCTTGGGAAGCTTTGATTCACTGAGGCATTGTCTGGAATGCTGGATGATGGAGCAGAGCTGGCTTTTTTAACTCATGTTTGCCCTGTGCTGGTGGTTCTCAGGATGTGTCCTGTCTCGTGCTCACTTTCATATGTTTATATGAACTGTTTCTTCTTCCAGTCCATAGGAATCGCCACTGCATTCCAGTTCCCAGCAGGGCCATGGTTCCTGAGCTGGAATTTTTTTTTTTTTTTGGTTTTATTGAAGTACAAGTGACAAATAAAAATTATGTATGTTTAAGGTGTACAGCTTGATGTTCTGATATATATACACATTGTGAGATGAAGTCTGTGGGGAGGCCTGCAAGGCATGTTGAGGGTGAACACTTTGCCTGGGTATGTGGTGGCCTCTGCATCTTGTTCCCACTCATTGTGCCCACTCTCCTAATGCGGATGTCTGCATTTTAAAATGTTTAGATAGAGAACAGTTTATTTAACCAATTCCTGTTAGGGAGAGCATTGTAAGAATTTGGAAAAATATCTTAAGTATTTTGAAATGGGAGCTGGTATTCAACAAGGGGGATCCAAGTAGTGAGATATGGTGTTGAAACAGGTTTTTGAGTCTTCAATTTCTTTCATGAGTGTTCTGTAGTTCCTGGAGTATAGATCCTTTACCTCTTTGGTTAGGTTTATTCCGAAGTGTCTTATGGTTTTGGGGGCTATTGTAAATGGAATCATTTCTCTAATTTCTCTTTCTATAGTTGCCTTGTTAGTGTATAAGAAAGCAACTGATTTCTGTGCATTGATTTTTGTATCCTACCACATTACTGATTTGCTATATGAGTTCTAGTAATCTGGGGGTGGAGTCTTTTGGGTTTTCCACATAAAGTATCATGTCGTCTGCGCAGAGAGAGTTTGACTTCTTCTTTGCCAATTTGAATACCTTTTATTTCTTTTTGTTGTCTGATTGCTATTGCTAGGACTTCTAGTACTATGTTGAACAGTAGTGGCAAGAGTGGGCATCATTGTCGTGTTCCTGATCTTAAGGGAAACGCTCTCATCTTTTCCCCATTGAGGATATTTTCTGTGGGTTTTTCATAGATGGATTTTATGAACTTGAGGAATGTTCCCTCGATCCCTATACTCAAGAGTTTTAATCAGGAAAGGATGCTGTATTTTGTCAAATGCTTTTTCTGCATCAATTGAGAGGACCATATGGTTCTTCTCTCTCTCCTCTTATTAATGTATTCTAGCACATTGATTGATTTGCAAATGTTGAACTACCCTTGCATCCCGGGGATAAATCCCACTTGGTCATGGTGGATGATCCTTTTAATGTATTGTTGGATCCTATTAGCTAAGATTTTGTTGAGAATTTTGGAATCCATATTCCTCAGGGATATCAGCCTGAAATTCTCCTTTTTGATGGGGTCTTTGCCTGGTTTGGGGAATAATCTTTGACAAAGCAGGAAAAAATATGCAATGGAAAAAAGACAGTGTCTTCAATAAATGGTGGGGGAAAATTGGACAGCTATATACAGAAGAATGAAACTTGACCATTCTCTAACACCATACACAAAGATAAACTCAAAATGGATGAAAGACCTCAATGTGAGATAGGAATTCATCACAATCCTAGAGGAGAACATAGGCAGTAACCTCTTTGACATAGGCCACAGAAACTTCTTTCAAGATACATCTCCAAAGGCAAGTGAAACAAAAGCAAAAATGAGCTTTTGGGACTTCATCAAGATAAAAAGCTTCTGCAAGGCAAAGAAAACCATCAACAAAACAAAGAGGTGACCCACAGAATGGGAGAAGATATTTGCAAATGACACTACAGATAAAGGGCTGATAACCAAGATCTATAAAGAACTTCTCAAACTCAACACCCAGAAAACAAATAATCAAGTCAAAAAATGGTCAGAAGACAGGAACAGACACTTCTCCAAAGAAGACATACAAATGACTAACAGAGAAATGAAAAAATGTTCATCATCATTAGCTATCAGGGAAATTCAAATCAAAACCACATTGAGGGGTGCCTGGGTAGCTCAGTCATTAAGCATCTGCCTTCGGCTCAGGTCATGGTCCCAGGGTCCTGGGATCGAGCCCCACATTGGGCTCCCCACTCAGTGAGGAGCCTGCTTCTCCCTCTCCCACTCTGCCTGCTTGTGTTCCCTCTCTTGCTGTCTCTCTCTGTTAAATAGATAAATAAATAAAATCTTAAAAAAAAACACATTGAGATACCCTCTTACACCAGTTAGAATGGCAAAAATTGACAAGGCGAGAAACAACAAATATTGGAGAGGTTGTGGAGGAAGGGGAACCCTCTTACACTGTTGGTGGGAATGCAAGTTGGTAGAGCCACTTTGGAAAACAGTGTGGAGGTTCCTCAAAAAGTTAAAAATAGAGCTACCCTATGACCCAGCAATTGCACTACTGGGTATTTACCCCAAAGACACAGATGGAGTGAAAAGAAGGACCATATGCGCCCCAATGTTCATAGCAGCAATGTCCGCAATAGCCAAACTGTGGAAAGAGCCAAGATGCCCTTCAACAGATGAATGGATAAAGATGTGGTCCATATATACAATGGAATATTACTCAGACATCAGAAGGGATGAATACTCAACTTTTGCATCAATGTGGATGGGACTGGAGATTATGCTAAGTGAAATAAGTCAAGCAGAGACAATCAATTATCATATGGTTTCACTTATTTGTGGAACATCAGGAACAGCATGGAGGACATTAGGAGAAGGAAGGGAAAAATGAAGGGGGGGAATCAGACGGGGAGATGAACCATGAGAGACTATGGACTCTGAGAAACAAACTGAGGGTTCTAGAGGGGAGGGGGTGGGGGCATGGGTTACCCCAGTGATGGGTATTAAGGAGGGCACATACTGCGTGGAGTACTTGGTGTTATATGAAAACAATGAATCATGGAACACTACATCAAAAACTAATGATGTACTGTATGGTGACTAACATAACATAAAAAATAAAATTAAATTAAAAAAAAAGAAACAGGTTTTTGAGGAGACTGACAGCTGCTACTTGGAGAGCATTAGTTTCACTTAGTACCATGAGATAAGGAGGGAATTCAGGTTAGGATTTGGACAGAGATGAATTGCTCCACCAACAACAAGGAGCAGAATTAGAAATTCAGGGACATTCCAGATTGGAGACAAGAATTAGATCATAATCTAGATGCTAGAGACAGGGATGTATGGTAGGTGATAATTGCACCCAGTGCTTCCTTAAGATTAGTAGTATGTTCTCTTATTAATTAATCTCTGGCATATCATCCAGTGTACTTTTCATAAGCCAAGATAGCAATAATAACACCTTCTAAATGTGTATAATGTATAGTAGTTTCCTTGCATTATCTCACTTATACTAAGCAGGTCAAGATGGTTTTGCCTGTTTTCTAGATGAGAACACATTGGGCATGTTTTCTAGATAAAAACACCTAGTTTTACCAACAACTGTTTCCCAGTGTAATGATCTGTTTACATGGAAAGTCTCAGACATAAAAAATTACATTAAATTTATGTGTAATTTATTTATTCAGCAACATATATTCTTTTTTAAAAGAATAAAAGTTCCTAAACTTAAGATAGCACAGGAAATTCAGGTTGTATCATGGAAGTCAAGGGTCATCTTCCATACAAGGATTGGCTTTGAGTCTAGTGTGGAATTTATTGGTGTGTCTCTGTTCTTCTCTTCTGCACTCAAACACTGTGACTCCTACCTTCTTTTTCACTGTCAGCCCTCCCCTGGAATTCTTGTTCTGGTCTCTTCAAGTCTCAATCAGTATTTTCTTGTCCTATAATTAGGAAAGGTGATATGTAGTTCCTACTCTTGGGGATAAGGTCCTCAATCTCATAGATTAATTTGTTACTCTTTTCAGAGTACCTATTGCTTTTTAGAAAGGGTTTTTGAGGAAAATTATACTGGAGGCAGTTTGCTGCTGAGAGAATATGAGTCAAATTTTAGAAGACTGCCCTGCTTTCAGTAACTGGGTGTTATAGCACCCAAGGAGTTTGCCCTAAGCAGCAATGTTAGGTTTTATACATAATTTTAGAAGAACCTTGCTTGCTTTAAGTTTCATATTTACAGACAGGACATTTACCTTTGCGTTCTCCAATTAGGTTATAGATAGGGGATCTCAAAATATCTTTCAAGGACCACAAAAACTCAAATGACTTCGGGGCACCTGGGTGGCTCAGTCCGTTAAGTGGTTGCCTTCAGCCCAGGTCATGATTCCAGGGTCCTGGGATCGAGCCCCACATCGGACTCCCTGCTGAGTGGGGAGCCTGCTTCTCCCTCTTCCTCTACCTGCCACTCCCCCTGCTTGTACTTTCTCTCTCTCTAATAAAAAATTAAAAAAAAATCTTAAAAAAAAACTCAAATGACTTCATAGTCTCTTATGAAGAGGGCAAGGTATAGTGAGGACAATGAGGACCATGGCAAATATGCATATAAATTTATATATAAATATGTATTATACATATAAATACATGCATATGTGAAACGCTACACCTTCCAAACTAACAAATCTATAGCCGTAAGGAGTCTGAAGGTTTTCTGTCTAAAAGCCTCTGAATATTATTGGACTAGAAAATTAATTCCAAAGTTGAAAAAGAAAAAAATCAGAAAGGGCCACAGATGAAGAGCTTAGCCTTTTGATTCTTTAGTCTGCAATGAATCTTATAGATGGATGCTCAGTACATTCTGGTGAAGGCTCATCAGCCCACTGAGACCCTGGTGGGAACCTTGAATCATACACTGTCCAGAGCCAGGGATCAGAAATGGACATCCCGGGAAGACATATTTCTGTCTCTGGGCCTCTGGTCACCAGGAAGGGGAGGCGGCCTTGGACAATGACAGTGATGACTGAAGGTCAGAGTAGAATCAATTCCTTAACCAGTTACTCAGTATAGCAATAATTCAGACTTTAGATCAGATTATTAAGAGAATGGCTTGGGGTAAAATATGTTTTTTGTCTGAAGATTGTCTTACTAAGTCGTGTTCAGTGTGTTGATGATACAAGTCATTTTGAACCATTGGATTTTTCTTTTTCATATTTAGATTCATACTTCAATATGGTACATTACAGCTTCAACCCAACTGCTATCAGATTCTGCATTGGGAATTTGGTTGAGATAAGAGGTTATCAAGTAAACAATTAGAATCATGAGGGAGTAGGGAAGGTGTTCTTCTAGTGGTGTTGCTTCAGGGGATATGTTTGTTAGCACTTGGCTTTGTTGAAATGTGCACATTGTATTTGGGAGATCTTGAGAGGCTTTTTAAAGTTTAATTGCTGCAAATCTCTTGTTATCATGCCTTCCTGTGAGAATTACACAGCCCTAAATGCTTTCCAGTATGAAAATTATTCTGTCCTATATTGTTTTGCCTGAAAAAGTAGAGTGTGATGAGCTGTAGGAAACAACAGACTTCATTCTCTAGAGTTGGTCAAAGTGTGTGTGTTAGTTTGCAACAGCTGCCATAATGACATACCACGGGCTGGGGGGCTTAAACAACAGACCATTATTTTATCACAGTTCTGGAGGCTGGAAATTCGAGTTCAAAGTATTGACAACCATGGTCTCTTCCAAGACCTTTGTCCTTGGCTTGCAGATGGCTGCCTTCTCCCTGTGACTCACATAGTCTTTCTTCTGTATGTACACATCCCTGGTATCTCTTTGCATGTCCCAGTTTCCTTTCCTTGTAATGACACTAGATAGTTGGATTAAGGGCCAACCCAAAGGCTTTGTTTTAACTTGATCACCTATTTAAAGGTCTCATCTCCAAATACAGTCACATTCTGAGGTCCTGTGGTTTAGAGATTCAACAAAGGAATTTTTTTAAAGATTTGATTTATTTGAGAGAGTCTTCTTGAATGGTTAACAGAAGTATAGCCCCAGGCTCAGGTGCCTGAGAGCATTTCTGTTTTAAATGGAAGATGGGTAAGTGCAAGAACTGGACCATAGGTAAACACATGGCATTTACATCTTAGACAAAATAACCTGTGTTGAAAAAAAGAATCATATAGCCAAGCATCCAGCATATAGAATTAAATAGTATGTGTATTAAATCAAAGGACTGCCAATCCTGCAATTCTTTAGTTCTTTTGTACAGTTCCTTTTTATCAAAAGGATAATGCTACCTACTCCCCAGTACCTAATTAACAATAAATAATGTGTGGAAAAGGTTGAAAAATAAAACATTCATAGTGAGCATTTCATTATGTGATTAAAGATCATTAAATGCATTAACTGCCATAATAATGAATGCATTGTTAATTACTTGTTAGCATTTTGTCCAGGCACATTACTTAGAATACTGCTGACTCTTGTGAGGAGATATGTTGGCAGTAAAAAGTGGAAATATTGGGCTACTTTTAGAGAAACAGCAAACCTGAGTTTCCCCTAATCTAAGATGATATCAATATTCCTTTCTGAATTATTATGCAAAAACCACCAATGTTAGTTGACTATTGATATTTAGAAGCAGACGTTCTGTTGATCTTCTCTGGCCAAAAAGATGAATCTCTTTATGTGTGTTATGCTTTATGCTAACCTAACTTTAACCCTATTCTTTATTCTGAAGGATGGAGTTCAAAGGCTGATGATACTAGGTTTCAATATTGCCAAATCCATGAGTGGACCACTTAGGGATAGTATAAGCTCAAGTGTAGAATAACCCATCTTATACAACACATATAGAACATTCATTTTGTTCAAGTCTGAGAAATTTTCATTGTTGAAACATGGTGAAGTAGATGATTACAGCAGATGCCTAACCACCTCCATGTAACCAACTCATCAGAATAATTTTGTTCAGCACTCCATTTGTAAACATACTGAGTAGTGTCCAGGCACTCTTATCTCATGGCCTGCAGGCTCTGCACCCCTGTTCCCATGCCTATCCACTCCTGCCACTGGTGCGAAGCTTATAATGAGTCAGTAAATATATTTATGCCAGTTGCCTTTGCCATTGTAATTGCATAACTCAATTAAATATTATGTAAGTCAATGAGCCATGAGTGCAATGAAAAAAATGTTTCAGATTGTTTTTCTGGGAAGGTGAGGTGCTAAAAAAAATTGTGAAATTAGGTGTGGTTAGACAATTACAAATATAGAGGAAATTTTGTAAAATTTTAGAATTCTGGGCTCAGGCTCTTTAGAGACTTTGAATTCTCACTCCCACTTAAAGATACCAAAAAATGGAATTGTAGACCATGCATCATAAATGTGGCTTTTATAAGAAAACTATGGAACTCTAATAAAAGGACCTGAACACAAAGAAAAAAACCTTGGTCCTACATCACAGCTAATGAATGTACACTTATATATGTTAAGTGAAAATAAGATGTTTAAGCAATGAACATGTTTTGCTTTTTCTAATTTTTTAAAAAGATTTCATTTATTTGTCAGAGAGAGAGCAAGAGCACAAGCAGTGGGGAGGGGCAGGAAGAGCAGGCAGAGGGAGAAGCAGTCTTCTTGCTGAGCAAGGAGCCCAATTTGGGGCTCGATCCCAGGACTCTGGGATTATGACCTGAGCCGAAGGCAGATGCTTAACTGACTAAGCCACCCAGACATCCCACAGTGAACATGTTTTATAATGATTCTCTTATTTACAGATTTTTTTTTTACAGATTTTTTTGATTAATTGGCCAGTTACTGACTCTGAATGCACTAGATAGAAGAGCTTTGATTGTATATGAGGAGTGAAAAAAGGAGTGTACAATATGTTTATAATATAATCTAACTCTAAAAAATATACATCCAAGTATGTATATCTATAGAAAAGGTTAGATGAGAATATTAATATTTAATGTTGGGGGGATGTTTATGCCAGGTTTTTAATTTCTTTGTTATATATTTCTAAATTAAAAATTCCTATAATTCATTCCCATTGCTTTTATATTGAGATGATAAACCACTAAATACTTTTTTAAGGTTTTATTTTTAAGTAATCTCTATACCCAATTTGGGGTGCAAACTCACAATCCCAAGATCAAGAGTTGTAACTGAGCCAACCAGGCACCCAAGCACTAAATGCTTTTTAATGCACTGTTTTTTGCTCCTCTCTCTCTATCCTCATATCTCCACTGGGGACATTAAGCCATTCTTGAGAGTGAGGCTGGTCTGGGCTGCTTCCAAGATAACACAAAGGGACTTCACTGCTGAAAGACCCCTTTTAATGTGTCTTCATTCACATGGTCTCTTCTTGGTCCCAGGGACAATTTAGAGGTAGTTGATGTATGTTCCAGAGATACAAGTACTCCCTTTTCTGTGTTTTAGTGAGCCATGATCACCGTATCACCATGGTTTAGGTGAGTAGGTGAGGCTGTAGAAAAGTGAAGTGTTTTGAGTCCCAGCAACATTTGCAAGCATTTCAAATTGGTAATAGTTAACATACTTTATCTCCTTGCATCCATGTTGTGAAAAATAATTTATTTTAGTTGAACATGTACTTTGAAGTGCACATGTGGGTTTTTTTAAGTCATTGTTGAATAAATAGGGGAAGAAATGACTTGTTTATTTATGTCAGGAAGACTAAGCAAATATAAGGTGAACATCTATCACTAATGCTGAAAACTCAGAGGAAAGAAGACAAAACTCCAGAAGGGTCTTAAAAGGGAATAACACAGAGGCTTTGTTACCTGGGCCATGACTCTTGCACCATAAAGCACACAGGGAACCAGAGCACTGAAGGCAGCATGCAAGGCATCCAAATCTCTGCCCAGAGTGTACTAAGAGTTTGCCAGTCACTCGTACATAACAGATGGATATGTGGTTATTTTCAGAATGTTTTGTCTGATTATGTTTACAACTGAATTTATTATTTCAGTTAGATAAAATTTAGTTTAATCTTACTTGTCCTGTGATGTGTTGGCATTTTTCTTTTGTAGGGCTCTGGTAACAGTTTTTTTTTTCTATGATGCAATATCAGCATGTCTTTTTGTCACATTGTCTTACAATCACTGGACAGATCAGAGAAAACAAGAAAAGCAAGGTCAGGAGACTAGGCAACCTCACAGTTATTCAATCTGTGCTCCTTGGAGATGCTAATGCTGTCCATGGGACTCCTCACCACCTCTGTGTGGGCTGCCCTCTGCCCCATCAGTAGGTTGTGTATGAGACTAAAAGTGGTACTTAAATGTATTGAGCATATATGAATAAATAATTTACATATGTTCTCTTAGCATAATCCTCACAATTGAGAAAATTGAGGCTGTGTGATCACATAGCTAAGAAGGGTGATAGCCAGGGTTTGAACTTAGTCTGGTTGTGAAGGTTCTAAGAGACTAGTTGTACATTTGAGGCGGTTGCTGCACCTGTCCCTTCATACAAAACTGGATTGTTCACACAGGATGCAGAGAACACAGAAAAGCCAACCATATACACGAACTCTCAACTTGGGATCTCACTCTCCATCTGTTCTACTCTACCCCCTTTCTTGGGTCTTTGCACATATTAGCTCTTCTTGTTTACAGTGAACTATGAAATATACTGTCTGGTTTTTTTTTTTTTTTGCTTTTCTGTTTAAAAAATAACGAGGTATAATTTACATACAATAAAATGTACATATTTTCGGTGTACAATTCAATGAGCTATGATAAATATGCATAACCATTCAACCACTATCCTAATCAACGTATAAAACATTTCCATTACTTCCAAATATTCCTTCATGCCACTTTGTAGTCAATCCCCACACTCTAGTCTCAAACCTTCACTCTGATGCCTAGTGCCATGAAATGGTTTTGCCTAGTGTAAACTTCATTTAAACCAGAATTGTAGAGTGTATACTTTTTTGTCTGATTTATTTGACTCAATACAATGTCTATGAGACTCAAGCATGATGTTTCATGTCTCATTTTTATTTTGCTCAGTAGTTTCCCACTGTATAAATATATCTCAATTTGTTTATCCATTTTCCTAACAATGGACATTTAGGTTTTCTAGTTTAGGGCCATTATGCATAAGGCCACCATGAACATCCACATAGAAGTCTTTTTGTGGGCATGTGATTTCATTTCTCTTGGGTAAATACCTGGGGATGAAATTAAGTCATGGGGAATGTATATTGTAAAATTTACAAGAAACTATGTGCTGTTTTCTAACATGATTGTACCATTTTACATTCCCACAAGCAACACATGAGGGTCCCAGTGCCAGATTTCACATCCTTGCCAACACTCAGTATTAGAAATTGTTTTTAATTGTAGATGTTCTAGTTGGGTGTGAAGAGGTATCTCATTGTGGTTTGAATTAACATTTCCCTGATGTCTTATGATGTCCAGGCACTTTTCATGTGTGTATTGGCCATTAATATGTCTTTTTGTTGTTGTAAAATGTCTGTTCAAGTCTTATCCTAATATAAATGAAAAAAAAAAGTTGTCAGTGTTGAGTGTTCAGAGTTCTTTATATATTTGGGATTCAGGTCCTTTGTCATGTATATGTATTGTGTTTATTTTCACCCAGTTTGTGTTGACTTTAAGTACCCTTTTTCTTTTTAATTGCCCCCCCCATGCTGCCTGCCCACAGTGAGCATTCTCAACTCCTTCCTCCACTGAGTGCTCCCCTGAATAATGCACTGGGATGTGCTAGCAATACTCAAGAGAGACGTACTTGTTCCAGGGAGCATCTTGTGGCCACAAAATCATGAGCCCTCCTCTTGTACCTCTTTGTCCTCCCCACCAGGAATCTGACATGGTCTTAAAATTAAGTGTGTCATAAATATTTCAGATCCCTTACTGCTTTCTCCCTTTACCTTATGATTTGCTCCTAAAAGCCAATGATCAAATGCTTCCTATCTTGAATATTTTGTGATGATATTTGAAATTTTTTTACTTCCTTTCTTTTTTTTATTATGTTATGTTAATCACCATACATTATATCATTAGTTTTTGATGTAGTGTTCCATGATTCATTGTTTGCATGTAACACCCAGTGCTCCATGCAGAACGTGTCCTCTTTAATACCCATCACTAGGCTAACCCATCCTCCAACCCTCTTCCCTCTAGAACCCTCAGTTTGTTTTTCAGAGTCCATAGTCTCTCATGGTTCGTCTCCCCCTCTGATTCCCCCCCTTCATTTTCCCCTCCTGCTATCGTCGTCTTCTTCTTCTTCTTCTTCTTCTTCTTCTTCTTCTTCTTCTTCTTCTTCTTCTTCTTCTTCTTCTTCTTCTTCTTCTTTAACATATAATGTATTATTTGCTTCAGAGGTACAGATCTGTGATTCAACAGTCTTGCACACTTCACAGTGCTCACGATAGCACATACCCTCCCCAATGTCTATCACCCAGCCACCCCATCCTTCCCACCCCCCACCACTCCAGCAACCCTCAGTTTGTTTCCTGATATTAAGAATTCCTCATATCAGTGAGATCAAATGATACATGTCTTTCTCTGATTGACTTATTTTGCTCAGCATAATACCCTCCACTTCCAACCACGTCATTGTAAATGGCAAGATTTCATTCTTTTTGATGGCTGCATAATATTCCATTGTATATATATATATACCAAGTGTTCTTTATCCATTCATCTGTCAATGGACATCTTGGCTCTTTCCACAGTTTGGCTATTGTGGACATGGCTGCTATAAACATTGGGGTGCACGTACCCCTTCGGGTCCCTACATTTGCATCTTTGGTGTAAATACCCAGTAGTGCAATTGCTGGATCGTATGGTAGCTCTATTTTCAACTTTTTGAAGAACCTCCATACTGTCTTCCAGAGTGGCTACCCCAGCTTCCATTCCCACCAACAGTATAGGAGGATTCCCCTTTCTCCGCATCCCGCCAACATCTGTCGTTTCCTGACTTGTTAATTTTAGCCATTCTGACTGGTGTGAGGTGATATCTCACGGAGGTTTTGATTTGGATTTCCCTTATGCCAAGCGATGTTGAGCACTTTTTCATGTGTCTGTTGGCCATTTGGATGTCTTCTTTGGAAAAATGTCTGTTCATGTCTTCTGCCCATTTCTTGATTGGAGGATTTGTTCTTTGGGTGTTAAGTTTAAGAAGTTGTTTATAGATTTTGGATACTAGCCCTTTATCTGATATGTCATTTGCAAATATCTTCCCCCATTCTGTCGGTTGTCTTTTGGTTTTGTTGACTGTTTCTTTTGCTGTGCAAAACTTTTTAAACTGATGAAGTCCCAATAGTTCATTTTTGCCCTTGCTTCCCTTGTCTTTGGTGATGTTTCTAGGAAGAAGTTGCTGTGGTTGAGGTCAAAGAGGTTGCTGCCTGTGTTCTCCTCTAGAATTTTGATGGACTCCTGTCTCACATTTAGGTCTTTCAACCATTTGGAGTCTACTTTTGTGTGTGGTGTAAGGAAATGGTCCAGTTTCATTCTTCTGCATGTGGTGTCCAATTTTCCCAACACCATTTGTTGAAGAGACTGTCTTTTTTTCCACTGGACATTCTTTCCTGCTTTGTCGAAGATGAGTTGACCATAGAGTTGAGGGTCCATTTCTGGTCTCTCTATTTTGTTTCACTGATCTATGTGTCTGTTTTTGTGCCAGTACCATACTGTCTTGATGATGACAGCTTTGTAATAGAGCTTGAAGTCCAGAATCATGCTGCTTTTCTTTTTCAACATTCCTCTGGCTATTCGGGGTCTTTTCTGGTTCCAAACAATTTTTAGGATTATTTGTTAAAGCTCTGTGAAAATAGTTGATGGTATTTTGATGGGGATTGCATTGAATGTGTAGATTGCTCTGAGTAGCATAGACATTTTCACAATATTTGTTCTTCCAATCCATAAGCATGGAACGTTTTTCCATTTCTTTGTGTCTTCCTCAATTTCTTTCATGAGTATTCTATAGTTTTCTGAGTACAGATTCTTTGCCTCTTTGGTTAGATTTATCTTATGGTTTTGGGTGCATTTGTAAATGGGATTGACTCCTTAATTTCTCTTTCTTCTGTCTTGTTGTTGGTGTATAGGAAGGCCACTGATTTCAGTGCATTGATTTTATGTCCAGCCACTTTACTGAATTCCTGTATGAGTTCTAGGAGTTTTGGGGTGGAATCTTTTGGGTTTTCCACATAAAGTATCATATCATCTGCAAACAGTGAGAGTTTGACTTCTTCTTTGCCAATTTGGATGCCTTTTATTTCTTTTTGTTGTCTGATTGCTGTGGCTAGGACTTCTATTACTATGTTGAATAACAGTGGTGATAGTGGACATTCCTGCTGTGTTTCTGACCTTAGGGGGGAACCTCTCAGTTTTTCCCCATTGAGAATGATATTTGCTGTGGGTTTTTCATAGATAGCTATTATGATATAGAGGTATGAACCCTCTGTGCCTATACTCGGAAGAGTTTTGATCAGGAAAGGATGCTTTACTTTGTCAATAGCTTTTTCTACATCTATTGAGAGGATCATATGGTTCTTGTTCTTTCTTTTATTATGTATTGTATCACATTGATTTGTGGATGTTGAACCCATTAAGCAGCCCAGGGATAACTCCCACTTGGTCATGGTGAATAATCCTTTTAATGTACTGTTGTATCCTATTGGCTAGTATTTTGGTGAGAATTTTTTCATCCGGTTCATCAAGGATATTGGTCTGTAATTCTCCTTTTTGATGGGATCTTTGTCTGGTTTGGGGTTCAAGGTAATGGTGGCCTCATAAAATCAATTTGGAAATTTTCCTTCCATTTCTATTTTTTGGAAAAGTTTCAGAAGAATAGGTATTAATTCTTCTTTAAATATTTGGTAGAATTCCCCTGGGAATCCATGTGGCCCTGGGCTCTTGTTTTTTGGGAGATTTTTGATGACTGCTTCCATTTCTTAGTGGTTATAGGTCTGTTCAGGTTTTCTATTTCTTCCTGGTTCAGTTTTGGTAGTTTATACGTCTCTAGGAATGTATCCATTTCTTCCAGATTATCTAATTTGCTGGCAAAGAGTTGTTCATAATATGTTCTTATAATTGTTTGTATTTCTTTGGTGTTGGTTGTGATCTCTCCTCTTTCATTCATGATTTTGTTGATTTGGGTCATTTCTCTTTTCTTTTTGGTAAGTCTGGGCAGGGGTTTATCAATCTTGTTAATTCTTTCAAAGAACCAGCTCCTTGTTATGTGGATCTGTTCTATTGTTCTTTTGGTTTCTATTTCATTGATTTCTGTTCTAATATTTATTATTTCTCTTCTCCTGCTGGGTTTAAGCTTTATTTGCTGTTCTCTCTCCAGCTCCTTTAGGTGTAGGGTTAGGGTGTGTATTTGTGATCTTTCTTGTTTCTTGTATTGCTATATAATTTCCTCTCAGGACTGCCTTTGCTGTATCCCAAAGATTTTGAAGAGTTATGTTTTCATTTTCATTTGTTACCATGAATTTTTTACTTCTTTAATTTCCTGGTTGACCCATTCATTCTTTAGGAGGATGCTCTTTAGCCTCCATGTATTTGAGTTCTTTCTGAAATTCCTCTTGTGATTGAGTTCTAGTTTCAAAGCATTGTGGTCTCAAAATATGTAGGGAATGATCCCAATCTTTTGGTACCGGTTGAGACCTGATTTCTGACCTAGGATGTGATCTATTCTGGAGAATGTTCCATGGACACTAGAGAAGAATGTGTATTCTGTTGCTTTGGGATGGAATGTTCTGAATATGTCTGTGAAGTCCATTTGGCCCAGTGTGTCACTTAAAGTGTTTATTTCCTTGTTGATCTTTTGCTTAGATGATCTGTCCATTTCAGTGAAGGGGGTGTTAATGTCCCCCACTATTATTGTATTGTTGTCGATGTGTTCCTTTGCTTTTGTTATTAATTGCCTTATATAATTGGCTGCTCCCTTGTTAGGGGCATAGATATTTACAATTGTTAGATCTTCTTGTTGGATAGACCCTTTAAGTAGGATATAGTGTCCTTCCTCATTGCTTATTAAAATCTTTGGTTTAAAATCTAATTTGTCTGTTATAAGGATTGTCACTCCAGCTTTCTTTTGGTGTCTTTTAGCATGGTAAATGGTTTCCACCCCTTCACTTTCAATCTGGGCGTGTCTTTGGGTCTAAAATGAGTCTCTGCAGACAGCATATTGATGGGTCTTGTTTTTTTTATCCAATCGGATAGCCTGTATCTTTTTATTGGGGCATTTAGCCCATTTACATTCAGGGTAACTATTGAAAGCTATGAATTTAGTGCCATTGTATTGCCTGTAAGGTGACTGTTACTGTATATTGTCTGTGTTCCTTTCCGATCTATGTTTCTTTTAGGCTCTCTCTTTGCTTAGAGGACACCTTTCAATATTTCTTGTAGGGCTGGTTTCATGTTTACAAATTCCTTTAGTTTTTGTTTGTCCTGGAAGCTTTTTATCTCCCCTTCTATTTTCAGCGACAGCCTAACTAGATATAATATTCTTGGCGGCATGTTTTTCTCATTTAGTGCTCTGAATATATCATGCCTGGCCTTTCTGGCCTACCAGCTCTCTGTGGATAGGTCTGTTGCCAATCTAATGTTTTTGCCATTGTAGGTTATAGATGTCTTATCCCAAGCTGCTTTCAGGATTTTCTCTTTGTCTCTCAGACTCATAAGTTTTACTATTAGATGTTGGGGTGTTGACCTATTTTTATTGATTTTGAGAGGGGTTCTCTGTGCCTCCTGGATTTTGATGCCTGTTTCCTTCCCCAAATTAGGAAGTTCTCTGCTATAATTTGCTCCAGTATACCTTCTGCCCCTCTCTCTCTTTCTTATTCTTCTTCTGGGATCCCAATTATTCTACTGTTGTTTCATCTTATCAAATCGCTTATCTCTCGAATTCTGCCCTTATGATCCAGTAGTTGTTTATCTCTCTTTTTCTCAGCTTCTTTATTTTCCATCATTTGGTCTTCTATATCGCTAGTTCTCTCTTCTGCCTCATTTATCCTAGCAGTTAGAGCCCCCATTTTTTATTGTACCTCATTAATAGCCTTTTTGATTTCAACTTGGTTAGATTTTAGTTCTTTTATTCCTCCAGAAAGGGTTTCTCTAATAACTTCCATGCATTTTTGAAGCCTTAGCTAGTATCCTTAAAATCATCATTCTTAACTCTAGGTCCGACATTGTACTAATGTCTGTATTGAGTAGGTCCCTGGCAGTCTGTACTATACCTCTTGTTCTTTTTGTTGAGGTGATTTTTTCCATCTTGTCATTTTGTCCAGAGGAGAATAGATGAATGAGAGAACATAATGCTAACAGGGTAACAACGTCCCCAGATAATATACTCTAAACAAATCAGAAAAGACCTGAAACTGGGGGAAGAGAAAGGGAAAGAAAGAAAAAAGAAAAAGAAAAAATATAAAAACAAACAAAAACAGAACAAAACAGAACAAAAAACAGAATATGATTAAATATGATCAGGCTGGTGCATAGATCAGAGCCACACACTAGATTTTGGGTGTATTTTGGTCTGTTAGAAGAAAGTGCCTCCCAAAATTTTAAAGAAAGAAAAACTTATATATGTACAAACATAAGGGTTATAACGATGAAGGGATGGAAAATGACTGTAAAGAGGAAAATTATAAAATATTTTATAAAAGGAATTGATAAGAAGTTGTTTGAAAAAAGAAAGAAGAGGATTTAAAAAAAAAAAGGAAAAAAAAGGGAGAGAATGTGATCAGGCAGGAGACTAGAACAAAGCCACACACTAGAGATTTAGGGTATATTTTGATGTTTTAGAAGAAACTGTATCTCAAAATTTTAAAGAGAGAACATCATATATATATATATATATGTATATATATATATATGCCAATAATAAGGGTAACTACTATGAAGGGATAGAATATGACTCTAAAAATGAAAAGTAAAAACGTTTTTTAAAAAAGGGATTGATAAGATGTTGGTTGAAAAAGGGAAAAAGAAAAATTCAAAAAAAAAAGACAGTTAAAAAAATTAACTTTGAAAGACTAAAGAATCATGGTAAAAAAGCCATGAATTCTATGTGCAGTATTCCCCTAGCGCTGGAGTTCTGCCGTTCTCATTGCTGGTAAACTTGGTCTTGGCTGGCTGTTCTTGCTGATCTTCTGGAGGAGGGGTCTGTTGCCATGGTTCCCAAATGTCTTTGCCAGAGGCAGAATTGCCCCGCCCTTGCTGGGTCTGGGCTAAGTAATCTGCTCGGGTTTACTCTCAGGAGCTTTTGTTTCCTGTAAGCTTTGCGATCATCTTTGGAGGACGAGAGGGAAAATGGTGGCCTCCCAATCTCCACCCCAGAGGAGCCAAGAACTCGGGGCCCCGCTCCTCAGTGCACCCCCAGAGAAAAGCAGTCAGTCACTCCCATCTCCCTGGTCTCCGGCCACACTCCGTGCTCACCTGGCCTGTGACTGAGCGTTTCTATCCCTGGTACCTGATCACGTGTGGAGTCTCCAAACCCAGAAGATCCCTGCTGTGTGCTCCCACACCACTCCTCCTAGGGGAGGAAGGGGAGTCTCCATGGATCTGCCACTTATTGGGTCCCTGCTGGAGGAGCAGTGACCCGACTGTGCTGTGGATCATGGTTTATGGCAACCCTGGGCTGAGAGTCCGTGCCTCAGCTCCATCTCTGCAGCCGGCTTCCCCACTCTGATGCCTGGGAGCTCTGCTGCACTCAGGCACCCCTGGTCTTTCTGTGACCCCGAGGGTCCTGAGACCACACTGTCCCGCGAGGGTTCCACCCCCCACTTAGCCACTGGAGCGACGTCCCTCAGCAGAGCCCACTTTCGATTTTATGCTCTGCGGCTCTGTCACTTGTCAGAGGCAGCCAGCAGAGGCCCCCTCCCCCTCCGTCTATCCTCCCGAATATCGCCTCGGATTCACTTCTCCACATGTCCTACCTTCCAGAAAGTCGCTTTTTTGTTCAGAGAGTTGTTACTATTCTTTTCTTCAATCTCCTGTTGAGTTCGTAGGTGTTCAGAATGGTTTGATTCCTTTCCAGCTGAATTCCTGGGACCAGAGGAAATCCAGGTCTCCTACTCCTCCGCCATCTTGCTCTGCCCCCGATATTTGATTTTTTGATAACTATTTCCAGTCTGGTCACTAATACCTCTATCAGAACACATAGTACTTTTTTAGTTCACTTATGCAGCATACCTATAATAAGGGGAGATGGAGCCATGGAATTCAGGAACAATAACTTCAAATAGAGGAAGTGATTGGTCTGGTGAGTAATATCAGATTTGGGTGTATTTTCCGAGGTGGTATGTATGGTGCTGTAAGTGAAAATTGCATTTTTAGCAGGAGGTTGAGGATTTTTTGGATGCCTGAAGAAAATGAAATTGTCAGTTTGAAGTAATATAACAGTTTGAAGTTGAATGATCTATGCAGCTTTCACCAATAGCAAATAGCTTCTGGTAGAGGATACAGTACAATGTAAAATGTAGGATATATTGTCATTTTTATTACAATACAGAAGCAATAGCAGAGCATTCTGGTGTGCTGGAAGCTATTTCAATCTGTCCTAGTGTTTGCTGGGTTTCTTTGCTCTATGTCCCCTCTGCTTATATCCACAGGTAAATAGGACCAGTTCCCATATGAGCATCAAGAGTAGTCTTATTGATGGGGCAAGAATTCAGAGCCCATGAAATCCCCAGATGGATCCAGGTCACATGGGACAGGCTTTGGATGTCAAAGTAGAACGGCCTAACTTAGTGTCTTTTTAGGTTCTATCCTCATTGGCCCTCACTGGGTACAGAGTATATGGAGATTTCAGCAGAGGTTTTCTATGCGCTATCAAGCTGAACTGGAAAAAAAATAAGGAATTTCCAAATTTCTTGTAGGAAACTGTGAGTGCAGTGGAAGGATCTGAGATGATGATTGGTCCCTAAGTCATAAAACATATTGCCTGGAATTCTAACCTCTTGAGCCAAGGGTATCACTGTTCCTTCTATGTGTGAGTTAATGAATCTATAGTACATGGAGAGACAAAGAAAACATAGAATCACTTTCTAAAAGATGCATAGTTTAACATATTCCATATTGGACTACTTCTCAGCTTAAGAAATTGTAAAGCATTGTTATGCTGTGAAAATAAAAATATTTAGTTCTGATTGTTACGCTTCATATACAAAAGGGTTAGAGCATCATGCAGGAAGCAGTGATGGATCATGGCAACATTAGAAGTGCAAAATTTCAGCTCTCACCTGAACCCAGAATATTAATGCTTGTGTTTACAGTGGACTTGCATCTGCATGAAGAATGGCCTTGTTTCAGCAATCCTGACATCTACAGCTGCAGTTGGGCTGCATCTATTATATATCCTACATTTCTTTCTTTACTGATGCCTTCAATCCTTTTTTCACTGAGACAGAAGAATGTCACATTAACCTTCTGTTTCACTATGATAACTGTGTTTTGTTCAGAATTCAGCACAGTTACATAAAACCAATAGTCTATCCACAGGTTTGTTGGGGGGTCATTAGTAGCTTTGGCTGCCATAATTATTGAATGATCCATCATCTTGAAAGCCTTATACTCATGGTTCTCCTTTTATGTAAATCCTCAGCTGCAAGATATGTTTTTCTTTAATTGTACAAACCAGTCTTGGGCGCCTGGATGGCTCAGATGGTTAAGCGTCTGCCTTCGGCTCAGGTCATGATCCCAGGGTCCTGGGATCGAGTCCCGCGTCAGGCTCCCTGCTCCTTGGGAGCCTGCTTCTCCCTCTGCCTCTCTCTCTCTCTCTCTGTCTGTCTTTCATGAATAAATAAATAAAATCTTGAAAAAAAAAAAGAAACCAGTCTTATGGCAGTCGCTGTGCTGTCACCATCTATGGAGAAGGGACAATCCAAATGTGGTATAGCACATTGGAAATGACAGCCAGAAAGTGGTGTCCAGGCTTCTGTTCCACAAAAATAATAAATAAATAAATAAATAAATAAATAAATAAATAAATAAATAAATAAATAAAATACAATAAAATCAGACAAGCAGGTGAAGGCAGAGATCCCCCACCCTAGGTACACAAGAAGCTTAGTAAATAGCCATGGATCAGGGGAACTAGTAAGTCATCTTGATAGACAGAACCTTGCTAATAACCTGATTACCTCACCCATCTCCCAGAGAAACATCTGTGGAGAACCTGTGGGGGCTGGTCCTCTGGGCTCTTTTAGCCAGAAGGTTAGCTAAAAAGAATCTGTAGTTTCTACAGGACAGATCTAACAGTTATTTAAACCAAAAATTCATGGATGGGGGGTAGGATTAAAATATTTTAACAGAAGGTAAAATGTATTTCCCGAGTTTACAATGTAGAATCTTAGACCTTCAGAAGTTCTAAAATAAATGTCCTTGAATTTAGACTTATTGTGCCTTTCAGAGACGAAGTTAATTATGTCTCTAAGAATAAAGATTTATCTCATCAGAAACACTGGAATGTTTCTCACAACTTGTAAGTTGTTTTGTCAGTTATCATGGGAAGAAAATGTTATTGTAACCTTTTATTTAAAGTAAAGCACATCTTTTTAAAAATTAAGCTTCCTGCAATTTAAAAAAAATATATTGTTATTTTTTATTTTCACTAACCCAGAATGTCAAAAGTACTGAACCATAACTATGGATGCCAATCTGTGAAAGCTTATTTGTTACAACCTGCTTATTCAGATATGAGGTGGGGAAGGCAGATCAGCAGGCAGGGCTGGCCTGGGGAGGGGGCCTGGGGATGGTGCTGTTGGACAGGCTGAGAAGTGGCTCCATCTGGAAGAGGTGAACTCTGGAGAAGGTGGGCAAGGGAAAGCAAGGGAAGAGGCAGAGAAGAAAGAAAACTAGCTATGGAGCTAGTCTGGAACTAACCACATCACACTGGCATCTCTGTCTCCTGAAGGTACCAGGCTAATCCTGATTTTCCACTAATGTACAGTTCAACAAATGTGTGTGTGCCAGAATCTATGCTGGGTGCTTGGGATATAAGCATCAGTTAAACATGATTTTTTTGTTCTCTAGTTCCTCAGACCATTTAGGATTACAAACTTATTAACTAAATATTTTCACTTTCATTTTTCCTGAGGTATTATTTAATTTTTAAGTTTGTTATCCTTTCTTTGCATAGGTAATAGATGCATATTGGAGAAAATTTTGTAAAAATCAGAAAAAATATTCACGTTTTTTATATTTTGATTGCAAGGTTTCTGTACCTTTTTAAATTTTTTTAAATTTTTAAAAATTTTTTCGATTTTTTTAAAAGATTTTATTTATTTATTTGACAGAGAGAGACACAGTGAGAGAGGGAACACAAGCAAGGGGGGGATGGGAGAGGGAGAAGCAGACTTCCCGCAGAGCGGAGAGCCCAATGTGGGACTCGATCCCAGGACCCTGGGACCATGACCTGAGCCGAAGGCCATTGCTTAACGACTGAGCCACCCCGGTGCCCTAATTTTTTAATTTTTTTAAAAAGATTTTTATTTATTTATTTGAGAGAGAGTGAGAGTGAGAGAGACCACAGAGGGAGAAGGAGAAGCAGACTTGTCACTGAGCAAGGAGCCCAATGTGGTGCTGGATCCCAGGACCCTGAGATCATGACCTGAGCAGAAGGCAGATGCTTAACTGACTGAGCCACCCAGGTGCCCCTGTACCTTTTATAGGCAGAATTTACTGATACATGTTTTGGTGGTGGTTTTCTTCTTACTCCTCCCTTAATGAGAGATCTTTACAAATTTATCATTCTAGGTCTAGGGAGAAATAAGCCTCTGTTTCAAGTGAGGCTTTCTTGCTCAGAGATGCAGTAGAGGCTGGCCAAAGTTATAGTCCACAGGCAAATTGTCAATACCTGCCCACTAATTACTGAGTAGACTGCAGAATTAAATAATGATCAGAGAATAACATATATTAAGCAAGATGTGGTCAGGAGGACAGAAGTCACTCTAGAGGGGTGCCTGGGTGGCTCAGTCGTTAAGCGTCTGCCTTCGGTTCATGTCATGATCCCAGGGTCCTGGGATCGAGCCCCACATTGGGCTCCCTGCTCCGTGGGAAGCCTGCTTCTCCCTCTCCCACTCCCCCTGTTTGTGTTCCCTCTCTTGCTGTGTCTCTCTCTGTCAAATAAATAGATAAAGTCTTAAAAAAAAGAAGTCACTCTAGATATTTCAAGCAGGAAGGATTTAATATAGGGAATTACGTACTTAAAAAATTTTGCAGGAAACCTAGGGAAGCCATGAACTAAGGTCAGTTCAAGGAGTTGGCTTTGTGGCAGTCAGGACACACAAGACTTACAGGGACTTCCACACATGACCTCAAAGACCCACAGTTCCAGAGGGGGTGATTCATAGGAGCAGACCCACAATGCTCTGTGAACCCCACTTTTGCCTTCTGCCTTCTCCTCTACTTGGAGGCTGAGAAGGGTGGCTTCTCTTTCTCTTCTGTTTTTTTCAGTTTTGTCTTGGTGAGTTTCACTGATGGACTCTAAATTTGAACCTGTGAACCTGGGAAAGGTACTTTCCAGACCTTGCTTGTATGGCTTAGGGCTCTGTGTGTGTGTGTGTCTGTGTGTGTGTGTGTGTGCGTTTTCTCCTGGGGTATATGCTGAAAAGCAATAGACAATCTCCAGCATATAATAAAAATAGAAATAATAAAACTAACAGGTACAGAACATTACCTTGTTCTAATTCCCTTGCTAGGTATTTTACATGTATTCTCATGGGAACTAGGTGAAGGGGTCATTAATATTATCCTTGTTTTATGGGTCAAACTTGCGAAATTTTAGAAACATTAAGGAAATTTATCAAAGTCCCACCACCACCATGTAGCAGAGTTGGCATGCAAATACAGGCCTATCTTTTATAAACATCACCATTAGTAAATAGATGAAACTTTTTTTAAGATTTTATTTATTTATTTGACAGAGAGAGACACAGTGAGAGAGGGAACACAAGCAGGGGGAGTGGAAGAGGGAGAAGCAGACTTCCCACTGAGCAGGGAGCCCAATGCAGGGCTCGATCCCAGGACCTTGGGATCATGACCTGAGCCGAAGGCAGACGCTTAACAACTGAGCCACCCAGGCGCCCAAATCCAGTCCTATCTTATTCCCAAGCATGGACTCTACTTAACAATGTATCTGGCTTCTACTGTTTGATCAACTAATGTCACAGAGAGTAATTTACTTCTGAATAATTAGATGCATTCTATATTTATCCTTTTGCCATAAAGCAGAAATAAAAAATGGCAATTCAGAGAGTTCATCCGTCTCCCAGATCTTCACACCCTTTCATCTAGCCATTTTATTCCCTCAAAACCTTATCTGTGCTTTGGTTGGTAGAAATTCCCCCAGGGTTTTGGCTGAGCATTGAGAAATTTCAAGTTTCTAGTGCTGTTTCCGCTTGGTAACACTTGTGTGTGTTTTCATAAATGTTACATCAGGGCCACAGCTGAGAGGTATTCACGGATCTTTTCAATAAAATATATGTCCATTAATAGAGATATGCATTCAGGGCTGCAGAGAAGGAAGGAACATGCATTGTATATCTTTCTATTGTGCTAACACAGTATTTAAAAAAATATCTCATACCCTGCTGTTTTTATTCAAATAACATGGTCACTATATGCATGGATAGTAGAAAGAAGATGCTTAGCCATAGGGAAGGTAGATATTAGCCCTGGACCACATGCTGCCCACCTATGTAAATTTTCTGGGCTTGGTTCTTCAAAAGATGAAGCAATCTTTTCATACTTGAGATTGTAGTTAAAGAACAAATGGAATAAAATAATCTAAGGATTATGTACAGTTATTAAAGTTTTAAGAATTGCAATTCTTTTGCCTACATTATCTCATTTGATCCTTTTAACCAACGTAAAAAGTAGATAGAACACATAATATATCCTTATTCACAAAAGAAGAATCTCTAGTTCAAAAGGATTAAGAGTGACATAGTGTGTTTAGTTAATGCTTGCCTAAATTTATCTCCCATGAAGTCAGCATTGTGCAAGAATGAAGTCTGTTGCAACCCTTGCTCTCAAGTGTTTAACTTGGGGACACATAACTGATACACATGATCTGTGAAATGCCAATTAAATACAGAATATTGTGTGGCAAGCTAGATATGTAGACTGTTCAGGTGAGTTGTGCAAATATCCAGTGCGGAATGTGTTTGGAAAAGGGACAGAGGCATACAGAAAAGCATTGTCAAGAAAGTTCCCTTGGGGCTCTGGACAGTGGACAGGAAGCAAGTAAATGCGATGTTGGCCAGAAACCTGTCATGGGTGTGTTGCCAAGGCAGGAGAAAAGAACTTTCCCTAAACTTCTACTATACTCTAGAAATCACACTAGTCATGACATACATTAGTTTTCCATTTAAAACCCATAAGAGACCCATGAATTAGGTAAAATAGTCCCTTTTAAACACACACATACACACATACACACACACACACAGAGAAATCAAGGACATGGAGTTGAAGTTACTATTCCAAAATCACACAATTTTTAGGTGGTGAGGACAGTATTTGAATGCGACGTGTCTGACTTTGAAGTCCCAAACTTGGGACTTTCTCTTGCACCAAACTAGCAAAGCAATGACTATGCTTCATCACTTCAGTTGCCCACTCATTTCTCTTTCTCTCTCTTTTTAAGATTTATTTGTTTATTTGAGAGAGAGCAAAAGGGAGGGGCAGAGAGAGAGGGAGATGAAGAGAATCTCAAGCACACTCCCCATGGAGCATGGATCCCAATGTGGGGCTTGATCCCACAACCCTGAAATCATGACCTGAGCTGAAACCAAGTCAACTGCTTAACCAATTGAGCCACTAGATAGCCCAGTTGCCCACCCATTTCTTCAGCAAATGTTTAGACTTCTTATGTTCACTAGGATAACCTTGCCTTTCAGAATCTTAGGTGAATGACAAGACCCCCCAAAACCGATAGCTGCGTAGCTGTGCAGTGCTTTTTATGTCACTGACCAGGTACATTGCCAGTATACTAATATTCCATTTGGAGATCTCCTATTTTAGTGAGGTCTTCATAGGGTTTAATCAGGATTTCCACCAAAATCATGACTAGAGGCACATTATACAACACCTCAAAATCAGTAGAATCTCCTGTTTCCCTACACAATCAAAAACATTTCTGCATAATTTATAATGGGAATGTGCTTTTCCCTCTCAGGTCCACAGTCCCAAATCACAGGGCAATGGTGGTAGAAATGACTTGGACCTGAATTTAAGGTATAAAGTACCATCTGTTTTAAGCAGTCAGGATAAAGATAATGTGAGAGACAGTTTCCAAGATAGATGGTTATTGGAAAAAAAACATTTGGTTGAGGAATTACTAAAACAGCACACCTGGGTCATTTCCAATCTACCCAGCATCCTATGACAGAAGGAGAATAAAATGGTGTGACAACGGAAATGGCGCCGTTTTTCGGCCCGGTGGTGTAGCTCAGGAAGTGCGGTCTGTTGCTTTACATGGAGAGGAGACCTCACAAGGCATCCACAGTCATACTCTATGAGTCTTGGGTAAATAACACCAAGAGCTGGTCAGAATGCAGCTATCTGCCTTTGGCAACCCTGAGCCCCTGTCCTCCAACAGCATGAGATCAGATTTCAGGGTGTTGGTACTGGACTTCAGGCATGGAGCTTTTGCATTTTACAAGACAGTGTCCACAAATATCTTCAGCAGAAGATCAAATAACCGAGGGTACCCAGTTATTCAGGTATCCTAAGTTATACTGATCTGAGCCATGTTAACTGCCCATTGTTCCATATTTATGCATTCTCATTTCTTGCCTTTTTTGGAATTACAGACATGTAAGAGGATCTTATTTTCTTGTTTGGTTGTTCCTCTTGCATTCATCCCCTCTGGTATTAAATTATGTGTGTAATTCTTTCTCTCTGAATTCCCCAGCATTGGTTGACCTCTGTTTAAAATACAGAGACCCAAAGTAAAATGGCCCTGCAGATCCAAAACATCAGGCACACAGAAGCCGTTTTTCCTTTTGCCTTGGTTAGATGAGAGCTTTTTGTCCACAGCCCAAGTGATTCCCGAACGTCTGCTCCCATCTCCTCTTGGCAATGTCTTTATGATGAAGCCTCCACTTTCACCAAACCCTCGTGGTCCCTGCTGCTCTGCTTCCCATTAACCGTGTGTGTTTCTGCTTGTTTGTCTCCAGATGTATTCGTTAGCATTTTTCCAGTTGAATCTCATCCTGCTATTTCTTGCTCATATTGCTAACCTCTCCAGGGGCCCATATGCTTCCACAGCTCTTGTGCCAAAATCACAGAGCATCTTAATACAAACCTTCCTTCAATGTCTTCACACCAGCCAAAACCACAGCCTCAATGGACTGCCAGTCTGATTTACAACCAGTTCTGCTGCAGCATAATAGGACTGGCACCAGGTTTGGAGTTGAAACATAACCATGCAGTTTCCTAGTTCTGTGACCTTAGGCAAGGTGGTTCTACCACTGAACCTTGGTTTCACTCATGTCCATTCTAAAAATGGTAACCTTCTTGCATAATCGGAATATGAGATGATGGTTGGTAAGCACTTCCTATGTTCCTTGGCATATTAGGTACACCTCTTTGTCTGCAGCGATAGCAGAGAAGAGCTGAGATTTTTGGTGAGCACCCAAGGAAAAGGAGATTGTGCCACAGTCAAACAAGGCTGGGGTGTTAGTGAAATGACTGCCTTAAAAAATAAACTGTGAGGGAAAATTGGTTAAAAAAGATGATGGGCACAGAAAACTGACATTTGGGACAATGTCCTCCTCCTAATCATTGGATTTTTGCTTCTGGTGGACAGGCTTCTAGTTCCCTGAGCATATTGTGCTTGTACACACCTGCATGCCTAATTAGCATTATTTTTCTACAGAATCCCTGTCCTTTCCCACATTTTTTCCCACCTACCTTGTATTCAGCCTTCAAGAGTCAGACCAAGTATCCCCTCCTGCAGGAAGCTGCCTTAACCTCCACAGACCGAATTAAACACTTATACTTCTGCACTTGCATATTAACCTCTGCAAATATCTCAAAGCACAAATCACATTACTGTGATTTGGACTTGCCTGTCTATCTCCACACTTGTCTGTGCACTTTTGTAAGGCAAGGGCTATATTCTACTTTTCTCTGTATTTTCAGAGCCAGACTGTGTTTGAGATACCAAACAAATGCTGATGAAGGCATGTGTGAATGAATGAATGAACACAGTAATTAAAAAAAATCCATCATTTTCATTCAACTTTGGCTAACAGCCATCCAGAATGATGATTTTCAGACTTGTTCTTAGGATCGGAGAAAGAATAAGCTCCACTGAAATATCCTGCCCAATGGCTTTCCACACCAATGCCATCAGAAAGAGCACTTGCTATGCCCTTTCTCTACTGCCAGGAACAGAGGAAATCAGATTATTTTTCCTCTGAAGCTGGTTTTTGACTGTTTAATAAGAACAGATCAGAAATTGAGGAAGCCAAGTAGCAAGAATGGGTCTGCTTGCTGCAGTCATGTACAAAAGGGAATTCAGTTAGTACAGGGGGGAGCTCAGAATGGGCTCACAGCTCTAGGAGGGTACAGACTATGTTTTTCCATGTTTGGATATACAACGTTAAGCTCATTTAACCTTGGAAGTCTTTTTAATATCTAACCCTTTCTTTGGAACATTCTTTCCCAGATCATCTCAGGGTTAAGAGTGGGCTTCTTTGACCATCCTTTATAATGTGACTCCCCATCTCTCCACTCTCTGTAACAGTATCAAAGTCCATTTTCTTCCTATCATTTATAACTTTATAAACTTATCTTGTTTACTTACCTATGTCTTTTCCCATTACTCTGTGTCTCTTACCCTAGGACTCTAGGTCTCACGAGGACAGAGATTTTTTTTTTTTTACTTAGTAAATAGTTAGTAAGTATTTGAAGACTTACTGATTCATTTATCATGCTGTAATGTTTCCCTTATTCTTTTGCTTATTCATTTAATAGTTATCAAGCACTGACTGTGTGCCAGGCACTGATAAAATAGTCAGGGTGATGTGGTTAATTTGAGGGGAAATTAACTTGGAGGGTTTGTAATGGGGAAGGGCCATCTTTGAAAATCAACTATCTTTGAAATTGCAAGGTAGATCAGTAACATAAAGTAATGTATGAGAAGTATGTATTTTCCAGAAGTCCTTATTTTTCAACAGATAGGGATACCATAAGGTAACAGCAAAGCTAACTATGTAAAGACATTCCTACCCAGCATAATTCCTGGCTTACAGATGAGAGGTTGCCTGCACAATCCATTTACCTATTTGTCCAGGCTGCCCCCTAATCCCTGGGGAAGTATTTAACCTGAACTGGATGATAAGCCCATGGGAAAGATCAGAATCTCAAGCTATAGATTCTTAACACCCTTCAACTTGTAGGTCTTGAATTATTAGGCAACGAGGAGTTAATAGTCATTTACCATGATTGACAGTTTTGCTCTTTTAAATTACATGAATCTAGAATGTAACAATGGATAAAATAGAAAATCAAGCACTAATTATCCATCTCATATGTGCTTTCCAAAAAGTCTTTTTTTCCCCTCTGGAGGTTAGGAAAAATACAAAGGAAATTTTGAAGTCAGTAGCTTGAGGAAGACATAGCATTCTGTCTTGGAATGGAATCTTAAGGCAGGAGGCCATAAATATGAATGAAATATATAAGAATCAGAACGAATGCACTTGAACTTGGGTGATGTTCCATTGTCAGAAGCTACTTGAACATCTGAGAGGTGGAACAGAGAGTGACAATCAGGTGCTATCCAAATCAGGCAATGCCATGCAGAGCTCTAGCCAAGTAAGGCAAGGAGAATGGGTCCTTCACTTCTGGTGGTCTAATGATCAGAGAAGTGAATCTATGGCTCCTGATGTGGAAGGAGTCAGTGACAAGCATCTTGAGTTACATAAACAATTTAGGACCTACATTTTAAGAATTTCATTTTATTTTTCTATATATTCATATTTATAGACATACACCACACACACACACACACACACACACACACACATGTTTAAATTAAAGTAACCATACCTAAAGAGACTCTTTTTAAAAGACAAAGCCAAAATTATTTACAACCTTTATAGAGTTCTCATACAGGTAACAGATACAAGGCCAGCCAACATGGCGAGGGAATTTTAATGTCAACTTATTTTATCTCTCAGTGTCTCAAATTCTCCCTTCCTTATCATGGTGCAACCATTATGAGATCAGTATAGGGAGGGACATATCCAGAAGCAGAGAAATGCTGCCACTCAGAGAGTCTACTCTTATAGCTGCCAAGACAGGACATTATCCCTAGATTTGGGCTACTGTATGTCTACTTGGGGTACCAGGAAGACTCATCCCCCTATGGGGTGGAGGGTGATGGACAATGGTAAGAGTTTATCCTCAGCCAGTCCTTCCTATGTTCCTAACCACTGGCTACATCCTCCTTACTATACTTGGTCCTCCATTCCCTGCCGCTCTCCTCAGAATTGCTCCTAGTGTTTAATTCTTAACCCACAACATTAACGGGACATAAAACCAGGGATAGGGTAGAAAATAAGGGGAGAGACCAGTGACTGCACTTTACAATGAACTTCATTCACTCAGTTGATACTCACCAAATGCCTGTTTTGTGATAGGTACTGAGACAGTCTCAACAGTAAGGGTTGCTTAGGCCCTTACATTTAGGACTCAGTCTAGGGAGGGATATAGAAAAATTACTGGCCAACTATCATGAAATATAACTGTCTCAGTATTGAACCTGTCTCTGAATTAGATTCATGCAAGATATTTGATATAAACCCAGATTTCTTGCATCCCCCCCATTTATTAAAAGTAGGCCTCTCAGGATGGGACCTAGAATTCTTTATTAAAAACACAAAACATTTTTCAGGTGATTCTGATGGCCTAGTTCAGACTTCCTTTGGGAAACACCACTCTAATAAATGTATACATGATGGACAGTAGATAAACAAAAAAGTGGTGCTTTCTCAGTCTCCTGCTTCCTCATAGTTTCTCCTTCAACATCTTTGACTTTATAGGTTTCACACCTTCTATGCTTAGGGAAATTGTTTTACTTTTATTTGCTATCACTAACAGAATGCCTCAGAAAGGTGGTTCCTTTTGTCTGTGTAATATTAGAAAACAATTACACTATGTACTACATATCCTGTAGAAAAGTATTTGACTTTTACATACTATGGATTTCAGCTCATGTTTTGAGCTTAATAGCAATGTGCTTTAACACCTGGTCTGTGATATATTTTGGAATGCGTTCAGGAGCCTGCTACTTCCTATGCATAATTTAAAAATATAGGCACCATGTGTCGTTTAATGGAGGAGAAACCACCAACTGCAAACTGACCTTGCTTGCTCTTCCATTCAAGTGCTCTAAGTTAATTGTCACTAAGAACAAAATAACATTTTATGAGAGACCATTCCCTGTGATCAACCCCAAAGTCCCGATCTCATCCCCTGCTAATTGACTTAACCAAGACCTTTTTGATGAAGATATTGTGTAAAACTGGCAAGGAATTTTCTGTCTGAAGCTCTGTTGACTCTCAAATTGAAAGTTTCAGCAGAAAGAAATCGATTGTGTCAGTCTTTTTTTTTTTTAATACCAAGAAGCATTTAATATAGATAGAGCCAAAACTGCTCTTAAAAATCTGAATGCCTTGGTTTGTACTTCTTTGCCCTTCATTTGGAGAGAATCCATGATCTAGGTGGAGCCTTATTTTTCCATCTCTAATGCAAGCATAGCTGCATTCATACACTTAAAAGAAATTTTGAGAGAATAGGAAAAAGAAAATGACATCAAATCTTCTGACTCTGACACCATTATCACCATCACTACCACTATAATTTGCCCTACCTAATAGTTTAGAAATTGTGAGTCTGGCCATATGGGCATCATTCCAGTTCTTTTAAGACATTACTCCTATAATTTAAGTTATAATAAGTCTCTGAAGGGGTAAAGTTTATGTCCTACTTCTTTCCTGTTTCTCTCCTGCATAACCTAGAGCCTCACTCGGCTTCATAGGTATGTAGCATCCACTTAAGAAGTCTTCCTGATCCTGTTTGCTTGGTTATGATTTTATATTTCAAAGCCTTAACTTTAAAATGTGCCATTCCATAGTTCACAAAGGCTACCCTCAGGCAACACCTCACCACCCCCCAAGAGACCTCATATGGAAGGACACATGTCATTATGGTACTATATCTTATTACTATCCTATAAATAGTAATACTATTTATTGACTGTTTACCAGGCATTATACCTAAGGAGCAGGTGCTAATTGCCCCCAATTTTACACATGAGGAAATTGCAGCATAGCAGTAACTGTGACTTGCCCAAGATGAGGTTGAAAATTCAGGAAATCTAATGCCTGAACTGCCATCCTAATCACTACCCTCTCTGAAGCACAGGTACCATGTTGCCCACTCACTTCCCCAATACTTCCCAAGCCCTAATTAAATAATATATTTCTGAGTTCACTAATTTTATATGTTGAGTTTTCACAGGATATTTCAAAGAAAGCTATTATGTACTATTATACATAACAGAGACAAAAATATCCCATTATGTGTTCATAAAGTGTCCTTTCTAGAGCATTTCTTAGGCTTCAGGTAACATCATAAAAACTAGTATTTTCATTCAAAAATGATATCATTTAGAAGAAAATGCAAAGAAATGCCAATACCTAAACATACAATGAGTTTCACTCAACATTTAGTGTAAGCTAAGCTTTGCATAAGCCACTGGGTTTGGACTGAGTTACCTTTGGTTAACAGTCTTTGTGGCTGAATATACTGATGCTCTAAGTTAGCTAAGCTGCGATGATGATGCTGTCATGTTTATTGGCTCTAAGACACTGTAGATAGCAAGATGCACCATTATTTTATGTACTATTAAGAAGAAAAAAATACAATTTTTAACTGTATTATGACATGCAACAAATGCAAGATGAGTTTCATTTCAGACATCTTAAAATATGAAAATATGCATCTAGGAATTAATTAAATGTAATTATCTTCAATTCTCTTGTGAAATTGCTAGTCTTAAACTTTTACCTTAGAAGAGAAATAATTCAACCTCTATAGATAGAGTCGCTGTTGGGAAAATGAACTCTGGATTTGGACTTCATAGGTTAGAATCCTGATTCTACCTCACATAGGCTGTATGATATTAGATAGCTTACTTTCTGTTATTTATTTTCAGTGTTTATAAGTAGCAATGAATAATTATCTACCTCATGGCATGGTGAAGATGACATGGGTAATTCACATAAAATTGTTTAGCACACAATAAGGTTGCTTGGTGCAATATAGATATTAAGTATTTATAGTTTACAATCAGATATGAAAATAGTAAGGAAGATCATGAGTATTTTCTTCAAAGGTGAAAAATGACCAAAGTCTTTGAAGTTCCTCCTACCAAAAGGAACTCTTCATTTCTCCACTCTTTGAATATGAGCTTGGCCATATGAATTTCCTTGGCCAATGGGAAACCAGCAAACATAATACAAGCAGAGGGGTACCTGGGTGGCATAGTCAGTTAAGTGTTCAACTCTTGATTTCCAATCAGGTCATGATCTCAGGGTCATGGGATTGAGCCCCACTTCTGGCTTCACGCTCAGCATGGAGTCTGCTTGAGATTCCCTCTCCCTCTCTCTCTGCTCCACCCCCTGTTCATGCACTTTCTCGCTCTCTAAAAATAAATAAAGTCTTTAAAAAATAATACAAGGAAAAACTTGAAAAGTGTTATTTTCCACCATCATTTGAATGAATTACTGGATGATGAGAGACATGTAGGCATCACTCCAGCTGATACAGCCAACCATTGGACACGTGAGAGAAACACTGCCCCCATATCCACAGCTTGCCAAATGCCAGACATGGGTGTGAGGCCATTCAAGACCAAGGAGCCCTCATGTGACCTGTTGTCTGACTGTAACTGGATAAATAAGCTCAGGAAATTATTAGCAGGAAAACTGCCCAACCGAGCTCAGCCCAAGTTGTTGATCCACATTATTGCCAGCTCTTAACAATTGCTATTTTAAGCCACAAAGTGTTAGAATAGTTGTTAAGCGTCAAACCTATCTGATACAACTACAGAGACAAATATTTCCCTGTGCCTGTTTTTTACTGTTTCTTTTTTTAAACGTGAAGAAAAAGTCTCATTGGACTTATTGGTCTAACTTTTATTTTTAAATGAAGGTCAATATATGTAAAATCCTACTTTAAGTCTATTAAATACTTTAGCAAGATCTGAGAACCTTTCAAACTTTTTCATTATTTTTTTTGTGGTAGAAACAGATTTCAATTCCTTTGGAGTTATAATTTTTAATTTTGAAGCATTTTCAGTACTAAATAGGTATTTCAAATAGAGGTATACAGTAGTTACTCAATGTCTCTGACTTGGAGTGTTATGAAAAATAATAATAAAAACATGGGGCATGTAGGGAAGCATCATATTGACAGTTCACAACTTAAACATGTCTTTGAGATTCTGCTTGTTTCAGGTTTTTTTCTAAAGTAGTAACAGGCCATTTAAGCCTGGTCACAATTAAAAATAAATCCACAGGAGAACCTTGCCATGTAGGAACAATGCAAAATCCCTGATGGTGTCAAAAGAACAGCAAAATGAATGTGCAATGAACACAGACCCCAGAAGACGTATGTTTAAAATGCTAAAGGTAAGCTCTCAGAAGACACTGCCCCTCTGGTACCAACTTAAACAGCTCAATCTTTCATTACCCTGGAGAAGTCAAATCAGTCTTTTCCTGAAAGGCCTGAAAGTCCATGGAAGACGGGAGAATTGTATGCTCCCCTTTTTAGCAGGGCAGCTTTAGTGAAGTTACAAGATGAGGCTCATTAAAAGCATTTTTTAAAGAGTATTAAAACCCACTGACCTCACAGGAAACAGGACTGGACAACAACAAAGCAGCAGTATTATGTCCGATTTGTTGTGTGTTTGCTATTGAAAAAAATTCTATGAGATTCATTTTGGAAAATATATGTCAGCATTTGCAACATTTCATTCATGCAGAAAACACAGAAAACTATTCCCTGAAATAAGCTACAGCTTCAGAAGTGTCTGCCTTGGTGTCAGTTTTATTTTCTATAGAATTTACTGCAATGTTCATTTTATTTGAAAAGATAAAATACATTTATGTGGAATTATTCTTAGAATTGTGGAATTATCATCAAATTATTAGTAGTAGACAGAGTAGTAGTACTAGGAGCACATGGAATTATTGTGTAAACATGAGTTGTGTTCTCCACTAAAGAGTTACTTCATGGAGGAAAAAGCTGTGCCTAATATGCTTTGGACTTCCCTCACCTTCCCCACCCCATGTTTTTTTATACCATCCGTGTCCTGTAGCCCTTTCCGGCAGGTAAATTTTCTATGTTTGCATATGTGCTTTTACGACAAAAGTTTCTTGCTTCTTTTTCCATCTTCATGGCCAGCACAAGGCTAAGCATAGAGCAGGTAGTTAATATAATGCACTAGCTTTGAGGACAACACATTCTCTGAGGATGATAATGCCAGCTAAGAAATGAGTTTTTTTTTTTTTTTTTTATTCTGAACATTCTAGATTTTCATGCATGTACTGAATCAAAAAGAATACCTCCTTCTGGCACCAATGACTTAATTTGAAATTATTAAGACTCCTTTAATAAAAAACTAATTTGAAGAACTCTGGAAAAACTAGGAGACACAAATTAGGAATTCTCTCACAATTCGTTTTGCCTTCTAACATTGCCAAATGAAAATTAGCAAGGAATTTTCAGACCAAAGCTTTATGATTATTGAATAATTAAGGAAAGGAAAGATCTGAAAATCTATAAGATTCTTCCAAGAAAGCTTTCTACTGGTCTATGAACAATCTCACTACTTGTTTGTTTTTGATTTCTTACCACTGCAAAGAAAGTCATGTCTTCATGTTTTGTACCAAAAATAGGTTAGTAATAAGACAGTTTCCATCATACTTATACATGTTTTTGTAATATGTCATTAAATATTTATATACCCATCTCTTCTACCCATCACTGAGTTATTCTAGAATGTATACTTCTACCTTTTATCTTTTGTGACTGGCATAGTACCAGTAGCATAATGCTTCAGTTATCTATTGCTGAATAATAAAATACCCCCAAATTTAGTAGCCTAAAATAACAGCAGTTTCTTTTTCTCATGATTCTGTGAGTTGATGGGCATTTCTTTGCATTCTGTTGGGAGCTGAGCTGTGGCTGGAAAGTCCAAGATGGTCTCATTCACATGTTTGTCTAGCAGCGTTGGCTGTTGGCCTGGCAGCTCAGTTCCCCTCCACATGGTCTCTCTTCTTCCATTAGTCTAGACCAGCTTTCCTAATGTATGGTGACTAGATTCCAAGAAATAAAGCTCAAGCTGCCAGGGTTCTTCAAGTTGGGCCCAGAACTGGTACAGTGTCCCATCTGCTGCATTCTATTAGTCAAAAAAAGTCACAAAGCCAGACCAGATTCAAGTGAAAGTGAAACAGAGCCCATCTCTGGGATGGGAGGGAGGGAAGAGGAGCAAACCAGTTCCTGGATGGGCAGAACTGTTGGTGGTCATCTTTGAAGGCAATCTTCATTAGTTTTTTTAGTCTTTAATAAATATTTGTTGAATAAATGAGCAATAGGAAAACCCAGTTAGGATGACAACCAAATTGAGAAGCATCAAATACTGGACCGAGAACATATTTTTTTCTTCCTCTTTCCCTTGTTCTCTTCTACCTCTCTCTTTTTTTTTTTCATTCATTCACAAATTTTGAATAATGAATCTGCATTTACCTGAAAGAGAATGAAGTTACTGACATTTCAGATAGAGGGACTCCCCTATTCAAAGAACTGGGACAAAGAAATTACATAATGGGTCTGAAGAACAACAACTAATTGGATGTAGCCAATGAAATGGGATGTTTGTAGAGGAGTGGAGGGTCATGAGGATGAGAATATGTGAGAAGCTTGTATATTACAGAAGGAGATTAACATCTGTTCATTAAGCAATGTAGAGTTGAGGGAGTAGAAGTAGGATTACATCATGAACATCATGGTGAGTCTTTACAGAGTCTTTACATGTATAAAATGGATTATTTATGGACTCTAGTGAGAACAAAAGTCATATCTGCCTTATTCTTTGCTAGGTGCTCTCCTCTTAAAACTCTGCCATAATGTACCTACCATATGCTAGGTGGTGCTAAATTAACTTAAGAAGAAAGTTGAATACTTGATTGTTAAGTTAATGAAGCTATCATGTGCCAGATTGTTCAGAAAAAAAACTGAGTATGAGGGAGCTCATGCACAGGATTTTTTGCCATTAGCTGGAGCCCTAGGTGACGAACTCTGCATACAGGCTTTGAAAGCCATGATGAAGATGAATGGATTAATGTGAGATCTTGTTCAACTAACCCTTTCACAAGGAAAACTCTTTGCATAGATCACATCACTTTATTTATTTTATACCCTAGGCATATTCTAAAGAAATATTTTCCTATTAATTTATTTACATAATTAAATGTAAGTTGTCTCTATTATATTAATTCATTATTTTACTATGTCATAAGTATTTTATTTTTGGCATTTTACTTGTTTGCCTTATCTCTTTGAATTTTGGCCTACCTGGAATAAAGACTCTCATTATATACTTTGCTTACATCATGTTATGATTGGTCTGGAGGGAATGATGGCTAATAGTTCACCTTTTCACATTTAAAATTTTCTAGGCACAAACCACTTTCGTGTACATAATTTGATTATAATATTGATCCCCATTGCAACTACATGAGATTGGTTGTTTGGGTATTAGAATCTCTTTTACAAATCAAAGGGGGAAAAAGTGAAGTTTTGTTTGTTCAAGCAACTGCTGGTGTAGAACCTATCCATTTATTCTGATTTCAGAGAAATTACTCACAATGAACCATATAAATAGAGCCAAATAAAAGATGGATTCAGTGAAATTTGGAACAGACCTGAACTACTTCTTGTATCTGACATCTGGGTTCTTTGCTCCACGATCTGTGGCTTGCCAATTTCATGTTTCTCAGCAATTGCTTATTTAATACTTCAAGCTGAATACCTCCTGGGTGACCAAGACCAAGAGCAGTAAGAAGTACATATTTCTCCTTCAAATCACCTGACCGTTAGGACCATAGGCCAAGTCCAAATTTACATCACTCTGTAATATACAGGAGTGCCCAGTTACCATGCTTCATCATGCACAGGGCTCCAGAAATGCCTGTGGTTCTGCCTTCAGGATCCCAGACAGCCTTTGGACACAAGTTGGAGAGCAGACTATGGATTTTAAAAGACCATCCATATGCATTTGGAGCCCATTATTCTATAAGTTGAAAACAAATTCCACTGAGTATTAGGAAAAATGTAAATTTGGCTCGGATCTCCTTATAGTCACTTACCCTGATCAATAGAATGGTTATACTTAAGGAAGTGGTGGTAAGAAGATAAAATGATTTTTTTTTCCAAAAATTCTCTCTTCTCAAAAGTGAATGCTTTGTACATGAGAAATGAGGAGGAACCTTCCTGAGTTTCATCAAGGATGTACAGAAAGAATAAACTCAAGTGGGTCCTTCCTATTATTATTCTTGCTTAGATCTCTTTCGTTTTCCTCTCCTTACCCTAGTGTATTCACTTTCACATTTCCCACAGCCTTACTTATTCTTTTATTTTAATCATATGGATGGACTCAGAGTGCTTTTTAATTCAATATATTCAGACATAAATTCATTCTGGAGATACTGCTGGGTAGCATTGGAATGCATTAATCCTAGTATTAACCTGTCTTCTCTCTGTCTTTTTAGTATCAAGAATTATATTGTGAATGAATTCATGATCACCTTTCTAAAGATGTTACTTGGGAGGCTGATCAAGTTACTTGTAGCTGTCTGAGTATTCAAAGTTGTAGTTTTAATGCCCTAGTACTGGCCATCTAGATGTGAATTACAGGCTTCCATATACACATACTCACACACCCACACATACACACTCCTTTACGAACTGGCCATTACTCACCCTGATTTCTCATTCACAGGTAATGTTATGTGATGTCAGTATGGATTGCTTATGTCCACTCCTCAGGTTTCCACTGGGAGAGATTTTCCCTTACACTTCAAGCTTCTTGCCCCATTCCCTCACTTACTCCTTTAGGAAAAGGGGAGTGTATTATAACCAGAAACTAAAGGTGTGAAACAAGATGCTCCCTTTTTTCTCTTTGGGATGTGCTTGCTTGCAGAGAGCTTATGCTTTGGTCTGTCCTTGGGCATGTGGTGTGCTGACCTGCAGGTGAGACCCATGGTTTTGAGTAGTGCTTGCAATGTGGTAATTTAAATTCAAGGATGTAGTGTCACCAAGTCCACCTGGTTAATAGTCTTAAATCCATATCCTCCAAGCTAGCCTTTGAGAGCCATACATGTGATATATTCATCTCTATCTTTCTTCGTTTTTCTTTCAGTGTGATCAGAACTGGGATAGAGAGGCAAGGGTGCAATTGATTAGTCCCCTTGAACTCCAACATGTATGACTGAATTTTTCCTCTATAGCTTGTTGTCAGGCTCCTCTGAATGCCTTTCTATGTGATGAGAATGATCTCATTATGTCCTCTCTTGCTTCAGTTAGTAAGCTTATATTAATTCCCTCCATAGAACTAGAAAGAAAAGTACTTTGCCTAAGACATGTGTGACGGTGAATAACATAACCATAACTGCTGACAAATACGAACAGTACTGTGGAAGCCCAGAGGCATGCAATTTATTTGGAATTTTCCTATAAGCCACTGTTTTTTCTTGGATGAATGAGAGGTACCAGAATAGAGTGTGATTGTTCTTATTTTTTTTCTTTCATCAAGAAAATCCGTTTGAAGATTTATTTTAGTCCAATACGTAGAAGAGATAAAAGTGCCATCATAGATAAAGTGGGGTGAAAGTCTATAGTTAGATACTACCTCCTTTTCCATTATGATGCCTCCATGATACCCTTAGAACATATGGCTGGAACTCATTTTTAAGACCAGAGGAGAAAGATCACTGCACTGAAAGTCAATCACATGAGAATTTACGTCCATAAACACCTCAGTGAACAAAGAACATTTGAACTGGTCCATTTATTTTCTCATCTCCTGTTGGAAACAACTGGTCTCTTTAATGCCTCCAGCTTATACAATTAAAGATAATATTTTTAAAAGTAGATGATCCAATTTCTAAATTCCTATGGTATCACATTTCAACATTCCATTCTTTAATTTTCTACAGTGTCTAGAATAGTACACCTGGCACAGAGCTGATAGTCAATGAATGTTTGATGACTGAAAGAGTGAATGAATGAGTAAACAGAAAAAGTTGATAGCTGTCCTTAGGTGCAGCAGAGTGCAGGAACCAAGCATGCAATATGCAATAAAGAATCTCATTCAGAAAGTTCTCTACTGACTTTTCAAAGATCAGAAATCTATAGACCTAAAATTATCTTCTCCATCTTCAAAGGTAAATTTTCGCAGAGAAATCCCTGTCTGTTGAAATATGCCTCTCACCTGCTGAAAACACCTGTTCCTGATAAACTTGGCTTCTTTATCCTGTAAAGGCATTGTGAAGAGACTACCCATAGGCTAAACAAAATACAAGGAAATAACATTGTTTCATTTAGGTGGCAAGAATGCTTCTTGATGAGAAAAATTCTTTTTCAGCTGTATCTAAGTTTCTAATTTCAACCACCTTTTTTTTCTTTTCCTGTATAAAATAAATACCAGGACTTTAAAAAAAATAAATATTGTCTCTTCGCCCCCATCCCTATCACCTCTAAACCATAATTATTGACATTTATAGGAAGACAGTGAATAAGAGATTTGTCTAGCACAATTCTTTTATATCTGTTGCTCCTAAAATGTGTGCTGAAGTGCTCTGGAGCACTGTGGCAAATTCACAGGGGCATTTTAGGATAATTTAAATTTTGGGGTGAAGCAAAACCCTTGCTGGACATTGCCCAAACTACTACTTCAAAATAATTCACAGTTCCAATATTAGATTGAGCTACTTTCCTTTAGATGATGTCATATCCTTACGTGACTGAGCTTCAGGAGGTTCCTCTAAAAACAAGGTACACAGCCTCAACACTTCTAGGAGTTATAGCAGGGATTGAGCCTAAATGGCTCTTTCTTATGAACTGGTGAGCTAGTATTTCCCATGTGACATCTAGTTACTGTCATTCATAATCATGGGAAAGGAGAGTTGCAGAGAAAACTTAATAGGGAGAAAATTGATGCTCAGCTCCCTAGAAATTAGAGAGCATGTGCCACAGCCAGAGTCTACTACCAAAGGTAGAGGCTGTAGGTAAATATATATAGGAAAAATCATGCAGAACATTGTGTGAATCCTGCATGAGCAGTAGTGCTTCAGAAGTCACTGGGAAAATGCAACACAGAGATTGGAAAAGGACATAACACAAGTGTGCCTTCCGCAGAGTGAGGCTTGAGAGGAGGACCATGTGTTTGGCATCTCAGTGGCTGCAGGTTTAGCACGCTGGGCAGGAAAGCAGAGAGCACCATGGAAGGTACCTCTCTCCATGTTCATGAGGAAGAAATTCCTCACTTGGTTTGCAAACAGTGAACTTACCAGGAAAGCAGAATTGGAAGGAATAAAAGGAACATATTAGGAACATATAAGAGACTCCACCTGGGGACTCACAGAAACGCCTGAGGAGACGTCATGGCGGTGGGGGGGTGCTATTACATCAGCAAGTTAGGGTGATGAATATGTTAATATGAGCACAATTATGTCTACAAACTGCTGGTTATGGAAATTTTTTCTTTATGCACGTTCCCATTCCCAATAGAACATATTTCTTCCTCTCCCGTGCCTTGTCTTTCTTCCATTAACTGTAGAGGTATAGAAGCAACGCTTCTGTAAGACCATTTCACGTCTGTGTCCATATGTCTGTCTTCCTGATTATACTGTAAGCTCTTTGAGGGCAGGCATCATGATCTTTCCTGTATTTTTCTTCACTGAATACGGTGCCAGGAAAAAGAGTGGATGCTCATTAATGCTAATTAACTAGAACTGAATTGCCTCGGCAACCTTAGAGAGGACTGGATGACTGAAGTATTATTTTCTAATTTGCAACTAAGAGGCAACTAGCAAGCTTCCTCATAATCAAAGAAGTGATAACTATCAAAGCACTATTAATCAAAATGTGTTTTATTTCCTACCAGGCTTTACTCATTAGGAAAATGAGGGAGGGGATTTACGTGCAGGCATAAATCAAAGTTTGTGATGTTAAAAGAGTTGCATGCTGCTAGAACCAGACAAATGACCCCCAGTTTAAAAGAAACAACATTTAAACCTCTCTGTGCACAGAATTCTTTCCAAGAACACTCAAGCTTTCTGTAACTATGGAAATGTTGAAACAAGATGTAATATTGAAGAAGAGGGATTTACTTACACATTGGAGCCTTGTTTGTATCTTTTCTATGTAATTCCAAAATTATTTGGGTTTTTTTCTTCACCATGTTATTGAAGTGTCCCTACAATTTATACACATCAATAATAGAACTAGGAATTGTGTTGGAGATAAAAATAAATAAAAATTGCTTTCTTTGTATTGATAGTTATGAATAATGAATGTTCTTCTTGTTGACTAAAACTTCACCATACTGCAGGAAGGAGCTAGGGCATCCTGATATGGAAAGACAGGCAAAATCTGCCCATGCCTGGGAACTAGGTGTGAATCTCAGTTATCATTGGATTCCATGAGTGTATTGTCTGTAATGGTGAACATAGTCCTGCCTTTGGTTTTGCAACTATAGCTAGAAAGGTTACTGGTTGGAACATCTCTTACTTGAGACAGAAGTGAGGGTAATCAATAGAAATGTAGGGAGAAAACCTGATATGGAATATATGATCTCTAACTGGGCTTCAGTTTTTTTATTCTTGCCTATAAAACAGAAGGGAAAGGAGAGTTTTGCAGATGTCTTAGGTAGCATAGATAATTCTTTTTTTTTTAAAGATTTTATTTATTCATTTGAGAGAGATAGAGAATGAGAGAGAGAGAGAGAGAGAGCATGAGAGGAGGAAGGGTCAGAGGGAGAAGCAGACTCCCCGCCAAGCAGGGAGCCCGATGTGGGACTCGATACCAGGACTCCAGGATCATGACCTGAGCTGAAGGCAGTCACTTAACCAACTGAGCCACACAGGTGCCCAGCAGAGATAATTCTTAAGGATTCATTTGGTGGTAGCCTTAAACTCCACTAAAATGTCCCTTATATTCTCAGATATTCTGCAGGGGCTCATGAGTTTCATACTAGTTCCATTTAAGGATGCTTATGAGTTCCAGCCTAGTAACAGTACATTTTTACTATACCACTTTCATTTTGCTCTTTATACACCTAACTCATTTAATTCTTACAAAAATCCTATGAAATCAGTATTGTTATTATTGCCATTTTCCCCATGAGGAACCTGAGCTTAAGGAGTTCAAGAAATTTCTCCAGTCCTTCATGTGGTTAAATGGCATAGCTGGATCTTGAACCATATATCAGTGAATGACATTGATTCACCACTAATTATATTGCAACAACCTTCACAGAAACAGAATATGGCTTGTAAAAACTCAACTAGTTTAAGTAATCAATGAGGGATGATAAAGTCCTTTCTAGATGGATTTGCAACTTTCTGTGCTAATTCAAATTTCACATTTCTGTCTCTGGGCTAGCCAAAGATGTATTCTCTTTTTCCAAGTATTTCTAGGTCTAAGGGGAGAAAACATTTCTAAATTTCCAGCTATGAAAAACCCTGAGAATTGCTATAAAGAGACATATACACAATGACATGAGACGTTCAAAATAGGAGAGATTAGCTCTCAGTTAGAATATTTACTAATTTTACTTGAACTCAACACAGGACCTGGATGGAATACGAGACTTTGATGGGTAGAGATGGAAATGCTAAATCTTATAGGCAAAAAGGCAGCATAAAAAAAGGTGTGAAAGCAGTGAGTGAAGACTGTGGTTCAGCATAGGCTATTTTAGGTAAAGACTTGGGATAGGATATATAGAAAGGAAGATTGGAAGATAAGACTAGGACTTTAATAGGTATAAAACAAGTTGTTGGATATAATTTCTTCTTTCCATTTAATATATTACTGGAATTTCTAACATTAAGATTTCAATTACCATACTTGAGAGAGATGTTGATCAGAAGGGGGTGCATCTAGATTTAAAAAGTTTTTTAAATGTTTAAAGAGACTAATGTCTAGCATATTAAAGGTAATAAGTAAATATTTATTAAATGACTGAATAATCAAACCATTAATGGCTATCTAGAATTTGTGATGAATTTTCAAAATCACTGATTTTTATTGTATAGACAATATGAATTAAATTTTAATGAGTTTTAATTTAAAGTGGTTCCAAATGTGAGTTTTTTTCTATAATAAAGTATGTTCTAATTATTACCAGAGTAGTTCATATTTGGTAATGGCTGGCATTGCTGTTGGGTAGTCCATTAAATCATGAAGTGATTGATTTTCTTTTCCTTTCTACTTTCAAGGGGATTATTTCTACCAAATATAATTGCCCTTTAGTGAACAGTGTTAGTTTGATGTACTGTGAACTTCCTTGGGGATGATCAGCCTCTGTGAATAGTAGCATTAATCTAGTACAGAAACATTAGTGGCTTGTAAGGATTAATTCTATTTTAAGAACCTTTTATGAACTTTGAGTGTACACATGCTCCATAATGACTTGTTCCCAATTTCTCAACTGTCACATCTTTAATTTGGTTATTCACATTGTTTCTTCACAGTTGTTGATTCAAAAATCTGCCATACATTCTTTACATAATATTTTCAACCACCCTGTCTTTCTGAGAATGAAAAGTGGATGACAGGAATGCCATTGGTGTTTAAAACACATGCATCAAAGGTAGAATGGGTCTTTCGATCTTCCTTCCTACTGCAGCAAATAAATAGCCCAAGTTTTTCCTGATTCAGTTCTGTTTCTTCTGTGAAATTTAGGTTTAAATTTTACATTCAGATTTCTAAAACAATTATCACTTCACCTGGGCCTTCCAACAAGTTAATCAGTAGTTGAACTGAGATCATCATCACCTCATCAAGCAATTGCACAGAGTATCTGCTAATTCAGTTCCAGTCAATTAATCTCCAGCAGAATGAAGCTGCAGCAGATGGAGACGGAGGGAGTCTCTCCTAACCAACTCATCGTTTGTCCTAACTCATCAAGGAACCAATGAGCTTTCTTCCCAGAACTTACAGTTGATGCACGAGGACCATATCATTTTCTTATTTAGCATGATGGATTATAAGATTCGCAGGGAAAATATTTGCATTGTGTAATGATCATAGGCAGGAAATGTTTTTCTTTATAGAGGGCTATTCAACAGCAGACTTGGGACGCCTGTCTGTTTCTGGCAGGAGAATTAAAAATAAATAAATAAAAGGGAAGCATCGTCTAATATTATGCTTGGGATTAATTCTAATTGATCCCAGAGAATTTAGAACCTAAGTCTGGAGAGGTTAACATATGAAGTAAAGCTCCTTAAAAATAAATGACTTTTCTATTGACAGTTTGATGGCTATGACATCTCTGGGCATAATAGCCTTTTTATCCAGAAAGATCCCTAAATTGAATGTGAGGACAGAGCTGAGCTTTTGCTCATTATCATTTGTCACATCTCAGTTCTTATGGGTGATAGTATTGCTTACTAGCACACCAGAGTGGCTGTAAGCACTTAAGAGAGTATACATGTCATTTGGACATAGGAAAGCTTACTTTATAACCATCCACTGGTAAATGTTTTCTGGCTGAAGCCCAACATGGGCTAATAGGAACTTGGTAAATTAATGGACCATTTACTCTTTTTTAAAATAATTATTTGTGTTCTCAAGTAAATCTTACATCTAGAAGGCTATAGCTTTTGAGGTAGGAGGCATCTACAATTAGAAATTGAGGGAAATGAGCATGCCAATATATGACTGTGGCTGAATTCAGTCATTCACTTTTTCACATTCACAACTCTTTAATAATTTTGATTAAACATAATTCATGAGGATAATGCTGTGAAAAACCAGAAGTTTGAATGATAGAATTCCTTACTGAAGAAGGTTTAAGGCCATCATTCAATGAACTGTGATTGTTGCTTTAATGTTCTAGGGGGAAAAAAGAGGAATAAAGAATTTAAGCTCCAGCAAAGAAAGCACCATGTCATCTTTCAACTTCCTTGGCTAGCATAGGGCCAGGCATACATTAGACACTTGCCCAAAAGCTCAAGAATAATGGTGATGCCAAGGTCATGAGTCTGGGCTTTTCTGTGCAGTGATCCCATACTTCTCATAGTTATGTAGAAGGAGAACTATGGATGCTTCAGGATAATAAAGCCCTTGTTTTAGTCAATAAATCCTTTCTTAACAAGCTATTAGTTAAGGTGGGGGTGGGGGTAAATGCCTAGTAGTTAATTTGAAGAACTGAATCTTTGGAGCAAGCCAAAAGAATGGTGTAACTTTGTGTACGTTGCTAAGTTTTGCTTTTTATTGCTCTAGAAGGACATTTTGAAAGTTAACAGACATCATGCAGACTCCTCTGAGTGATTCAATTTTTTTAAAGGCAAATCTGTTAAAAAAAAAAAACTATCTGATTAATATTCTGCTTTGTAACTTACATAATCCATATTCAATTGCTTAATGAGTTTTTGATTGTCACAATGTTCCCTGTATGTACTTGAAGGTGAACTGAAAACAAAAGTAGTGGGAAAATACAGTAGATACCCAAATGCTACAGACAAGTCATTCAATAAATAATCAATATTTGATATGTATATAGTATGTTTGAGATATATATTTCTATATTTAATTATTAAAAGAATATCAAGCTTGAAGTAGGATTCAAGAAAAAGTATATAACATGGGCTTTAAAGATTGTATGTTTATATAAACTACCAGATTTGCCTGAGAAGAAACAATGTATATATTGTTTATATATTGTATATATACAGTTATAAGTAATATAGTAGAGATTTTCTCCCAAATCCCTGACATTTTAACATATCCTTAAATAATATGACCCAGTTTTTAGGTGAATTACAAGCATGGTCATCTGTCATGACAAAGAACGTCAGGAATCCTCCAATGGACCATTTATAACCTCACTGTACATACCGTTATTTAATCATTTAACACATTATACTGTGATTATATATTTTCACGTTTTTATTTCTTATTAGACCTTTGGGTTTTATCATCCTGTTTTTGTAGATTCAACTCCTTACACAGGTGCTGTAAAAGAAATGAATATTTATTTGATAATTATTGGATATTAATAGCGTATTAATTTGCAGAACTTACCCTATTCTTCTGGTTAGTACTATAAAGAAAAAAAAACAGAAAATAAGAACATTTCATTATTTTCAAGAACAGCTAGATCAACATTACAAAATTTATTTTTGTCTAGCATTCCCCAGCATTAAAATAAGCAAACATTGAATTCCACCCAATATCTGCTCGGGATTTATTTCACAATGACTTGTTCTGGAAAAAAGATGCATTCAAAATTCATATGTTCTATAAAAGCCATTCTGAGGTGGCAGACAACTTGCTTTTTTTAAAAAAAGTATGTCCAGATCCTATGGTCCATCCCTACACTATGATGAAGAACTGAGAGTTATATACTTGGACAAGAACAACCTTGTGAGGAAAAAAAAAAGTGTTTCTATGAGTATGACATGCTGATAGGATGTCCCTATAACTAGTCAGGCAAAGAAGTCTGACTGTTTTATTTGCATAGCTTAATGTTAGCTTTGCCATCTGGTCATCTTATTGGTCAAAGACAAAGATATCTATAGCTCAGCATAGGGTATTGAACTGATCTTGACTGGATGGTTATTGAGTTTCCAAATATTTTCTAGAATACTTGTTTTCAGTTATTCTATTTTAAATATTGTTTTATTATAAACTACCTCAAATCATTTTGAAAATATCCACAGTATATATGATGTCTATACAGTGCTCATATCTGTTTAGGTGACAAGATATATGTATTTATAATGATACCTAGCTATGCAATTTTTTGTATGAATATCTAGTCATGAAATTTTGAGACCTCAAGAAACTCTTTGAAATGAAAGAGGTATAGTGGATCTTTAAACATGGTTAGGATTTGGATACACACATATTTATTCAGAATTTTATGTGAGATTGACTGAATCTTCTCTTATTCATGGCAGAGCAGAATGGTCTGTTTGACCTTTTAGTGGAGGTGTAATAAAGTAGAAATAAAGAAAAAAATTAGGATTATTTATTTAAGTAATCTCTTCACCCAACATGGGGCTTGAACCCATGACCCCAAGATCAAGAGTCACATGCTCCACCAATTGAGCCAGCCAGACTCCCCAAAATAAAGAAAATTTAAATACAGACTGGAATAAATGGCTTTTAAAACTAGATGTTCTTTGGTATCTTCTTTTGAGGTCTTTCTTAGCTTATTAACCTAGGTGTTTAAAATATTGTTAAAAAAAGGGAAATAATCATTATGGGTAAAGTAATCAGAATTTGGAATTTAATTCTTCTTTGGTATTATTTTTTCATAGTTCCTTTTATATTTGCTATCTAAGACTTTGTCATAAGGTTCTTTCTGACCCTGATGGGTAAGTCAATGATCTACCATATAATTCCCGTTTATTTAAGGTTATTTCTTAAAGATGGTGTTTATAATATGGTATACATCTTATTTACTCTGTTTCCTACTTGAGGAGTTCTCTTGCTAACTTAGTAGCCTTTATTGAGCCCAGAGAGAATTGTTAGTTCAGTGTTTGCCAGGTCTTAATTAATTATAAACTGCTTTGCATTATCTGTGACCCATGAATTTATGGTTAGAGAGGAAGTATCTTGCAAAGGATCTTTGGGGCAGATGCTAAAGAAATCTTTGGACCTCAGGAAGATATGGAAATAGAAATCCATCTCTCTGTTTTGCTTTTGTAAAGTGTGGGTCTTGTCAATGCAATTATGTCTGTATGTTAGAAAGGAAGATTTATTCTCTGCTTCTTATATTAACATGGGGAAAGTCTTCAGTTAGACTAACTCTCCTGGCTTTTCTCTCCACCCCCCCATCCCTACAAGAGGAGGAGTATGTTATCAGACTATGAATTTGAAAGGATAAAATGACCATGCTCAACTTAGCCCATTCCTTTCTCTTCTTTTGGATCTTTTTGCCGTAGATGATACATTATGATCTGCTGTTATCATCCTAGTAAGGGACTCTTTGGCAATACTTAAGTACTGGATTCTGGGGAAATAACTTGGCTTTGGATAAATCCTTTAGTTCAGATTGGCCTGTTTGCTATACATGCTAAACTGAAATTCTTTATATTCTTTCATGAGAAAGGCACATAAGAGACTTGGTGTTGTTGAACCAATGCAACTTATGTGTTCCTGAAAGAACATTTTTCTATACTGGAGTCTGGAATTTGTCCAGTTTTGCCAATAAGGGATGAGTAAGTCTGTTTAATATAAAGACAGTGAGTGTTAACAAGCTCTTTTATTGGCAGATCTAAAGTTATATTGTAGAGCTTTTTTTTTTTCTACCATTAATGCAGGTGATATTTTCATCTCCATTTCTCTGTCTTATATGTTGCACAGTTGGTTCCAATCTCAGGAAAGAAAGAAAGGGACAATGCTTACCAATCCTGTAAAGCCCCAGTCATATATTATGCAATAAGAAAAATGATGTTAGATAGGTAGCAATCAATTTTAATACCTACTATAAAGTCTATTTCGAGTATGAACATAAGCACACTAGGGATACCTTCTACATGATCAAAAATTCTGGCCCCTTTACAATAGCTGTAAAAAAAAAAATTCCACTGTAATCTTAATTCCTACACTGAGCTTCCACTGAGACAACTTATCTTTAATTGAAGTTAAGTGTATCTAGGAATTTCTTTCTGATATGGATCACAGATACTGTGGGAACTTGTGTTATGTTGTGTTATTATTCCCAACTGTTTGCTGCCATTCTCTATCACATTTGTCATTGCAGGGCCCCTCTCTGTGGAAGGAACATAAACAACCTTCCACTGATGTTCAGCTTGGCCCTCTGAGCTGTTTTGGCCAATAGAATGCCAGCAGAAGTAAAGTAGAACACGTTGGAGAAGTTTAAAGAGCCATCCCTTGATTCCATCATTGCTTCTTTCCTGTGCCTTGAGTATGCATGTCCCAGATGCAGGCAGCCTGCTACTTCAGACTGGATCCCAGCCAATAAAGGTGAGAAATAAACCATTGTCCTCATAAACCACTGGGATTAGGAGTTGTTTGTTGACATGACACAGCCTAGCACGCGGTGGGTGATACAGATTCAACAGCAATCATCTATACACATATTTCCTCTCTTTTCTTATTCTTGTCTATGCCCTCTATCATAATTTGTATGTATATATACTACAGTACTATATACTATTTGGTCCCTTGTACGTATCCATATATTTATATGGACTATACATGGTCCTTTTCTTCTCCCTATTTTATCTTCCTTTAAATTTCTGATTTTCTGCTCATTTGTGTCTGTTTGTTGGTTTAACCTTCTCAACCCACTTCTTTTTAAAAATGCTCTGTCAGAAATCGAGTTCTTAGCCAGAGTTAAAGAAAAAAAATCAATTTTCCTAAATTGACTCATCTGGGTGGGGTTTATAACCAACTTACTTTATTTTTGAAAAGGTCTATGAGCAACTTTTGACATTGAGCATTTTGAAAAATCTTACTTATAAACATTCTTTGGTCTCAGCATTGTCACACCATGGGAAAGAAGGAGGACATGCATAAGATTTATATAGCTGACAGAGATTTCTATGTACTGTGTGCACTACATTTATATTTTCAGTTTAAATCATTGAGTGATTATTTTCTGAAAGAATTTCGTCTTTCTTGGGGGAGGTTGAAAATCATGTCTACTCGATGATTTATTAAGTGAATAAGTAAGTGAAAATGAACAGACTGGTACTGATTTTTACCATAGGCAGCAAATTATGAATAATGATTCTTCCATGCTTGAACTCTTTTGCAGTGATTCTGCAAATAATTCTAGTTTTCTCAGGTTGTTTCAGCCAAATGGATTTGCATAGGCAGGAGAGGCTGAAAGACAGCAGGTTAGGCTTGAAGCATTATGTCGGGGGGCATGTTAGAATTTTATTAGAAATATGGGCTTTTGTGCCATTTGGTGCCCTGCGTTCATCACTGTCATATCCTTGCAGCTCTGTAACTGAAGGGAAGACCAGAAAACATTTAGGATAGTGTAGAAAATAAACAAATATATGGGTTAAAGAACTTTTAAAATGTACCTTAAAATACCAAAGGTCTTATAATTAAACTGAAGAGATTTAAGAAATCTGTGGAATCTGTCACTGCCTACCTTTATAAATAAATACTGTTGACTGGCATTCCTTGAGAGGAAAACTGCTTCTTTTTTCCAAGGTAGCGTTTTTAATATACTAGACTGAACCAAATGCCATTTCCTTTTTATAGGTCAAAAGCAGTTGAAATTTGGCAATTTCATACTGTTCAAGCAAATAACTTAAAATTTGCAATCCAAGTACACTCCATGACAAAATGTCCATTTCTCAATGTGCACATTTGAATCAACATGCAGAATGTGCATTTGTAGATTTATAAATATCAATTTCTGTTATGTCATAAATATTTACATCATAAGTATTTTGCTCCTAAATAACAGAATCTCTAAATTATGGGGTTTCTGTGGGTATGCCATAATTTATAAAAATATCTTAATATTGAACACATAGTTTGATTTCTTAATTTTGGTTTTGTGGTTGTTGTGGTTGTTGACAGTTGTAGTAGTGAACCGAATTTTGTTTGCTTTTGCTTTAATAAATTATAATAAAATACCCCTCCCCCAACATAGACCATGTATACATACTACATATGTTGCATGCTTTTCTTTTACAAATATGTCTATGGTTTCTTTATTTTATACCATTTTGCTTTCCCAAAGTATGAATTTAAAATAGGATTGCAAATGATTTATTAATCATCTTTAATTGTGCTTCCATTAGGTAATTATGTTATCTTTATCTTCATATGTCAATGGCTGTACAAACATTATCTCAGTTGCTATAATTTGAATCTACTACATTTCTAGAGAAATCTAATGTTTTGGGGTAAATTATCTGTTAATATTTTTGGATCATTTATTCTATTGTAGGCTTTCATTTTCCATGCCTTAATAATTTTCTCATAGATACATGCAGAGATGTGTCTGATAAATGTGAGAAGGCGGGGAGCAAGGGAAGTCAATATGCAAGGAGAAGCAAAGGTGACCCAGAGAGAGAATATAACTGGGAAGGAGGAGGAGATCTGTCAGAGCAGTGCAAAATGTAATATGAAGCCTCAACAATGCAGAGTCAGGATAAAGTGTGGAGATGTGTCCGATTCTCTTCTTCTGCCTAAAACTCTCATCCCCTCGCCCCGCCACTCCCTGAATTTGTATCTCTGTAAGGTGAAGACTGCATGAGAAAGGCAAAAGACAGTTTCACTATGCTGTGAACCTCTTCTAAAAGATCCCTAAATGGGAAGAGGCAGTAAGCAGGAATGTGGTCAGGAGTATGTGATGGCAGGTTGTGTGCTCTTGAGCCGAGGGGACCTAACATGAGCTGGATGAAAGCAAAAGGCAGTGATGCCCTGGAGGCAGGACACGGCCTCTAGCAAGGTTTCTGGTGTATCTGAAATCCCTTGTGGGGACCCAAAAGGGAAAAACTGAGGTTCTGGTCATCCCTGAATATACTTATTTTTAGGGAGACTGATTTAAAAGAATAATTATTTCCTGGCATTTAGTGACATCTCAAAATATTCTTTTATGTTTTACATTTTCATCTGGGAGATTTAAGTTTTTATTTAGAGACTGATTATTTAGAGACTAATTTATTTAGAGACTGATTTAAAAGAACAATTATTTCCTGGCATTTAGTGACATCTCAAAATATTCTTTTATGTTTTACATTTTCATCTGGGAGATTTAAGTTTTTATTCAGATCTTTAAAGCAGCTTTAAAAACTTAGTATTTTTCTCTTCTCTCAATAATTTAAATTTTTTATGATGAAATATGTCACCCATGTAGAAAGTTTATAAAATGCATATGTAAAGTTTCGAGAATAGTAAGATGATTACTCAGATAGTCTAAAGCCAGTTTAATAAAAAGAATATCACCAGACTTAGAGACCGTCAGTCAGAGTGGTCCCCACAGATTGCATACCACTCTAACCCCGCTGGAGAAACACTGTTCTGGATTCTGTGTTCATCACCCTCACACTTTTATTAAAGATAGTCTATCTTCCACTCATGCACACCTCAACAACATACGGCAGGAATGCTTTGATTTGTCTCTTTGCTACAAAATTATGCTTCAATTTTTCATCCATGTGGCTACAAGTCTCTGAGTAGTTGTAGCATAGTTCATGGGGTTTTTTTTTGTTTTTGTTTTTTTTGCTATAAGGACACATTAGAATTTATTTTTACATTTTATGATTGATTAGACATTTGGGTTTTCCCATTTTTTTGCCTTGATGAAAAATGCTGTTGTGAATATTCCTGTCTGTGTACCATGCTGCCCATGGCCAAGACTTTATCTGGTGTGTGTGTGTGTGTGTGTGTGTGTGTGTGGAATGTCAGAGTATGTACATGATCAACTTGGCCAGTGATATTAAACTGTTTTCTCAAGCGGTTTTGCCAATGGACGATTGCACAGAGATAAGTGGATGCGTTTGTTTTGCATCAGAATTTCCCCAACATCTGGTACTATTTGAGTTTCTAATGTTTGCCAGTCAGGGTGTGGAATGGCACCTACTTTTGTTTTCTACCATGTATCATGTTTTTAATTTCTCCTTGTTAGTGAGGTACAGACTATTTTCACATATTTATAGATCATTTTTGTCTTTTCTCCTCTTCATGACTTTTACCCATGTTTCTGTGGGAAGTTTGGGCTTTTTTTTTTGATTGATTGATTGATTGATTAAATTTTATTTTATTATGTTATGTTAGTCACCATACAGTACATCATTTGTTTTTGATGTAGTGTTCCATGATTCATTGTTTGTGTATAACACCCAGTGCTCCATGCAGTAGGTGCCCTCCTTAATGCCCATCACAGGGCTAACCCATCCCCCCACCTCCCTCCCCTCTAAGACCCTCAGTTTGTTTCTTAGCCCATAGTCTCTCATGGTTCATCTCCCCCTCCGATTTCCATCCCCTTCATTTTTCCCTTCCTTCTCCTAATGTCCTTCATGTTGTTTCTTATGTTCCACAAATGAGTGAAACCATATGATAATTGACTTTCTCTGCTTGACTTATTTCACTTAGCATAATCTCCTCCAGTCCCATCCATGTTGATGCAAAAGTTGGGTATTCATCCTTTCTGATGGCTGAGTAATATTCCATTGTATATATGGACCACATCTTCTTTATCCATTCATCTGTAGAAGGGCATCTCTGCTCTTTTCAGTTTGGCTATTGCAGACATTGCTGCTATGAACATTGGAGTGCATATGGCCCTTCTTTTCATTACATCTGTGTCTTTGGGGTAAATACCCAGTAGTGCAATTGCTGGGTCATAGGGTAGCTCTATTTTTAACTTTTTGAGGCACCTCCACACTGTTTTCTGAAGTGGCTGTACCAGCTTGCATTCCCACCAACAGTGTAGGAGGGTTCCCCTTTCTCTGCATCCTCGCCAACATCTGTCATTTCCTGACTTGTTAATATTAGCCATTCTGACTGGTGTGAGGTGGTATCTCATTGAGGTTTTGATTCAGATTTCTCTGATGCTGAGCGATGTTGAGCACTTTTCATGTGTCTCTTGGCCATTTGGATGTCTTCTTTGGATAAGTGTCTGTTCATGTCTTTTACCCATTCTTTCACTGGATTATTTGTTTTTTGGGTGTTGAGTTTGAGAAGTTCTTTATAGATCTTGGATATCAGCCCTTGTCTGTAGTGTCATTTGCAAATATCTTCTCCCATTCTGTGGGTTCCCTCTTTGTTTTGTTGACTGTTTCCTTTGCTGTGCAAAGCTTTTTATCTTAAGTCCCAAAGTTCATTTTCACTTTTGTTTTGCTTGCCTTTGGGGACGTGTCTTGAAACAAGTTGCTGTGGCCGATGTCAGAGGTTACTGCCTATGTTCTCCTCTAGGATTTTGATGGATTCCTGTCTCACATTGAGGTCTTTCATCCGTTTAGAGTTTATCTTTGTGTATGGTGTAAGAGAATGGTCCAGTTTCATTCTTCTGTATATAGCTGTCCAATTTTCCCAGCATTATTTATTGAAGAGACTGTCTTTTATCCATTGCATATTTTTCCTGCTTTGTCAAAGGTTATTTGACCCTAGAGTTGAGGGTCCATATCTGGGCTTTCTATTCTGTTCCACTGGTCTATGTGTCTGTTTTTGTGCCAGTCCCATGCTCTCTTGGTGATCACAGCTTTGTAATATAACTTGAAATCAAGCAACGTGATGCCCCCAGCTTTCCTTTTTTTTTTTTTTTTCAACATTACCTTAGTGATTAAGGGTCTTTTCTGATTCCATACAAATTTTAGGATTGTTTGTTCCAGCACTCTGAAAAATGCCATTGGAATTTTGATCGGGATGGCATTGAAGGTATAGGTTGCTCTGGGCAGCATAGACATCTTAACAATGTTTATTCTTCCGATCCATGACCATAGAATGTTTTTCCAACTTTTTGTGTCTTCTTCAATTTCTTTCATGAGTGTTCTGTAGTTCCTAGAGTATAGATCCTTTACGTCTTTGGTTAGGTTTATTCCAAGGTATCTTATGGTTTTTGGTGCTGATTCTCTAATTTCTCTTTCTACCATTACATTGTTAGTGTATAAGAAAGCAACTGATTTCTGTGGATTGATTTTGTATCCTGCCACATTACTGAATTGTTATATGAGTTGTAGTAATTTGAGGGTGGAGCCTTTTGGATTTTCCACATAAAGTATCATGTCATCTGTGCAGAGAGAGAATTTGACTTCTTCTTTGCCAATTTGAATAACTTTTATTTCTTTTTGTTGTCTGATTCCTGTTGCTAGGACTTCTAGTACTATGTTGAACAATAGTGGCAAGAGTGGGCATCTTTGTTGTGTTCCTGATCTTAAAGGAAAGGCTCTCAGCTTTTCCCCATTGAGGATGATATTTGCTCTTTTTCATAGATGGATTTTATGAAATTAAGGAATGTTCCCTCGATCCCTATACTCTGAAGAGTTTTAATCAGGAAAGGATGTTGTATTTTGTTAAATGCTTTTTCTGCATCAGTTGAGAGGACCATATGGTTCTTCTCTCTCCTCTTATTAATATGTTCTATCACATTGATCGATTTGCAAATTTTGAACCACGCTTACATCCCAGGGATAAATCCCACTTGGTTGTGGTGGATGATCCTTTTAATGTACTGTTGGATCCTATTAGCTAGGGTTTTGTTGAGAATTTTGGAATCCATATTCATCAGGGATATCAGTCCGAAATTCTCCTTTTTGATGGGGTCTTTGCCTGGTTTGGGGATCAAGTTAATCCTGGCCTATTAGAATGAGTCTGGAAGCTTTCCTCCTGTTTCTATTTTTTGAAACAACTTCAGGAGAATAGGTATTATTTCTTCTTTGAATGTTTGGTAGAACTCCACTCTCAGCAATAGACAGATCATCTAAGCAGAAAATCAACAAAGAAACAAGAGCTTTGAATACACACTGGACCAGATGGACCTCATAGATATATGGAGAACATTCCACCCTAAAACAACAGAATACTCATTCTTCTCAAGCGCACATGGAACTTTCTGTAGAATTGACCACATACTGGGTCACAAATCAGGCCTCAACCAATACCAAAAGACTGAGATTTTTGCCTGCATATTCTCAGACCATAATGCTTTAAAACTGGAACTCAATCACAGGAAAAATTTTGGAAGAAATTCAAACACTTGGAAGCTAAAGACCACTCTGCTTAAGAATATTTGGATCAACCAGGAAATCAAAGAAGAACTTAAACAATTCATGGAAACCAATGAGAACAAAAACACATAGGTTCAAAACCTATGGGATACTTCAAAGGCAGTCCTAAGGGGGAAATACATAGCCATCTAAGCCTCACTCAAAAAAATAGAAAAATCCCGAATTCACCAACTAACTTTACACCTTAAAGAACTGGAGAAAAAGCAACAAATGATGCCTAAGCCATGCATTAGAAGAGAAATAATTAAGATTAGAGCAGAGATCAATATATTAGAAACCAGGAATACAGTAGATCAGATCAATGAAACTAGAAGCTGGTTCTTTGAAAGAATTAATAAGATCAATAAACCACTGGCTAGACTTATCCAAAAAAAGAGATAAAGGACCCAAATTAAAAAAAAATATGAATGAAAGGGAAGAGAGCACAACTAACAGAAGGAAATAGAAACAATTTTTAGAACTTATTATCAACAACTATATGCCAGTAAATTAAGCAACCCAGAAGAAATGGATGCCTTCTGGAAACCTATAAACTACCAAGACTGAAAGAGGAAGAAATACACAACCTGAATAGACTAATAACCAGTAACAAGATTGAAGCAGTGATCATAAACCTCCCAAAAAACAAGTGTGTAGGGCCTGATGGATTCCCTGGGGAATTCTATTTATTTATTTTAGAGAAAAAGAGAGAGAGACAGAGAGCATGTGTAGCCCAGGGTGGGGGAGGAGGAGCAGAGGGGGAGGGAGAGAGAGAGAATCTCAAGCAGACTCCCCACTGAGCATGAAGTCTGGAGTCTGATGCAGGGCTCTATCCTATGACCCTGAGATCATGACCTCAGCCAAAATCAAGAGTTGGACACCTAATTGACTGTGCCACTCAGGCACCCCTGGGCTTTTTTTATTACCTTGAGGGAGTCTATTTATCATAAGAGTTTCATAATTTGTTATATGAAACACAAATATCTTTCCCAATGTAAAGCTTGCCATTTACTCACTGTATGATAGCAGAACTTCATGAATCTGTGATTATTTTTTTTAAGGTTCAGACTTTTTGCATGTTGCTTAAGAAATTTTTCTATCATGAGGTCATGAAAAAGTTTGTCTCTGTTGTTTCCTAAAAGTTTTGTAATTCTGCTTTGTTTTCCATTTAAGTCTTTAATCCACTCAAAATTGATTTTTGTAGGGTGTGAGGGTGGGATAGAAGTTCATTATTTTCCATGATAACCAGTAATTTAATCACAGTTAGGTAATAGGTTCTTTCTCCATTAATCTGAAGGGCCAGTTCAGTTTTAAATTACATTTGCTTATGTGCATGAATTTTAATGTCTACAGTTTACAATAAATCTTGCTAACTGTTAGGGCAAGTCACCCCATCTTGTTCTCTTTTAAGAGGATCTCAATCGTTTTCATCTCTGGTGTTTTCATATAATTATAGAATCACTTTGTTATTTCCATGAACAATTCTGTAGAGATTTGTTTGGAATTTCTTTGAAGTTAAAAGGATATAGAGAAGGTTGCTGGAATGGAGGGGGTTGGGAGGAATGGGGTGGCTGGGTGGTGGACATTAGGGAGGGTATGTGCTATGGTGAGCACTGTGAATTGTGTAAGACTGATGAATCACAGACCTGTACCCCTGAAACAAATAATATGTTGTATGTTAATTAAAAATAAAGTATCTAGAGAACATTTACATTCTTATAATATTCAGTCTTCTCATCTTACAATGTATCATTTACTTTATTTAGGTGCTCTTTAATACCTTCAAAGGAGTTTGCAATTGTTTCCTTAAAGAATTCATTCAAACTCTGCTAGTAAACTGGTTGTATTTTTCTTGCCATTGTAAATAACGTTCCTTCTCCTTTGGTCCTCAAAGTTTTCCTGAAGTTTTACTTTCACTATATCTCCCAACCAAAAGTTACCACTATCTGGACTTGTAATAATATATATTAGTTTTGACAATTTTTGAACTTTATAATCATATTCATACTGTACACTCTTTTCTGTCTGGCTTCTTTTGTTCAGTAGTATATTGGTGATAGTGAGATTGATACTAAGTGATGTATAAAGTGGAAATATTATTCCATTCTAGCAATATATTAATCTTTATTGATAGACATTTGACTTGCTTCCAGTTTTGTGTATTAGGAAAAATAACACATACAATATTACATACCTGCAATAAACATACCTATGCATAATTTCTGATGCACATAAGTATGCATTCTTGTTGGATTTATAAGTGAAAGTATGGTATCACAGTGTATGCATATGTTCAGCTTTTATAGATATTGTCAGTTTTTCAAAGTGGTTGAAAATTAAAAAAATTATCCTTCCATAGTAATATATAAGAGTTTTAGTTTCTCATTATTTCTACCTCCTAGTGTGATAGGCTTTTTAATTTTACTTTTGTTTTTTTTCTGGTGGGTGTTTAGTAGTTGTCTCTCATTATAATTTTAGATTGTATTTCTCTGATGTCTAGTGAGGTTGGACACCTTTTTAATAATGTCTATTGGCCGTTTAATTTCTTCTCTTGCAAAATGCCTGGTTATGTCTTTTGACCTTTTTTAAAAACACAAATTGGATTGCCACTCATTTTCTCATTGACATGTATGAGAATCTTTCATACATATTTGATATATAAGTTTTCTATCATATACAATTTATTTTTTTCTTTTTTTCAGTTTTCTTTTTTTTATTTATTATGTTCAATTAGCCAACATATAGTACATCATTAGTTTTTGATGTAGTGTTCAACGATTCATTAGTTGTGTATAACACCCAGTGCTCATCACATCGTGTGCCCTCCTAAATACCCATCATCAGCTTACCCCATCCCCTGAGCCCCCTCCCTTCTGTAACCCTCAGTTTGTTTCCTAGAGTCCAGAGTCTCTCATGGTTTTTCTCCCTTTCTGAATTCTTCCTATTCCGTTTTCCCTCCCTTCCCTTATGGTCCTCTGCACTATTCCTTATGTTCCACATATAAGTGAAACCATATGATAATTGTATTTCTTTGCTTGACTTATTTCACTTAGTATAATCCCCACCACTTCCATCCATGTCTGTGCAAATGGTTGGTATTCATCTTTTCTGAGTAATTGTATATAATTGTATATATAAACCACATCTTCTTTATCCATTCATCTGTTGAAGGACATCTTGGCTCCTTCCACAGTTTGGCTATTGTAGACATTGCTGCTATGAACATTCAGGTGCATGTGCCTTCTTTTCATTACATCTGTATCTTTGGGGTAAATATCTAGTAGGGCAATCGCGGGTCATAGGGTAGCTCTATTTTTAACATCTTGAGGAACCTCCATACTGTTTTCCAGAGTGGCTGCACCAGCTTGCTTTCCCAACAACAGTGCAAGAGGGTTCCCCCTTCTCCACAACCTCGTCAACACTTGTTGTTTCCTGTCTTGTTAATCTTGGCCATTCTAACTGTTGTAAGGTGGTATCTCATTGTGGTTTTTATTTGTATTTCCCTGATGGCTAGTGACATGGAGCATTTTTTTTCATGTGTATGTTAGCCATTTTTTTGTCTTCTGCCTTATTTCTGTTTTATTTCTTGACTGGATTATTTATTTTTTGGGTGTTGAGTTTGATACATTCTTTATAGATCTTGGATACCAGCCCTTTATCTGATATGTCATTTGCAAATATCTTCTCCCATTCTGTGAGTTGCCTTTTAATTTTGTTGAATGTTTCCTTTGCTGTGCAGAAGCTTTTTATCTTTGTGAAGTCCCAATAGTTCATTTTTGCTTTTGTTTCCCTTGCCTTTAGGGAAGTGTCTTGCAAGAAGTTGCTGTGGCCGATGTCAAAGAGGTTACTGCCTGTGTTCTCCTCTAGGATTTTGATGCATTCCTGTCTCACATTGAGGTCTTTCATCCATTTAGAGTTTATCTCTGTGTATGGTGTAAGAGAATGGTCCAGTTTCATTCTTCTGCATGTGGCTATCATATGCAATTTAAATATTGTCTCCCACTTGCTGGTTTGCCTTTCAGATTGTTGATGGTGTCTATTGATGAACAGATCTTCTTAAGTTTGATTTTTTTCTTCATACATTTCCTCTTTACTATTATCTTCTTCTAGAAGTTATGTCAGACATTTCTTATACTTTCTTATTATGTACATCATTTTTTTTTATATCTTAGTTTTATCAGGTTGCATTGTATATAACTTCACCAAATGTCTTTTTTCATTTTAGTAGTTCTCTCTTTAGCTATACAAATTCAGTTGTTTTTTTTTTTTACTTCCTGATGAAGATCTCCCTCTACATCTAACCTCAAAGCCTAGACATAAAATTTCCTTGCTGCTCCCTAATCTAGACATAAAATTTCCTTCCTGTTCCCTAATGTGTAGTAGGTTTAGATTCTGTTTATACTTGTAATATAGGTGTCCATCATGAACCCAGATTTATATGTGACTTTCTTAATAGATTCTCTATCTTGGATGCCTTAAGACTTATTTTCTATCCCATAAATTTGTGTAGCTATAAGTTTGAAACCTCAAGATCTTCAGGGTAAAATCTATTTTGGAATATAACTCATGAACCAGGGTTCTGGCTTTTACTTTGATTTTGACTTTGGCTTCTGTAGATATCTTCAATTTTTCTGAGTCAGCAGTGTGTTCTTAATGATTGCTTTTCTTTTAATCAGCACTTTTATTTTATGTTTTATTTAATTTGTAGTAAGAGGGGTGCCTAGGTGGCTCAGTTGTTAAGTGTCTGCCTTCAGTTCAGGTCATGATCCCACGGTCCTGGGATCAAGCCCTGCATTGGGCTCCCTGCTCCATGGGAAGCCTGCTTCTCCCTCTCCCGCTCCCCCTGCTTTTTTCCCTCTCTCCCTGTTTCTCTCTGTCAAATAAATAAATAAAAAATATTTAAACAAATAATTTGTTGTAAGAAAGGCCATTCAGGGTATCTGGTCTACCCTACAGCTAGAAAAAGAAGTCTAGTTATCTTGACAACAAAAACTTATGCACATCAAAATAAGTGTACTTCATGCTTCACTTCGAGAAAGAATGAATTTCTTTTTTGTTTTATCCACTGCTTTAATACAAGAAAGTTATTTTGGATTTGTCTTGCATTTAACTCAACTATCTTAGCAAGTATAGTATTTTAATGTATCTCTTTCCATTTATTTTTAACTATAATGTTATGTTATTCATAAGCATTAATTTTTTCTAATTTTCAATAGCATTTTCATACAATAATGCCTATAATATTAAAAATTTTAACCTATTATATTTTATCAACTTAAATGTTGTTTTTTATTTGAGTACTTTTGAATTATTTTTATATAAGGTCTCATAATACTTATATATTGTTTGCTTATTAGAATACTTGTTTAATTTTGTAAAGTTTCATTTTGTATCTATTGAAGTAAAGACTTGGTTTTTCTCCCTATTAACATCTTCCAGTGAGCCCCATTTAGAAGGTTTTTTGTAGAGCATGCAAATATACACTGATGGTTCTTGAAATAAAATAAGTGAGCAAACTAAAAGAGCTCTCAAGGCCAAAGTTGGAACAATTTGAACAGCAAGATAAATGAATTAGCACTAGGTTATTACCCCATATATAAAATAAATACCCATGAGTCCATATTGATATAAATAAGTGCTTGAATAAACTTATAAATGGAGGAGAAGAGACAAATTTCCCATGCAGGAGAATTTCAAATAAATTAAAAAGATACTCTACTCTCCAAGAGAGAGAGCCTAACTCCCCACCCTTTAAATTTGGGCTTTGCATAGTGATTTGCTTCCAAAGAGTAGAGTGTGGGAAGGGGAAAAAGAGTAACTTCACAGTATAGAAACTTGACAAACATTACTTCAAGAAATAGATGATCAAGGTCAACATTAACCATCATAAATCATTTTGATACAATGTATCCTTGACATGAGATGATGACAATGACATTTTACCTCTATTACGTTCCTCCCTAAAACCTAGAACCTCAGTTTCACCAGAAGAAAAACAGCACACAAATACCAATATTGGGGCACTCCACAATATATCTAACCAGCACTCCTCAAAAGTCAAAGTCATTGAAAACAAGGAAACTTTGAGAAACTTTTGTAATGGGGAACCTAAAGAGACATGAAAACTAAATGTAATGTGGATAGAATCCTGGAACAGAAAAAGGACATTAGGTAAAAATAAGGAAATCTGAATAAACTATGGACTTTAGTTAATATTAAGGTGTCACAATTGGTTCATTAATTGTAATGAATGTGACTTGCTTGTGGAAGATGTTAATTGTGGATGTGGGATGTATGAGGACCATCTACACTATCTTCTTAATTTTTCTATAACTCTAAAATCATTCTAAAAAAGAAAGTCTATGGAACTGATGAATTACTGAATTCTACATCTGAAATTAATGATGTACTATATTTTGGCTACTTAAATTTAAATTAAAAAAGAAATAAAAATTAAAAAAGAAAAATGAAAGTTTGTTAATAAAAATAAATAAAGCCAGGGAAATGTGTAAAATTGAGGTGCTTTCAGGGAAGTTGGTGACAATTCAGTCCTGAATATTTCTTGATCCAGATATATTACCCTTCAATGTATTTTACATCTTGAATGCAGGGATACTCCTGAATTATCAATTATTGCCTACAAGTTACCCTGGAAACATTGCATCCAAATGAGTGAGCATTGTCCAATTTGTATTACAATGAACATCTTTTTAAAAAAGGAGTTAGGTAATTGAAATAATAATTATCCATCATCATTTATTATAGCCTGTGATGGGAGCTAATGCTCCAACCTAGTACACTTAGCAGAAACATGAACTTCTATAAATATTGAATGATAATTAATCAAATTGAAATACTTTGCTCTAAGACATAAACCTTAATTCTTTAGAAAATTAATTGAATTTAAAGTAATATTTTTATAGGTTTGGGTAACTATTCATTAATACTGGGGGACATTTACAAATGCATGACTTCAAGAACATTTACTAGAAATACAGACTCATAGAACTAGGGGAGATCATCTGCTTCTAGTCTCTTATTTACTCTACAAGGGAGAGAGATCAAATTACCTGGCCAAGATTGATACATTGTTTGTCACAGAGTGCTTAGAATTTATTTCAGTTTTCCACTGAAGCTTAGAAGTTGAAGCCAAGAGATTTGGATTTGGGTCCTGAATGTGCTCCTCACAGCCTGTATGAAAATAAGCTGGTTCTTTAACTTTTATTTTTCTAGGTATTACTTTTCTTTATTATGAAATGAAGATAACGATGATGATATAGTGACAATTCCCCAAGTATTTCATAATGATGTTTAAGGTTTCAATGGCAACTTGTACTGAAGGAACTTTTAAAATTATAAAGCAAAATACAACTTGTTAATATTGTTCTTATTTTTATTAAATTTTATCAACTGTCTCTCACCTCTGATTTTCTCTTTCTAGATGGATACATTAATAATTAAGCCAGAAAGCCCAGTCTTACAGAGCTATTAAAATTTATTTTACATATACTTAGGTATGGATAGATTGTACACTTTTCATCAATTTCCATGTATCTTTCTCTCTCTGTCTCTCTTTCTTTATTTGCCTATAGCCTGTTGGGTACTTTAATTTGGTTTGCTAGGTTTCATAGTTCTAAGAGTAAAAGAGAGTGTTCCCCTGTAACTTTAGATTGTCTTCACCCTCTCTCCTTCTTATAGTTACACTTTTCTTCCAGTGACTTCTGTAATAATACTTCTGCCTGGTTTTCCTTCTACTTCTTTGAACAGTCCATTGCAGTGTTCCCCTCCTCCTGTACCTTAGACAGTAATGTAACTTTGAGTTCTATAGTTAGCATCCTTGTCTTTTCATTACACATATTCTTCCGGATAATTTTATTTAACTTCCATGACCCCAAGTTTATAGTATACATCAATGAACTTCATATTTTGATCTCTAGCTCAGACCATTCTCTTTAGTTTCAGACTTAAAAAGCTAACTACACACAGATACTTCTCCCAGAATAATAGTCATGTTGAATTCAAAGTATCTAAAGACAAAGCCATGGCCCCATAGCCCTCTCTCTTTAATTTCCATAAACTTCCTCTCAACTTTTAACTCATATCAATCTGTTGTATACTTCAGAATCTTGGAAGTTATCTGAAGCATTGTCTTCTCTTAACATTCTTATTTCTAATTGTGAAAAACATCCTAATGATTTTATTTTCCAAAGAATTAATTAAATCTGTCCCTTTTCAGCATTTCTACATTCTCTGTTTTGGCTAAGTTTTCCATGATCTCACCCTCATACCTTTACAATAGTCTCTTAGCTCAGGTACCTGGGATTCAGGTAACTAACTCCTCCATATAATTCACATTTCCCCAGGTTTCTAAATTACATGTATGTCATGTGGCTTTACTGTTTAAAACTGTTTGATGATTCTCTGTTTATAACATTATTAAAGACCAAAAATTCCTAGAAAGCAATTAAGGATCTTCATGATCTGAGAATCTTTCTAACCTTATCTTTCTCAGTTCCCCACATTCTATGCTTAACATCCCAACTGAAATACCTTTTTTAAAAGGTTTTATTTACTCATTTGAGAGAGAGAGAAAGAGAAAGAGAGAGAGAGAGTCAGGGGTTGGCAGAGGGATAGGGAGAGAATCTCAAGCAGACTCCCCACTGAGTGCAGAACCTGACTTGGGGCTCTATCCCATGACTCTGAGACCATGACCTAGGCCAAAACCAGGAGTCAGACACCCAACCAACTGAGCCACCCAGAAGCCCCAACTGAAATGCCTTCTAATCAATGTTCACTTTATGTAGGATGTGTTATATGTAGTCAGTCTATTGTGTTCAAGATCCAAGTCAAATGTTACTTCTTATAATTTCTTCAAAGTATAGCAGTCCACATCTCTAACAATTTTTCACGGAAATGAAATTAGTTTTTATATATATACTTACATTGCTAAGCTACCATATTATTCTACAAGGTAGAATAGTCATCCGCTCCTGGGTATTCACTTGACAAAGTTAAATTAGAAGTTTAAAGTGGTAGAAGATTCCCTTTGGTATATATCACATGAATGATTGTGAAGTAATTAATAAATATCTAAATTGGTGGAAACCGGTATTTTTACAATTCGAGTATGATCAACTGTCATTGCTTGTCAACAGAGAAGTGAAAAGGATCAGTCAGTATAGGACTCCTTGGACCAAATCCCTTTCCAATAAAAAGGATTTTTTAATTTGAAAATTAATTGAAATATTTTTGTTCTGGGAACATTTATTTAAGTGTTGCTTGTGTATTTTTCCTATGATGTCTTCTCAGGAAAACTTCTGGTCACTAGTGTTACCACAAGAAAGTTGTTGTTAAGTTTGGGTCTGCTAAATGAACTCTGTAAACACATTCAGCATCTGGCAGACATTCCAAGGTGAAAGCCAAGCAGATGGCTAATTTAATATAATCTAAGTGACTTTGGATCAGATAAAGCAATTGAATTAACAGCACTTTAACTCTGCATACATCAGTTCCCAGCCATTCCTGCCATTTCATTCCAATAGGCACTTCTTCAGGATGAAAATCAATGCTAATTGAAAGCTCATATGGTGATGTTTATGCCCGTAAAATGTGTGGTTAAATAGCATATTAAAAACATGTGGGCATGAATATCAGGATTGGGAAATGGGTTTAATATAGAATAAATCATAATGCCATTAGAGTTGCTCTATGGATTTTAAATCACAAATTGTATTTTATCCATTGTGCCTACTGTATTAATCTCTATTCCATTCAGACTCTTTCCATTAGATCCACTGGAATTTATGGTTGATTCATAGTAACTTTCAACTTGCTATACTGTGGTATAGGAGTGTATGTGTGTTTGTGTGTGTGTGTGTTGATAGAGAGAGACTTTATTTTGTTATTCCATACTATATATGTTTTTAATATATTCACTGGACTTGGCAAAGTATAATTTAACCTTATTTTATAAAGAGAGATTCATGTACAACAGAAAGTTGTAAATAATTAGTCTCAAGTCACCTTGAGACTACTACTACCTAGCTTAGCCAGGAGGTAGCAGAGTAATCCCACAACTGGTGACTTTTAGCTGTAGTGGAAGAGCATATGGATACAGTAGTTAGAAAGGCCAGGGTTCAAATTCTGATTCTGTGATTAACCACCTGGGTAGCAGACCAACACTGTGCCTATTGAGAGGACTGCAGAGCATGGTGCTTATAACTCATGGAATGCAGTATGTCAGGTACTTGATAAATATAAATCATTATTGTCAGTATCTTCTCACCATCATCACCTTTAGCATTAAAGTCATCCTTTAATCAATGTATTCAATAAGCATGCATTTACTCTTTGCAGAGAGCTATGCTAAGCACTAGTAATAGAAAGCTAATATAAAGGAGGAGAGATAATAGAGCCAAGTGAACAAGGATGTGAACTTTGAAGTCAAAGTGCCTGGGTACAAATTCCTGCATTACCACTTACTAGTTCTGTGCCCTCAAGTAAGGCACTAATGCTCCCTCTGCTTTAGTCCTTCCATGTGAAGATGGAACGAATACCAGTATTTACTTCACAGGTGGTTGTTTTAACATGTTAATATATGTCTAGGCTTGGACATTGGAATACAGTAAGCATTGCAGAAGTGGTAGGAAAACACTAAAATATAAGCTGCATGAGAAGGAGATTATTTTACTCTTTTGTTTACTACTTTAGAAAGTTACAAATATTTGTTTAATAAATGAAAAGTAAATTCCTTTTGTTCAAGAGACATGCAGTCTAGTAAAGACATTTAGAATAACACAGATCACAATCAAAGTGTCTTTTTTTGTGTATGCTAAATAGAGTTATGCTTACACATGACTCCTGCCCTCTTAGAGGGATTTGTGAGAAGCAAGAAAAACATTAATGAAATATGTGTGATGACTTCACAATTAATTATTGTGCTGGAGACATAGACTTTTGTCTTTGGATAATTCAATGAGAAAAGAGAGAGTTCTGCCTTTGAGTCTGAGGAAACCTCACTGATGCCATTATCTCTCTGGGCAACATGGCTGTGGATGATGCCATTTTACACTCACAGCTCAAATGAGTACAGTTGATATAAAACCATGCCTCCCTCTGCATTGTGCAGCACCCTCCAGTTCAGCACATCTTCTCCCATCACTGGTATCTCACATCCAAATGAGAAAAAGGACTTATCATAAGGAAATATAGGAGAGCACCTACAAATATAACCTCAACTCTCCATTCACAGGTAATTTTATTACTTTCTTGTAGGACCTTGACATCTTGTAATATGCAATACTTAACTGAACATTAGTTTTCACATGGAAATTTTCCAAGATGAGGAGCTATTAACCATTGAACTACTCTCGATAATACTTTGACCGTGTATGTGCACACACCTGCACACATGCACACAAACAGTATCCTTTAAGTATACTTTAAGCGAGAGAGATGATTGCAGTAGAACATGGCTGTCCCATATTCCCTACTAGCATGTAAGCTGTGAGAAAGACCACTTTCCAGTTTTCACCTGGAAATGCCAGATCAAGAGCTTCTAGTTTTAAATGGCAGAATCTTGTATTTTCTTCCTCGTGTGTCTCTCTGGGACTCTCCAAGAAGACACAGGAGCAGTCTCTTCATTTATTCCTGGGTATAGTGTTTGCTCTTGTTGCTGTTCTCCCCTATAACTCTTCCGCACTGTAGGCATCTGTCTGCAGAGGCTGACTGTGCCCTCCAGCAAGTCACCCGTGATTATCCCACTCCTAACTTCTAAGGCTCTTGGTTTATCTGCTTTGTTTTCCAACTTTCTGTCTAATGGAGGAAATGCCCTTCACAAATCTCTTGTTTTGAAGTACAGATCTTGGGCAGAGTGCATCAGACCTCTAGATTATACAGTATTTTTTTCTTTATCATACCAGCATCTCCTTCCCAAACTTTAGTGCTCACTCTCTCAGGCTCTTGTTGCTGTGTTTAAATTTGGGTTCTACCAACTGTCTTATTCCTTTTCTTTGTCTTTCCAAGCTCCAGTTGAAAACAAATTTCAAAGTCTTTCCTCCACAATAACTTCAGAACCACGAAAAGCGGGGAATGTGACAGGATACCTGTGTGAATGTCAGGCTATTTTACCGTGGTTATCTGCTGGGAGACATAAGTGACTCGAAGTGGCCACACACTAGCTAAGTCCATGGTACAGGGTACGGAGACATGTTACTGCAATCACAAACACAAGATAATGCAGCACCTCACCACATGCTCTGTTGACCAATTGAAAACCACCGTTTCAAAAATAGATAAACAAAAGTAAAACAACTTGGGAAAATGAAGGCAAGACAAGGGGGTTGAAACATCCATAGCAGGACCTGGTTTTTAGGTTGAATGTCCAATTTAGCCCATCCCAATTTTATTTGAGCATTTCCTTTTGTAAGCATACATAAAGTAAAAGATTGCTGTGTCTGAACAAATGCATAAGGAAGAGTGTGAGCAAGTAACAATGTGGGTGAGTCATGTGACCGCATCTGATTTTAGATCCTCTTCAGGTCAAGTCAACAACTTCTCCTTGCTTATAGTTTGACATGTCCTAAAAGTCTCTGCACCGTCTGGTGCCTCCCTACCTCTCCTGGCCAACCGTCCACAGTGCTCATACCGACTCTCCCAGCTCCATCCATGCTGGCCTTCATTTCATTTCTCAAACATGTGATGTCCTTTCCCATCCCACAGCCTTAACACATGCTATTCCCTTTCAGATCTGAGCTCCATCATTATTTTCTTGGGGAAATGCTACAAGACCCACTGGCTACACCACATCTCCTCATCAAATGCTCTCATAGCACTAAACACATCTCAACTGTAGTACATGCCACTTTATATTTATCTTGGGCTAACTTGATCAGCATCTCTGTCTACCTGTTGCCTGGAAGGTTCATCAAAGCAGGGACTTCATCTGTTTTGCTCACTATCTGTTTCTTCAATTCTGACCCAATATTCTGACACATATTAGGTCTCAGTGAATATTTGTTGAACAGATTACTGATTTAGATTTTGCCTCTTCTTTTTCTTCTTCATTTTTTTTTTTTAACATTTTTGAGCTTTGACTCTGGCCAAGCACTTTCCTGTCCTAGTACATGTATTTTTTTCATGTACTTCTGCTACTACTTTGAGATTTATGTCCTGGTTAATTAAAGCACTGATAGTCTTAGAAGCTGTAATTTTGGAAAATTCCTTAATTGGGGAATGGAGAGGATCTTGATGAACAAAGAAAGGATCACAGATTTTGCAAGAAGGTTTAGAATTGATATTTGATAAGCAGGAATGAGAAATGGCCATATGGTGAGCAAAGAGAGGTCAGAGAGAGAGAGAAAAGGAATCTCTACAACCCAGGGGCCTGTGGCCACTGCTATGTGTCCTTGGAGGAGTGGATATGAGTATTTGGGATTGAATAAGCTTGTTCTTGGCCCAAAACTTAAAGTACCTGTCACTGCAGTTGGCCATGATGAATTAAGTGGAACCTGTTCTAAACAGTCCACCCTGCATATTAAACTTCTCAAATGCACTAACAAAGCACTTTTGGAAGTATTTTAACTAGGTCAGCAATACATTTGCCATATATCATACGAATAATTCTAATGTAATTCATAAGTATCTAGGCTTATGGAAATTGATGTTTTTTGTAAATACTGGAGTGTGAACGACTCTCACTGCCAGTCAAAACAGAATTAAATTTCAGGCTGGGCTATATCAAGGGAAATAATAGAGATTCATAGATTATAGGGTGAGAGGGGTCAAGTGCTATGTATTATCTGGCATAAACAGAAACTTCCAGACTTATAGTTTTTTTTTTTTTTCATAGAGTTATAGACAATCTGCTCTCCCTTTGAACTATGTTCCTGAAGACACCTCAGTGAGATTTTCTGGAGTAAATGATTCTATTGCCTGCTTGAGCTTATTTGAAAGGATTCATCCTAATGCATCCTCTGAGCTTCTCTTTCAAATCACAGTTCATTGCCTTTCCCTGGCCCTCTTGACTGCCTTGATTAACTTTTCCAGACTTATATCACTATGGTCTCTTCAGAAGCCTCAATAACTTTAATAGGAAATCATCCAAAAATTTTCACTGAAATGTTAACAGTGGTTAACTCAGGGTAGTAACATTACATCCACGTACACATATCTATTTTTTAAACTTTCTACAATTAGTATGTATTGATTTTATAATGTGTCACTCAATTATTTTTTCAGCCAATATTGATTGAGTGCCTACTGTGTACTCTTCAGTCTTCTAGCTGATAGAGATACAGAAGAAATAATGATTGAAATAAATCACCAGAGTGTCATGTGGGAACGTGTCAGTAAGAGCCATGCTGACTCCTGCCATTACATTTCATGTAATACCTCCCAGAACCAAAAGAGCAGAGTCTGTGGCAGGAGCTTCTGGTCTGAAACTTGGGAAAGGAAAGACATAGCTGAGAGGAGAGGAGGCTTTATACTTTATACTTTAGTATAAAGTCTTGAGGTTTTATTTTAGAGTGAAGTTAAAATTACTTCCTGAAGGTGAACTAATCTGCTCTTCTATGTTTTTGGAGTTTCCTGTGGGGTGAAGCACTTAGTGACCCAATTCTTGGCAAGAGTTTGTAATCTGGAGGGATGAAAATTCTAAGAAGGGATGTGTGCTCAGGAAAGAAAAGAAGAAGAAGTCAAAAAGGATTGTTGATCACCACAGATGCTAGCAATAGAAAAACAACAACAAAAAATCTGTTAACTCACTACTATGTTTATTTTGCGTCCCATTTTTTTCTGGGGAGTTGTTGATATAATAGTGGTATGATACAAGTATTTGAATTTACTATCCCAGATTCTCTAAATATCTAATAGGCAAGAATGAGATCTCTTAAATACTAGATTTAATTAAATATTTATTTGGTGTCAACTATGTGCTCATCAGTAGATAAAATGCCTACCTTGCCCATAGAAACTATTCAGTTGTTTAAAATTTTTTATATGTGACAGGTAGCTAAGGCATAACATATAGATGTCAGCTGCCATTCTCATGGCTTGCCCCAGGCACCTGTCACTTCAAGAAGTATTGAGAGGCGACCTGGATTCCCAGCCCAGGGCTTCAGAAGGAACATATGGCTTCAGGAAGGCTGTCAAAGATGATTCTCTTGCTGATTCTACTCTTGATGGACCACTCTGGCTTTGAGCTGCCTGACTCAATAGGAGTTTACCTCTGGTTTGTGCCATAGGACCCTTCCTATGACTTATCTTGGGCTAGCCTGGTCCCTGGGAGGATGCCACCCTCCTACACACACATTCAGTTCCAGAATTTCCTGGGCATGTTCCTTTGGCTATGCCAGGAAGTTGGGAAACATCTTGGGATCCCTCTGTATGCTTTTTGTCAACTATAGCTAGTCACTGTGGCTCATATTCAGGCCCTGACCTATCACGGATGGGCAACAGAGAGAAACTGGGGAATATGTAGGAAGATTCTTATTAGGTGTTCATCTCTACTTTCTTTTGATCCACCCTTTTCTTGATACACTCAACATAATGGACTTTACCATCACAGAAGTCAGGTGATCGTGCAAGTATGGGTCCACTTTGAGCTCTTCTTTTTCTCTGGGTCTTATTTCTAGCAGGGCAGCTTCCTCAACTGTGGTCCAAACCTATATTAAACACATTCTACCCACTGTGTTAAAACAAAAAAACAAACAAACAAGCAAGGCACTTGCTAAGGGAGTCTTCTTCTACCTCCTCTGGCTAGTCTCCACATGCAGGGAAAGCAGTCTTCTAAAAAATGCAAATGAGATTATGGCAATAACCATTTTTCTCCTTAAATCTTCATTTCTTTTCAAAATAAGACAAAATCAGAGAGGGAAACAAACCATAAGAGACTCTTAACTATAGGAAATGAACCAAAGGTTGCTGGAGGGGAGGTGAGTGGGGGTATAGGGTTACTGGGTGATGGGCATTAAGAAGAGCATGTGATATAATGAGCACTGGCATTATATGCAAAAGATGAATAACTGAACTCTACCTCTGAAATTAATAATACACTATATGCTAATTAATTGAATTTAAATAAAATAAGTTTAAAAAATCTTCATTTTTAAGATTTCTAAGTGATTTCACTGTGCCTTCAGAATAAAATCTTGATTAAGACCCTGACATCCTCTAACTTTCCAGCTTTTTTGTGTGCCCTCTGCCTCTTGCATTCTTGGCTTTGCCCACATGAGTTTTCTCTTAGGACCCCTAAAACTGCCACTTAATTTATATCTCCTCTGTTCTTTTGCACATAAGATTCAGTTTGTCTAAAGAGAACCTTTTCCCTGTGACTTGCTGCCCCACCCTCTAACACATGTTCATGTCTCGGCTTATACACCGTTTCCTGTCTCCAAGGCCATGTGAAGTCTTCATGGTCAACATGCCTATACATCCTGTCACATCACACACAAAGCACCAATGATGCTAACCAGCTTAGCCCAATTGTTGATCTTTCTTGCCAGTTTAGAAATTCAGTGAAGACAGGGACTCTTTCTTTATATCTACATATTTGACAAGAAATAATTATGGATTGAATGAATTGAAAGCCTAGATTTTTCTCTTGCTCTGGAGTCTTTATCTTTCTGGGAAAGAAAGCAAACACAAACATCTTTAATGTGCGTCCTACCCGACAAGAAGAAATTCTGATTGTGGACCTAAAGCTTGTATTTACATTATGGGTTGAACTATGCGACTTTTAATACCATCTTTGTGGTATTTTTTTGTCCTTTAAATAGGTTCATCCCCAGTTATATAATACAGGTCAGAAGGGAAGTATGGTTCAGGAAATGGAATTCTCTTTCATGTATTCTTCTCCAGAAAACTTAATTCAAACTGGCCCTTGAATCTTTGACAAAGGCTACTAGCCATTAATACTGGAAACTAACTAAATAAATAAATACTGAAATTTACAGATATCTGCAAGGGACCCATGATCCTGCCCACTTAAGACACAGGGACAATGAGAAAGCACTTCACTGGCAATTTACCAGTAAGCGTCTTGCAACTTTCCCAAATTTTCTCCATCTGAGCAATCAGAAGTATAATTGGACAGGTGTTGAAAGCTTTCTCAAAGTAATACAGAACAAGATTAACTATTCAGTTATCCTTTATAAACCTAGAGTATCACTTCTTCTGTTTCATAACCTCATCTTACAGAAGATTGCTGTGACTTTTTGAACTCTTTATTAGTTTACTACCCCATCATTATTGTTTGTCATTCCACCCATTTTTCAGATGGGAAGACTAAAGTAAAGAATAATTTATTCTTCACATGGTACCAACACTATAAATTATCATGATGTGAAAAATAACGGTGATGACATATTTACATGATTTTTATATAAAACAGAATAACTATGACAAGTATTTTCACTGTACATATCAAAGCAACAACAGACAGTGCTACAGGAGACATAAAACCATATAAAACAGATATAGTAATTTAAAAACATAGCAGGCTGGATTATTTATTATGGGGGAAAATATGTCCTTTATGACTCACTAGTTTCTGGGTCATTGCTGAGTGACAGTTCAGGATGGTTTGTGTATTTAACATAATGACCCAGAGTCATCTAATCAATTTGAGTTATTTTTATATCCTCAGGTTCAGGAGTCAGAGAATTGTGTCATGCATTTTTTAAAGATTTCAAGCTTAGAATTGAGGTATAAAAGTTTATTATGGATACTTTGTGCAGTCAATAAACAACATGATTTCAGTGGTAAAATTCAGGCTGGTTTGACTCAGAAGCCCTGACATGAGGAGATCCTCCCCTGGGGGACCCTGGCATTCTGCAAACACTTGTCAGATTCTACTGTAATTGGTTGTACATCTGTCTTCTCAATTAGGCTCTTAGCCCCAAAGAGGAAGAATTGAATTTTCTTCTGTATAACACTGCACACCTGGAGCATAGTAGGCAATCCGTAAGTATTTCTGGGAGGAAGGATCCTCACTTGGAATAGCCTGTGTCAGTCCGCATTGGCTGATTGGATGGAGGCCAAGAAACTCTGAACTTCCAAATTCTTCAAATCTAGTCAAGGATGAAACTCCACTCTTTTTGTACCAAATGTAGGCATGTTTATAGTTAGGTCAATATGTATGTGAAGCGTTGATAATCATTCAGAAATTCAGATTGTTAAGAAAAATGACTCAAAACATGGAAAGGATTACAGAAAGTCTTCTCATTGTCCTGCTAGACATTATCTAACAGCCCTGACAAGGAATTACCTAATTCTCTTGTTTTGTATATTCCCTGTTTGACTTGCTATTAACTATCATTTAGAATAGTTTGCAACTTTGCAAGGATACATGTTACCCTGCAGAAAATGGATAGCAATGTAATTGATTCCAATTCTATAGCAATGGGAATTAATTGCAAATGGTTTTTGACCAAAGATTACAGAATTACTTGTCCTTGATGAATTTAAACTTATTTTGCACCTGGACTAGCAATCTTTCTCAATCTTTTTTTTCTTTGATCCACTAATAAATATCTCCATACCATAATGCTTTTGAACTAGCTTCAGTGTCCTGGTGATTTTATCATCAGTAAGCTAAACAATCTTTGACAGTACTTACTTTGTATTTGCATATAATTTATTATTTTAGCTTTTTGAAAATTATACTTTGACAAAGTAAAATCTATATGTAGTTTCTATAATCATGTTTTTAACATACTTTAGTACTAAAAGTACTTTAGTACTTTTTTTAAAGTACTAAAAAATAAAAACACAGAAATAACCATCCAGATTCCCCACATTATGGTTTTGTATTATATTTAATTTTTAAAATTTTTTTTTCGGGAAGAGAGAGTGCGAGCAAGGTGGAGAGGGGCAGAGAGAGAGAGGGAGAGAATCTTAAGCAGACTCCGTGCTCAGCGCAGAGGCTGATAGGGGGCTTGATCTCATGACCCTGAGATCAGGACCTGAGCAAAATCAAAAGTCAGATCTTAACCAACTGAACCACCCAGCGCCCCTACATTTAATTCTTAAAATATTGATGTGAGAAACCAAATAGTTTGTTGGGGGGGTGGCTAATCTATAGAGTGCAGTTTGAATTTTGTATGCAATTACATTTTTAGGAAAACCAAGACGGATCAAGTGAAGAAAACAGACCTTGATGATGAGGATGCCAGTAGGAAAGTGATACATTTGTCAATGTGGAGTACAGGAAACAAAAATACCAGCAGGCCAGGAAATAAAGCTAGTAAGGGAGTCTGGGTGAAGGGGAGGTGTTGGGTGGGAAACGGACAATGTTGAGGCATTCTACTCCTAGTATCCTTGGAGAATAAAAATTTAAAAAATCATAATAACAACAACATAATTATATAGGCATTTTTCTATGAAATATTTGCTTCAAACTCCACCTTAAAATAAGCTCTTTGGGGGGAAATTCAGGGAATGATTTAAAAATAGCAATGCCAGTTAAAGGATGATGTGTTTTTGATTCAATGCATATATATGAATAAAGAATTGGATTTTCATATATATGTGTACACACACAGACACACACACACACAGACACACACACACAGACACACACACACACACACATATCGGGGTTTCTATTTGCCAAAATTTCACAAAACACATAGCAGATATTTTTTGAAAATGTATGCCGTGGACCTTTTTCTCAACAATGTGAAATCTACTGGGAATGCAAGGCATAGCAATAAAAACAGAGGAAATGGAAGGACAAATTATATAGGGACATCAGGGTTTGTGGGGAAAGCAGACTATGGGGATAGTTATTTCTTGAATTACATAATTGTGGCCATGCCAAACCCTTCTTTATAGTTGTCTTCAATCTTCAGCTTAGGGAAATTCTTATGAATACAGAAAATAACTGAGTAAGCAGATTCATATCATTCTACTAGGAAATGGGACCCTTTTGAGCAGATAGAGGCATCGACCTGGACTCTTGCATCTGGCCCTCAATCAGGTGTACCCAGCACTTGGCTCAGATCTGCCTGTGGGCAGTGTCTGCTTGTCTGCATGTCTCAGGGAGGAAGCTGGGAAACAAGCCCTTTTGCAGCTCTGCTCTTCTTTCCTCCCCTCAGCCCTTTGAGGGACTAAAGGGGTAGATCATGTGAGCCTGGCCTTTACTGCTTTCTGTAGATCTCTGAATTTGCTACATTTTCCTTTATTGCCCAGATACCCTTAGAACAAAATTTGGTTGGGGACAGGGGATATAAAAAAAAGAATATCCTCTAGCCTCATTATTGGGACGATTTAAAATGCTCTATAATTTCCCCCTCTATATATCACTCCATGTTTATACATATATGAGCATGCTTCTAGAGAGTTTTATCTGCAGTATTGAAATAGTTTATTCTTCCTGTTCATTTAATGTTCTTTCATAAATATTCTCCTTGTAATTATATGTTCATAATTATTTTATATTGCTGCATAAGATTTAGACTTGGTATACTTCACTTAGATGTTTATCTAGTTGTAGGCATTTATTTAAATATCAGTTTGCTATTTTAAATAATTCCACCTTAAATATATTTGTGAATATCTCTATGTTTTCATCATATGAATGACTATAAACTCTAAATCCTAAAATAAACATTTTTTAATATCTTAACTACTCTAAAATCAGGGTATGTTTTCCAACCTATGTGTATTTAATGTGGTTATTAAATATTATTAACAAGCTGTATTAAATCAATGACATGTCCTAGAATCACTATTAGTTTGGAATCTAAAAGCTTAAGTATTTCCTTAGTGTAAATTCCTAAATTGGTGATAATAATCATATAGGAGGATATCAATATGATAAAAGTAAATTGTTGTAATATAAAAAAATAGAATACAAAAAAGAAACTTTTCAAATGCTCAGTAATGTATAAATAGAAACACATTTAATAAAATAAAATATCAATAAATTACAAAATTTTTACGTATTAGATTTATACAAGTTGTAAATGTCATTGCCACTCACAACAGAAATACAAAAATAGATATTAAGAATGAATATAGAAACCAAAGTAGGAAAAAAACTACCACAAGTAATTTTATTAAATATATTTTTAAAGATTTCATATTTAGCTAAATAAATCAAGAATAAAAATCAGGAAATTACAAATAATATTCAGAAAGAGTGAGAAAAAAGACAAATACTAACAGATATAGAAAATTATACATGTATCTACAGAATCTTACATGAATCATTTGGAAAATCTAAATCAAATAAAGATTTCTAGAAAAAAACATGTTAATAAAGGTCACCAAGAAAACACAGATAAAATAAAGAACACATAAAAACGCTAAATAGACTGAATCCATATGAAATTTTGAGGTTATCAAAGAGCCATTTCTAGTCAAAATTGAAGGGCTCAGATGTTTTTCCAGATAAATTGTTAAATATTAAGTGACAATTTTTATACTCTTTAAACAGTTTATGACATTGAGAAGAAGTCTATCTATGTATATTTAATGTCATTTTTAAAATGTCATTTTAAGAGGGGCACCTGAGTGGCTCAGCTGGTTGAGCTCCAACTCTTGATTCTGGCTCATGTTGTGATCTCAGGGTCATGGGATTGGCCCACATTGGGCTCTGCACTCAGTGGGGAGTCTGCTTGGGGATTCTCTCTCTCCCTCTCTGTCTGCCCCACCCCTACTTTATTTCTCGAATAAATAAATAAATCTTTAAAAAAATTTAAAAATGTCATTTTAAGAAAATGAAAATTAAGCGTGTACTAAAAACTATAAGCCAATTCATTTAGGAATGCCAGTGTAAACTCCAAGTAAAATAAATATTAGTAATTAAACCTATACGTAAATTTAAAATACATTGCTTCTTGATTTAGTAAATTATTTGAGCATTTACTATATGTGAATTACTGTCCTAACACTCCTAAAAAAAATGTAGATATGAAGTAGATGCATAATAAACAAGGTCTTTGGAGAGCTAACACTCCTTAGGGAGAAATAGACAGTAGCCAAATAAATAAGTTTACCAGTTACTTAGAGATTTTTGACCTATGCTGTAGAGGAGCTATAAACAAAGATGAGATAGAAAGTAATTGGGGACAACACTTCAGATAAAGTGGCAAGGGGTGCTTCTCTAAGTAGATGACATTTGTCCTTAAGAGAGTTTCATTCTAGAATAAAATTCTTTGATAAAAGTCAATAGCCATTTCTTGTAAAAAGTGTTAGGAAAATAGAAGTCAGCGGATGCTTCCTTGACTCTTTCTCTCATCCCCTCTTCCTCCCCTTTCTTTCTCTCACCACCCCTATAAAAACAATATTTCCCCCAACTAATAAAAGAAATACCCATTAAACCAAGAAGAGGAGAAGGGGCTAATGATTACCAGTATTATTAAAATTTGTTCTGGTAATACTAAAAAACATAATTAGAGAAAACCACAATGTAAGATATACAAACGCTGCTAAAGAGGTAAAGCTGTCATATTTATATATTGCATATTATACGGTGATTTATAAAGAAACTGGAAGAAAATGAGTTTAAAAAGGTTAGAAGTAATAAGGTAATACAGCAAAACATGTGAAAACAAAAAAACCAATTTAAAAGAACCAATAGCTTCCCAATATATATTGTATGATAAAAGCTAATTACATAGTATAACAAAGGGGGAAAAATCCCTTCACAGTAAAAATAAAATAAAAACCAACCTTCTAGGGATAAATATATCAAAAATAAATAGGTTTTTATATAAAATAAATTCTAAAGAGCCTTCTGAGGATATAAAATAATTAAAGGAGCCACAATATTGGAGAACATCAAGAAAGTAAAGATAGTAATTTTTTAAAAATTAAATAAATTCAGTGTGATCCATTCAAAGTATCAAGAGTCTATTTGTAATATAATGAAATGATATGGAAAGTTCATCTTGAAGACTAAAAGTGCATCTCAAAAATTTTTAGATATATCATAAAACTTACCATGACTTTATAATACATTTTGATGCCTTGCAACATTAATCTCCCCACCTCCTGCTTCCCATTTCACACCCTGTCCAGATTTGTCCTGGCTAGCCTCACGGACTTCTTATTCTAGATGAACTTCAGTATCAGGCTATTGGTACTAGACCAGAGATACTCAAATCACTGAGCAGAAATGAGTGCCAATTCACACTCTGTAGCAATTTAATATATGTTACAATTTGTATTTCAGGTAAATGAATAAGAGTGTTAACTTAATTCATGCTATAGGGATAAATGGCTAAATATTTTTAAAACCTAAAAAGTGAGTTAACATAGATTATCATAACAAAATAAATTGAAGATATGTGAAATGCTTACATGTAAAGAAGAAAACTCTAAAAGTGCTAGAAGGAAATGTAAGGGCATTACTTTAAAGATATTATTTATTTTTACTGTGGAAGACTTTTTTAAAAATTTTTTATTGTTATTAATCACTATACATTACATCATTAGTTTTTGATGTAGTGTTCCATGATTCATTGTTTGTGCATAACACCCAGTACTCCACGCAGACCATGCCCTCTTTAATACCCATCACCAGGCTAACCCATCTCCCCAAACCCCTCCCCTCTAGAACCCTTAGTTTGTTTTTCAGAGTCCATCGTCTCTTATGGTTCGTCTCCCCCTCCGATTTCCCCCCCTTTATTCTTCCCCTCCTGCTTTTTTTTTTAACATATATTGTTATTATTTGCCTCAGAGGTACAGATCTGTGATTCAACAGTCCTGCACAATTCACAGTGCTCACCATAGCACATACCCTTCCCAATGTCTATCACCCAGCCACCCCATCCCTCCCACTCCCCACCACTCCAGCAACCCTCAGTTTGTTTCCTGAGATTAAGAATTCCTCATATCAGTGAGGTCATATGATACATGTCTTTCTCTGATTGACTTATGTCACTCAGCATAACACCCTCCAGTTCCATCCATGTCGTTGCAAATGGCAAGATCTCATTCCTTTTGATGGCTGCATAATATTCCATTGTGTATATATACCAAGTCTTCTTTATCCATTCATCTGTCGATGGACATCTTGGCTCTTTCCACAGTTTGGCTATTGTGGACATGGCTGCTATAAACATTGGGGTGCACATACCCCTTTGGATCCCTACATTTGCATCTTTGTGGTAAATACCCAGTAGTGCAATTGCTGGATCGGATGGTAGGTCTATTTACAACTGTTTGAGGAACCTCCATACTGTTTTTCCAGAGTGGTTGCACCAGCTTGCATTCCCACCAACAGTATAGGAGGGTTCCCCTTTCTCCACATCCCCGCCAACATCTGTCGTTTCCTGACTTGTTAATTTTAGCCATTCTGACTGGTGTGAGGTGGTATCTCATTGAGGTTTTCATTTGGATTTCTCTGATGCCGAGTGATGTGGAGCACTTTTTCATGTGTCTGTTGGCCATTTGGATGTCTTCTTTGGAAAAATGTCTGTTCATGTCTTCTGCCCATTTCTTGATTGGATTATTTGTTCTTTGGGTGTTGAGTTTGATAAGTTCTTTATAGATTTTGGAAACTATCCTTTTATCTGATATGTCATTTGCAAATATTTTCTCCCATTCTGTCGGTTGTCTTTTGGTTTTATGGACTGTTTCTTTTGCTGTGCAAAAGCTTTTTATCTTGATGAAATCCCAATAGTTCATTTTTGCCCTTGCTTCCCGTGACTTTGGTGATGTTTCTAGGAAGAAGTTGCTGCGGCAGAGGTCGAAGAGGTTGTTACCTGTGTTCTCCTTTAGGATTTTGATGGACTCCTGTCTCACGTTTAGGTCTTTCAACCATTTGGAGTCTATTTTTGTGTGTGGTGTAAGGAAATGGTCCAGTTTCATTCTTCTGCATGTAGCTGTCCAATTTTCCCAACACCATTTGTTGAAGAGACCGTCTTTTTGCCATTGGACATTCTTTCCTGCTTTGTCAAAGATGAGTTGACCATAGAGTCGAGGGTCCATTTCTGGGCTCTCGATTCTGTTCCATTGATCTATGTGTCTGTTTTTGTGCCAGTACCATACTGTCTTGATGATGACAGCTTTGTAATAGAACTGGAAGTCTGGAATTGTGATGCCACCAGCTTTGCTTTTCTTTTCAACATTCCTCTGGCTATTCGGGGTCTCTTCTGGTTCCGTACAAATTTTAGGATTATTTGTTCCATTTCTTTGAAAAAAGTGGATGGTATTTTGATGGGGATTGCATTGAATGTGTAGATTGCTCTGGGTAGCACTGACATCTTCGCAGTGTTTGTTCTTCCAATCCATGAGCATGGAACGATTTTCCATTTCTTTGTCTCTTCCTCAGTTTCTTTCATGAGTATTTTATAGTTTTCTGAGTACAGATCCTTTGCCTCCTTGGTTAGGTTTATTCCTAGGTATCTTATCGTTTGGGGAGCAATTGTAAATGGGATCGACTCCTTAATTTCTCTCTCTTCTGTCTTGTTGTTGGTGTATAGGAATGACACTGATTTCTGTACATTGATTTTATATCGTGCCACTTTACTGAATTCCTGTATGAGTTCCAGCAGTTTTGGGGTGGAGTCTTTTGGGTTTTGTACATAAAGTATCATATCATCTGCAAAGAGTGAGAGTTTGACTTCCTCTTTGCCGGTTTGGATGCCTTTGATTTCTTTTTGTTGTCTGATCTCTGTGGCTAGGACTTCTACTACTATGTTGAATAGCAGTGGTGATAGTGGACATCCCTGCCGCATTCCTGACCTTAGGGGAGAAGCTCTCAGCTTTTCCCCATTGAGAATGATATTCGCTTTAGGGTTTTCATAGATAGCTTTTATGATATTGAGGTATGTACCCTCTATCCCTATACTCTGAAGAGTTTTGATCAAGAAAGGATGCCGTACTTTGTTAAATGCTTTTTCTGCATCTATTGAGAGGATCATATGATTCTTGTTCTTTCTTTTGTTAATGTATTGTATCACGTTGATTGATTTGCGGATGTTCCACCAACCTTGCAGCCCAGGGATAAATCTCACTTAGTCATGGTGAATAATCCTTTTAATGTACTGTTGGATCCTATTGGCTAGTACTTTGGTGAGAATTTTTGCATCCATGTTCATCAGGGATATTGGTCTGTAATTCTCCTTTTTGATGGGGTCTTTGTCTGGTTTTGGGATTAAGGTAATGCTGGCCTCATAAAAGGAGTTTGGAAGTTTTCCTTCCATTTCTATTTTTTGGAACAGTTTCAGGAGAATAGGTATTAATTCTTCTTTAAATGTTTGGGAGAATTCCCCTGGGAAGCCATCTGGCCCTGGGCTTTTGTTTTTTGGGAGATTTTTGATGACTGCTTCAATTTCCTTAGTGGTTCTAGGTCTGTTCAGGTTTTCTGTTTCTTCCTGGTTCATTTTTGGTAGTTGATGCATCTCTAGGAATGCATCCATTTCTTCCAGGTTATCTAATTTGCTGGCATAGAGTTGCTCATAATATGTTCTTATAATTGTTTGTATTTCTTTGGTGTTGGTTGTTATCTCTCCTCTTTCATTCATGATTTTGTTGATTTGGGTCATTTCTCTTTTCATTTTGATCAGTCTGGCCAGGGGTTGATCAATCTTGTTAATTCTTTCAAAGAACCAGCTCCTAGTTTTGTTGATCTGTTCTCCTGTTCTTTTGGTTTCTAGTTCATTGATTTCTGCTCTGATCTTTATTATTTCTCTTCTCCTGCTGGGTTTAGGCTTTATTTGCTGTTTTTTCTCCAGTTCCTTTAGGTGTAGGGTTAAGTTGTGTATTTGAGACCTTTCTTGTTTCTTGAGCAAGGCTTGTATTGCTATCTACTTTCTTCTTAGGACTGCCTTTGCTGTATCCCAAAGATTTTGAACAGTTGTGTTTTCATTTTCATTGGTTTCCATGAATTTTTTAAATTCTTCTTTAATTTCCTGGTTGACCCATTCATTCTTTAGTAGGATGCTCTTTAGCCTCCATGTATTTGAGTTCTTTCCGACTTTCCTCTTGTGATTGAGTTCTAGTTTCAAAGCACTGTGGTCTGCAAATATGCAGGGAATAATCCCAATCTTTTGGTACTGGTTGAGACCTGATTTGTGACCTAGGATGTAATCAATTCTGGAGAATGTTCCATGGGCACTAGAGAAGAATGTGTATTCCGTTGCTTTGGGATGGAATGTTCTGAATATGTCTGTGAAGCCTGCTTCTCCCCCTGACCTTCTCCCCTCTCATGCTGTTTCTCTCTCTCTCTCTCTCTCTCTCTCTCAAATAAATAAATAAAATCTTTAAAAATAAAGATTTTCTCCTTGTCACTGAGATTCGTAAGTTTTACTATTAGATGTCAGGGTGTTGACCTATTTTTATTGATTTTCAGAGGGGTTCTCTGTGCCTCCTGGATTTTGATGACTGTTTCATTCCCCACATTAGGGAAGTTCTCTCCTCTAATTTGCTCCAATATACCTTCTGCCCCCCTCTCTCTTTCTTCTTCTTCTGGGATCCCAATTATTCTAATGTTGTTTCTTCTTATTGTATCACTTATCTCTCTAATTCTGCCCTCGTGATCCTGTAGTTGTTTATCTCTCTTTTTCTCAGCCTCTTTATTTTCCATCATTTGGTCTTCTATATTGCTGATTCTCTCTTCTGCCTCATTTATCCTAGCAGTTAGTGCCCCCATTTTTGATTGCACCTCATTAATAGCCTTTTTGATTTCGACTTGGTTAGATTTTAGTTTTTTTTATTTCTTCAGAAAGTGTTTCTCTAATAACTTCCACGCTTTTTTCAAGCCCAGCTAGTATCTTTAAAGTCATGATTCTGAACTCTAGGTCCGACATCGTACTAATGTCCGCATTGAGTAGGTCCCTGGCTGATGGTACTATCTCTTGTTCTTTTTGCTGAGGTGATTTTTTTTGTCTTGTCATTTTGTCCAGAGGAGAATAGATGAATGAAAGAACAAAATGCTAACAGGTTAACAACGTCCCCAGCAAATATACTCTAAACAAATCAGAAAAGACCTGAAACCAGGGGAAAAGAAAGGGAAAGACAGAAAAAAAAATCAAAAAGATAAAGATAAATACAAAAACAGAACAATACGAAAAAAACAGAATATGATCAAATATGATCAGGCTAGTGCATAGATCAGTGCCACACACTAGATTTTGGGCATATTTTGCCTGTTAGAACAAGGTGCCTCTTAAAATTTTAAAGGAAGAAAGACTTATATATGTACAAAATAAGGGTTGATACAATAAAGGGATGGAAGATGACTGTAAAGATGAAAAGTATAAAAGATTTTTTAAAAGGAATTGATACGATAAGAAGTTGTTTGAAAAAAGAAAGAAGAAGATTTAAAAAAAAAGAAAAAAGAAAAAGCAAAAAAAAAAAAGGGAGAGAATGGGATCAGGCAGGAGACTAGAAAAAAGCCATACACTAGTGATTTAGGGTATATTTTGTTCTGTTAGAAGAAATTGTATCTCAAAATTTTAAAGAGAGAACAACTTATATATATATGCCAAAAATAAGGATAACTACTATGAAGGGATAAAATATGACTCTAAAAATGAAAAATAAAAAATGTTCTTTTAAAAAAAAGGATTGATAAGATGTTGGTTGAAAAAGGGAAAAAGAAAAATTAAAAATAACTGTTTAAAAAATTAACTTTGAAAAACTAATGAATCATGGTAAAAAAAGCCATGAATTCTATGTGCAGTATTCCCCTAGCGCTGGAGTTCTCCCGTTCTCCTTGATTGGTAACTTGGTCTTGGCTTGCTGGCTGTTCGCTTTGATCTTCTGGGGGAGGGGCCTGTTGCCGTGGTTCTCAAATGTCTTTGCCGGAGGCGGAATTGCCCCACCTTTGTCATTCCGGGCTAAGCAAGCTGCTCGGGTTTGCTTTCAGGAGCTTTTGTTCCCTGCAAGCTCTGGCACAGCTTTGGAGGACCCGGGTGAAAATGGTGACCTCCCAATCTCCACTTGGAGGAGCTGAGAACTCGGGGCCCTGCTCCTCAGTGCAGGGGCCAGAGAAAAGCAGTCACTCCCATCTCCCTGGTCTCCGGCTGTACTGCGTGCTCACCCGGCCTGTGACCGATCGTTTCTATCTCTGGCACCCGACCCCGTGTGGAGTCTCCAGACCCAGCAGATCCCTGCGGTGCACTCCCGCACCGCTCCTCCCAGGGGAGGAAGGGGAGTCTCCCCGGCTCTGCCGCTTGTTGGTTCCCTGCTGGAGGAGCAGTGGCCCGACTGGGCCGCAGATCACAGTTTATGGCCACCCGGAGCTGAGAGCCTGCGCCTCGGCTCCATCTCTGCAGCTGGCTTCCCCGCTCCAATACCCGGGAGCTCTGCCGCACTCAGGCACCCCCGGTCTTTCTTTGACCCGGAGGGTCCTGAGACCACACTGTCCCATGAGGGTTTCACCCCCCGCTTAGCCACTGGAGCGATGTCGCTCAGTGGAGCCGGCTTCTTAAAGTTCCGATTTTGGGCTCCGCAGCTCTATCACTTGCCAGAAGTGGCCGACGGAGGCCCCCTCCCCCGCCGGCTATCCTCCCGAATATCGCCTCGGATTCACTTCTCCGCACGTCCTACCTTCCAGTAAGTGGTCGCTTCTCTGTTCAGAAAGTTGTTGCTACTCTCTTCTTCGATCTCCTGTTGAGTTCGTAGGTGTTCAGAATGGTTTGATCCCTATTCAGCTGAATTCCTGAGACCAGAGGATATTTAGGTCCCGTACTCCTCTGCCATCTTGCTCCGCCTCCTGTGGAAGACTTTTCTAAACATGACACATAACCCAGAAATTATAAAAGAAGGATTAAAATGCTTCATTGTCTTAAATATGAGTGGTCAGAAATATCCTAACTATGGTTAAAAGCCCAATAGTAAATTGATAACAACCATTTGTAATTCATCACAGAATATGGCTAGTTTTTTTCACACAAATTAGTCTAACGAATGCTTGGACAAAGCACTTCAAAGAAATACAAGTAACCAGCAAAGAGGAAAACACACATAATTTCAGTCTTGTTTAAAGAAATGAAAATGAAGTGAAATATTAATTTTACCTATCATCCTGCCCCGCCCTCTCCCTGCTTTTTAAAAAAGTATGACAAGAGCATTTGTGTGCCAAAGCATAATAAAACAGGGAATAGCCCATGGGGTTGGTGTGTTTCTGTGCAGAAAGGGTTAACATAGCCCACCTGAGACTGATGTTCTTAGAAAGGCCTGCTTTCGAAGGAGGCAGCCAGGAACTTGAATTTCCACAGGGTTTCCACTTTTTCCATATTGATAAAATAACTCACTGTGCCTAGACTGTTTATGCAATAATATAGTTTCTCCCAAACACTTCCCTTCCTTCTGGACTTTTGACAAATGCCAGATAGAAACTGCCTACATGAACAGACTCCAGTGAAAACCTCGGGCACTGCATTTCTCATGGGCTGGAGAGAGAGATCACACACATATTGCCTTTTGGTTGCTGGAGGAAGTGTTCAGTGTAGCTCCTCATGAGAGGTAGAGTGTCTAAGGAAGCTTGCACGTGGGCTCCTCCAGACTGCTGTCTGTTTTACCCTTCTGATCTGTGTGCTCTTACTGTGTCGCTGTAAGAAATCCCAGCCATGAGTATAATTGTAGGCTGAGTCCCGTGTGTCCTTCTAGTGACTCTATCAACATGGTCTTCAGTTTCCCATTTGTGCCTCCTTAATGGAAAATATCTGGCACGTACTGTCAAATATGCATCATCTCTGTCTCAGCAATTCCAACCAAATATACGCTTGTATAGGTAAAAACCATGGGAAGATGATAGGGCAAATTCAAAACTTACTTTCAGCCAGGAGAGAATGTTGCATTAAATATGGTAATCCTGCAAGTGTAATCGCTAGGTGAAAGTATAACTGGGTAGCCATGGCTCTTGATACATAGTGCCAGATTTGTTTCCCAGAAGGGTTGCATCATAATGTGCACAGATGCTACACGCAAGACCCTGTTAGCTTTTCACAACCTGTCCTTCATTGGTTTCCATTGTATATATATTGCTGCTTTAATAAAAATGTAAAATTCTTTATTTAAATGGATGTTTCTTTTCTGAATTGAATATTATTTTATTTGTTGCATTTTTTTTTCTGAGCTTCCTAATTCTGTCCTATTTCTAAAAAATTTTTTTATCAGATTATTAGATGTAGCACATATTTTTTTCTGAATGTGTTTTCCATTTGATTTTGACTATATAAGTGCTTCTAAAGGTGTTAAAATTCATTTCAAATTATAAAAACAAATATTTGAGCACTATGTCAATATTTTCCTTAATGATTTCAATTATCATTGAAAAATTTAAAATTAGCAATATGAATGATATAAAAATTATGACACTTATGTGTTTGTATATAAGTCTAATTTAGAGATAATCTGTTGTTTTCTTTTCACTTTTAAAATATTTAAGTATATTCTGTTTGATATACTACATATTATTTTCCTATCCATACATGTTTCAATGGCTTATCACAAATTTAAGCATTACATATAGTCTATAATCTTTCTGGAAATCTATTAGGAGATATATGTATATATGCATATATAGAGAGAGGAGAGATAAATATATAATATAAATATATGACATATAAATACATAATATATAATGTATAATATATTGTGTATCATATATTTTTTCTTTTGCACTCTTAATTACTGTTGCTTAATGATTTATTAACTTAAAATTTATTTATGTAAAGCAATCTATGCATATTGTGGACTAATTAAAAAATAAAGGCAAGAGAAAGACATTAAGTATCTTCCTTAATCTAACAATTGACAATCATTAGTCACACTTTGTGTATATCTTCTAGAATATTTCCTATGCTAATATCTATTCATACCATGTATAATGATTTTTATCCTCTTGTTCATTGGTTTGTTCTGCTCGATAATCTACCATGACCTTATTTTCATGTTATTATTTTTCTATTACCAAACCTTTAATTGCTAAATAGATTTCCATAAAAAGATTTGGCATGATTATTTAACCACTTCCGTGTTTTAAGAAATATAAGTTATTTTCAATTTTTTATCAACTGTGATCAGATGACTATTCTTGGAAATTAATATTTTCACACATGATTAATCACTTCCTTAGGATAGATTCCTAGTTTCTGAATTGTTGGATCAAATGTTATGATTATTATAATAATCCTTGATACATATCATAATATGGCCTCCCAGAAAGATTTTACCCTTTCACCATCTCACCAGCAATGTATGTGGGGCAAGATACATGTTTGTTTACATATTTGCCAATATTAGATATTAAGATAGTAGCCCATCCTTTAGAGGAAAGCAGTGTCTTCTCATTAATTAACATATTTATTCTGTATGAACTTTTTATAGGTGTATTGGGTATTTGTGTTTTTCACTTTTAAAGTTTTGGAGTTGGTTATGACAACTGATCCAAGGATATTCTTTTTTTTAAATTTATGATAGTTCTGAAGTTAGCTTAATTTTCCTTTAGATGCAAGTACAGTAAGGAATAAAATCCAGAAGGAATAAAACAGACTCGTACCTGGTTGGTAAAATAATGGAATTAAACATCTATTTCTCTATTGCCTGCATATGGTAAAAAAGTGACAAAGTTAGGTTTATCTTTAGCTTTGTACTATTGAAGCTTAGTGATTCTTGTTTTTATTTCAGCCTCCCTTATGTGTGTGTGTGTGTGTGTGTGTGTGTGTGTGTTTGTGTGTGTGTGTGGTTGTCTTTTTCAGTTGTGTTCTCTATGTAATTGATCCTGATACCATTTACTAAATGTTATATCCATTCATTGGAGACAGTCTAAAATTGTTTTTCATTTGAGCTCAGACTAAAAAAAAAAAAAAGTCCATTCATTTGTTTGTTGCTGACTTTGCTCATTTGATCTTCACTCTAGCTTTCCGAGCCAATAAAAACATGTTTCTTCAAAAAAAGAACTTTTTATTAGTCAGCTTAAATTTAGTTATTGCATAGTGACAAACAAGCCCAAAGTCTCAGTAGTTTTCACATAATAAAGGTTTATTTCTCACCAATGCTGACAAATACTGTGGATTAGCTGCAGCTCTATTCTATGTTACCTTTCCTAAGGGTTCAGGCTGTCAGAACAACCTTTAAGACATCACCAGTCTCCTTCAAGATGGAAAAAAGAGCATGGCAAGTCATGCAGTGGATGTTAAAGCTTCTTCCTGGAGGTGAAACACATTATTCAATTCACAGTTCATCAGGCAAAGAAGTTATATGGCCAGACCTGATATTAAAGGAGCCAGAAAATATAATTCTCCTCCCAGAAAGATACAGCAAATATTTTGAACAAAAATACTATCACCTTATCTGTTCAAGTTGTTTGTTAATATTTGGCTCTAGAATTAGAAAGCCATGCCACTGTAAAATCCCTTGTGCATTAATTAGCTTAAGAAATTTGACCCCAGTGCAGCCCTGAGTGATTTAAAGCAAGAGCCTGCAAACTTTTCCATAAAGAGCCAGATAGTAAACATTTTTATTTTTGTGGACCATGCAGTCTGTTGCAACACTTGGAACTTCTCAGGTCTTCTGAGATAGCCAGGCAGGAGGAGCCATAGTTATTGTGGAAGCAAATCTGTATGTCTGTGATTTAATAAAACTTTATTCAAAAGTAGGCCATTGACTGGATTCGTCTTGATGGTCGTTATTTGCCAATCCCTCAGATAAACCAGTTCTTATTTGGCTAGAGTAGAAATTCAGAACCTCATGCTAGAATCTGGAGTTTTATCTCTTCTTGATGAAGGGAGTTCAACTAATAGATAGAAACTGTGAAATTTTGTTTGTGGTAGGTTTTGCTCTAGTCTAAGGCAGGCCATATTTATTTTAATAGCTGTTGATTCTGTGAAAAATATTCCAAAATACAGAGACATAATTTGAAACATTTTCAATATACTTGTTTTCTTAAAACAGGCTTAAAAAGGAAAGCTCTATGAAATTTGTTTGGCTAATGCAGACATGCAAAGAATTGAGAAAATATTGTAAGGGGCATGAATTAAGAATGAGAAATTCTAATTTAATTGTTATAACAGAAGTAAAGAGAATAGTTTCTTCGAGAGGGTACTCGTATTACCATCTTCTTGGAAAAGACACATTACTATTTAGCATCTAAATAGATACAATATAGATCTAATCACAATCTAGCCACACAGTGTGTGTGTGTATACATATGTATAATATATATGTATATTATGAAACTATAGTCACAAAAATAATGAGGACATAAAGTCTAGCTAAGGATGGTGATGTCTATGTCTTTTAAACCTTCAGAGGAGTTATAGGTAATCATAAAAATAGAACTGTCTAATATAGTTGACAAATTAAAATATTATCATTCTATTGGTTTGAGACTTGCTGAAAATATTTAACAAAATTTTAATGCTCAAATTTGTTTTTAGAATAGGTACAAAGATTTTAAATTTCTTTCCCCAAAAATGCAGGCTTAAATACAAAGAAATGTTAATTGATTCATTGAACTTTTGAAGCAACTATTTAACATTTTCAATAAAAAGAAGCCTACCTCTCATCCCAGGTGGTAGCTTTACTAAAGGCATAGATTATAATTATGCTTCTGTGTTCATTTTCTCCTAATAACAGAGACTGGGGAAGCCTGCTTTCTCCATCTGGATTTCAAACCATCATTCAGACAAAGCTTCATTAAACCCCACCAAACACTAAAGGTCACTGCGGTTTCATATGTTTGTGTTATAGCAACCAAATGTTGCAAAAACTCTATCAGCAGCCAGCAAAATTCCGAAATACCAGAAAATGGCAAGAGTAAGATGAGGACATAGGTGATAAGTTCATCTGTTCAACGAATAGAAACACAGATGAATAGAATATAGTTCTTTTCCTCAAGGAAATCATTCTGCAGAGAAGACTAAAACTAAATTGACAATTAGAATATTGCATGTAAATGCAAAGTTGATTTCCATTAAATAGCTGGACTGAGCTGACCCAGAAAATCTTTTTCCTATTTCAAATATATAGAAGTGCCATTTAAAATATAACAACTGCAAATGTAAATATTTGGCTGAATTCAAGATACAAACAAGGAAAAAAATCTCCAGATACAGAGGGAATTCAAAATTGGAGCAGTGAATGGAACCTGAAGCCCAAGGCACACAGACCTTACTGGCTGGGGCCTGGGACTCTGCTAGCCACTGTAAGAGCAAGAGACCATGTTGGGGATTAGAAATGAGCTACTGGGGGTGCCTGGGTGGCTCAGCCATTAAGCGTCTGCCTTCGGCTTGAGTCGTGATCCCAGGGGGTCCTGGGATCAAGCCCCGCATTGGGCTCCCTGCTGAGCGGGAGGCATGCTTCTCCCTCTCACACTTCCCCTCCTTGTATTCCCTCTCTCACTGTCTCTCTGTCAAATAAGTAAATAAAATCTTAAAGAAAAAATGAACTACTGGATAAAACCAGGATTCATAAGGTCTGATCCATTCATAAAATAGAAAACTATTCAAATTCTTAACGACCCAGGAAAATAGCACAAAAACTTTCAGCCTGCCTGAGGGCATGGACAGAAAATAAAATGACCTGAAAAGAATTATATTCTCAGGCCTTTTCACCTCCTATGAAAGACTGAACTCATACTCCACAATCCACACCTCCAACTAGCCAAGGGAAAAGGCCTATTAGAGGCACATATTTCTGAAGAGATATTCTTACAATCTAGGAAAAATTGAACTTCCACTGAATGTAGCTTCTTGTGAAGATGAGTTTATTCCAAAAATTACAAACCACACATGAGATAAAATTTGGAGGGAATCAGCAAGCACACCAAATAGAAGAGAACTGCAGTTAATGAACTAATTTAAAGAACTTAGGTAGATTTTGAAATTTTCAGACAAAGGAAAGTAATAAATACTGTAAGAACTGTAAACTATGATAAAGGAAAAGACAATGTTGAAAAGTAACTAAATAGTCTAAAAAACAAAATACACAGTCATTAAAATTTAAAAAAAAAGTCTTTGGACCAGGTGATAAGTAGATTGGATATAGTTGAAGAGTGACTATATTAATTGGAAGACAGAGGGTAGGAAATCGTCTGGAATAAATTGTCTGGAATAATATGGACTGATAAGTACATACAAAAGAGGTTTTAGAAGATATAGAGGACAAAATAAAGTCTAGATGTTCCAGATGAAAGAGTATAGAGAATAGGGAGACGGGTACTGTAGTACTGAGAAATATCCTCTATTGATGAATGTCTGAATTTTCAGATTTGCTAAACTTTCTAAGTCTTAAATTGGGTGAATATAAACATCCACATTTAGTTGAATTATAGTGAAATTGCACAACACTAAACATAAAAAAATTAGGTTTCCTGAAAGAATTCAATTTTTTTATAAAGAGTTACCAAATGAAACTACAGTGAATATTTCACAAACTATGTCAAATCCCAAACACTGTGAAACAGATCCTCATAGTAGAGAGGAAAAATAACTGATTACCTAGAGTTTCAAGCCAAGCTAAACTTTATTTAAGAATGAGGGTGAAATAAGGGAATGTCCTTCTGGCAGATTGATAATAACTACTAAGGAAATGTTTCAGCAAGAACGTTATTGAAGCCAAAGGAAAGAGTAAGATGAAAGAAACAGCAAATGTGGATCAATCTAAATAAGCATTGAGTGTAAATAAGAGGAATGACTCAGTTGGAAAGTGAAGAAACAAGTAGATCTGAAATACTGAACAATAATAGTAAAGGTGAGACTTAGGGAAGATTGTTCTGAAAGAATTCTAATATTCTTATAAATGAATTCTGAATATTTATGTTAAATGTTAAGTGTTGCTACTAAAACAAAAGAAAGAGTATGTACATCTTCCCAACAGGTAGAGGAAACACAAAATAAACAAAACACATACTGGGTGAAATAAGTCAGACTGAGAAAAACAAATAACACCTGATTTCACTTACACGTGGAATCTAACAAAACAAAAAAATAAAAAAGAATCAAACAAACAAAAAGCAGAATCAGACCTATTAATACAGAGAACAAACTGATGGTTGCCAGTCGGGAGGAAATTAGGCGGATGGGCAAAATGGTAGGAGGGAGTGGAAGGTACAGACCTCCTGTTATGGAATGAATAAGTCAGGGGAATAAAAAGCACAGTGTAGGAAATCTAGTCAACAATATTGTAATAGCATTGTATGATGACAGATGGTATGGCTACACTTGTGGTGAGCATGATGTACAAACTTGTGGAATCACTATGTTTTATACCTGAGACTAATATAACAGTGTGTCAACTATACTCAAATTAAAAACAAAAAGAGCAACAAAACAACAGCAACAAAAAGCCAAACACTTGGCCAATCCAATAAAGGGCACAAAATAAGAAAAATATAATGAACAGTTAAAGGAAGACCTACAATAAGATGATATAAATAATGTACCTAATGTACAATAGAATGTAATTATTAAGCTCATCTGTTTCATCGGGATCTAAGGAATTGGAAAAATAAAATGAATTCAGCCATGTGCTTGTCAAAAGAGTATACATACAGTAAAACTAACTTTGAAAGATTATAAAATGATGAAAATAAGAATACGTACTATTAGATAAGTTCACATGTGTTTGTTACGTTATTGTTTGAAAAAAAAATTCTGTGAAGTGTGATGGGGGAATTGATAAATATTTGTATGTATTTTATGTTTTTATTTCTTTATATTTTCCCATTATGTTTTTCTAACCAATTATTTCTGGTACACATGGATATAATTACTTTTAAGTATTTATTTTGCAATTATTTATATTCTTAAACCTTGCTAATCATCTAATCTATAAATAATTGTATATTAGTTTCTTTCTTCCAAGTGATGGAAAAAAAGATAATTTTATCATATTACAATGGCTAGACTTCCAGAGAAATACTAAATCACATGGCGACAGCTTGTATATGCATTTTGCTCCTGAGCTCAATGGAAATTCTTCTAATACTTCACTATTAGCTATGCCATTATTTGTTAATATGATATAAATATTTTTATCATGGTAAGGTAGGTTCTTTATTTCTTATTTTATATAGATTTTTGTTAGGTGAAGAATTTTATTAAAATTCAACATATCTAATGAGATGGCCTGATAGGTTTTCTTTTTTGCTGTACTGATAAGAATGTTATTAATAGTTTCTTGTTATCAACCATTCTTGCATTTTTAGGATATATCCTAAATGGTTATAAAGTGTATTGTTTTGTTATAGTGGTTATTTGGGTGGTATTACATTTGGAATTATTGGATCTATGTTTTTAAGTGAGATTATTCTGCAGTTTTCTTGAAAATTATATTTTATCTCGAAAAAACATCCTCTAACATCTGTAAGTCCAATTAAAGCAGGAGCCAGGTTTGTTTTATTTCTCTTTCCCTTAACATTTAACATTTATGCTAAGCACAGTGCTGGGCACATAGCAGAAAATCAATAAATGTTTGTTGAATAAGTATGGCAATCAGGCTTTTATCAACAGACTTCTGCTTAAACTAAATTTTTTAAAATCCTTTATTCTCTCCAGGCTTTCCTTTTCTAGGTTCTTCACTGGCAAGGTAATTGTCAAAGATCTCTTGTTTTGAAAAAAGTCACACTAAATTCTTTATGACTTATTAAATAATCTCTCTAAAGAAAGAGTCCCCTTTTATTGTTGTGTGTTTTTTTTTAATAATAATTGAGGAGAAGTTAATCTGTTAAATGATTCCTGGTTATGCTTGTTTGCTTTTGGAGATGGAAGGAATGAAATCTCTGATCTTTTTAAGAGTAAAATTTTATTTTGAGATGTTCCCTTGTTTCTAAGAAGGGCTTCGATAGTAAGTCTTAATTCTCTGCAAATGGCAATAACCTCTAAGTCAGTATTATATTGGATCATAGGGAATAAGAAGAAATAAGTTGCTCACCTTTTGCAAGCAATTTAATTCTGTGGCTCCCTGACCTGTCTAGCTGGAGTACTGGGAGACAGGGAGGGTGCTCTAAGATAGTCTGATGAACATGCACTTCCAGGTCATACTCTGACTTAACAATAAAATGTTGGTCTGAACTGTTTGTGTGGAGCTACTGGAAAATGTGTATCAGCACCTTGGACAGCGATTACTCTGGTCTAATAAGAGCAGAACCTGGATTGGCTCTCTTGTATTTCATGTGGCATTGTCCCTTTTCTCTCGCTACCCCTCCTCATTATAGCAGGACCACTTTCTCTGACTCTTGCAGATGTTTTTGCCATTATGTGAAAATTTTTGAACCAGAAAATAGAAGTTACTGGATCTCTCTAAACTTTAGCTTCTCCAATTATAAACTAAGTGAAAATCCCAAACTCAGTAGGTTGCTATAGGAGTATGAGTGTTCAGTCTTATGAAGAATGCCCTATGGCTCCTAGCTTACAGTAGGGTCTAAAAAGAGATAAATGTTTGTTAGTTCCCATCAGTGTTTCATGATTATATAATACTTTAAACATGGTCTCCCTTTTATTCTTTAATTATTTGTAATAAGTAATACAAAAATCCCAATTTTCTATGTTGGGAAAGGCAGTCTTGTGTGTGCAGTCTTTCAGCCCCACTCATTGAATAAGAATGAGCTTGGGCCCTGGAACTCTCCCTTACCAAGAGACAAAGAGCCCTCACAAACTTTGCTGGGCTTATCAACTGTGTGGGGCTATCTTTCCCTGTTTCAGACTCAATATGCACTCCTTTGTTCTGTTTATGTATGTGTGTGTCATTAAGCACCTGGGCAACCCCATTACTATATCTGTCTTCTTTGGGTCATTCTGAGGTAGAAGAGGGTAGCATGCAAGCCAATAGCCCTGTGATGTCTTCCGGGAGTGACTGCTGGTCATGGGGTCCAACACCCCCTATTAAAGCTAATCTTTCCCTGTCTCTTCTCCATATGAGCAAAGCACTGTACCATTCAGTGCTTGACTGCATTATGCTTTCCTTGATGACTCCAATACCAAGATGCAGTGGGCAGAAGTATGTACTCCTTGTGGTCCTGGTGCTAAGCAACAGATGCCACTTGTTCAACAGTTTATGACAATTCCAAAGAATTGTTAGAAATGTATATAACAATTCCAGAGAATTGTTATAAATGTAGAATAAAATATGACAGTCTCCTTATTAATCCTCACTTTTTCCTCCATCTTACTCAGAACCATCATTAAAGACTTAGTGTGCATAACACTAGTCATTTTTAATGATTTTAACTTTTATGTATATACATATATAAGCATATGTATGGTATCATCATCACATATAATATTTGTGACTTTGTTTTTCTTAATATAATCTTAAAGATCTTACTGTTCTTTCCTTATTAAGCTCATAGAATACCATGGTATGGATATATTACAATCATTTTTTTCCTTTGAGGAGTGCTTTAATTTTCCCCTTTTAATTCTGAACAATATAGCCAAATTTTCTTCCCAAAACAATTACATAAATTCACACTTTTCTCAATGACGTATATAAGTATTTTGTGAATAAGTAAATAGTTTATTTCACTTAGCATAATGCCCTCCAGACTCATCCGTGTCACAAATAACAGGATTTCATTCTTTTTTACATTTACATTTTACTTTTACATTTACAGTAACATTCTGTTTTTTATATGTGTATCACATTTTCTTTATCCATTTGTCTGTCAAAGGACATTTAGGTTATTTCCATATATTGGCTATTGTGAATAATGTTGCAAGGAATATGGGTGTGCAGATATCTCTTCAAGATACTGATTTCAATTCCTTCAGATACATGTACCCAGGAGTGGGATTGCTGGATCATATGATTGTTCAATTTTTAATTTTAAGGCACTGCCACACTGTTTTCCATAATGGCTGTGCCATTTTACATTCCCATTAACAGTGTATAAGAGTTTCCTTTTCTGCACATCCTCACCAACATTTGTCTTTTTGATAAGTCATCTTAACAGATTTGCATTTTAAAAGGATGCTCTCCTGCAGTGTGGAGAATCTAGAGGTATGAGAATGGAAGCATAAAGATGAAATTTTTGTTTTCCTCAAAGAGATGGCCAGTTCTTTCAAAAACATATTAAATTATCTTTTCTCACAAAGATGAGGTAAAATTAAGGAGGTAAAATTGTATTAGATCTGAAGCTGATTCTATTGTTACACCTCTTCATTTCCTTTTGTATGTTGGACTATTCTAGTTACCATATGGTTTGAATTGGGCCAATTTTTACTTCATTATTCTTCTCTTTACACTTCTTTACTATTGTGCATTTTCTTCTTCAACAATTGTAGAATCAGCATGAAAACATACGTTTTCAAAATGTATTGAGATTTATTTATAAATGAGTGTGGAAGAAATTTACATATTTGCAATATTTGTCTTTCTAATGAGTGCCCTTTATTTAGGTCTTTTTAAAATGTCTATGTCACTTTAAACAGAGATCTAGTACATTTCTATTTAATGTGTTCTTAGGAATTTAATGGCTTTTTGGAACATTTGTGAATGGATTTTTAAAATTACACTTTTGGGGTCCCTGGGTGACTCAGTCAGTTAAGCATCTGACTTCAGCTCAGGTCATGATCTCCTGGTTCTGAGATCCATCTCTGGAACTCTGAGAAGTGTGGTATCAAGCTTCCTGCTCAGCAGGGAGTCTGCTTGTCTCTGTCCTTCTCCCCCTGCCTCCCCCACTCCCCTGCTCATGCTCTGTCTTTCTCTCAAATAAATAAATAAAATCTTTAAAATAAAAGTTACATTTTTAAAAATTTGTACCAGTTTAACTGTGCAAATGTTTTATGCAAATGTTTATCTTGTATTCAGATGCTTAATTCTGTTGTATTATTTTTAATAGTTTATTGGTCAATTCTTTAGAATTTTCTAGGTAAGTACTTGTATTGCCTTTAATGAGTGATGATTTTGAATATTTGTCTTCCAATATTTCTATCTCCCATTTATTTTAACCCCTATTTGTTAGGACCCTCAATAAAATGTTAAAAATTGTTAAAAAGAGAGTTGACATTGAACATCTTAAGATGCCTTCATCACTAATATGGTGAGACAAATGTTTTATAATCAAAAGCATTTTTAAGTCATAATTTAGGGAATACTTAACAATTTTTTCATTTAATCTTCATAACAACCTAATGACACTGTACTCTTAGCATACCCACTTTTTGTGTGAGGAAACTGAGCAACTTGCCTGGGGCATATAATAGAGAACAGAATACAGAACTTAGAAGACTAACTTCAGAATGTATGCACTTGGAAAATCTTTTCAGGTTAAGAAGGTTTCTTCTCTTGGTGTACCAAGGGTTTTATCAAGTATGAATAATGTTTTATCAGCACTCTACTGAGATAATCATATAGTTGTTCACCTTAAATCTTTTAATATACTGAATTACATTAATAGATTTCCTGATGTTAATCCATTCATGCATTGCATTTCTGGGATACACCTAGCTGGTAATGACACACTGGTATATTTGATTTGTTAATATTTTATCTATGATATTTCATCTAAATTTATAAGTGGAATTGGCATTTTTATTTCATTTTACTAGCCAAGATAAATATTAGGATTAGGATAGGCTTTTAAAATGAAGTAGAAAGATTTCCATGTTTCTAATAATAAAATAGTAATATATATTTTTTAAAGATTTTATTTATTTATTTGAGAGAAAGAGAGAGAGAGCACAAACAAGGGGAGGGGCAAAGGAGAGGGAGAAGCAGGCTCTCTGCAGAGCAAGGAGTCCCACATGGGGCTGGATCCTAGGACCCTGGGATCATGATCTGAGCTGAAGGCAGACACTTAACTGACTGAGCCACCCAGACACCCCAACAAAAGGGTAATATTAATCATCAAAAAACATAGCTAAAAGTTTTGAGAATATGCTAAAGTTTTGCGTGTATAACCTCACTGGATTCTTGCAATAAGCCCTATGCAACAATAATATAATTATCCACTTATTAAGAGATAACAACAGCTAGGATGTTGAGTAACTTGAGAAGGGCCACACAATTAGAAAATGACACAGTCATGATTATGACAACTGAGTTCTTATGTCTGCGATGTCTTTATTTCTACGTCATGTTTTCAAATGGTAGTTTAGCTGATTAAAGAATTTAAACTTGACAGTTTCTCCCTCAGCACTTTGAGGATATTATTCCTCTAGGTAGCAGCATCTACTGTGCTGATGCTAAGTCAGACTCCTGTCAATCTGACTCTTGGCCTTTGGAGATCTGTTTTCTCTCTCTTGAAGCTACTAAGTACTTCTGCTTCTCGGTGACTTTTTCTTACAGTTTATACAATAGGCCCATGTGTGTGGATTGGGGTGGGTACTTGGGTGTTTTAATCAAAGGATTTGGTATTCAATTTTTTCATTTATTCTTTTATTGAATATTTATTGGATACCTCTGATGTTCCAGATACTGTTCTAGCTGTGGGGTATAGGTTAGTGAATAAATAAGAGAGAAAATACTGCCCTTACTAAGCTTATTGTCTAATCTGGGGAGTTAGACAAAGGGTAAAGTAAATAAGTAAATTATATAATATGTTGTACAGTGATAGTTCTATGGAGGAAAATCAAGCAAGAAGGGTGGTGTGGAAATTCAGGTTTGGGAGTAGAAATTTTAATAGACATGGTCTTCACTGGGAAGGTGGTATTTGAAAGAGTGAGCAGTGTATATTTGATATAAGGAAGAGGATTCTATTCAGAGAGACTAGAAATGCAAAAGTTTTGTGGTCGGAGTGTACTTGGCATGCTGGAATGACAGAAGAGGTCACCATGGTTGCAGAGAAACAAACAAGTGGGGTGGAGGTAAGAGATGGAATCAGAGAGTTATTATAGGTCTAACGGTGTAGAACTTTTTAGGCCATTTAAAGAGGGCTTGATTTTAATCTGTGTGAGGTTGTCAACCACCAGTGCTTTTAGCAGAAGAGTTTCTCAACTGGATTTATGTTTTCACAGGATCATCCTGACTATTGTAAATAAATTATAAAAGGCAAGGGAGAAACAGGAAAACCAGTCATCAAGTTATTGGACTGTTTTAAAGATTGTAAGAACATAGAACAACTGGTAGCAGTGGAGGTTATAAGAAGTATTTTGATTCTGTACAGATTTTGAAGGGAGAGCCAAGTGAATTTGCAGGTGGATTAGATGTGGGTTAGAAGAAGAAAGGAGAAATCAAGGAAAATTTTGATCTTAGTCACTGGAATGATTGAGATGCCATAAGGCGTCTAGAAAAGACTTTGGGAGAAGCAGGATTGAGGGGAAATAATAAGAGACCAGTTTGGTATCTTTTATATTTGAGATGATTATTAGAACTCCATAGAGAGTAGGCAGTTGGAAACTTGAGTCTGCGGTTCAAGAGAGAAGTCTGAACTGAGATGCAATTCTTAGACTGTCCAACTTATCCATGGTATTTAATGAAAAGCAGTTGAAAAATCTCCAAAGGATAGACTGGATATAAACAGAGAAGAGAGTAGAAGGAAGGAATTTTTAAAAACTCCAAAAAACAGAGATTGAGACCTGTGGCATCCAACACAAATAGTGGGAAGATGATCAGTTTCCTTCAGCAAAGGACACTGAAGACTGTGAGTCAATAAGGTAGGAGGAAAATCAGAAATGTGTGGTATCAGAGAAATTAACTGAAAATGTTTCAGAAGCATAATTCAAATGCTACTAATATGTCAAAACTTACAGTGGAGTTTTAGGGAAGATCTAGTTTGAATTGTTTTAGGAGAGAATTGGAAGGGCAGGATGGGGAGACAGTAAAATAGACATATAGACAGTGGTTTCAAGGACTTTTGCTGTAAAATAAAGAAGAAATATACACTACCAGCTGGAGGTAGAATTGAAGACAGCAGTGGGTATTTTTTTTTTTAAGACAGGAGAAATGAAAAGAGCAATTTCATATGTTGATGGAAACAATCCGGTAAAGAGGGGGAGACTGATGATACAAAGAAGATAGGAAAAGTTGCTGGTGTGATGTCCTTGATCACCTCTTGAGGGGCTGAGAACTCATACACAAGAGGAAGGCTTGATCTCAGGTAGGCATGGGGAGTTCATCTGTAGTTGCAGGAAAGAAGGCAGTATATATGGCTGCAGATGTTGGTAAGTGCATATGTGGCAACTTGTGAAAATTCTCTACTAATTGCTTCAGGTTTTCAGTGATGTAGGGAATAAGGTCTTTAAGGAAAATTAAGGATGGTGGGGGGACAAAAGAGACAAAAAAGAAAATGACTGAAGTAGCCATCTAGGAGATTGGGAGAGTCAAAGCACTAAAGAAATGTATTATGATTACTATTCATATATAAAGAGCTCTTATAGATGAACAAGAAATAGATGAACATGCCAATAAAAATATGAGAAAGAATGTATGTCTATAATTCACACACACATACATATAAATACATATGACTAATAATCAAAGGAAGTAATCATTCAATTACTTCTTGGTACCCTCAATCTTGGTGTAAGAAAGGAAAACTAACACACTGGTTGGTGTCACTGGAGAGACATTCTAGAGAGCAATTTGTTTTTTAATTGCAAGTTGTTATTTAAATTCTAGTTAACATATATGGTAAAATTGGTTTCAGGAGTAGGATTTAATTATTCATTACTTAGAACACCCAGTGCTCATCCCAAGTGCCCTCCTTAATACCCATCCCCCATTAACCCATTTCCCCACCTCACCCCCCAACCCTTGCCCCCTCCAGCAACCCTCAGGTTGTTCTCTATAGTTAAGAGAGCAATTTGTAAAGGACATTATTAGTTTCAACAATATGCCTATCCTTTCACTTGCTTTAAGGGATTTTTCCTCCAAGGAAATAACTGATTATGCTTGAAAACTTTTAATTGTATACTGTTTATCTCTACTATTTCTGAACATTGGGGGAAAATGTAAATGTTGAAAGAAGGAAAGTGGATAAGTAAATTTCTGTGAAAAGCAATTAAATTATATTCAACTAGTAAAATGTTATTAATTGTAGATGGATATTTAATTAAAAAGTTTATGAGAAACAAATGAATTCACAATGCTAATTATGGTAGTATCTTCTTTTGAAAATGTAATGCATATATTTATATTATGGAAAAAATGAGATTGGCTATGTATGATTTTGGTATTGATTTGGGTCTATTCATTAATTTAACACTATGGAAGTTTTTCTTGACTTTTTGTTAGTAGTAATAATTTGTAAATCGGTGATTCCATTGCCATCTTTCTGGGAAGCGCAGTTCACTGATTGTTTCTGCTAAATCTGTGGCCGGATCTGATTTTCATTTTAAAAAAGTTTATTCAAGCACCACAAGTGGTATGGTTTGGACAGAGAGAAACTGGACACACAGAGAATACTTAGAACTTTCTTTGGGACTCCCTGAGGGAGGTAATGAGGATCAGGGATGTAGGCCGTGGGAACAGAGAATAGGGAAGATCATGGAGGTTCTAGATGGAGCATATGAAGGAAAACCCCTGAGATTCACATGGAAAACCACATACCAAAATGAACATTCAGGAAAATCTACAAAGGCAGGCATAAGAATGAAGCAGAACCAATTTCTTCCCTACTGAAAAAGCCCATCCTGCTTGTACCTCAGCTTTACTATTACAATTTAAAATTATAGGATTGTTTTTGTCTTCAGTCACTCCATCTATGTTTAATTATACACCACTGTGATGATAGGAAAATAGCAACTATTTTGAGGACACTGTACCTTTTCAGGCTCTGTATTCCCTCTCCGTGTGATACTGGAGTTAAAAAAAGAGGAAAACGAAACAGAAGAGGCGCAGGTGGTTTTGTTTATGGGCTTCAGGGAGATATGATTACCTCACTAGGCTGATTGCTACCTGAAGGAAGTCAGATTACAATTAAGACTGTCAGGTAAACCACACAATTAAAGTTCATTGCAAATGCTGTCGACAAACTGGTATTAGCTGGGAAATGCACTCTGGCAAACAGATGTACTCTGGAAAATAGAAAGGGAATGTTTCCTTCTAAAACTAATCTACTGTATCAAATCTGACAACTTTCACCTGAGCTCTGGGTCCTGCACTAAAAGGAGCTTCTCATTTGATTTAAGCAATTGGTACGTAACATACAGGTTGGAAATGAGTTGACTCATTAACTTATTTTGCTTAGTAGAAAAGGTAAAGGTGAGAGAAAACACGCTTACCTCACCACATTTTGCTCTTTGCTTTCCAGATTTGCTTAAGATCTAGAAATATTGCATTCTACTATGTATATTAAGAGGTGAGGTTGTGGTTCTAGAATTGGAATGTTCTTATCACAAAATGTCAGAAAAAATCATAGCTATCTGTTTTTAAAATTGGCTTTTAGTCATTCTAATAGTGTGGCTATACCTGGCCCATGTGTTATAAATCTCCTTAAGTATCTACTTGCATTTATATGACACTAATAAGAAAAAGTTCGCATAGACAAATAGCAATTCTGCTATTTGATTTTACTCCATAAGTAACTATATATATCATTTCCTCTTAATAAAGTGGAGTATTCCCTCAGCTCACACACATCACAGACATTACTGCTAATGGAGTTATGCATGGGGACTCAGTGGAAACTATAGCTCGTACTCCCAAGCTTCTACTTTTTCCCCCTAGAGTAATGATATTTTTCATCTGGTCAGTAATGAAGGCAGTTGATCTGGGGAATGGCTGTCACAGAGAAATTCTAATCTAGGGGAAAGGGTCTGCTTTTCTCCATAGTACTGGGAGCAAATGGTGTAGATCAAACCTCTTTCTCTGAGAAGCTGCATCTGACCGCCACAAGAATCCCCAGAAAACATCCAGATTAGAGAAATAGAAAGTAAAGACATACATAGTATTTTGGTTTAAGATGAAAAGAGTTTTATGATACAAACACTGTCTTCTCTTTCTCATGGCACATCTCTCCCTTGGGAAAATTAACCCCTCCAAGTTCCTCTCAATTACTTTATCTGTTAAATAGATTGAGGATTAAATGAGATAACACATATAAAGCTTATGGTAAGCCCTCGAAGAATGGTGAGGGTTTTCACTCTCCTTTTCTCAGAATCTTTGGTGTCCTGATTGCACAACCATTGGTCCCATGCCATGTTGCATGTCCCAGCTCACTCCTCCTAGAAGACCCCTTCACTACTAACATAAGCTGCAGTGTCTATCGAACAGCCAGTACGTTGAGTTTAGTCCAGCTCTGACCATTACTGGCAGTAACCCAGTGTGTTCTGTGGAATTCAGAAAGTGCATTGACTTTCTACTACATTCCTTGTAGTACATGTTTTTAATTGAAGTATCAGTTACATACAATAAGGCCTGAAAAATGCATAAAGTTTAAGTGAACAGCTTGATATATTTTGATCTCTTTCTACATGTGTCCATTCCTGTAACCACCGTCACCTCATTTTCTCCAAAAGCACCTCAGCTTCTACTTCCTTTGGTATGTGAAAACATTACATTCCTACCTGCTCTCTTTTCAGGTGCTTTGGAATTATTGTTGTCCTTGACCAAGATGTGCCAGGCTTTTAGACTTCTGCTTCCTGACAGGGAAGCTTGGCTATGGAAATGCAAACAAACAAACAAACAAAAACAAAAGCAAAAAAAACCTCTCCCTAATCACCAAGCATTTGTATAGCAGTAGTGAAGACATTGTGAAACACTCCAAAACATGAGGGATGATACCTGATTGTAATGCATTCATGGTAGTCAAGGCAAGGGAAAATACAATGACACTAACATTAAATTAGTGCCTGTTCTGGACCAAGGGTTATGCTGAGTCGTGTACAGCGGTGTAGCCTTTAATCTTGCAAGCGTTTTCCGTGGAAAGCCACACTTATTACTCTCCTAAGTCTCCATCATTTTCTTATTCTCTTCTTCTAAACACCTTTGCAGTGACTATCTTGCCACTGAGCTATTTGTAAGTATTGCCATGTCCCTAGCCCTTATTTCCCTCTCTGTCTCTCCTTTCCTCTCTTTCTTGTTCTCAGTCTCTCCTTCTTTCTCTCTCTTTCTCTCTTTCTTTCTCCCAGTCTCTCCTCTTCTCTCTCCCTCTCTCTGGCCCTTCTGTTAGCCTTACATTCTTCCTTTGACATTCATGAGCATCCTTTCTTGCTTTCTTGTCTTCTCTTCATCTCTCTACTCTCGGCTCTACTCTTGTATCTCAGACTGATGAAAATCCATCTGTGATGGGTTCCTGAAAACATTAATCCTCAACCTTGGGTGTCTGTCCAACTCATAAACTGTCTCCTTCAGTCATCTCCCACTGGTACAGAAAGACTCAAGTTCCAAAAGTGATAGTTCTCTTGTGGAAAGGAGCATATACTGCTTTACAAATTTGGCCACTGGTTTTTGCTAAGTCGTTTTCTACCCTTTTTAGATGCCTGATTTCTCCACTTGATTCCAGTCTCTCTCTCTCTCTGTCTCTCTGTCTCTCTTTTTTTTAACAGTTGTAGTCATCCTTCATCATTCTGAGTCAATATTCACATTAATATTTTCTAGTATGTTAATTACCACAATTCTTTAACATCCTGTTCAAAGCAATTTAAAACAATGAAATAACATCTTACTTGGATGGAATTACTAATGTTTCTCAGGATGTTTTCCGTTTCATTATCACCCTACACTGTGATCTAGGCAAGGCTGGCATTATTATTTTCATGTTTCTGGATATTGAGGAAAGGGACACAATAGGACTAAGTGACATGCTTATCCCAGCCTGCAACTATCTCTACGCTGGTTTCGCATCTTCTCTCTCCTCTACTGCAATATAAACTTCAGAAGACACAGAACCACTTATGTGTCGTTCACTTTTTTATTCCCATGCTTATCCCATGCCAAGCCCTGAGAAAACAACAGTGGCCTGTGGATTTGAACCTGGAGCTCCAGTCCAAAACCTTGCCATATGGGGTAGCTGGTGCGCTGATACTGCTCATCTTCGAGGCTTCAGTTTCTATTTCCCTTAGTCTGAATTTATCCCTTGTGACCTGCAAGCCCTTTGTCTATGTGCAGCTTTTCCATGTTGTAGCTGTCTCCAGTAATACTCCTAGGGTTGTTGATATTTCACCTGTTTTGCTGCTAGGTCCCTTAGACATTCCATCTCTTAAATATCCAGGCTTTCTTCATAAGCCTGGGGAAACCCAATACTCTATGGCCTGAATATAGTCCATGAAGCAAAGCTTCCTTTCACCTTATGCTCAATAGCTAAGGTTACTGGGGTTTGGAGACTTAGGAGCCTATCCCTAGTCCTTTCTGATTCCTTTATTCCTGGCTCTCCTTGCTGTATCTCTACTCCTAGTCTCTGAGGCCCCATGGATCTTAATTCTCCAGGACTCTCATTCCTTTAACCCACATTCAATACACGTAAAAAACAATAATGGAAACAATGGCCCCAAGAAATAACAATTCTTGTTTCTTTTATTGTCTTTTCAGATTATAATGTGACTATGCAAATAAATAGTCCTGAATCAGTTCTTTTCTGAAAAGGGCTTTTAAATGAATCCTATTGCTCTCTTTCTTTCTTTCTTCCTCCAGCCTCACTTGGGATTAATCAAATTAATTTTCACCAGATTAAATTCATCCATAATATCAGTAAAGTTTTATTACATTTCAAAATTTCCAACATCTGCAATTATCAGGAACCTAAGAAACAAATCAGCACTTTGAAGAGCCCTATTTTTGCATGGTGTTCAGCTAATAGTCCTGTTAACAAATAGGCCAAGGACCTGTGGCTTTAGGTTAAAAATCAGGCTTCCCACCAGAGTAGACTTGGCAGAACATTGCCTACAACTTCAGTTAAACTCTGATTTGCAATATGATGGTAAAATGACATTCAGTTAGACTGAATTTTTTGAAGAACAATCATTTTGAAAGAGCGAAGCACCTATGCTGATTTTTCAGAGCTGGAAGTCCCTCTGCCCCTCCCCTGTAGGCATACATGCTCTGGACTCCTGGAGATGGTTGTCAATAGTGGTTTTATTAGCATTGTTGTGTCATGGAGTTGCCAGACCAACCAAGTAAAGACTTAGTGCTGAGAAAACTAGGAATTCAAAATGTTAAGGGTATGTTTTACTTAGAAAAATAGGGGAAGAAGGAGAAAATTATGGAATCCAAGTTTAGTTCAGTTTGAGGTTAGCTCTAGATTTGGGGTCTCTGACAAGTCTATTCATGTGCTGAATATCTCACCCCTGGTTGTACCAGTGCTTTGGATTCGGGCAGACGTCCATGTGAATCTTGGTTCTTCTGATTGTTGGCTGTGTGAACTTGTTTGTGTTTCTCATTCTTTATGAACCTTTGTTTCCTTGTCCATGAAATAGGGATAGGAACACCTCTCTTGTGGTCCTGCTCTGAGGATTAATTGGGATAATATATATGTGGCACTTTACACACTGCTTGCACAGAGTAAAACGTATGGTTTGAAGGCATTAGTTATTTTTTGTTCTTGTTGGTACTACTATTATTTATTTATTGCCTATTCATTCAACACATATTTGTTGTTCCAGGCACCTTGTAAGATGCTATGAATATAGATACAAATAATGACCAACCAGTGTCCTTAGTGAGCTCATGCTCTGGCAAGAAACACAGATAAGGAAATCCTGCAATTGTAGTTCAATAAGCTAAGTGCCACAATGGAGGGGAAGATAGAGACTTTAACTGCCTTGTCCCTCTCATGTTGTGCTTGCTGCAGGGAGGAAGCTTTTCCCTCCATGTAGCACCATGCCAGGAACACAGAGTGGTTGCTCTCACCTGCACCTGCTGGCCCAAGATGTAGTTGAATTGCAGCAGTGGGGGGCTGGCAATGCAGCCTCCACACATTTTCTGCTGGGCACAGGGTTAGGTTTTCCTCTCAGAATCCAGATTTTCTCTTTGTGCTTACTTCTTAACCAGTTGTGAAGGAGCACTAGTTCCCTGAGAAACTTTTATCAATACTCTGGTGGTGTCCATCTCAGGAAAAAGGAGAAATTGGAAACCCAAAAGGTCTTATAACAATGTGTGTACAGTTATTTTATCCCTGTAGTTATATCTGACTCTTTTAAGAAACTGAGACCCAGAGGAGAAAGTTATTTGCCTTAGATAAGACAGCTAGTTTGGGCAGAGCCAAGACTAGGACCTGGGTCTCCTGAGTCCTGGTACACAGATCCTTCTATCTGCTCAATCTGTCAGAGCAGCACCGTAGGGCAGGAATCACGAACATCAGTGTCATAGCAAATCTTAACAGCATCTAACTATTACCAAGTGCCTGTTTGTATCAGGTACTATTCAAAGATTTTGTATAGTACTAATTTATTTGGGCCTTATAACAAACTAAGACATAGATCCTTTTATTCCTATTTTATAAATAGAGTAATAGAGCTATTAAGTAGTTGTCTAAGATCACATCTAGTAGTCGGCAGTGGAAGGCTTTGAGCAGCCTGTCTGACTCTGAATGCCTCTCTGCACTGTCCTCCCTTGGCACTATTTTCTAAATGACCACTCCCAGCCCAAACTTGTGCTAGGCATGCCAGGGTCAAGAGCAGCATTTGATTCCTGATCACAGCGTTTAATCATCACCTTCACAGTGGGAAGGTATTGCTGACAAAATCAGAGCAGAGTCCCATAAGATTTTGGACTATAAGAGCTGGTCTTCAAAAACATCAGCGCTTCTGCTAAAAATAAGAAAATAGGCTAGAAGCCTTGGCTGGTGAGCTGGCTAGACCCTGATTGCTTTCATTCTTTTAAGCATTTACTCAGTTTATGGTTGAATGTGTCTTACGAAGCAGGCACTGTCCAATGCCCTGGGAGAGAGATTGAGAGGATCACACATACCCTGGCACAGTGAGTAAAGAAAGGTCCTCTGAGGGCACCTGGGTGGCTCAGTTGGTTAAGCGACTGCCTTCGGCTCAGGTCATGATCCTGGAGTCCCGGGATCGAGTCCCACATCGGGCTCCCTGCTCAGCAGGGAGTCTGTTTCTCCCTCTGACCCTCTTCCCTCTAGTGCTATCTCCCATTCTCTCTCTCTCTCAAACAAATAAATAAAGTCTTAAAAAAAAAAAGAAAGGTCCTCTGAGAACTATAGGGTCTTACCTTTCTAAAATGCAGGGAATCCTGATATCTGCATTTGCCCCACTTATTTTTTTTCTTCCTGAAACGCACAACTTCCTCTTCTGGCAAACTCCAATTTGTCCTTCAAAGCCAAAAGAAAATATTACCTAGTCATTTTGGCTTTCCCTACATTTATGGGGAAATTAGTCACCTTTTTCTCTGTGTTCTCATAGCATGTTCTGTATACAAATTTTACAGCGCCTGTGCATTGTATTATAATGATGCATTTATAACCCCTCCCTATATCCTGGCTGAAACCTTATGTCATCATCATCATATCTCCAATACCCAGAATGGAGCTTGAATCATAATGGAGTTTTAGTGAATGTTTGGATTCTGCATATTAGTCCTACCATTTCTTTGTTTCTTACTATTCTCATTATTCCTTTTTTTTTGTCTCCTGGGTCCTGACTGTAGGTATCTTGATGTCAGGGTCAGTGTCTGCTCCTTGTTTTTCCTTACTAAAGTGCTAAGTGCAATGCTGGGAAGATGGCACACATGCTCTGTCCCCAAGAGGTGGGTAGGAGATGACATGTGTCTTTTCAAGTTTAACTTCTCAGACTCTTGGGTCTTTAGAAGGTGATAGTACTAGTATGCTCCCAGCTTGGTTCAATGCTTGTATCAACAAAGATCCCAATGGGGGTCCCATACTACAGAGAGGATTCTGACATCCAGTCTTAGAAACCATGTGCCTGTGCTCATTTGCATATTCCCAAATAGTTCTGTGTCCTTGGAGGGCTCTTGATACCTTCTCTGGTTGCACTATTTTTAGGTGAGCCATTCTTGAAATAAGGATACGATGTCCATTCATTCTTTTCTATTCTATTCCATCCCATTCTATTCTATAAAAACAATTTCTTGAGTATACCTGCCAAGTGGCTGACACTGTCGTAAGTTCTTGCAATGCATCAGTGAACAAAGATGATCAAAACTTGCCAACTACATAGAGTTTACATAGTGAGGAGACACACACTAAATAATACATGGAATAAATAAATATATTGTGTAAGATGTTAGAAAAAGGAGCAGGGTAAAGAGAAAGGAAAGAGTTCAGGGAGAACTAGCAAGGTGAGGCAATAACAATTTTAATTCAAATGGTTAGGGTAGGTCTCCTTGTGAGGGTAACATTTGAACAAAGACTTGAAGGAGGTAAGGGGTATAGTTCCTGGAACTTTCTGGGGAAAGAGTATTCAAAACAGAAGAAATTGCTAGTGAAAAGGTGATCTATTTATCTATCATCTATCTTCTAACAGTTTAACAGATTTTTGTAATTGTGTGCCTGCTCCTCTCTCGCCCTCTGAGATTTCTCCAACATTTTGAAATGTAAGTTAAATTAACAGGTTTTAAATGGTAGAGTCTGTCATAATTGATAGTAAAACCCCACAAGGATGGACACAACAGCCACCAATGAGGCTTAGTCCATTTGATGATTATAGATTTGAACACATCAGAAGTCAGAAATTGCTACAGTTATTAACACATTCCAGCCTTAGGGAAAGAGGTTTCCATGAAGAGACTGTTCAGGCTCGTCTCCCTCCATTTTCCATTTGCCTTGGGTAAAAGCCCTTTGGACCCCAGATATGTAAGGGAACAGGGAGGTCAAAGGGTGGGTGCCTCTACTGGTGGGTCCCTGAGCCTGATTTATTCCCTTCACCACCCATGAGGGAGTCTGATCTCAGTCTGGAATCAGTTTCACAGTAAGAGGCAATACTGCCAAGGCTTTCCAAGAAGATTCAGACACCCTCGTGTTGTACAGTTTTGTGTCTGTATCTACTCTGCTTGCCATGTCTCTGAAGAGGGGCTGGAGTTAGAGCAACGAAGAAGTTCATAGCAAGTTGTCCATAGCAAGTTGACAAGATACCAGGGAAATAAGAATCAGTCATATAAAAGTAGTCAACAACTGAGATTCCAGAGGAGAGTTTCTATAAGTCACTGATGTAAGAACTCAGGAAGGAAAGAAATCCCCATGGACCTAAGGAACCAAGGAGGGCTTCCTGGGGAAGGTGAAGATCCGAATAACATGTGGAGGGTATAAGGCTGGTGAGGGAACACCCTTCCAGGCTAGATCAAACGACCAGCAGGGTAAGAACCTAGGGTAAGAATTAGAGGTTGGCAAGGGAAGAAGCTATGAGATCATTTTAAAAGCCTCCAAAGTGCCTAACAGTTCTCCTGGTCCCATTCTGCATCTCCTGTGCAGCTGATTGTTGTGATAATCATTACCAACAAAAACTGAGGTGCAACGTGGTGACAGAGATTAGAATTTGTCTTCAGAGGACCTAGTTAAGTCCTGGCATCATTAATTCAATACCAGCTAATAGTCAGGACTTGGGATTCAGTTTCCTTGCTTATAAAATTAGGATTACTCACAGAATTTTCAGTCAGTTAAAACATTGTCATGGATTCCTTATAAAGTATAAATGAGGTACATATGCCTGCTCCTAGTCATTAGCATCATCTTGATTATGCCACATGGGTTGTTGCTTTCCAGAAGCTTCTAATTTAACCTTGAGACCGCTGATAATTTGATAAAGCAAATAAGCAACAACAACAACAATGTAGGTGAGGTCAAGTATCAAGCTAGAATGAAACCAGATTGAATTGACAACAGTTTATTTGGAAAGCATGGGAGGGCCTTTTGCCTATGCTACGGTTTCTAAGCAGTTTTTGTGTTCTCCACAAGTATACCTCAAGCTATCCTCATGGCTTTGCCTGGAAGTCTGCTGCAGGAAAATGGGTGTCTGTGGCCCACTTCTGCATGTCCTATAGAAAGCAGGGAATAGAGTTCCCATATAATTAATCATCTAAATGGGCATTTTTTTGAGAGTGAAAAAGAATACTAGTAACCAGGATTATCATAGGAAAACTGGGTTATTTGATCACCTGGAGTACAATTCCTTTGCTTTGATGGGTACAGTAATCTCAGAAGCTCTGAGATGCATCCCAAAATTACAGAAGATTGTGGGTACAGAATTGTTGCCATGGGTCATAACTACCAATATTCTGGCTCTGATGAGGCCATCGCTGGGGAGAGACAAGGAAGGCACATGGTATATTCCAAGGTTCTATAATCAAATATCTCTCTTCTTATCCTTCATGAACAGGTAATGATCCAAGAATTTCTAAGATAATCCTCTGGATGATTTATATTTTCAGTTTCTACTACACTTGGTTGCCAATTCCTATATGTACTTTGTACTATGTAAAGACTTTCTGCTTCACTGGCATCTAAACTTCCTTTGGATTTTGTGGATTTCCACTTTTTCAATCTACCTTTCCATCCTGTTCATAGAATCACCTTGTGATGTAAAAAAAGAAGGTGGATTTGTATACATCTTAAAAGCAGAGAAGCTGGTGTTTCAAGTTCACACAAAGGCACAGATTCTTGTTAGCAGTCATGACTTCCAAATGTCATCTCACCCTTGAAGACTCCCTTGTCCTTAGCAATTGCTTTTTTTTTTTTTTTGTGGACGTGTTACACGTTGAGTATGCCTTCCTTTTGATACTTAATGTTTGTTATTATGAATTCTCCTAGATAATTAACCTCTAGAAAGCAGAGACCATCTGTAAATTAGCTAATACTAACTCATTCTGCCTACTCCAGTGTTCTGTGTTTGTTTAATGAGTCTGTGTTGACAAGCAATTTGCCTGGAATTGTTTCAGTCTCATGGCTGTGATAATACTCCAGCCTCTGAGGTCTCTTTGGAGAGAAGGCTCTGCATAGCTGAAGAACATCAAGAACCTGGTGCAGAACAGTAGGTGTAGATTTAGACAGGAGTTGCCAAATGGTGATGCTGTTGAATCAAAAATTAGCTAAGGGTGCCTGGGTGGCTCAGTTGGTTAAGTGACTGCCTTCAGCTCAGGTCATGATCCTGGAGTCCCAGGATCGAGTCCCGCATCGGGCTCCCTGCTCAGCAGGGAGTCTGCTTCTCCCTCTGACCCTCTTCCCTCTCGTGCTCTCTCTCTCTCATTCTCTCTCTCTCAAGTAAATAATTAAAATCTTTAAAAAAATTAGCTAAAACTCATAAGAGTGGGTGGACATGTAGCTCCTTCTCTCATAATGCCAAGAAAAACCCCTGGCATGCAGGAAGCTCTTAATCAGATCTGCTCAATGAATGAAGGATACGTTCTATAGCAAGAGAAGAGAAATGAAATGCTATGTAGTTTAAAGCCATCTCCACCGTATTCACTTTTGAGGTCAGTTCTCTCCTCACTGGAAGATACTCTGACTAGGCCGAATGATGACCCATCAAGGATGATGGGAGAAGGTGAAACCAGGTGATGAATGAGGCTCCCTCTAGATGTGAACATGTATGATTTAGGTACTATTGTTTATTTTTTAAATTTTTGGCTTTTAAAACTTTGTCTTATGAAGACAACTAAAGTAGCTTGACTCAGAGACATTTACCAGAGGGTTTTGCATTTTCAGTAACTTCCCAATTCATGTCGTTGCTTATATTATGCTGCCAAACCTGGATTGTAACCACTAAACAATGATGGGAGAGACAGATGAGAGGAACATTGTTACTGGAGGCAAGATGGATCTAACTGTTTCTCTTCTGAGAAGTCTTTATCCTCCCCAACACTACCTTTTTAGGGTTAGTAGGAGGGGTAGAATACTTTGACATTGCCAATAGTCTGTTTTAGATCATTTATATGTTAGTGACAAATATAGAAAAACCATCATAAATTAACAAAATTTAATATACCAGATGGGAGGAAAGAACATGATTTACCCCTTTCTGTTTTACCCTTGTTAAAACTATTGTGACTGATCTTGAAGTCTGAGCGCTGGTTTTCTTCGAAGGCCAAAAACTAGCACAATTACTGGAAGGAAGGAGAAGAGAGACTCATGATAGGATATCTCACCATTCAAAGCATTCTGCTTTTGGGGGCCTAGAACTGAGATGGGGGAGACTGAAGCATTAGCAGCTTCTCTCCAAGTTTACTCACTTTAAGATCGTACATTCATATGATTGCTATTATTGCCATCTTATTCACATACCAACATGATCAGTGTTTTTCTTCCTGCTATACACTAGATAGTCATTGGACTTGAAGCTTCTGCCTCATCATGACCTAAGCCGAAGGCAGATGCTTAACCTACTGAACCACCCAGGTGCCCCAGATTATAACTTCTGTTCAGCTAAGTCACTATTTATTTCTCCAACCTCTGCAAAAATGCAGAAAGTTTTACCCCTGGTTGCATTCTCTTTTATTCACTTTGTCTTCCTGAGATAATACATTTTTTAAAATGTGTTTATTGTAACTTTAATGGGCTCACAGAGAGAAAGGAGATAAACAATGGTAAAATAAAAGTTATTATTTAGGCCTTCTAATTTTGAATATAGTCCTCTCAGTGTCAAGGTAAAGATTAACAAGTTAAAGCCTTTGTCATGTTGTTGATGCATAGGAAATACTCAAAATATATCATCACCATCATTATTATTATCTTCATTACTGGTATAGCCCTTTCATCATATATTCATTGTGTCTCTGATTTCTGCCCTGTGGCCTCATACCTTTGTGACCTGATTCTACAGGTAGTTCCTCTATTGGATCATAATGCTTAGTTCTAAATCGTGGCTTACCCTTGGAATTTATGTTTTGTTTTTTCCCTTTTAAAACACTGACACCAGGCAAATCTTGTCCCTAATCATTGACAACTCTCCCAGGCTCCTGGAACCCATACCTGGAACCAGTGCTCTGGTTCCCACTTGCTTGGGAGTAAATGTCTTTTCCAAAGAAGCTAACAATCCAATGTAAAGGAAGATAAGAACAAATAAATAGCAATAAATCCTACAATGCAAACTACAAAATTTTCATTACAGTGAAAATCCAGAGAAGGTAGAAATTAACCATATGGACAATTTATCCCAGAGAAGATGATTTCTTGAATTGCAAGAACGTGTCTTCCCCTAAGATTATTCTGTCTTTCACGCCACAGTGTAGTATTTTTCTAAATTCTCTTATTTCTTTTTTTTTTTTTTTTGACATAGTCTCTCTTACTGCCCATGTCTCCCCCATTAACGCTGTCTTTATGCCAGGGCTGACCTTCATCACATGGCTAAAGCATGATACTATTTGCCAAATGGAACTGCTTATAATTATTATTTCCTAACCCTACATACTGCTGTCAGGTTAAGCTACCTTCAACACTATTTTGATCATGATACCCAGTGATCAGAGAGGTAGGATTTTGCCCAATACCATTAGTGTGAGACTTTGGATGTGTTTCTAATATCTTCCCAACTTGAATGCTCTCATTTGTTCCTAAATGTCCATTCCTGTATTCATTTATTAATTCATTTATTAAGTCAGTTAGTTAGCAGTCAACATATATTTAATAGTTGGCTTCTGCTCATGAAACAAGCACTGTAACCAGCATTCAAGCTCCCAAGTTCATGCAGCATCTTCCCTCTGTCCTCTCCCTTCTTCCCTACCTCCATTCCTCCCTTTCTTTCTCTCTCTCTCATGCTTATTTTTCTCTTTTCCTTTCTGTGTGTGTCTCTCTGTCTCCTTCTCTACCTCTGTCTGGTGGGTGTGCTCCTTTTCCATCCAACCACCCACATTGCCCAGACACATAGCTTCTATACCTAGGTGTTCCCTAGTCTCTTCTGGCTGGCACAAAGGCAGTAAGCAGGTGGGTGTGTGAAATATGATGAGCCAAAAGATTCATTCCTTTATTTTCTCCTAACTGCTTCAGCCTTCATAAAATCCAGTCCTATAGGTTATTGATTTTCGTAAAAAGAAGAAAAATGAGTGTGGGTGGAAAATTATGATGTTATGTCCTAAATGAATTTTTCACAGAAAAAGAAGAAGAAGAAAAACAACAACTATTCTCCGTCTTGGGCAGTTGGTCAGAAATGAGGTTTGGGGTATGGAATAGGAAAGGCAGGAGTGCGTCTGTCCCCAGGGGAGAACAAGCATTGATCTCTTGGGTGATTGCCCTGACTACCTCTGAAGCTGAGAATTAGGTTCAATATGTTAGTGCTAACATTTAAGTCCTTTCAGATCTCCAGGGGCAGAATCTGCTTTCTTTCCTTCTACCTCATTTATGGTTAGGTGAAAACTGACTTAACTCTTTAGCTTCCAGGTTTGCTCTTTATACAGAAACCGAGGCCTCAGGAAATCCATGAAAACTTTGATGGGATGTTTTAATTATTGTTTCACAAGCAATGGTGAAAATTGAGATAAATAAAGCCAAGTCTCTACCTCTATAATAATTTACTTTTTAGCTAAGATAGCAGTAACAGACCCATTCCTTTTGCTCATCATCTATGAAGAACACTCAGCAGCATGATGTTGCAAAAAGCCATACATCAGAATCACTTAGGGAGCTTTTAAAATGTGCATTTACAGATGCAGCCTCAGACCTGCAATCTGCATCTCCAAGTGTGAGCCCTGGGAATCTGTATTTTAACTTGCTTAGAGTTTACATTAATTAGCTACTAGATGTAAAAGGACAAAGGCAATGCAGACAGGGGTGGGGCACCAAGCTCCATGGAGAAAACTACTACAGATAAAAAAATTAAAAAAAGCTGCTTTGCCTAATTTTATGAATATATCACCAAAGAAAGAGCATAATAAGAGAAAATGTTTAACTGCAGACTTCCAGCAGCATAAAGATGTCCCCAAAAAGCATGTCTAATGATCCATTGATCAGTGTTATGAGATCCAGGGTCAGGCAAGCGGTAGGAAGAGGTGGAAAACAGTCCCGTGGAAAAATTACTCAACATCTCTCAGTAGTTGGGGGTGGGGGGGTGGGGGCAGGGGAAGGCTTGAAGAGAAGTATACCTACCAGCTATTTCTATCACCTAAAATGCAGCCTGTTCTCTTAGAAGAAAATCTGGTGAGGAAGTGCATTGAACAGAGATTTTGTAAGCTAAAGGACTTTGATTTGAGCCATACCAAGCTAGTGCATATAGGAACTTGGGTAATATGTGCCATTGAGGCAAAAGATAAATTAGATTTGGCCTGAGGATGTTTGGAACAACAAGGTCATGTACAGGCTGATAAATACACCAAATTGCTCCCCTCCAGCCTTCTGCACAGGATGTTCCAGCAAAAACCAGGGTCACTCAAGAAAGAATAATTTCAAGAGAAATAATTGGAAATAAGCCAAGAGGAAACCTATGAATGGAAACCAGTAAGCCATATTTTAGCCAAATTAATGAATTCCAAGGGAAAAAGAAGAATCACAAGTCACTGACACTGTGATGGATAGGAAAGGAACATCAGATTTCTGTATAGGAAACAAAAGGGTCAAAGGAAAAAAATCTTCAGCCTCCATATCCATAAAATAGAAGGGAATTCATTTGTTAATTCATGAATTTATTCAACTATTATTAATTGAATATATACTATGTGTCAGTCACTGTTGGAGGATTTGGGGATGTAGTGCTTCACAACAGAGACAGGTCCTATCTCTCAGAGAGCCAATATTCTAATGGAGGGAAGAAGCAATATAAAAAATAAACAAGAAAGAGTGTTTTGGAGTCAGGATAACCTGATTTCAAATCTCAGTTGTGCTACTTACCATCTGTATTGTACTTAACCTTTTGTCACTATTTTCTTCTCTGCAAAATTGATAGGAATGCCAACCTTGAAAGGTTGTGATAAGGATAAGAGAAAATTTGTGCTGCTGAGTAGTATCTGGAATATAATAAACATTTTATAAATATGTGTTGAATGAAAAATTGGCAACATGCAGGAGCCAGTTAAAAGGGAGAGAATGAAATTCAAAGCACAGTAGAAGAATGTACTCTTAAAGAAGTAGAAAAATTATTGATGCACATACATACCTATATATACACACAAATATGAATTAATATATCTATGTCTATATGGAAGACAGAGAGCCACAAAGGGACAGAGAGAAGCAGAGAAAGAAGATGCATGGTTGAAGATATAGGTGAAGTGATTTGGTGAGTTTGGAACCAAGAGAAGATGAGGAAGTCTTATCTAGTGGTTTCTATTTCTGCTGTTACACAGAAGGTGAGGAAGAAAGAGCTAAAATGTTCTAGGAGGGTAATGATGTTGAAGAGGAGAGTAGTTGAGAATGGCATAGTGAGTTGAGCAGAGTTTTACTTTTGCAGGCTCAGAATCCTGATTTCTTCATCATATGGGAAGAGTTGTATCATTCGGAGAGCTCTATAAGAGGCTGTAGGAGACATAGCTAATGTAGGTACCTTTAATATGTACCAAGAAATCAGGTGGTCACAGAAAAGTCAGAACTCATGGGCATAACCAACTTCTTACAATCTGAAGGCCTATGTGGGAAGCCAGATTGCAATCATGGAACTATCATAATGTCTTACAGAATTTCAGAACATAGTCTCTGGCTAAGGTAGCTCAAGGAACACTCTTTGCACTTCTGGGAAGGTTTTGTCAATGGGACTGGAACATTCTGCCCCCAAACTCACCTAAATGGATACTAGGAGCATTGATTTCTCTGACTGTCCTTCTGCTAAGCTTTCATGGGACCAACACTCCTTCTGGCTGACTTAGTCTTTCCTAGATATATTAATATATTCAGTTAGTCTTATAATAGAATTTGATTGGCCTGGAAACCTTTCTTTTTCTTTAAAGTAGATTTGTATAACTTTATTTTATTAATTATATATTGATTTGTTATTTAACTTACAATCAAGTACTACAGGAAGACCTTTACTATTTTTCCAAAGTACTGGGGTGACAGAGCATCTGCTTTTTTTTGAGCCCCACGAAGAAGACAGATTTTAAGAAGCTACTCCAGGGAGAATTTCTGGGCTGCATGATTAATAAGTTAGAAAAAAGAGAAAGTGGGCACAGAAGCTTCCAGAAAGTTTGTAATGTCTTAGTGTGTGGAAATCTTAAGGTGAAGTAAGCAAGGGGAAAGCCAATGGCAATTAAGGCTGTATTCATTCAGAAAGACTCACTCTCCTGCTTACTGCACTTAGGATTTAGTCTATTACCTAAAAAGGTTCCTCCCACCACCTGCCAATCTGTAATGTGGCATCCTTTATAATTTGCTCCTTAGTAATAATTCTAAGGTTTTCCTGATAGCATGGTTAAGGGCTTTTTTCCATCCAAGGTTTAAGAGTAGGATTTTTGGTTCCCCAGATGCACCAGTTTCTCAGTCATTTTTATTTCCCTGTATATGAACCTTCATTCTTCCTTTAATTTTCAGGTCATAATGTAATGAATAATCTATGTGGTTATCACTAGTGATGCACAAGAATACTGTTGGGAATAATCAGTGCTAAGCACCCTAATGGAGAAGTGAACTCACTCTACAGAATTCTAGGTACCAGTAATTGTTCAATCACACCAATCCCCACAGATACACCCACAAAAGAGAAGAAAATTCAAGGGTGCCTCTCTATTACAACTTCAGGAGGTCATCTATGGATCCTGACTTCCTTAGAGCTATGCTCCAATTTAAGAATTACCTTAAGATTTCAGAAAAACTACTTTTCTATTTGCAATTGTATGCCCCAAATGTGGCTAATAATTGTGTGTATAATTAAAGGAAAAGCTCTGACTCACAACTAGATCCTTCCCAAACCTTAGCTCTTAGTAACACATGCTGTTTGCTTAATGATGGCTCAAATCATGGGATTTCTGTAAGAAATGACACACATGACTATTGTTCTCTTCCTTCCTTTCTTTGTTCCTTCCTTTCTTCCTTTCCTCCTTCCCCCCTTCCCTCCTTCCCTCCTCCTGCCTTCCTGCCTTCCCTTTTCTTCTCACATAAGCCCTTCCTTCCTGCTCTTCTTCCTCTATGAAGTGCTTCCCTCTGTATCCATCATGGTTCATGGATAAAGTGAGTATAAGGAAGACTGACTGGTATTTTAGGATGATGAACACCCCCAGATTATCACTAGAGAGCTGCTAATCAAGCAAAACCAAACCTTTTTGGGATTTACTGCATTAAGGGAGAACACCATCTTGACAGAATCTCAGCAATGCCCAAACTGAAGAAACCAGAATTCGAGTATTTATAGGGTTTTGGGGTCTGAGTTTAAGTGGTTTAAGGCAGATCTTAGGTGGGAAGGTGGGAATTGATTGGGATTGGGTACAATTTGTAATGTAATTCATTAGAATGCAGACACAGCAGTGTGAAAGTCTTGAAGTGAGTCTTGATAAGTAAACTGTGGTTAATAAGTAAGCTGTTTCTTAGGTGTCTCTTATAAACTGATCTGTGGGAAGTTCCTGAAGCAAACTGTGAAATAGTTTATTAGGTTATAGCTTATCTTTTCTGGACAAAGCTTTCTTGGAACAAATGACTATATTATTTTTAGATCAGAGGCCTATGGTCTTATCTAAGTCATACTAACACAAATGGTCTCAATTCTCATGAAACTTGTTGAGAAGAAAACGCATCACAGACAACACATGATGGATCTTTGAGGATTGGATATAACTCACCAGTTCAGAAGGAAACATCTTTCAGAAATGGTGGCAATAAATCCTGATTCAACTTTAGCTAGGACTTAGAGAATGGGTAGGGTGTGTCTAGTGGAGAGGCTAGAGTATTTCAGCTGGGTTTAATGATATCTGGAAAGGTATGGAGGTGAAAATTATGTTCATGCATTCATTGAATTCTCATGTGATTTATCTGTGTGAAGCGGAGGTTAAATCTGGGGAGCAATGCTAAATGAGGTCAAGTCATGATAAATCATATTATGAAGGGCCCAGAATTCTAGAACAGTTGGTTTGAATTGGTTAAATTTCACATGGAGAAATCTGTGTCATGGGCTTCCTTGTAGTCTTTTTGGCCATTTGAGATCCTGGTGGTAACTTTAAAGAGAAGGCCAGTCTGCTGACAGTTTTTGAAGATTTTAGTATCCACATGAGACCAATGAATTTGGTAAGAAATAGACAATATAATATGCCAAACTTCCTTCAAACATGTATTTTTTTAATACTTTAAGTAAAATCCACATAATACAAAAATCATCATTTTAATGATTTTAGGATATATAATTCAGTGGAGTTTATTTTAATTACAATGTTGTAAAACTATCATTTCTGTCTAAGTTCAAAATATTTCATCACCTCAAAAGGAAACTTCCCTTCCCAATAGCCCCTTCCCTCAGCTCTTGGCAATCACTAATCTGCTTTCTCTCTCTATGAATTTGCCTATTCTGAAAATTTCATATAAATGGTATCATACAGCGTTATGACATTTTGTGTTTGTTTTTTTTCCTTTAGCATGTTTTCAAGTTTCATCTATGTTGTATATGTCAGTACTGCATTCTCTTTTAGAGATGAATAATATTCCATTGTAAGGATATTCCACTTTTGTTTATCCATTTATCACCTGATGGATATTTGGGTTGTCTCCACCCTTTGCTATCTTGAATAGTGCTGATGTGAAAACTTGTGAGAATGTGTACTTTTCCTTAAGAATTCTACAGCTCATGAAAACTGCATGCCTTTATAATTTTAGGATATTCCTAACCTAATATCATAGCCATCTTCATCAATTAACAAAGACACTGGATGAACATGTTATCAGGATATACACAGGAAAAATTAAGATGCACTTGCCAATTTAACCTTGGTCCTGTCGATCCTCTTTTTTTTCCCTTTGAGAGTTCTTAGAATCTTTTTATTATTAATATCTACTCTTAAACACTGAATAATCTAGACATACTAATGTTTCGTACTTTCTTACCCACAGAAAGTTATCAAAATTACAGAAGCCTTACATGTCAAGGGAAATGATGAAAAAACATTCAACAGCATAATCAACAGATTATCAAAAGGTGACCCTGCTAACTTGTTAATGAATGGCAGGTTAGAATTTATATTTACATTACAGAATAGTGCAAAGTTGAGATTTGCCTCACCTGGGAAGTTCTGACCCTGGAACAATGATGGTGAATGGGAGCGTGCAGGAGAAAATGATCTAAATCTATTCTGAGAGAACTATGGGAGCTGATGGAAGTTTTGGAGCAAGAGGGCAATATGATAGGAATAATATTTTGGAAGATGACTAATGTGGCAGCAGGATGGATTCATGAGTCAATTCTTACAAAGTGTTTAAAAGACTAGATGGCATGGGACACCTGGGTGGCTCCATTGGTTGAGCATCAGGCTCTCTTGATTTTGGCTTAGGTCATGATCTCAGGGTGTGAGATCAAGCCCCCATTGGCTCCCCACTCAGCAGGAGTCTGCTTGAGATTCTCTCTCTCTCTGTCCCTCCCCCTGCTTGTACACTCTCTCTCTCTCTAAAGTAAATAAATAAATCTTAAAAAATAAATAAATAAAAGACTACCTGGCTGATAGCATGACTAATAGAAATAGCAATAAAAATATAATGGTATTGATAATTTGGAGAAGGAGAACAGATAGGAGGCAGAGAGAATAGTCAGGAGGTCCTGGCAATAACACAAAGGCACTGATGCTTGCTCAAAGGTGTAGGTGACAAGGAAGAGTCAACCAAGTGCCAAAAGAAGATAAATTAGAAAGTCAGGTAAAACACCATGCAAACTTTTCTTTGCTCACCACAGCCTTTATTAGCCTTAGGCCTGGTTATTCAACATGTGACAGAGCAGCAGCAGTGGTTTCTCCTGGGAGCGAGTTAGAAATGCAGAATCTCAGGCTTCACCCCAGATGTTTGGAATCTGAATCTGCATTTTAATAACTTAGTGCAATGATTCTGTGTCTCTGATTAATGAAGGACCTATTTTCAAATGCAAATGTGTCCGGGGTGTAAAATGTATTTTCCTTTATAGGAAGTTCATTGGCTTTATTCGTTTGGGCTCTTGGATGCATATGGCCACAACCATTGACATTTCCCAACTTCAGAAAAGATAACCTCTTCACTCCCTCTTTTTTCTATTAATATGATTATTTATTTATTTATTTATTAAGATTTTATTTATTTATTAATTTATTCATTTGAGAGAGAGAGAGTAGGAGCAGGGGGAGAGGCAGAGGCAGAGGGAGAAGCAGGCTCCCTGCTCAGCAGGGAGTTGGATGCAGGGGATGCAGTGCTTGATCCCAGAACCCTGGGATCATGACCTGAGCTGAAGGCAGACACTTAACCAACTGAACCACCCAGGTGCTATAATACGAGTATTTAAAAGACAAATTACAACTCTACTTAATATCCTTCGAACTCTAAACTTCTGGTACTTATTTACTCATTTGTTCTATTAGTTTAATCATTCAGAACAGTTTCTGTCCAGATCTGTTGTCCAATTTTTTTTACTCTCAAGCCTTCTTGAGAATTTGATAAAACCTATGGAATTCCTTCACCGAAAAATGCACATAAATACATGCGAGCATTTTTCCCACACAACTTATTTTTGCATTGTAAAGATTTCCTTCACATGTATTGACTGTAAAAAATCTTCATACATATTATACCTCTAATTTTTCAGGCAAAAATAAGTACTTTCTTCCTGGAAAAGGGCAAATAAGCCCAAACCATACAAAATAAACAGAATATAAAACATTTTAGTACTGAGAAGTAAATTCCAATGAGATGCCAATTTTGACATTCAACTGATTCTAACTTTTTGTTTTGAATCCAGCATGTGCTGAAAGCTCTTGACTTACAAAGGTAAGGATAAGCAGAGTATCAGACTTCCTATGGCTCACATTGCAGATGAAAGCAGGCTCTCTTCAGGGAATAAGAGAATTCTTTAAAACCTTTCAGGTTGAATCTGTGTCCCAGTATTTTCTTTTCTTTGTCCTCAAGTCAATTGGGCAACCTTAAGTAAAGCCTGCATCACTGATGTTATCTAAGTGAGCATGAGACAGTTTATGAATTTATTACCTCTCTGAATCTACCTAACTTTTGAAATTATTGAACAGAACAAACCTCCAAAAGATATTCTGTAGTTTCTTTGAAGGTATAACTGACTTCCAGTTAGTGAAAAGCAGACACACACACACACACACACACACACACACACACACACACACACACACAGACTTCTCTCTTCTTGGCTATAGTCAATGGAAGTGCTTCTTCAAATATACGAAGTTTTATAACAGCACAATCTTTCCTTCCAGAGTGGAAACTTACTTTAACCAAGAAAGGTTACAGTTTTGTTTTGGATTTTACTTTCCACACCCTTACACCAGCGGAGTCATAACAATGATTTCTAGGTTATATATTAAAAATTTTGCTTTATTGATAAGGTCAAATACATGCAGCAAGCGAGTCAACGAATAAAGAAATTCTCCCCCAAGACTCTCCCCTTCAGAGATTTCTTTTCTCTCTCTCACCAAAAAGAAAGGGAGAAAAGAAAGAAAGAAAGAAAGAAAGAAAGAAAGAAAGAAAGAAAGAAAGAAAGAAAGAAAGAAAGAAAGAAAGAAAGAAAGAAAGAAAGGAAGGAAGAAAGAAAGAAGAAAGAAAGAAAGAAAGAAGAAAGAAAGAAAGAAAGAAAGAAAGAAAGAAAGAAAGAAAGAAAGAAAGAAAAAAAAGAAAAGAAAAGAAAAGAAAAGAAAAGAAAGAAAAGAAAAGAAAGAAAGAAAGAAAGAAAGAAAGAAAGAAAGAAAGAAAGAAAGAAAGAAAGAAAAAAAAGAAAGAAAGATGAAGTTCATTCAAGTGTTTTAAGAATTTCCCTGGTAAGCCAAATAATTTCTGTGCAGTAGTAATATTCACATTTTACTCTAATTTCTTGAAAATTGTCTTAAATAGTGACTTCAAGGTCTGGGGCTGGTAAAGATAACAGTTTGCATGGCAATAAGCCAAGATTTCTTTAAATCAAATTATGTGACTCTAGAAAGCAATGAATAACAGTAAATTTTCTTCATCAAAACACCAAAATCATATATGTTTTACACACAAATTACTGTCTTTCCTAAAAATATGTGGCCTTCTAGGGTATCTTGGCCTGATTCAGGAGAATCCACTTGGTAGGAAGAAATGTCACATGGTATTCCACTGGCTGCTAGAGGAAGTCAGAGATAAGGGCCTTCTTCAGCATATATGAGCTATCACATTCCCATAACTCCCTCTACCTCCTCCCATTCACCCCATTTCCAAACTCTGCCTTTGTCGAATGAATGAAGAAGAGGCTTTTCATGCTCTTTTGTTTTGTTCCTTTATCTCACACTTTAACAATTCAAATTTGACCTTGAGATTTGAAGAAATAAATTACTTAAAGTTTACATACAGGTGGGGCTGGGTCTCATCCAAATAATAATATAAGAGGGACACTAAAGCAACTTTGTGAAACAAAGGAAGGAAAGACAAAGGAAGGTCACATGGAACTGTCATTTACCACCTTGAAAAACGTAGGGAGACAGACTGGAAGGTATGAGAATTCTTCTCTGTTGAGTGCTTGGGTATCCTTATAATAATAGCAGCTGCTACAACCTATTCCTCATGGACTAATAAGACTTTATATTCATGGAATTTTCCTTGTCAAAGAAACCTTTTCCTTGCTATCAGTCACTGTGACTCTCTAACGTGGTTACTGATAGAAAGTCATCCATGATTTATGGAGGCTATTTAATTAATTTTATTTTATTGTATGATTTTTTGAATGATTATCCTATGCCAGATGCTGTGCTAATCAAGGAACAAACATTACTTAATACTTATGAAAATTCTTGACATAGGTTCTATTGTTATCTCCATTTCATAAGTGGAGAAAATAAAGTTCAGAAAAATTAAGTAGTGTACAGGCAGAACTAGGATTGTGTTCTAGATTTATTTTACTTCATAATCATCAGTCCTAGCTGCTGCACTTCACTACCTCCCATGGAAACATCTGTGTTCATCTGTCAGGGAAAAATCAGGAGCTAGTTGCCTGTACCAGAGAAACCTGTGGTTCCATTCAATAAGTTTTTGATTAAAAAAAAAAAAAAACAACTCTACATTCTTTGCAAAGTATATGCTCTCCCTAAGATATCCTTGGACTTTTAAGTATTGTTTAAATCTTGAACAAACTTGCAGCCATTCATGGTAGAGTTGTCCATGTGAGAAGCCACTGAGTCACATATCACTGCCTATGCTTTAAAATATCTGTGCTTGTGACTTCCAGTTTAGAGTTAACACCATTTGTTTTTTTTCCTGTACACAGTATGTTATTATGTATGATCCCTCCCTCCTGGTTGATAATTGCAGAAGCCTCTCAGTAAGACTCACTTTTAGCTGCTCTGGAGGTAAGCGTGATTTATGAGATCCTCCAGAGCACTTTCCCCCAAATTGAATGTCACGAATGCCACATAGTCTATATTTTAAGCCAAATGTGTGCTCCATATATGGTGCCAGTTTATCCAGTTTTGGGGATTGAAATAGTATTAGACAAAAAATAATTGTATGTACATTGTTACTAAGTGCTCTCTACATATTAAAAGCAGCAGTTGTAAGAACCAAAATATCCCTGCCCTGCACTCTTCACAAAACAGTCCAGGTTCTGTGTGTGCTTCTGCTCTATAAGACTAGGTATCCAAACAATGCCCTCTTACTGTTCAATGGGCAGAAATCAGGTAGTCTGAAATTCATTTTAGAAAATGAATCTCCTTATAGAGAGGGAAATCCCTCCCCTCCTATAGTATAAATACTTCATTAAGCAACATGTCTTCTGCCAAACTGAGATAATCCAGAAAAAAAAAAAAATGGGTCAACCAAAACAGGCTTCCATCTGTATTTAGTTTCAAACCTTCCCAACAAGGAGATTCAGGTAGTACAATTTTACTGGAGTACATATTTGATATGTTTCTTTTCTAACCTAAGTCATAGACACTTGCCTTGATGAAGGAAGATTTTTTTTTTCCTCTGAAGGGTTGCCTGTCAAAACTGTTGTTGTTTTTTTTTAAAGATTTTATTTATTTATTCATGAGAGACACACAGAGAGAGAGAGAGGCAGAGGGAGAAACAGGCCCCAAGGAGCAGGGAGCCCGATGTGGGACTCGATCCCAGGACCCTGGGATCACGACCTGAGCCAAAGGCAGATGCTTAACCATCTGAGCCACCCAGGCGCCTGCCTGTCAAAACTGTTTTACCACTTTATAATTTTTCATTGCTTCAAAAGTTCCTCATGCCCCCTAGGGAAAGTCCAGCCCAGCTTGTTTGCTGACGTCAGGGACTTAAATACAAATGTTCCCTTTTTTCCACAGGAAAAATAATGGACGTGGGACACCAGAGCTACATCCAGGCACCAAGTCTGTTTACCAAAGACAGCCATTATTCTGTAATTCTCTCTGCTAGTTTTGTGTGGTAACAAAGCCTTTTGGCTCCCTGATGCTAATGAGCTTAGGGCATTTCTCTTGTTTCAGTTCCAAGGCAGGGACTTTTCTTATTTTCCTTTCCTGTCACCTTCAGGTGAGCTAATCAGCAATAAGCAGCCATTGCTTTTGGAGCCGGAGAGTTTCCAGCTTCCCTCCTTCATGCTTCCATCTTTTGCCAGATCCCTTTTCTTTCCCAAGTCATTTTTGGCTCATATATCCTTTGTGTTTGGCCTCCCATGTGAATGCCTGAAAGCTTTCCTCCTGGAAACTGCTCTGTGGGGATTTCTTTTTGTTTTCTGAACATGACTTTTAATTACACTTGGATTATTTGGCCATCAGCTGCTATGTAAAGCCTGAGTTAGTGCCATCTAACAGCATTAGGGTAGAGAGTGGCTACTGGCCAGAAAAGTGGCCTTTGCTCTTTACTCTGAAATGGGCCATCTGGGGAAAAACAGGGGCTACGGAGATGGGCCCTTATATACCTGATCCAAGCTCTGCACGTAGCACATGAGTTCTACCTGCTAGGCTTGGCAAGGAAAGACTTTAACATATTAAAATTCTTCAGTATGTTCTAATTCCTCACTATACCATCTACAATTTTCAAACATTTCAATGGGAAATATGGACCTGTGGTTATAAGTGGCATCTTATATCCTGGATACATATCTGATTAATGGAGAAATTGCGCTTTACTCATTGACATCTGGGTATGGTATGGCCTTAAACTAGTCTCCCAAATTGATTATGTGATTTCACTGATTGTGTATAGTGGGATCTTGTCTCAATCATCTTAGAAGAGTCTTTGAATTTTGGTGTCTCCTTCGAGTTCTTACATTCTAGCACATTAGCTCGATCACAATAGACATTTAGAAGATGTTTGCTAGCAAATCAGTGATAAAGCTCATTGAGAGCAATGCAAGATTAAGAATGTTGGTAGGAAGCTCACTTTTAAAGTTCAAGGTTACAATCTTCAGAAGATACTTCCTTTAAAAATGAATGTTATAGTCTAGAAACATTTACAATAAATTTTTCATCTTATCTCTCATTTGGAAAAACTAAGAGTAGTCTTGCTTGTTGGTAGAGAATTACAAAAGAAATTATCAGACTATCAAAACCTGCCATTCATGTAGCTTTTAAAATTATAGTCCAAACATTTTATTTGACAAAACATATTTTGATGTTTGTTTTTTTGTTTTTGTTTTAAATACCTTTCTATCACTTGGAACTGGGTCTTTTTTTTTTCAATTTTTTTTTAGAACTGGGTCTTAATGCATCATTTACTTGTTTTATAGAAACATTTATTTCTAGTTCCTATTAAAATAAATTGTATAAGAGGAAAAATATGTGCAAATGTAGCCAGATTTTTAAAATCCCTTAGCATGCATTTTGTAAATATATCACAAATTCTTATCCATTCAATTGTATAAGATGACAATTTATTTTTCTGGTAGTTCAAAAGATACTTCAGGGCCCCTTAGGAAACAGTGTCACAAGTGTCACAATCCTGGAATAGATAGCACATATAACAAGAAGTAAAGGCAAACACATTTCTTTGATTTCCCTGCGGACCCTTCTGGTCATGGTATTTAAAAGGAGCAACCCAATGGAAAATGTTTTTCTTGCAAAACTCAAATATCTAATACTAACATTTACCTGGACCTGGATTCACCTTTGCAAGCTGTAACTGACTGATCTTATAAACTTGAAACATACCCAATAAGTTCAAGGTGACATCTGTTGGCACACTCCTTTCCTCTCTGTCTCTCTAGGTAGTCTGTGTCAAGATCTTTTGTTATGTGGAAACTAACCTGCAGAAGAAGCCAAGAGAATTGTTCACTTAGCACTAGTATTTTGGCTAGAATAGAAAAGAGGTTTTAGATTAAATTTTTAAAATATTCGTTTGATCACTGGCATTAATACAACTAAAATGGAGCTAAACTTGTCATTATGACTCATGTATAATGAACTAAGCTGCTCTCTCTCTCTCTCTTTTTTTTTTTTTTTTGCTAGTTCATTTCACAAACTAGTATTGGCTGCCCACCATGTGTTAGGAGCTGGTGGGAAAAAAAAAAAAACTAGATAAAATATATTCTCTGCTCTCAGGTGTACACTATCTGCTGAGGGAGACAAACACAAATATTTTTGAAACATCACGGAAGTGAATAAATATCTGTATGTTGCAAACACCACGGGAATGGAGAGAATGGAGGAAATGCAATGAAACCAGATGTCAGTATCAATCAAAACTGATATTCTAATTATTTTCTAGAAAAAAAAAACATGCTCATTTTACTTCAGAGAATAGGAGGAATAAGCCATGTTCAATTTGCTTTTTGCACTGGGGATGGGAATGGTCAAAGAAGCTGAGAGAAGATCAGGAGAAAAGAGACAAAGCCTAAAACCACATGACGTATTTAGCAACAAACAGATTGGTGTTGCCGGACTATAAACTATATAATAGTAAGTTCTGAAAGATGTTGCTAGATAGGGAAGTCCAGCAATAGAGTTTTGTATATATAAACACTGTAAATGTTATCCTAAAGGTGATTTATGGTAAGGAAAAGCCTTCAAAGAAGGGAGTGAATCATCAGATTTGTGTTTTAGGATTAATTCTTCAGTGGTTTTGTGGAAAGTGGGAAGATCAGGGCAGGTGAGGCCACTTAGGAGATCCCAAAATCCAGGCATGATAAAGAGGATGGGCCTAAACTGGAGAAAAGGTAGAGAGATGAAGAGAAGAAATGAAGGGCTGTTTAGAAACCAAAACCAACAGAAAATGGTGCTTTGATAAAGGGATAAAGGAGAAGGCAGAGGGAAATTTTGATCTCCTGTGTCTAGCTTGAGGACTGAATATATTTGTGATACAGATATAGCATCAACTGTTGCTAAAGTCAGGTGCCTCATTTTTATACCTCTGCCCAAATAACTGGCATGTAATAGATGAAATACTTTCTTAAAAGGTGATAGTTCCACTAGGCCTTCAAAGGTGAGTACTGTCTTAATTGATGGAGACCAGAAATTATTTAGACTAGTGGAATTAAACCAGGTAAACTGGAGATTAGAACCTATGAGTAGTAATGGTGAGAGAAGACAGGAATGCTGGTCTTGAAGAAAGACCCATATAAAGGCAACTGGTCTGTAATCTGTAGGTAAGAAAGTGGTTGTTTATTTAGGTTTTCATTATTTTTCCTAATCAACAGGGACAAGACATTGTGAGAGAAGTAGTTTAGGGAAGCTATCTTGTGCAATACTTAAGATGAGAGGACGGAGGTTACTGTCAAGCAATAAAAATTTGATACATTGAGATAGTGGGACAATGGGGGCTTAACTATGGGGGGTGGTAATAGAAATGATGAGCAGGCAGAGCTGGTGGTTGAATTGAATTGGTTTCTTTGAGAGAGGGAGTCTGAGAGAGAGAGAAATAGAAAGAGAGATTTCTTTTATTTTGGTGGTGGTGTGCAGGCTTTAGCAATCCCATCATAAGGCCCAAGGGTGAGCCATATGTTACCACTGTTTCCACAACAGAAACATGGATTGCTCCCTTGCAGTGACAACTGGCTACCCAGGTTTGTAAGATACTTGAACACTTTTAACAGGACATCACCTAGAAGACACAGAGCTAGCCAAAATACCTTTCTATGCCAGTTTCATCTTTTTATTCTAGTTGTCTTAATTGTGAAAACAATACTATAATACCAAAAAGGTGGGTTTGAAGAAGAAAAGCAATTCTTCCAAAATTGTACTTCCCTTATAAAAATTATTATCCTTCACATTATCTTCCAGTTACTTTTTCTGTTCAAATACATATTTTTGTGAAGTTCTCTACGTATTGTGCACATAATTGTTTGGCTCCCTTTCCCACTGATACATGTATTCTCCATACTGCCATTACTGTCACCTGCATACCATGAATCACGTGTTTACATTGTAATGCTTGCAGCTAATCTTTCTTTGAAAAATATTTCATTTATATACTGAAATACCTACATCACGGGCCGTGATATACATAATAGTAAACATCTTTATATGCGTGTAGCCCCCCCTTTTTCTTCTTTTTAGGACATTTGTCCAATAGAAATAAGATGCAAAACACAAAGGCAAGCCACACACCTAACTTTAAATTTCCTAATAGCCACATTAAAAAGGTAAAAAGAGACAGGGGTTGCTGAATCTAATAACATATTTTGTTTGATCCAATATCTTTAAAACATTTCATTTCCACATATGACCAAATTAAAATTACTAAGGAGATGTCCTATATTCTTTTTTTTAAATTGTCTTCAAAATCCAGTGTGTATTTTACTCACTTACATATGATAGCACATCTCAGTCAGATTAGCCAAATATCAAGCACTCAATGTGGCTTATGGATACTGTGTTGAACAGCATGGTTTTAACGTATTCCCTAAAGAGAAATTCATAGTCATAGGACCACAGGTTCAAAAAGTCGAGCAATTTTAAGACTTTTGCTTCATATAGTTATTCACTTTCCCAAATAAATCTATCAACTTAAGCTGTATGTTTATTTTAATTAGCTGATTAATTCAATATTTCCTATATATAGATCCTGAGCTAGATGTTACAGAAAAAGTCCTATAAACAAAATGTTGCCATTCAACTCCAATATGAAGTCACACAGAAAGGAGAGTTGAGATGCCCTAGCTTTACTTCAGAATCAAACACAACCAAGTGTTATGTTGTAAAAGTAAAATTAACACTCAAATAAACTTACGGATTTTATAAAATTTGGTTACATAAAAAGTCTCAAGAAATATATTCAGCATTGTTTAAAGTTTCTTTTTTGTTTGTTTGTTTGTGTTTGTTTGAAGTTTCTTATAAAAATGTATCCTCTTAATAATTATATGCCATGATCATAATCAAAAAAAGAAACCTAAGTCTATACAAACATCATCAGAGAAAAACTGTTCAGTACGGCCAATCCAGATAATTCCAGTCCACCCCAAATGAAACATGTGTCTTCCTCCTACCCCTACAGATGGCTGGCGTCTGTAATTCCCAGCGGCAACTACCGCTTTGCCCAGGTAGATGTTTTCAAACCGCACATATCTGGGGCTGTTCCACTCCACAGGCATGAATTGCCAATCCTATCATAGCAGCTTCCGCTTGAATTTTCGGCTGTAATTGTTCACATTCTTGCAGTACTTATGTTACGAGGGCAACAGCATCAACAAACAGAAGCATTTGCAGTTTCTCTCCATCTACTGGGAAACCGCCTTCCTAATCAATTCTCCTCAGCAAATGCTCCAGGACAGTGGAAAATTCCTTGGGCGAGAGATAATACCACCCAAGGGAAAATGCATTTATAATTGATGTGGTAAAAAGCTGTCAGACAGACATGGGTTTTCTCAACCATTTTTGTAAACACTGTTAGCAGCACTTCCTACAACAGCAGAAGTCTACAGTCTCCCTACCTCTGGGTAGAAAATTTTCTGCAGTGAGGAAAAGCCCACATGCCACATCTTATGCTGCTGCCTATTGAAGTCCCCCCAAAACTGAATAATTACTGTGGACTCATGGCTCACATTTACCCAGCTGTACATTTTTTTAAAAAGTATGCTTCTAAGTGAAATGCTTGATTTACTGTTGAGTACATTGCCAAGGATGGGGAAGAAAGAGAAAAAATGGAAAGGAGCTTTATCAAAAATTGAGGTTTCCTTCTTAAGTGGTCTTAGAAGTTATCAGGAAAAGGAAGTGGTTTGCCATATTTTGGGATTGTAAAAGATTTCAGTGATCTGTGCCTTCCATAAAGCCAGGTATATTCTGCAATTGGCAGAGTTTTATAGAGCTAACCAAGTTTAAATGATTTCAGCTATCAGCTGTGAAAATCCCAACCGTATACATGGAGTCATACTCTATTCTTACCTCACTTGCGTCTGCTTTCAGGGAACCTTAAGAAAGAAAACAAATAAATTTTATTATATCTGCATAATCTCAAAAGTCAGTGAAAATAACATACATATTATAGAACTAGGAAAAGCTTAAGTAGAATTCAAGGTGGTTTTCACCTTTCCAAGGACATTGAATTTTGAATTATTGTGTAATTCTGCACCTGTGAGTATAATAATTGGAAAAAAAAAACATATATACAACATTAAGAGTCATACTTGAGTTTGAATCCTAGTTTTCTACTCATGTTTTGATTCTGAGAAAATAATTTAATCAGTCTGATCCTTTACTCTCCACTTGATAAATGGGACTAATAATATCTACCTTTATTTAAAGGATGTGGAGAAAGCTAACAATAATTGGTAGGCAAAGTGCCTGACATATAGTAGGCATTTAATACACAGTGACATTAAAATAATATTGAATTTATGGTTAAATTTCTGGCTTATTGTAGGATTTGAGTTGAATCTCCCATCAACTACATTGACTTCATGGGAGTTTCCTTTCCAAAGTTCCTTTTGGGATTAAAATTCAGTCTCACTATTGGTTTTAGTTTGGGCGAAGGACTGGTGTAAGTCTTGGAAGTGTCCAGTTGGGATTTTGATTTTATACCATAGTTCTTTATTACTCACTTGTCCCACGTTTTTAATTGTGTACTATTTTTAGTTTATCTTTAAATCCATGCCTATCTCTACTGTTTAAATGCAAAACAGACAACAATAGAACCCAGAAGATCATATGAAAACCATGGCCAGAGCAATACTTTCCTTCTTCATGGTTAACTCTGCCTACACCCTATCTGAAACTGATCGGATGATATTTAGCTCCTGACAAAAAAGAAATCTTTGCTCTTGATTTCAGCCAATAAGAAGAAATTGAAAGCCTATATTAATGTTAAAAACAGTCATCTGGGGGCGCCTGGGTGGCTCAGTCGGTTAAGCCACTGCCTTCAGCTCAGGTCATGGTCCTGGGGTCCCGGGATCGAGTTCCGCATCAGACTCCCTGTTCGGCAGGGAGTCTGCTTCTCCCTCTGACCCTCCCCCCTCTCATGCTCTCTTTCTCTCTCTCAAATAAATAAATAAAATCTTAAAAAACAACAACAACAACAACAGTCATCTGGCTGAATTTGGATGCCTAGAGACAGCATAGGGTAGTCATAGAAGCACAGATTGTGGAGCCAGACAGCCCAGGTTTGAATCCCAGCTAGGCTACTCACTGGTTGTATGATCTTGAGCAAGTAACCTAGTATCACCGTGCCCCAGTTTCCTTACTTATAAAGGTTGGTGTCTAGGCAGTGAGATAAATTAAGGTATATGCTCAAAAGGGACAATTATTTTAAAGATTTTTAGTTATTTGAGAGAGAGAGAAAGAGCATGAGCAGGGCTGGCGGCTGGGGGGGGTGGCAGGGAGAGGGACAAGCAGACTCCCTGAGCAGGGAGCCCAATGTGGGGCTTGATCCCAGGACCTGGGGATCATGACCTGAGCTGAAGGCAGAGGCTTAACCGACTGAGCCACCTAGGCACCCCTCAAAAGGGACAATTTAACAGAGTTTAATAAGAGGAATATTTATAAAGTTATACGCAGGTTTCCTTAAGCCTGGAAAATTAACAAGGGATAATAATATTCTCTGACAATAGAAAAACTTACCCTTCCTGAAGGGGCCAGGGAGAGAATGGCTAATGGAATCTTAGGAGAGTTATTGCTGTAGGAGTGGGCCAGTTATGGAGGCTATGAGCTTGGTAGAGAAAAGTATCTATTGTCCGAATGCAGCCTGGCATAAAGGAAGCTGATGGAGTAAAAATATTGACCTTTCTCTCCTCCTACTCTCTCACATATTGCTGGTATCTCTTACTGCCTGGATTTAAGGACAAATCAGAGGGCAAGGAGCCTGAAGTAGGTGAAGAATGAAGGAGACTCGATGTAGGGTGGCTAAGGGAGAATATTCAGTGGAGTAATAGTATCTATTTCATGACAATTTTATATAAATTAAATGAGTTAATATCTATCAAGCACCAAGAATTGTACTTAACGCATAGTAAGCATTGCATAAGGGTTTATTTTTTAACAAAACATTTAGTATTAGCTTTACTATTACTGATAACTTCATAAGTGAACAGACCTAAAGATAGCTCCAAGATTCATAAGAATGGGATTGGTCTCATCTTTAGAAAAATTTAAAATCTTTATGATGAAATTTAGGAACAAGATGCTAGTCTCTGAGATACCAGAATGTGTCTGTAGGCCTCTAGAAGCAAAAGGGTGCACATTAATCCACATATTTCAGCCAGGATTACATTGGCTGTTTTAGCTTGATTTTTCTTTGTTTAATAGCAAGTACTCACCCTAAAAGATGAAACTATAGTCGGGTTGGCTGAAAGAAGAACAAGAGGGAAATATAGAATTTGCCAGACTGAGCACCTCAGGTTAAAAGATGAGCAGGGTCCTAGAGGAGATTGGTCAGCTCTGCTTAACATGACATTAGCAAGAGGTTTGAGTGCAAGCTCATACCTATACTAATGAATCAGTTTTAATTAGGTAGCTACCTATGTACAGGCAATGTGCCACATGGGTCAAACATATATCAATACCCTGAATGCAGTCCCAGATTTTCAGATGTCATTATTTTGTTGGCAAGAAAACACATAATAGAAAACTAACTATGCCAGAAAGACATGAAAAGACTCTAAATTAGTGCTAATGGGAATAAGTGCTGGAGGATTTTGGCATCTGGAGGGTCTCCTCAGAGTAACAGGGTTAAAGGCTTAATGGAAGAATAGAAGAGATAGTTTGGGGAAGGGCTTTGGTTACAGGATGGTCTTTTTAGGCAGAAAAGAGATGGAAATGACATTTATGATGATGATGGAGTTGAAAGGTAGAGGGTTGCTATTTGTGGAGACTGGAAAATATGCGCAAAGGCTTACATATCGCAGGACAAGGCAAATTAGACTGGTCCAACAGGAATGACTGGAAAGAAGACATGACTAAATCTGAAGTGATAACACAGATCCAGAAAGTGTAATATTTTTAGTACAGAGCCAAGAATTTTGTCATATCCTATTTTCTATTCAGCTAAAGACATAGCCTGAGTTGATTTCCCTATTGGCTTTTAGATGTGGATACAAACACATTAGTTCTGGACTACCTATATCTGAATCAATGACTAGCACAGAGAAATCCATGCATGCTAACTGGTTCATATACACTATGTATTTTCTGACTTGTTGTTTGGAATTTATTGATCCCTCTCAACTTTCTATCTACTCTGTGATAGACAGAGAAGTCAATGTAACTATATTAGAATTGATCTTGTATTCAAAAAGCGAACCTCGAGCCAATACTAATGGATTGGGGATATAGAACCAAAGCTGGACGTGAGTGCCTGTCAGTCCTGCATTGGGAATGACATTGTTTGGAATGATGAAGTAAGTACAAGACAAGAGAAGGCTGCAATCTTGTAGGCAGCGTGCTTGGTTAATACACACGGCACTTAGAACCTATCAAGTCTATAAATGTGGGTGAGTGCTTATGCCTTGCTTCTCTCTTCCTGGGGGTTGGAACCATGCCAAATAATAGTAGGAGACAGCAAAGCAAAACATTTCAGTGCCATTCTTTCCAGTGGAAGATTATGTAAAACCTGCTACCTTGCTGTGCTTGGGAGTCATAGGGGAGAGAATAGTCCATGATGGTATAGATACAGACATTGGAGAAGACAGACATTGTCAAAAGACAAACACCCCAAGAGAAAAATGAGAAAATCTGAACGGGACATAAGCCTATGAAAAGCTGCTTACCATCATTAGTAACCAGGGGAATGCAAATTAAAGTGCATTGAGTTACCATTTTATAACCACAAAATGAATAAAAATTGAAGGCTGAGAATTCCAAGTGTTGACAAGATTTTGAAGTGACGAGAACTATCATATACTGTCACAGGGGGTGTAAATTAGTACAACTGTTTTGAAAAACAGTGTGTTATTACCAAACACAACTGAAGATGGTGAATCCTATAACCCACAAATTTGATTCGTGGATATATATCCAAGAGAAAGTAATGCATGTGTACCAAGAACTATGTGAAAAAGTACATTGCAGCATTTTCTGAGGAGCTAAGTATTAGAAGCAATTAAAAATTGTCCATTAGCGATAAAACAGATAAATCAATTTTCGTCTATTCATATATCTATTAAATGTTATACAGCAGTAAAACTGAATGGGCTGTAGCTACATAAATTAAAATAGATGAATCTCAAAAATACAACGTCTATTGAAAAAGTAAGTCATGAAGAAACTTAGAGATGTGTTTCCACTTAAGTAAAAATTATCATATTGAACTGAAGTAAACAATAATAATGTTTTGAGATATATTAATATGTGATGAGGGGTGCCTGGGTGGCTCATTTGGTTAAGCCTCTGACTCTTGATTTCAGTTCAGGTCATGACCTCAGGGCTCTGCCCTAAACGGAGAGTTTGCTTCTCTCCTTCTCCCTCTCCCTCACCTCCCCCCACACACTGCTCTCTCTCTCTCTGTCTCTTTCTCTCTCAAATAAATAAATAAACCTTAAAAAATATATGATGAAACTATTTTTAAAAAGCAATGGGATGATTAATACAAAACTCAAAGTAGTGGGAGAGAGGAGAGAGACACAATCAATGAAGGGCATACTTGGAGTATATTAAATCCTGCTAATGTTCTATATCTAAAGTTGGGCAGTAGGTAAATGATGTTTCTTTTACACACTAAAGTGTAAATGCATTCTCCTCTCTCCCTGTGTCTTTCTGTACACATGCATACATACATACACACAAATATATGTATATGCAAATGTAAATACATATACTCACTTTTCTATGGAAGATATATTTAATAATGGAAAGCCTCTTACATTCATTGCATGAATTTGGATAATAACCAATTTGGTTGGGTTTTTACCCACTTGAGGAGATGTACTTGCTTTTATTCCATTGGTATAAGTTGTCTACTTCCCACACAGAACAAACTGGAAAGCAAATTTTGCCTCTAGTTGTCTTCCTATTCTCCTCTCTTCATCACATAAAATCTTGAGCTTTCCATTATCACTGGTTTTTGAACTCACTTCAATAAGATTTTTACCTCTAATACCACTGAAACTTTTTTTCCTAATACCAATCACATCCATTAGCAACATGAGTCATTATTTCTTATTCCTGGCCTTATTTGATGTATCCGTTTTAGGCAGTACGTTGATTACCTCACCTTTCATGAAGCACTTCCTTGACCTCTGGACACCTCTCAGTAATCTTAATTTTCTGGTCGATATTTTCAGTCTCCTTGGCTAATTCCTCTCCAATTTGCAACTTCTTAACTTTGAAATGCCCCAGGTTTGGTCCTGGAATTTCTTCTCTATCTACACTCACTTAGGACGAATTCTCCACCAGTACCATTGTTTTAAATAACCATCTACATGCTGATGGCTCTAAAGTCTTCTTTCCAGCCCGGACTTTTAAGGAACTTCAGGCTTATAATCAAGTTCCTACTCACTGTATCTACTTTTCAATGCCATTCCTGCCCCCAGTGTGTTGTTCCTCCTGGGTCCCCATCAGGACATGGTGCCACCATTTACTCAACTGTTAAAGCCAAAAGCTAGATATTCCTTGAGTTCTTTTTCTCACTCCCCCAGTATTCAATCCATCCTATTGGCCTTACTTCAGAATTTGTCCCCAAACAGATAATTTTTCACCATATCCATAGCTACCACCATAGGACAAGTTTCCACATGTCTTACCTGGACTATTATAGTAGTCCCTACTTCTGTACTTTCCTCCTTCAGTCTGTTTTTCACAAAGCAGCTAGGATGAATCCTCTAAAAGACAAATCCAATGATATCAACTTTCTACATAAAACCTTCCTAAGGCTTTCCATCATATTTTGATTCAAATTTAAGGTCCTTAACTTCAACTCACTGCTTCTGTATTTGACCATCTGGCTAACTCTTCAGCCTCATCATCTCTCTACCTCACTCTGCTCTAGCTTCATTGGCTTTTTTCTCTTTCTCCATTGCAGGAAACATAATCCTATATCAAGATTCTGTACTTACTAATCCTTCTGCTTTTAATAATCTTCCCCTAGATATTTGCAACACCATCTTCCTCTTTTAGGTCTGATTTCTTCCTACATGTTATATGGGCTTTCCCTAACCACCTTATTTAACAAAATGCCTATAAAACTCTCTATCCCCCCACTCTGCTTATTTTTTCTTTAAGGAATTTACCGTTCCTTGACATAACACTAACTTCATTTTTTGTTTCTTATTATCTATGTCTCCTTCTAGAATAAAAACTTCATGGAAACAGAGACTATTTTTGTTCCTTGCTATATGTTCAATACTTAGAGTGGTGCTTTACCATATCATAGACACTCAATAAATATTTAATTGAATGAATGAATCTCTGGATGAAGGGAGTATATAGTTTAAAATTTGGTTCGCCCAATTTTGTTACAATTCGTTCTTCTTTTTTTTTTTTTTTTTTTTTTTTTTTTTAATTTTTTATTGTTATGTTAATCACCATATATTACATCATTAGTTTTTGGTGCAGTGTTCCATGATTCATTGTTTGTTCATAACACCCAGTGCTCCATGCAGAACGTGCCCTCCTCAATACCCATCACCAGGCTAACCCATCCCCCTACCCCCCTCCCCTCTAGAACCCTCAGTTTGTTTTTCAGAGTCCATCATCTCTCATGGTTCGTCTCCCCCTCTGACATACTCCCCTTTTCTTCCTCTCCTGTTATCTTCTTCTTTTTCTTTTTTCTTAAAATATGTTGCATTATTTGTTTCAGAAGTACAGATCTGTGATTCAACAGTCTTGCACAATTCACAGCGCTCACCGTAGCACATACCCTCCCCAATATCTATCATCCAGCCACCCCATCCCTCCCACCCCCAACCACTCCAGTAACACTCAGTTTCTTTCCTGAGATTAAGAATTCCTCATATCAGTGAGGTCATGTGATACATGTCTTTCTCTGATTGACTTATTTCACTCAGCATAACACCCTCCAGTTCCATCCACGTCGTTGCAAATGGCAAGATCTCATTCCTTTTGATGGCTGCATAATATTCCATTGTGTATATATACCACATCTTCTTTATCCATTCATCTGTCGATGGGCATCTTGGCTCTTTCCACAGTTTGGCTATGGTGGACATTGCTGCTATAAACATTGGGGTACATGTACCCCTTCGGGTCCCTACATTTGTATCTTTGTGGTAAATACCCAGTAGTGCAATTGCTGGATCGAACGGTAGCTCTAATTTCAACTGTTTGAGGAACCTCCATACTGTTTTCCAGAGGGGTTGCACCAGCTTGCATTCCCACCAACAGTGTAGGAGGGTTCCCCTTTCTCCACATCCCCGCCAACATCTGTCATTCCCTGACTTGTTAATTTTAGCCATTCTGACGGGTGTGAGGTGGTATCTCATTGAGGTTTTGATTTGGATTTCCCTGATGCCAAGCGATGTTGAGCACTTTTTCATGTGCCTGTTGGCCATTTGGATGTCTTCTTTGGAGAAATGTCTGTTCATGTCTTCTGCCCATTTCTTGATTGGATTATTTGTTCTTTGAGTGTTGAGTTTGATAAGTTCTTTATAGATTTTGGATACTAGCCCTTTATCTGATACGTCATTTGCAAATATTTTCTCCCATTCTGTCGGTTGTCTTTTGGTTTTGTGGACTGTTTCTTTTGCTGTGCAGAAGCTTTTTATCTTGATGAAATCCCAATAGTTCATTTTTGCCCTGGCTTCCCGTGCCTTTGGCGATGTTTCTAGGAAGAAGTTGCTGCGGCTAAGGTCGAAAAGGTTGCTACCTGTGTTCTCCTTTAGGATTTGGATGGACTCCTGTCTCACGTTTAAGTCTTTCAACCATTTGGAGTCTATTTTTGTGTGTGGTGTAAGGAAATGGTCCAGTTTCATTCTTCTGCATGTGGCTGTCCAATTTTCCCAACACCATTTGTTGAAGAGACTGTCTTTTTGCCATTGGACATTCTTTCCTGCTTTGTCAAAAATAAGTTGACCATAGAGTTGAGGGTCCATTTCTGGGCTCTCAATTCTGTTCCATTGATCTATGTGTCTGTTTTTGTGCCAGTACCATACTGTCTTCATGATGACAGCTTTGTAATAGAGCTGGAAGTCCGGAATTGTGATGCCACCAGCTTTGCTTTTCTTTTTCAGTATTCCTCTGGCTATTCTGGGTCTCTTCTGGTTCCATACAAATTTTAGGATTATTTGTTCCATTTCTTTGAAAAAAGTGGATGGTATTTTGATGGGGATTGCATTGAATGTGTAGATTGCTCTAGGTAGCATTGACATCTTCACAATGTTGATTCTCCCAATCCATGAGCATGGAACGTTTTTCCATTTCTTTGTGTCTTCTTCAATTTCTTTCCTGAGTATTTTATAGTTTTCTGAGTACAGATCCTTTGCCTCTTTGGTTAGATTTATTCCTAGGTATCTAATGGTTTTGGGTGCAATTGTAAATGGGATAGACTCCTTGATTTGTCTCTCTTCTGTCTTGTTGTTGGTGTATAGGAATGCCACTGATTTCTGTGCATTGATTTTATATCCTGCTACTTTACTGAATTCCTGTATGAGTTCTAGCAGTTTTGGGGTGGAGTCTTTTGGGTTTTCCACATACAGTATCATATCATCTGCAAAGAGTGAGAGTTTAACTTCCTCTTTGCCGATTTGGATGCCTTTGATTTCTTTTTGTTGTCTGATTGCTGTGGCTAGGACTTCTAATACTATGTTGAATAGCAGTGGTGAGAGTGGACATCCCTGCCGCGTTCCTGACCTTAGGGGAAAAGCTCTCAGCCTTTCCCCATTGAGAATGATATTCGCTGTAGGTTTTTCGTAGATGGCTTTTATGATATTGAGGTATGTACCCTCTATCCCTATACTCTGAAGAGTTTTGATCAAGAAAGGATGTTGTACTTTGTCAAATGCTTTTTCTGCATCTATTGAGAGGATCATATGATTCTTGTTCTTTCTTTTGTTAATGTATTGTATCACGTTGATTGATTTGCGGATGTTGAACCAGCCTTGCAGCCCAGGAATAAATCCCACTTGGTCGTGGTGAATAATCCTTTTAATGTACTGTTGGATCCTATTGGCTAGTATTTTGGTGAGAATTTTTGCATCCATGTTCATCAAGGATATTGGTCTGTAATTCTCTTTTTTGATGGGGTCTTTGTCTGGTTTTGGGATCAAGGTAATGCTGGCCTCATAAAATGAGTTTGGAAGTTTCCCTTCCATTTCTATTTTTTGGAACAGTTTCAGGAGAATAGGTATTAATTCTTCTTGAAATGTCTGATAGAATTCCCCTGGGAAGCCATCTGGCCCTGGGCTTTTGTTTCTTGGGAGATTTTTGATGACTGTTTCAATTTCCGTAGTGGTTATAGGTCTGTTCAGGTTTTCTATTTCTTCCTGGTTCAATTTTGGTAGTTGATACATCTCTAGGAATGCACCCATTTCTTCCAGGTTATCTAATTTGCTGGCATAGAGTTGCTCATAATATGTTCTTATAATTGTTTGTATTTCTTTGGTGTTGCTTGTGATCTCTCCTCTTTCATTCATGATTTTGTTGATTTGGGTCATTTCTCTTTTCTTTTTGATCAGTCTGGCCAGGGGTTTATCAATCTTGTTAATTCTTTCAAAGAACCAGCTCCTAGTTTCGTTGATCTGTTCTACTGTTCTTTTGGTTTCTAGTTCATTGATTTCTGCTCTGATCTTTATGATTTCTCTTCTCCTGCTGGGTTTAGGCTTTCTTTGCTGTTCTTTCTCCAGCTCCTTTAGGTGTAGGGTTAGGTTGTGTATTTGAGACCTTTCTTGTTTCTTGAGAAAGGCTTGTATTGCTATATACTTTCCTCTCAGGACTGCCTTTGCTGTATCCCAAAGATTTTGAACAGTTGTGTTTTCATTTTCATTGGTTTCCATGAATTTTTTTAATTCTTCTTTAATTTCTTGGTTGACCCATTCATTCTTTACTAGGATGCTCTTTAGCCTCCATGTATTTGAGTTCTTTCCGACTTTCCTCTTGTGGTTGAGTTCTAGTTTCAAAGCATTGTGGTCTGAAAATATGCAGGGAATGATCCCAATCTTTTGGTACCGATTGAGACCTGATTTGTGACCTAGGATGTGATCAATTCTGGAGAATGTTCCATGGGCACTAGAGAAGAATGTGTATTCCGTTGCTTTGGGATGGAATGTTCTGAATATGTCTGTGAAGTCCATTTGGTCCAGTGTGTCATTTAACATCTTTATTTCCTTGTTGATCTTTTGCTTAGATGATCTGTCCATTTCAGTCAGGGGGGTGTTAAAATCCCCCACTATTATTGTATTGTTGTCAATGTGTTTCTTTGTTGTTGTTATTAATTGCCTTATATAATTGGCTGCTCCCATGTTCGGGGCATAGATATTTACAATTGTTAGATCTTCTTGTTGGATAGACCCTTTAAGTAGGATATAGTGTCCTTCCTCATCTCTTATTACAGTCTTTGTTTTAAAATCTAGTTTGTCTGATATAAGGATTGCCACCCCAGCTTTCTTTTGGTGTCCATTAGCATGGTAAATGGTTTTCCACCCCCTCACTTTCAATCTGGGGGTGTCTTTGGGTGTAAAATGAGTCTCTTGCAGACAGCATATTGATGGGTCTTGTTTTTTAATCCAATCTGATAGCCTGTGTCTTTTGATTGGGGCATTTAGCCCATTTACATTCAGGGTAACTATTGAAAGGTATGAATTTACTGCCATTGTGTTACCTGTAAGGTGACTGTTAACTGTCTGTTGTCTGTGTTCGTTTCTGCTCTTTGCTGCTTTTAGGTTCTCTCTTTGCTTAGAGGACCCCTCTCAATATTTCTTGGAGGGCTGGTTTCGTGTTTGCAAATTCTTTTAGTTTTTGTTTGTTCTGGAAGCTTTTGATCTCTCCTTCTATTTTCAATGATAGCCTAGCTGGATATAGTATTCTTGGCTGCATATTTTTCTCGTTTAGTGCTCTGAAGATATCTTGCCAGTCCTTTCTGGCCTGCCAGGTCTCTGTGGATAGGTCTGTTGCCAATCTAATGTTTCTACCATTGTAGGTTACATATCTCTTCTCCCGAGCTGCTTTCAGGATTTTCTCTTTGTCTCTGAGACTCGTAAGTTTTACTATTAGATGTCGGGGTGTTGACCTATTTTTATTGATTTTGAGAGGGTTTCTCTGTGCCTCCTGGATTTTAATGCCTGTTTCCTTCCTCACATTAGGGAAGTTCTCTGCTATAATTTGCTCCAATATACCTTCTGCCCCTCTCTCTCTCTCTTCTTCTTCTGGGATCCCAATTATTCTAATGTTGTTTCGTCTTATCGTATCACTTATCTCTCAAATTCTGTCCTCGTGATCCTGTAGTTGTTTCTCTCTCTTTTTCTCAGCCTCTTTATTTTCTATCATTTGGTCTTCTATATCGCTGATTCTCTCTTCTGCCTCATTTATCCTAGCATTTAGTGCCCCCATTTTTGATTGCACCTCATCAATAGCCTTTTTGATTTCGATTTGGTTAGATTTTAGTTCTTTTATTTCTCCAGAAAGGGTTTCTCTAATAACTTCCACGCTTTTTTCAAGCCCAGCTAGTATCTTTAAAGTCATGATTCTGAACTCTAGGTCCGACATCGTACTAATGTCCGTATTGAGTAGGTCCCTGGCTGACGGTACTACCTCTTGTTCTTTTTGCTGAGGTGATTTCTTTCGTCTTGTCATTTTGTCCAGAGGAGAATAGATGAATGAGAGAACAAAAGGCTAACAGGTTTACTACGTCCCCAGCAAATATACTGTATACAAATCAGAAAAGACCTGAAACCAGGGGAAAAGAAAGGGAAAGAAAGAAAAAAGAAAGAGAAAAAGAAAAAAAAAAAGAAAAAAAGATAAAAACAAAAACAAAACAATTCAAAAAAGGCAGAATATGATCAAATATGATCAGGCTAGTGCATAGATCAGTGCCACACACTAGATTTTGGGCGTATTTTGGTCTGTTAGAAAAAAGTGCCTCCTAAAATTTTAAAGGAAGAAAGACATATATGTACAAAATAAGGGTTGATACAATGAAGGGATGGAAGATGACTGTAAAGATGAAAATTATAAAAGATTTTATAAAAGGACTTGGTAAGATAAGTTGTTTGAAAAAAGAAAGAAGATTTAAGGAAAAAAAAAAAAAGGAAAAAGGGAGAGAATGTGATCAGGCAGGAGACTAGAACAAAGCCATACACTAGTGATTTAGGGTATATTTTGATCTGTTAGAAGAAACTGTACCTCAAAATTTTAAAGAGAGAACAACTTATATATATATGCCAAAAACAAGGATAACTACTATGAAGGGATAAAATATGACTCTAAAAATGAAAAAAAAAAAAATTTTTTTTTTTAAAAAAAAGGGATTTATAAGATGTTGGTTGAAAAAGGGAAAAAGAAAAATAAAAAAAAGTCAACAAAAATTAACTTTGATGAAATAATGAATCATGGTAAAAAAAAAAAAAAAAAAAAGAAGCCATGAATCTATGTGCAGTATTCCCCTAGCGCTGGAGTTCTCCTATTCTCCTTGATCGATCAACTTGGTCTTGGCTTGCTGGCTGTTTGTGTTGATCTTCTGGGGGAGGGGCCTGTTGCTGTGGTTTCCAAATGTCCTTTGCCGGAGGCGGAATTGCCCCGCCCTTGTCGGTCCGGGCTAAGGAAGCTGCTCCAGTTTGCTCTCAGGAGCTTTTGTTCCCTGCAAGCTCTCGGCACAGCTTTGGAGGACCAGGGCGAAAATGGCGGCCTCCCAGTCTCCGCCCGGAGGAGCCGAGAACTCAGGGCCCCACTCCTCAGTGCGCCCCCAGAGAAAAGCAGTCACTCCCGTGTCCCCGGTCTCCGGCCGCTCTCCATGCTCACCCGGCCTGTGATCGAGCGTTGCTATCTCTGGCACCCGACCCCGCTCGGAGTCTCCAAATCCAGCAGATCCCTGCAGTGCGTTCCCGCACCGCTCCTCCCCGGGAAGGAAGGGGAGTCTCCCCGGATCTGCTGCTTGTTGGGTCCTTGCTGGGGGAGCCGTGCCCCGACTGGGCCGCAGATCACAGTTTATGGCAACCCCGAGCTGAGAGCCCGCGACTCTGCTCCGTATCTGCAGCCGGCTTCCCCGCCCCGACACCTGGGAGCTCTGCCGCACTCAGGCACCCCCGGTCTCTCTGTGACCCCAAGGGTCCTGAGACCACACTGTCCCGGGAGGATTCCACCCCCCGCTTAGCCACTGCAGCGACGTCCCTCCGCCGAGCCAACTTTTAAAAGGTCCGATTTTGTGCTCCGCGGCTCTAGCACTCGCCAGAAGCGGCCGGCGGAGGCCCCTCCCCCGCCGTTTATCCTCCCGAATATCGCCTCGGATTCACTTCTCCGCACGTCCTACCTTCCAGTAAGTGGTCGCTTCTCTGTTCAGAGAGTTGTTGCTACTCTCCTGTTCGATCTCCTGTTGAGTTCGTAGGTGTTCAGAATGGTTTGATCCCTATTCAGCTGAATTCCTGAGACCAGACAAAATCTAGGTCTCCTACTCCTCCGCCATCTTGCTCCGCCCCCCACAATTCGTTCTTCTTAGCCATTCTCAGAGGAAGCTTATCAGTTGCTCATAATCTCGAGGTAAATTTAGTACATTCTTGGTAAATATTAGTGAACAACTCTCTGGATAAACAATTCTAATAAATTAACATGTGCTGAAATCATTTGTTTCCTCTTTTAAATGTCTTGTATTCTTAAATGTGAACTAAGATTGGTTATGCGGCCCTTCTCTTACGGTCACTATAAGAGTGTGATGTACACAGTAATATGCAATATAAGCTTGGACTCCGCTATGGCGCATCTATGATCCAAGATTGCACATCATGCTGAATTTTTGCCCCAAATTATTTTGATGACTAATGATTTGATAGAGGGTAGATTAAACTATTTTTCAATTAGCTTTTTGATAGTTTATTTGAAATGATTTAAAATCTTGTGGAATTTTTGGCAAGTCAACCAATTGCTTACTCTTCTAGAGTCTTTATTATCTCCATGAGATAATAAAATGATTCAAGAAAGTTAAATTGTCACTATTAAAGCACTGAATACTATAATGAATTTAAAACATATAAAATCACATTTAATTGACTGGCAGCCTCTGTAAGAAACCAACATTTCTGATATTCCCTTAGACTAATCTTCCTTTCATTCAGTTATGCACAGTTTCTTTCAGTTAGGGCCAGTGTTGGAACTGCTCGATGCTGTGCATGATGACAAAATCTCTCCTCCTTAATCCTCATGGCCCTACCTTTTATTCTAGTAATGAAGGACCTCTGCAATCTTGCTAAATGGCTCTTTTCAAGATTTATCTGCTTTTATCTTCTGCACAGATCATTTGCTCTCACTTAAGTGATCCCACTGTCTTCTACACAAGGATTGCTCAGTTTCTCTTTAAAGTCTTCACTAATGACATTTCCAACTGATCTGGCTATATCCCACTTCCCCTCTTCATACACACACACACACACACACACACACACACACATACACACACACCCACTAGCCTGCAGTTTAAGGTAAAACTAATTGAGGCCTCCTCCATGGAGCCTTGCCTGCTCCTCAGCAGGAAGGAATTCCTTCATTCTCCGAAATCTTAGAGCCTGTTTATATGTGAGCACCTATATATTTGACAACTGATCAAACACATTATTACTTTGTAATGTTAATTCTCTCTGCGCACACAAATGTGCATGTGTCCTTGTGTGTATAAACTCCTAGAAGACATTTGAATTTTCTTGTTAACAAGGGCTATCTTTTAATTCCACAAACTCTTCATACAATTCATCTTCATAGGTTTTTGTATCTTTTTTTAAAAAAGCTTTGTAGCATGCCTTTGCAACTTAAGTGACTGTTGTCTGTGTTTCACTTTGGAGATGAGGTATTCCAAGCTTATTACTCCTCATTATTTTTGCAGTTTTGGGGGGCTGAGAAAGAAGCCCTTTACTTGCTACATCCAGCTTTTTATGACTTTGATGCATCCAGCGTGGGTCTCCGTTAATTCAGGAAGCTCCCTGTTGCTTTGGTGGCAGAAGATGGCATAGCACCACTCTTTCATTCCTTGCATATCTGCCAAAATATTTATAGGGGATGAAAACAGTAAGTCTAGGGCTGATGAGCTATCTAGTGGTATTAAAAACAAACAAACAAAAAGATAAGTTGTGGCAGTGTCCAAAAGGGGATTGCTACAGAAAGAATGGTGTCAGTGGATTATCCAAGCTGGAGAATCTGCTAACCTTCCAGCCCTGATTAATAATACAGTCCCCAGGACACGTCTGCTTCCCTCACATGTCAGGATTCTGGGTTCACAAGGCATTTTTCCATGATCTCAAATTCCCTCACAGCAGCCTCATCAGTAAGAAAAAGTAGAAATTGTCCCAATTTTTATATTATCTCTATCAAACAATGTTTTCTGATTCACAAATCCCTTTCCCCATCAGAAATGTTCCCCCCCCCTTTGAAACCTTTTCTTATGAAGTCTTACAAGCCAGGAATGTGCCCATTGTGGCTTCTGAAAGCCTTCAACTGATTGGCTTGCCTCTCAGACCCTCTCCTGCTGTTTGCTTCTTTTCAGCACCAAATAAGTGTCAGACAATTAGAGATGGGATTGGAGATGTGTAAATTGTACTGTCGCCAGCAACAAATTAGTAATTTTGTGATAATACACTGTCCTTGTAACATGGTTAGAGTTAGCATAGTTACCTGCCTCTATTTGTGCTAAAAGGCCATGGGTAAGATTGATGAAGATCCTGTGTGGTAATTCATTTTCCTTCTTGACACTCTACCTTCACTATCCCCCTCCCAAGAAATGAGACATTAACCAGCCCCTGAGAGTTGAACAAAGCCTCTACCTGGCCTTCCCAAACTCATAGTGCTTTTCTTATAGTCCTTACCTGAAAGGCATTGCACCACCTGTGCTGAATTCAGTACAGGAATGAAAGCCCATGACACAGTGAAGGGAATTAACCTCTCACACCTCTTGATCTAGCCTTCTTTTATTCCATGATCAGGACCTTAATGGGAACTGATAGTGTGTTCAGAAATCTCAGTTACTGCTTTAACTTGAAAGCTTATAAATATGAATGGAGGATATCCTGCCCTTTGTCCTTCCTTAATAAGTTGATAGGGGAATAAGTCCTCCACAGAGTTGCTGTTTCCAGGCCTTGAGGCTTCCCAGCCTTGACCTTTCCACAGGAAGAGTTTGTGCATTTCTGAAAGGTCCTCCCATTGATGGATAGCTGCCTGCTCACTTGCCTTGTTACCACTCTGACTGCTCTTCTAAGGAACAAGAGAACAGAAGTGGAACCATTTACTCTAGGAAGTCCCAGTTAAACTGTGCCTGGTGGTGTGTTACAATTTAGTAATGAGGCAGTCTTGAGTGGGATTGGTCATAATGTTATTGTGATATTGTGATTTATAAGAAATACATTCAGATAACCAAAATATATTTCTCAAATATATTTGGTCTTTGTCCACAGTTTTTGGCTCACAGCTCCCCAAACCCTTGTAGTTTCCTAAGTGTTCAGGGCAATAAAGGTATCTTTTGTTATGTCAATGAAGGTAAGGTTTTGATCTTATCCTAGGCGGAAGAGTCGGGGGCTTGTTGCCAGGAGGAAATCATATGATTAGAGGGTTGGAACTTTCAGTCCCACCCCCCACCCCCAGACCTCTGAGGAAGGGAGAGTGGCTGGAGGTTGAGCCAGCCAATGGCCAATGACTTAGTCATTTATGACCATACAGTGAAGCCTCCATAAAACCCAAAAAAGAGAGGGTGCAGAGAGCTTCCGGATTGGTGAACGCTTGGAGATGCAGGGAGAAGGGCATGCTTGGAAAGGGTATGGAAGCTCTGTGCCCTTTCCCTATACCTTGCTTATATATATCTTCATGTGGCTATCATGTCCTTTAATAAACTGGTAAATGTAAGTGTTTCCCTAAGTTCTGTGAGCCACTCTAGCAAATTAGTGGAACCCAAAGAAGAGGTCATTAGGACCTCCAAACTGCAACTGGTGGGTCAGAAGCAGAGGTAACAACCTAGGTTTGCAATTGGCATCCAGAGAATGGGCTGGATGGGCACTCTTAAAGGACTGAATCCTTAACCCGTAGAATCTGATGCTAGCTCCAGGTAAATAGTGTCAGAATTGAGTTGAATTCTTAAATACCCAGCTGGTGTCTGAGAATTAATTGTTGTGTGTGTGGGAATGGCCCCCATATTGGAAATGGGTCAGGGAACCCTAATAGAGCCATCAACACACAATATTTGTTACTTAGGTATGATTTTCTATAACTTTATGGCAACTATTTGCCCATAATCATGATAAATTTACCACAAACTAACTCTACCACAATTCCCACAGAAAAGTAAAGGTTCAAGAATAGCTAAGGGAATTTTAAATAGGAAAGGTGAATGAATCTTGCTTTTTTAAAAATTAGGATATTATGTAATTATAGTAATGTGTGGTAATAATGTAGTGGTAACCAATACATAAGTAGAAGGGAAAAGAGAGTCAAGAGACTGACCCTGACATCTATAGGGAAATGGAATATGATTGGTGTAGTTACCAATCAGTGGGGAAATTAACTGGTAAAATAACAGACTATGAACTAAGTAGAACTGGAAAGGAAACCCCAATCTCACATTCTCAATTCAAAACTCATAGCAGATACCAAAAATAAGAATATTTTTTCCTCCCTCCCTCCCTTTTCCCCCTCCCTCCCTCATCCCTTCCTCCCTTAACTTCCTTCTTTTCTTCCTTTTTACTCTTTTCCTATCTCTTTTCTCTTTCTTTTTTTCTTTCTTCCCTTCTCTCTCCCTCTCTCTCTGTATCATATATACATATGTATGCATGTATGTATGTACCTATCCATCTGAAGAAATTTAGAAAGCATAATGTTGAAGAAAGTAAGCAAGTTATAAAACACTATTTAAAATATGTACTAAGTATATATATTTAAAACATATTCTAACAGCCCTTGATATGTAATTAGTAATATGTGTGTTTATATGTGTAAAGGCAAAGCATACAGAGAAAAAAAAATCAAGCAAAACAAACAACAGACTAACAGGAAAGATACCCATATAATTAATAATAGGATGCACCTCTAGGGAGTCAGGGCAGAGAATGGAGCAACAGACGTGGGACAAAGGATGATACTTATTCCTTAGGCAAAGGTTGTACTTGATGTGACACAAAAAGTTAACAGTTTCTCTTCTGAGTACTGGGTATGAGATAAATATAATACATATTTTTCTCTATATCAATAAAGAGAGAAAAAAAGTCTCTGCTGACCTACCTGCTTACTAGCATATACATTCTGAATATTGTCCTCTAATTGGCAGAGCTGGGCTTACACACACACACACACACACACACACACACACACACACACACACACACACTACCAGCCAGATTTAGAAGTATATTCAAAGTCCACAGAATTCAGAGAAAATTCTGCTTTTACTCTAACTTTCCTAGTCACTCCCTCTTCAGAAAGAACAGAGAGGGTACTTACTGAGAGGAAAGTAAAGTGGCAGTCATATATATTTCTCCCCTACTTTTTAAAAAATCTCTAATAAACCTTTGATAAATTCTATCCATCTCAGCTATACTGATAAGGATAAAGAAAAGGATTTTGAGGGGCGCCTGGGTGGCTCAGTTGGTTAAGCGACTGCCTTCGGCTCAGGTCATGATCCTGGAGTCCCGGGATCGAGTCCCACATCGGGCTCCCTGCTCAGCAGGGACTCTGCTTCTCCCTCTGACCCTCTTCCCTCTCGTGCTCTCTAGCTCTCATTCTCTCTCTCTCAAGTAAATAAATTAAAAAAAAAAGAAAAGGATTTTGATTTGTTTCACACTGAAGAGGAAAGGAAAGCATTAGATCAAGACTGATGAAAGCAATGTGTGTGTGTGTGTGTGTGTGTGTGTGTGTGTGTGGCAGTGGGGTGGTGATGATGGTGGACTGATGAGTAATGATAATGCTCAGGGGAGGAAAACTTGGTGGAAAAGCAGCGAGAATCCTCTGGATTTTTCCTATAGCTTCTTCATCTGTTCAAGCCATGAACCTTTTTCCAGCTTTAAGCAAAGCCAGAGCCATTAACCCAATGACTCTCAAGTGTTCAGTGGCATTATGTTGTGGAAGGGGTACAGCAGATGGAAGTTAGCTGAAAGAAAAGTTACCAGAATTTTTGGTAAATGGAGGGCAACATAGTGGGGGGCGGGGTGTTTTTGTTGTTGAGTGTCTGGGAAAGAGGAGGGGGAGGCAAATATATCCTCCTGGATATGTGGAGGCAAAATGCCCAGTGTTCTAGAGACCAATTTCACTGACTTTCTAAACTTTTGCAAAACCATTCATTTTCCTCTTAAATAAGAACGATTGTCATTTTCTGTGTTGCAGAATAATTAACTAACATGGATAAAGAGCTATTGAAACATTGAGTGTCATTACCCCGATGACTCATTTTTTAGAGTAGCTTTGGAACAGGATTGGCAAAGTTTGTGAGTCATGGTGGGGAAAGTTTCCAGAGTAGTAAAGCCCTAGATTTCTAACCATACAGAACTCAGGGTGCAGGGCACAAATAAAACTTAAGGATGACAAGTTGGAAGTGTCTGTCACCTTGTCTGAAGACATTAAGCTGCCAGTGGAGGAGTGCTGAAAATTCAAGGTGTTTCCTGAAATCTGCTGTTACGCCAACTAATGAAGCAGCTTCAGATCTAACCATCAGCAAATGATCTAACTCTATCCCCTTTTCTCTCCAATAGGCAGGTTGTGAATCATTTGACCATAAAGAATGAAATTTAGATGTTAATACTCTATCATTAAGTGTTAACTATGGAAGTTAGCACTTATTTATTTAGCATAAACTGTAGAAAATGAAGGTCAGTGGTCTCAACCTTCAAATAACTAATTTTACTTGTACAGAAGAAACTATTTCTCCTAAAACAGAAAAGGACAATAGCACAGTTTAACCAAGCATTTATATTTGATTTTAAAAAATGATGCCTGTGTTTTAATACAGACTCAGAGTATCAGAGAAGGCTCTGCAGAGAATGGACAATGCCTAGATACAGGGAAGGAGATAAAAAGCAATGTGCATTTCAGGAGGAGAAGCCGGAGATATAACATAAACAGTGAGAGCTTCCCTTCCCTTCATTTTCTTTATTTTCTCCCCTCATGTTATTTTAGGAACTGCCGGAAATATGTAGTTGGATCATAAAGGCTGTTCAAAGATCATATGGTTAATGTTGCAATTTTTTAAATATAGAAATGGCTTCAGGCTGGCTCTAATTGAGCAGTCTCTGTAAAACATACTAAACCACAGAGAATTTACGCAGAGAAGGATTTTTTAATTTATTTGTATGGCCTCTTTGGAGTGGAGGCGGAGGCATTAACAACTTAGAATGGCATTTTATCTTGTAAAATCAACATAAATATAGGCAGTTGGATTAGAGGATTAATGGCGCCCTCATTGCCTGATCCTTTTTTTTTTTTAATACTCTTTTCAGACAGCATATTGTCCATATGGGTTTCTGATTATCTTCTCCATTATGCTTAGCGAGAACTTTGAAAAACTATGAAATTGGACTCAGTAGGTGTTAAAAAAGTTTATTAAATGCTGATGGGAATCTGTCTAATTCTGGAGATTTTCCAGTCCTAAGGAAATTGCCTTGTTTGCAACATTTCCATTCCATTGTTAACTGATTGTGTTTGTATCTTTTAAGTATATGTCACTTGATAGGAAAAAAAAAATCAGGAAGACAAGTTATGACAAAGAATTATTACTGCCTTTCTCTGTTGCTGTCTTATTCCTTTGTTTGTGCATGTGCTATTTACCAGAGGACTGGACTCCTTTATAGGTCTCTGGATTAGTCATTAACACCTTCATGTGGGGGCGAGATACATGGGCATCCTGTGGGGAAGATAGCGAGTTTGGGATTTTATTGCAGGGACTGCATTCCAGTTCCGAATTTTTTCTATAGGTCACTCATATTGCAAGTAATTCTTGAGCAAACCATTCCCCATCTGTTCAGATCTTGTTATAACAAAATCAGCCATGACAGATTATGGTACATAGAACAGAATAAACTTTGCCCAGCTGGATGTACAAAGGAAGGAGCGGAAGGACATACAGGGCCCTCTGGCTACAGAAAACTGCAATCAGGAGAACATTCTCCATCAGAAAGAGTGAAAGGTGTGAAAATGCTATGGGGAGAGAAAAGCAGAGTTGCCTTTTTTGGAAATCCACTTCTCACTGCTGATGACTGTAAACAGGCAAATTAGCTTTTTCTTCTTTTAAATTTTATTTCATTGTGGTAAGAACACTTAACATGAGATCAACTCTCTTACTAAATTTTTAAGTGTGTAATAGATAATTGTTGACTATAGGTACAATGTTTTACAGTACATCTCTAGGTCCTATTTATCCTGCTCAACTGAAATTTTATGCCCATTAATTAGTGATTGCCCATTTCCCCCTCCCCCACCCAGCCCCTGGCAACCCACTATTCCACTCTTTTGATTCTATGATTTTGACTATTTTATTTTATTTATTTATTTTTAAAGATTTTATTTATTTATTTGAGAGAGAGAATGAGATAGAAAGAGAGAACAGGAGACGGGGGAAGGTCAGAAGGAGAGGCAGACTCCCCGCTGAGCAGGGAGCCCGATGCGGGACTCGATCCCGGGACTCCAGGATCATGACCTGAGCCGAAGGCAGTCGCTTAACCAACTGAACCACCCAGGTACCCTGGTTTTGACTATTTTAAATACCTCATATTTAAGTGGAATCATGCAGTATTTGTCTTTCTGTGACTGGGTTTTTTCACTTAGCATACTGTCCTCAAGGTTTATCCATGTTGTTGTGTAAGATGGGGTTTCCTTCTTTTTTAAGGTTGAATAGTATTCCATTGTGTGTCTATACCACATTTTCTTTATCCATTCATCTGTTGATGGGCATTTAGGTTATTTCCATAGTTACTTCCATATCTTGGCTATCACACATAACGCTGCAATGAACATCGGAATGCTAGTATTTCTTTGAGATCCTGATTTTAGGTCTTTTGGGTGAACATCCAGAAGTGGGATTGTTGGATCATATGGCAGTTCTAGTTTTAATTTTTGAGGAACCTCTGTACTGTTTTCTGTAGTGGTTACACTATTTACATTCCTATCAACAGCATGCAAGGGTTCCAATTTCTCTCCATCTTCACCTAGGCTTCTTGTCTTTTGTTTTTTGTTAATTGCTTTGCCTTGATATGCACATCCCCAGGCTCAGCCCTCTGCTGTCTCACCTCAAAAAATGCGTGCACAGAGCCTGAGTTCCTCAGTGGGTATATCCCACTTCAGGGAGCACACGCTAGGCACTGTGGCTGCCATCACTAGGACTGACTGAAAAAAAAATCCCATGACCATGAGCTGAAAAATCTCTCTAGTGTATTCTAATGAAAAGGTCATTTTGTTCATGATTGATCCAAGAATCCCAGAGACTGCCTTGGAAGATCTGCTTTCAACTTTAAGGCAACCATGGGTTCACGTTTGCAGGGACTGTCCTGGAGAGCAGGGCTTGTTTATAACACTTTGCTCTGAATTTTTCACCTTTGTGGTGAAAGGAACAGCATGAGTTGTGGAAGTCAAACTAATGGTGGCATTTTTGACGTCCATGTTATTGAAGAAGTTGTGTGCAGGCCACCCACAGGCCTCCCAAGTCTCCCAAGTGCCCCTTTCCAGAGATAAGCTGTAGTATGTGGTTGGTGGTGGTGTGACAGAACCACTACTCCTCTCCAGTCCTAAAGCAGTAGGGCTGTTGGTTCTTTTGCACGGCTTTGGCACGAAAAGCTGGAGATCCACTTTCCTTTTTCATTTTGGCAGGCTGTTGTGGATTCATAGACCTTCTTTGGAGAACTCCACTGACCAGCTCCTTTCCTTCTCACCCAAACTTTCCTATCCCTGTCACCAGGTTCACTCTTTAGTGTTCTGTAGAACCAGTCAAGTCAGCAGCTAGTTAAATCAGAAAACAAAAGAGCGGATACATCAAAACTGCAACAGTCAAGGAGGTGCTCTGGCCTCTCCTCTTCTACTTTGCTTTCTTCAACTCACTGTCAGCTTCAAAGATGGGGAAAGGTCTGTTACCTGCTGTTCTGTTTTCATAGCTCTAGGGGTTATTGCTATATGGTTATTATGCAGTTCTTTGAAATGATCTAGAATATTTCTTTTGAGAGGTGTGTTATGCCTGATCAATAACACAGGCTTGCAGGGGCACCTGGGTGGCTCAGTGGATTAAGTATCTGCCTTCAGCTCAGGTCATGATGTCAGAGTCCTGGGATCAAGCCCCATGTCCTGTTCCTTACTCAGTGGGGAGCCTCCTTCTCCCTCTTCTTCTGTCCCTTCCCCGACTCATGCTCTCTCCCTCTCTCAAATGAATAAATAAAATCTTTAAGGAAAAAAAATGATAAGACAGGCTTTTAGGATTCCAACCAAAAAGAAGGTGGGCTATATATTACTTTTACAAAATGATATGCATATGCATCTCATGAACAGAAATGTGCATATAAAATGTGTATTTGCATTTATACTTAATTTATTTGAATTTTCCTATTTACTTACTGCTCCTGATCTTTAGACATTTATCTAACGGGATTAAAATGTTTTAAAATATAAATATTTATACATTTCTTATGAATAATTACTACTTTTAATATTTAATGTTTTTATTTTTTCTGTTTTGTTTATAGTTTTTAAGAAATATAGGTTTTCATTGTTAAGATGTCAAAGCTATTGATCTTTTATTTTTTCTTTGAAAATGAGGTCAAATTTATTATGAAAATATATAATCAGAGATGTATGATATTTTTATTTATTCATTCATTTATTTTTTATTTATTGTTATTAAATTTTTAAATTTTAATTCCAGTTTACTTAACATACTGGGTTATATTAGTTTCAGGTATACAATATAGTGATTCAGTGATGCTATGGATTACTCAGTGCTAATCATGTTAAGTGTACTCTTTAATCCTCCTCACCTGGGGCACCTGGGTGGCTCAGTTGGTTATGCATACAACTTTTGATTTCGGCTCAAGTCATATCTCAGGGTTGTGAGATCAAGCCCCATGTCCAACCCTACACTAGGCATGGAGCCTGCTTAAAATTCTCCCTCTCCCTCTCCCTCTGCCCCTCCACCGCTCCTTTCTCTTCCCCTCTTTTAAAAAAAGATCCCCTTTACCTGTTTCACCCATTCCTTTATTATTTTTAAACTTAGATTATCCTGCTCCATCCAAATAGATTTTTTGACTTTTACATATCTTTCCTGTAATTTTTATAGTTAAAAACTAATTTGAATACCAATATGGAATATTTGATTGATACAGTATATGAGATTTTACGTAAGGTTTGATGGCTTACTCAAATAACCAAACAATTTTCTCATATCATTTAATAAATTATCTTTCTCTTTTTCAGTGATTTATGATTTCTCCTCTGTGGGTATGAAGTTCTTAGATAAACTAAGGCATACACAGAAGTACACTATTCTAGCCCACTAACTACTCTTCAGTAAACATGTATTAATGGATAGATTGACACATGTGGATTTCTGGACTAATATCTTTCTATCTACTTCCAAAATGATCTTCTAGCTATTACCAGTTCAAACTACGTTTTAATATCTGAAAGGAGAAGTTGCTCATAATAATAACTTCCAAAAATGGTTCATACCAGTAACCACTGGCTATTTGTTCAGGGGAACATGAGAACCCCTTTAAGATTAACACCAAATTGCTACTAGGATTTTGACTTATATTAGGTTAAACCTATTAATTAGCACTTTTTTCCCAAAATGTTATTCTGCACAACAATATGTCATATGTTAATAAGGTGCTACCAAAGACATATATTCAATAAGCCTGGATTAAAGGAAGCTGCATTTACTGTAGATTTACATATTTTTGAGAATTTACCAACAGTTGAATTTCTATATGATTGTCCAGTGAAGAAAGAAAGTTGCATTTCTCAAACTTCTTTGTGATGAGATGTGTGCATGTGTGCGTATTTGTGTGTGTGTGTGTGTGTGTGTGTGTGTGTGTGTATATATATATATTTCATCCATACTGGCATACTCTAGATCGAAGTCCTCAGCATTGGCATTTGAAAACACTGCCATAAATAAATTTGAAAATAAATGTCATTTTTATAACATCCAGCCTTCTTAGGGATGTAATAGTTCTCCATTTACTTCCTTTTATTTTTTTAATGTCTCAACAAAGTTTTCTTTTATTTTATGCTTAGTTCCCATAAGTTTTCTTTAAAGTATCCCAATATATTATTTGACTTTGTTATTATGAACAATTTTTCTAATGTATTTTCCAAACAAGTGTTGCTAGTATGTAGAAATATTTTCTAATCAATTTTGTGTTCAGTCATTTTATTTAACTCTTATTAATTTTAATGGATTTTCAGCTGGTAGTCCAATGTTTTCTCAGCAGAAAACTATAGTATGTACAAATAATTGTGATTTCATTAATTCTTTTATTTTATATTTTTGCTTTAAATAGGAGTTCTAAGATTATGTTATGTAATAATAACTGCTGAAGCAGTATAGAGTAGTATAAAAGAGGTGGAATAGAAGCACAAAATAAGCATTTAATAAATATTAACTCAGTTTATTCCTGCTTTAATAGATACACTTCTAGTCTTCTGCTATTATGGTAGGATGGTTTTTATTTCTTAATTTGATGCACATAACTGAATTTGTCATATATATCATTCAGAACTTTGTACAGATACTTTATTCTTATATTTTTCAGAGGAGTTATTTTTCCCCAGTCAGAATACTCTGTAGAATTTATTAGATTAAATGACTTTTGGGTGTCCTAGAGATACAGCAATAAAAAAAGTTTAAAATCCATGCCCTAAAGCAGCATATATTCTAATGGAAGCAAAACAGATAAAAATAAAATTAAAAAGTCAAATTCAAAGAACACAATATAGATTGGATAGGATAATAATGTGCACGATATATCTAACCAAATTTCAGAGGTGACAGTAGGGAAGAGACAATGACTGAGAAAAAGTCCTGAGATATTGAGAGATATCAAAGAGACTCAATGGACCCTAAGAAGATTAATGTGCTTAAAATAGTCATTTCAACATTCTTGTCTGCTGAAACCAATATTTAGATTATCTGTTAGTCTGCTTCCATTATGTGTCTTTTGTCTTGACTTTCAGATCCTTTTTCTTGGTTCTTCATATTTCATGACTTTTTATTGCACCAAGAACCACAGAGACTGTGAATGATGCTATTTTCCCCTAGAGACTACCTAAGATAGAGGGTGAGCAACTCATCATCACAGTCAAGGATTAGAATATTCTGTGTTGGGCTTCAGTATTAGTAACAATGTCTACCTTGGATTCATTTGTTTCTAGAATGTGGGGTTTTGAATTTAGTTCTGGAAGATTGAGAGTTTCAGTTGTGCCCTCTAGTTCTAATCCTAGCTCTTTAATTTCTTTCCCAAAGTCTTCAGAAGAGACTAGTCATAGTTTAAGTATTTTTGGTTGAACTTTATTTTCAAAATACTATGAGACCACTAGGCATTTTTCTGCCTTTTAGAAGGTTCTGGTCTAGCTCCCTAAACTCCCATGCCACCCGGAACTTAGCAAATGTTCTGTAGGGAAACCAGTTGTTTTGGGGGCCCCCATTCCAGTCTGTTTCATCAGCCTGGGCAAACCTCAAAAATTTCACTGTTTTCTCTTTTCTTCAGCAGAATCCTTCTGCCCAAGTAAAGTCTGATCATTGGTCAATGTCCAGAATGGACAAATGCCTTCAGGAGAGAATAATGGGCAGCGAATGTTAACTCACCAAGAATCCCACTTTTTCCTCTCTGGAATTTCAATTCATCTAGCCTATTCATTATTTTCAAACCCTCTTCTGTCTTTTAAAATATAGTATTTTTATGTCATCTGGTTTTAGGTGTTACAAACATTGTTGACCTGTTGTGATCTACTGCATTCTATCCAAAAAGAATAATTGAAAAAAAAATACCTAGACACATTATATTGAAATAACAGCAGACCAAGAATGCTAAATGGAAACATAGATGGAAGAAGGGCTTATGCCTACTGGTTTGCTCTGAAACCAAGTGGGGCACATCCAAATGTTAAATGCATAGACACCCAATTTCTTGAAAAGCTTTTGAAAGTCAATTGGCATAAAGCAAGTGTAATGAGAGTATATGGACATGTGTTCAAATAGAAAAAAAAAAAAGACACAGAAGTATGATGAATTTTAGAAAACAACATGCAGGAAAAACATTAGGAAAAATTCTCAAGTAATAGGTTCCAAAAAGTTCGCTGGGTTTTAGGCATCTTCCTACCATGGAAGAACCTGGAATAAGCAAGTTGTGACCTCATGTCTGAAGGAGCTGAACAACTGACAGGTGATTGAAGCAGGGCTAGTTATGAGAATAGGTGTTAAAGGCACAAGCCATGTTTCTAGAACTGTTGCATAGATCAGAGTGGAATCAGTATACAACTGACTTAATCCTGAATTTTCTGAGTCCCTTAGCTGAAATTCTGCAAAGTCAAATTCTCTTATCTAAGGGTACGATTATTCATAGACCCTGAAACAGACCTGAGAGGAAAAACATGGACCTGGGCACCAGGCTTTGCTTTTCTTCCTAACTCTGCCTTGATGTGCTTTCCTACAACTTACCCTTGATCAGTCGTCTTTTGACCCTTATCTGTCACTCGTCTTATTACTTACTAGTGTGTTTTAAAGTGTTACAACTTAGAAAGAAGCCAACCCTGAATAGCATTTCCCTTGGTCAAAAACTTTCTCTGGCAAAGAGAAAAGACTGTAAAGATAAAAATAAATGGAAATCAATACAATGAAGACATTGAAATTCCAGCCCATTTGCCACTGTCACCTGCACAGGGCAGATGGCCTGGTAGCAAAGAGGGAGCAAGAATTGTTGAAAACAAGTTAGAAACAATAAAGTTTGCCAAGTCAGGGGTCCTCTGTGGACTTGAGTGGTCCCAGCAGTGTCTGTGTATGGCCCCCTCTCAATGCTGGACATTATTACTGCATGGTGTCTTAGTAGAACTTGGGTTCACTCAGATGCCCCACCTCCCTCTTGTGCCCCTGCAGAGGTGGAGAGTGAAGGAGAAGCTCCTGAGTTCTCTCACTGACACAGACAACTCAGAGCTCCATGAAGCAGTCAGAGAGGGACAAGCAGTGTCCCAGGAGAATAGCATGACAGTTTTTTAGAAGGTATGGCTAGAATCAAGTGACTGATAATCAAGAATAACTGGATATGCTTTTGGTGGAATGAAAGAGATGATTAATCTACCATGAATGCTACTACCTTAGGAGAGGGTTGCGTTGGTAACATTGAAATAAGTCAGGGTTATTTATTTATTTTTTTTAAATAAGACAGGGTTCTTTGAAGGTGAATTGAGGGTGAAGTTGTCAAGATGTTCCCTGGCTTATAGCTAAGAAACATTTACTATACTAATCTTTGAAGGCACAACTAATAGCCACAGGTGCTAAGTTTTCACCCTTTCTGGTTTTAGGATAGTTCCCAACTAGTATTTTTTTTTTTTTTCAGTAAAAACCCAAACCATTGGTTCACTCTTCTAGGTAAACTGCCCCTGTGACCAGCAACCCTACAGTGAACTTAGAAGTGCACTGGTAGACATAAGTAGCCTAATAATCAACAGGCCAACCCAATCTACCCACCACTGTCAAAAGTAATTGACTCCAGATCACAAACTAGATGTCTACCAGCCAAATGCTAGCAAAAATGTTTTGTTAGTGACACACCTTTGTTTTAGGTTATTATAAATTAGTTACAATTATATAAATACTAGAATATTTCACGAGTGCAGAATTTCTACTTAAAAAAAAGCTTAGATGTTCTGGAAATATTGGGAAGATGGGGGCTGACATTTTACATGACAATAATCAGATGGAGGCTGCCGCTTTACATGGGGCATGTGCTATATATTATTTTCCTCTTATATTCTGCTTATTACTTCTTTATCCATTAATATTCCTGGCTGGATATAATCAGAAATTAAGTTTACAAACCAGGTAAACACCAATTTTTAAAGTTGATATGTATCAGGAAGTTCATCTTGATGGTTTCATAAAACCTTTGAAGGTAAATAGAATTTCCATAGTACCCAGCACTGCAGTCATTAATCAAGAAATTTCTGTTTTTTCAGTCTTGTTTTGTTTTGTTTTACTTCTCTGTAGTTCAGTTTGTTCAATAGTCAAAGCAATGGCTACAGATCAGTTTCCTTGTCCTTAGATGAGGTCATAACTCGCAAGATGTTATATAATTAAATAAAAGTAATGCACATAAGATTTCTGGAGTAGTTACTATAATCTCATAAGTGTACAATAATGTTCTTTGTGTATCTATTAACATTGTTCCATAAAAAAACTGCCTCAAAACTGAATGGATTAAAACCACCATTTATTTAACAAAGTTATTTGGGTTGGTTGCTTAGTTTTTCTGGTCTGGAGTAGTTCATTTGGTTTTTCCTGGGCTTGCTTTACTTCTTTAGTCAGCTGTCATGTCATAAAATCACATCATGGCTTGGCTGATGGCTGGATGATCTAGGATGGCCTTACTCACATATATGGCTAATAACAGGTTGATAGGGCAATGGGGTGACTGGGAAATATGTCTCTCATCATCCCAGAGGCCACCCCAGACTGCTTCACATACAGTTTGAGGTTTTCAAGAGTAATAAACCTCTCTATGAAAGCCATTTCTGAGTCTCTAACGGCTCTGATGGTTGAGTTAACTAAAGGATATCATATACCAAACAAAGACTCATTGATTAGAGAATTTTGCCTCTTGATAGGAGTTGTTACAGAGTTATTTTGCAAAGGGACACACATACAGGGATGGAAAAAATTTGTGGCCAGTTTTGCAATCTACCATTATTGCTTTTGTAGTCAGTTTTTTTTATTATTATCATAATCTAAATAAGAATATCTGAACATCTGGCCATTTAACTTCCCTGTGTCACTCCTTTCATTGGCTCTTCATTACTGTAGGAAAAAAGTCCTATAAACTCTTTATGCTAACATCGGGAGGACCCTTTGGTATTTGACTCCGTGTATCTCTCTAACCTCATCCTCTCTTCACCATATACTGCATGGGTTCCACTCATTCTGAACTACTTTCTAGTGTCCCAGTATTATACTTTCAAAACTGTGTACCTTTTATATATCACCTGCTACTCAATAACCACCTAAGAAACTCCAATTCAGATCTCAAAATTTTGCTCACACTTTAATTCCTCCATAAAGGCTTTCCTGACCCCTCTTTCTCACCCACAGAGTAAATTTCTCCTTGCTTAATACGACCCTTATTACACTCTAATGAAAATGCCAACGTAACTACAAATCTTGTGTAACCATAGGTAGGGACCTCATCTTAACCTATCTCTGAGATCGTATCACTTGGCAAAATGTCTAGAATCTAACAGGTTCTCCACGAATGCCTGGGAAATGATAAAACAAATAACAGAATGGCATACAAATTACATGTCCTTAAACGTCCTCTAGAATCAGGGCTGAAGAAACCACCATTCATGCATCCTACAGTATGTGAGAGAGTCCTAAATATCCAGGTCATATTTGTGTGGCCAGATTTCCTTGGCCTCAGATAACCCACTCTTTATTCCTCTAAATGTCTTTCATAACAAAGGAAACTCTCCTTTCACTCTCAGTGAGAATAAATGCTTTGTCTGAAGTAGACCATTCCCTGTTATGAATTGATAGGATAGGGTCAAGCGTTTTCCAGATCCTGAAACTAAGTTTTGTGTGCAAGTGCATGAATGCTGTTAGTAATGTATCTGGAGAATAGAATGTAGCCACTCTGTGCCAGGGGACAGACTGCTCTGTGAGAACGATTTATGATCTGTCAGGTGGGAACTTTTATGGTGCTGTGCTAAGAGACAAAGAAATTTTAGGAGCTGCTAAAAGCAACACAAAATATGCTTTCAAGCTTAATGAGGAGAGGCGATAAAATCGGGTTGGCATGTATGGCTGGCTCCATGTGTTAGAGAAAAGCTGAAATGTTCTTAGTGTTACATATTTTGATTTTGCTAAATTTGTTTTGGGGAGAATGGATATTTATGTCCCTGCACGATGAGCAGCAATTTCAGTGTCTATCAATATAATAGAGTTTTATTTGAAAATTGTGCCCCACGAACAGTTTTAATGTGAGTTTGTCATAAATTTTTTTCACACAAAAGCTTTTCTTTTAAGGGAGAGTAGATAATAAATCCATTTTTCATTGTCTTGGCTAAAGAAAGTAGCCATGCACTGGCTGAATATCATTTTAATTCACTGATTGAAAAACATTCCCACAGGAATGGGTTTAAATGGGTAATGTGTTCAGGTTGGCAATATTTCTAAACTTTTTTCTCTACAGTCTGTTGATCTAACCACTAACAAATAAAGAGTTTCTAGAATAGAATAAACTTCAGGATGGGTGGTAGTAACAGACAGACTCAAGCAGAGATTTATCCTAAATTTTTATTCTAAGCTTTTATTCTAATTTTAATTCTATTTAAATTTAAAATTATTTAATTTTATTAATTTTAATTTAATTTTATTCTAAGCTTTTATTCTAAATTTTTTATTCTAAATTTTATGATTAGAATCATAAAATTTAGAATAAAAAAGCCCTGTTAGAACATCTTAACCTGAACCAATCATATTAAGGATGAGAACACAGAGGTCAAAGCAGTTTAAGTGATAGACTAAGGTTCAAATAGCTCAAATATATGTTGAACATAAGGGCTGAACTCTTCCCACACTTTAGGACTGTTGTTTGGTGTCTTAATTAAATGTTGACAGAACCGTATTTCTAGTTATTCTAATCAGACTGCACAGAATACTCTCAACTTCACTATGAACTAGTGGAAGAAATAACTGATTCAGTAGAATTCACTTCAATATCATTTACAATGTTGAAGGCACCCAAACAACCACGCCTCATACTTGATGCCATAATACCACAGGTGTGCATAAAACTTTGTGTTGATTGATTTAGGAAGCAGTAAAAAGTATCAATAGCTTGCAAAAATTATATTTCTTCTCTTTTATGACAAAAAGAAGAGGCATGATTAATGTTTTCCAGCTCTTGATACTATATACATATATATATATATATTATTTTCAAAGACATAAATTGTTTTCAAAGATAAATCCGAAGTGTTGTATTCATCAGTTCATATATCCATCTGAAAAAGTACATACTTGTGTGTTTACGTTTTCCTATAATAATGCAGGTTGGTATTTGAAAACTGCTTAGAACTGTACGGTGACTGTTAAAACAGGTCAGGAATCCTGGTTGTCCCCTTGAATCAAAAAGTCTTCAAGTGCAGTCTTGTTTCATTAGCTGGTGACCATCCAAGTGGCCCAGATGGAAATGCATCAACTCCTGTATTAGTGGATTGCAGATATTTTGATTCAGTATATCTACAGTGTTGTGGGGGAGTACAAAAATTTGCACTTATTACATTTTCACAGGTGAAACTTAAATGTGGTCTATAAGTACTTTAAGAATCATTGCTCTAGGCTTGAAATCATTTTTGCTAACTTGAGAAAGCATATGGGGTCCTGGATCTGAGGTTTTCCCTGTAGCCTGATGAATGGTTGTGCATTTGGACCAAGTGGGACAGTAGCATCCTGTACAGAATAATTGGCATAGATAGATAAGAGAGGGTGAGTGGCAGAGGAAGAGAGAGAGATAGAAAGCAATCACAGGAGCTGAACGCCTGTGTTTGTGTCCGAACTCCACCACAAATTTGTTCCATGACCTTGGACAAATAACTTAATTTCCTTGAATCTCAAATTTTTTGGCACAATAAAGCTAATAACAATACTTACATTATGAGGTTGTTTTGCTGATAAATTAATTGACAAAGAAAGAAAAAAAGAGAGGAATACTTAGAAAAGTGTCTGCCACATATTAAGTTCATTGTACAAATCTTCCTTAACTTATGAGGAGGTTATGTCCAGGGAAACCCCTCATAACTTTAAAGTATCATAAGTTTAAAATGCATTTCATACACCTAACCTATTGAACATAATCATAGCTTAGACTTGCCTACCTTACACGTGCCCAGAATACATCCATTAGCCTACAGTTGGGCCAAATAATCTAACACAAAGCCTATTTTATACTAAAGTGTTGAATAATTCATGTAATTTATTAAAGACTGTACTGAAAACAAAGAACAGAATGGTTGTATGGGTGCAGAGGGTTGTCAGTGTGTTGTTGTTCACCCTTAGGATCATGTGACTGACTGGGTGCTGTGCTCACTGATGCTGCCCAGAATCGTGACAGAGGGTTATCCCGCAACCTCAGGGAAAAGATCCAAATTCAAAATTCAAAGTATAGTTTTTACCAAATGCATGTTGCTCTCACATCATTGTAAAGTTGAAAAATTGTAAGTCCAACCATTGTAAATCAGGGACCATCTGTGATATAGAAATTAACTAAATTGAGGTATAAATGTAGGGAGAAGTACTAGTTCTATTGAACTCCAATTATTTTTTGGAGAATGAATTTATTTAAAAATGAAGAAAGTAAGAAGGCATCAGAAAGCCTTTCCCATGACCTGAAAAAGGAAGCAATGTGCAAGAGAGAGTGTTGGAGAAAGTCATGACGGATTCACTATCATGCAAGGTTGACTATCTTGATCCTTTTCTGTGTTCTCCTTTGCAAGTCCATGGGTAGACACCTGCTCTTAGAGAGCATACTCAAGGGAGCACACCTTCAATGTCTGGCAATTATTTCCCAATGGGCGCGGTCTTATAGAGAGTTGAAGTAATTGAGAGATGGAGCTATAGTGTGTGTATTTTTTTACAGGCTGTGATCCTGAGTCTGACATCTAGCTCTGGTTATATCAAACAGTAGAAGAAAGGGATTATGGACTGAAATTCAACAAAAGCAATATAGATGTGTTTCTCCTAGCTGAGGAAGATCCTCTCTCTAAGATTATACAGGGATATACTTTGAAAAATGCATTGGCAGATACAAAAGGATTTGCACTGAAAAAGCAGACAGTATATTGTTTTTTAAACAATCTTTTACTGAAACAATATTTATTCTTAAACAAAAAAATCTTTAATGTGCTCCAGTAGCAGAAATAAGATCATGCATTTTCCAATACTGAGAGATTATACAATTGATAACATTTTGGAGTGTGTCAAGTCTTTTGAAAAACCTCACTATATAGCCATCTATGAAGATTATACTGGATATTTGATTTGTATCCCATTTTGTTCATAAAACATGGCCTTATGACTGAGTTCCTGCATCTTTAAAATTAGTTTAAAACCAAATTTGTATTGATGCCCTTTAATGGATATGGAAGCCTTCTGCTTTTGGAAGAGTATATTGTTTCTAATTCTTCTCTATTATAAATAATTATTTGTGTAATAAATTGTTCTAGAAATGCAATTCCAATTTATTTATCAAGTAATAGTACAAGGGAAAGTCCATTTTTCTGCACCTTTGCTAACCCTGAGTATAGATGATTTTTTTAACTTGTAAATTAGCTAGTTAAATAAAAAGACTCCTCATTACTGTTTTGTTCTGAATCCATTGTTTACTAGAGAGAAGCAAACTTAGTTTTAACCATTTGAGGATGTAGAATTTGGAAATGAGAATTTGATGCCAACTTTTATGGTCTGCCTTGGATTCTTGAATTCTATCCCTGCTGGTTAGGATTAAAAATTAGCCTGTCACCATCTGTCTGTGTCTGCCCCATTTCTGTTTCTCGGAGTCATGCATGGGCACAATCACACAGACACCCCTTGATTCCACACATAATCAAGAGGAAAATTTAAAACCCCAGGAAAAAAGCTTTTCACAGAACAGGAATTGCATCCTCGATCTTTACATGCTAGAAACAGTCTTCAATTTTCTCCATGGAGATCTGTTTTATGTGTTATTTTGGTTTGCTTCTAACCCTGTTTTCTAGTGCAAAAAGGCAATTTCTATTACTGGACTCTTGATTCGATGTGCAGTTAAATGCTACATCACAGCTGAGTTTCGATATTTCACAGTGGATGGGAAAAGTATTAACAAAGTTTGTGTTTTCCTCCACATGTAATAACCACTAATTCACGGGAGTTACAGGTTTCAGTGGGCTGACTCTGTACTTCCATAACAGCAGATTTTCTACCTTTTTCATCAGAATTTCACCCAAATATAGTGTTTGTCAGAAAACCCTTTGGTTTGACTATTTGACAGAACGTCCATCTCTTAGTCATTTAACTCAAGTGCTTCAAACTTCTGACCCACTTGGCCAGTGGAAGGCCAACAAAATGCCTCAAGGACAAGAGTCAATTCCTGGTTCAGTCTGTTCTTAACAAAGCTTTACATTTAATCGTGTAGCTGTCCTACCATTGTCTGTTCTCTGTGTTAGGTAATTCTGACAACAACAACAAAAAAATCGGCCGGTAAAATCCAACTGATACCTGTAAATTTGTCTCAAAGATGGCAGTGGAAGAATTCAGTTTCTAAAAGCTATCAGGGTTCCTTCCTGATCAAGAAGCTTCATTTTATATGTTCAAATTTAGGAGTACTAAGTGACCTTAAATATGAATAGAAATTCTGAGTGATATAAATCAGTGAAAGATGTGGACTCTTAGTGGAAGTCCAGGAGCAGAGAATGAACCCAAAAATGAGAAATCAGAACCTCAGATGAAATGGAAAGATGGAGGAGCAAGCATCACTCCTAAGGGAAATGTTTTTATTGTTGTTGTTTTGTTTGATTTTTAGTGTTTTCTCACTGACTTCTTCTTAGGTTTCTCTATTCTCCAAAACTACACTAAATTCCTCAAGGGCAGTTTGGACCCTGACAGATTTGAATTGTAAATCAAGGTTCACAGATTAGTAGCTGTGTGACATCAGCAGATATATTTAACCTTTTTCTCTTAATTTCAGTTGCCCCATGGGTTAAGAAAATATATAATAACATTGCTATGGGGATTAAATATAATAATATATACAAATGCCTACCGTATAGCTTGGAACTTAATGAGCATTAATATATAGTAGCTGTTTTTAAATATTATTCTTTTAAATCTCTACAACCTCAAAATTAGGTTGGCCATAGGATCGGCATTTAATTTTGGGGGAGGGGTTTGAATTGAGCTGGAGTATTTTAATATATCTTATTAATTTATTTATCCTTTCAAATACCCAAGCCTTTGTATTTGAAAGGTTTGTTTGAAATATGTCATGAAAACAGAAATGATAGGAGGGAGAAAAACAAGTCATATCATTTGAAAACAGTGGTTGGCACACAGTAGGCACTAAATAAATATTTGCTGAGTGAATAGACGTATGTGCATATTCCAAGCTACTTAGCTCAGTAGAGGAAATTATGTGTTTTAGTCATGGGTCTCAAGTATAGAGGTATAGAGGTGAGGAATGCAAGGGATTTCAGGGGATTTCAAGCTACCAGATATGTGCTAGAAGTTTTAGTCAGCTAAATGCAGAGCATTGAACAAATTATAAGTTTGTTTTATTGAAAAACTACTCTCCTTAAAGGGGAACTGAAACAAAGTTCTATCTCTGTCTAACAAGGAAGATTTATGTATTAAAAGCCAAAGTATTTTGGAAGAAAGAGAGCAAAATATCCAAAATTTATGATACCTTGGAAGAGAGTACCGGATTTGGGGAATCTAAGATGTTGAAAACTAAGAGAAAAGAATTCATAATGCAAGTTTTTAAATGGGGAAGTGACTCAGTCTTGCATGGGATATCTCAAAAATGAATTCTGAGTCTATAGTGGTAAACGCTTTAGGTAAGCAATACAGTGAAGATTCCTCAGAATCCCTATAACGATGCCAAGGAGCTCAGAAACTGAGTCAGATTTTGAAAAGTGCTTAAGAAATGGAGTGAGAAAAGCACACAACAAAGATCATTCAGAATGATGTGCAAGTTCTGTTTTCTCTTTAATAAGTTAACTTCTAAGAGTTGCCTAGATTTCCCAATATTTGACTTACCTTCTTGCTCCATTCTGATCTTCCTACCACTCCCACCCATCCATTGGCACTGTCTCATTTACAAACATTAATCAAAAAGAAAAAATTCAGTCCTCAACATGCTTCTCCGTGCATCTTTAACTGTCTTACAGTTTCTCCTCAGTCTTCTGTACCAATTCTTGAAATGAATTTCTTTAGCAAGCCTTGAAATGGTATTTCTCAATGCTCTGTCCTAGGCCCTCTATCTTCCCATTCTATGTTTTCTCTTGCAACAAACTTCTCACAAGCCCATTTATTTCAATTTTTTTATATGCTAATTGCAATGTAGATCTGCTTCTTAAATTCAGGTTTACAACCCAGTTTTCTCCTCTGAGCTGCTTACTTGGCAGCTCCATCCAAATTCAACAAATTCTGCAGGTCCAAAATTGGACTCATGACCTTCCCATGATCTTTTTAAAGGCTGAAGCCCATTCTCTTTTCTGTGTTCACAACCATCTACTCAGTCAGTCATGCAAACTATAAACATTTGAGCTATTCTTGATTGGTCACAGTGGTTATCACCAGATATTTCCCTTTTGAATATGTCTTAACTAAGGCCAAGTCTCCTCAGGTTACTAATCACTCTATTCCCAAGCTATCATCTCTCACTTGAACTAGATGGAGAGCCTAAAAAAATCTACATTCTGTCTTTATAGTTGAATAATTTGAAGGCATTGCTTCCAGGGTTGCTGCTGAACAACTGATGTCATTCTGTCCCTTGATTCTTTTTATGCAATCTATTCTTTCTCTGCTCTGGAAGCTTTGAAGGTCTTCTATGCATTACTGATGTTTTGAAGTTTCATAATGAAATGTCTCTGGGTCAGGTCTCTATTTTGCAGGGAATTCAATGGTTCCTTTTAATTCAAAGATGACTTTCAGATATAGGACAATTTCTTAAAATATTTCATGCATAATGTTCTTTGGTCAGTATCTTCTAACACAAGACAATCAGCAACATCTGTAATTGAAAAAGTTGGTTTTATTGTCTTTTGTCAGTGTTGGAGAATGTACACCATAATGAACCATGGGGCATCTCAGGAATAGGGTGTAAGAAAGGACAAATTATAGAGTTTGGCCTTGTGGTGAGAGAGTCTGGGGAAGGTGAAATGAGGTGGGCTCTGCTCTAGAGTGGGTACTGTCAAGAAGTAGGGATGTTTGGAATATCCTTGTCATCCTCATGAAGCCTTGCTCAAAAGCAATTGATGAAGAAGCAGCAATTACTCATAGTAGTTAGGAAAGGAAGCTGTTTGGGTATTTTTGTGGTTTAGACAATGTTCTCATTTCTGTCTGGGTCCATCATGCTTGTGGAGTAGTCTTGTCTTTGTCTTGCTCCATCATGGTCAGAAAGTAGTTTTGTCTGATGTTAAATTTTTTGTGTGTGAAATTATTATGTTAAACAGGAGAGCAACAAAGCCTAGCCTACTCTGAGCTCTTGGCCACTTCCTCCCAGTACCACGGTCCAGCTCTCAGCTGCTTTTCTCTTTCTCACTCCTATTTTTTTCTTCATTGTGGAATTTATATTGTTTGGTTGTTGAACAAGGTGGGTTAGCCCTTTAATTATCTTTCACTTTTGTTTTGTCTTTGCTGCTTTCCATCTTTGTCTATTTTTGTTTTCTTTCTGGGAGATTTCCTAGATTTAACTTGCATCTTTTCCAGTGAATTTAATCTTTAAGAGTTCTTTGTTGCTCTCCAGACATTTCTTTTCATGGCATTCTGTTCTTGTTCATGCATGGAATACCTTATTTTATTGCTATAAAGAAAGGAGAATTTAAAGAAGGCTGTGCCTTTGTTTTGCTTTATTTTTGTTTATGTTTTAAGCTTTTATATCTCTGCATTTTTTGTCTTTATTCATGCATCCTTTTCTCTAGTTCATTCTTCCCCCTTCTATTGATTCTTGTTTCTCCTTTATTATTTAGCAGTGAAACACTAGAAAGCTCTATGCACAAGAGTGGTGTTTTGTTGTTTTTTTTTTTTTTTTCATATTGGTGGACTTTACTGTAGGGTGACATAGTTGGTTTGTTTTATTGGAGCACCTACAATTGTTGCTATCTATAACTCTAGTTAGTTAGTTAAGTTAATTATTTAATTTTGTCTGAATCTAGACATCATATCTGTCTGGGAGTCCAAATCTGGTTGGTAGGGATTGAGGGGAAGCAAGTCAGGTAAGGAAGCTTCAGGTTTCAAACTCATTATGTAAATTTTTTTCATTATTTTCCCTTTTGAGTACAGCACTCTTGCCCTGTGCTTGTCCAAGTATTCCAAATCCGGAATCACATGATAGAAAGGGTAGTAGCAGCTGCCCATTTTTACATGGTCAGTGAAGTGGGAGAGTTTCTTAGAGAATCTAACTTCTTCTGATAGACTTTCAGACATTTCTCCTGAGCTTCACTTGGACCTCACTTATAGAAATTACTGAACCTCTAATGTGTGTGTGTGTGTGTGTGTGTGTGTGTGTGTGTGTGTGTGTGTGTGTTTCCTGGCATATATTCACATTCACTTGATTCTTGTTATTCTCATTGCTAGCTTATATATTTTTTCTCTGGGTATGTTAGTGAGCTACTACTTGTTCATCTATTCTCCACCTTCTAATTTTTTTTTATTCCTTAATTTTCCTTTTGCTTTATCACTGAGGATTTGGGGGTTACCAAAAGGAATTAAGGGAGCTCATGCTTCCATGTTTAACTAGAAGTTTCAGTTCCTACTTTAGAAGTAAGAAAAAAATTGATTCTGAAATTTGAGATGGTAATGGCATGGACACCGAGCTAAAATCTAAAATGGGGAATTAAAAAGAAAATATATGCAATTATTACGTATTACATTATTATATATTAATATTACATAGTTATATTATTATATATATAATGGGTTGTGGGGAGTAATGTAGGAAAAAAATTGACCATGAGTGGATAATCCCATAATCAGATGACTTAATGCTAAATATTAGACACAATATCCCAAAACGTATATACTAAAGCAATAGGACAAATGGAAGTATTATGTTTATTGGAGTGTAAATATAACACAGAACTTGGGCCAGAAAGGAAAGTAATGGAATCCACAGATTTATAACTATTCTGTCTTGGCTCAATCAAAGAAAGTTTTAATAAAAAATTTTAAAGTTTGTTAGTATTCTAATGAACCTGTCATCTTTCTTTGTGTTTGCCCTGAATCTGTGTCTTATTTGAGCAAGTGACCTTGTACTATGAAGCTCCACATTTCCCACAGCACTTAGCACAGAGCCAACCATGTAAAATATCCTCACAAAGACTTATTAAATTAATTTTCTTAAATCCCTTCTGGACTGCCCATTTGCCTTCATTAATTATGTTAGACCGAGAGGAGATGACCTCTACTTGCTGTCATGATTGAATTACATCTTAGACTTGTGGATTCTTTGAACAATAAAATTTTTGAGGGGAAGAGATAAACTACGAGTGTTAGAGCATATTCATTTTACAAATGAGGATATGGACATTTTTTATTGAGCATGGATTTTTCTACCTCCCTCCCTAAACACATATATGCATTCATGTCCTCCTTACTTTCTCTCATAATCATTTCTAGCTGCAAAAGAATGGATTTGGAATGAGAATGGAGATATGCCTTCTCTTTTGTCTTTTCAGCTGGTAAACTACAAATAAATATCAGTCTTAATTATTGTAATGCAAAATACAAATATGTCATGTCAAACTACTTTTTAAATGATAGATTTTCATTTTTTAATTACACCAAGTATTTCTTTTGAGATTTAAGAGATTTTAAGCTTTATGAGCATTTATACCTTTTTGATTGTGATTTGTTTGCCCCTAATTAAAAAGAATCAGGAGCATAGTTGAGAGAGAATATTGATGCACCAGGAAAACTTATGAAGAATGCAGCTACTTACTTTTTTCCTTTTGTTTCAAATATCAAAAATCCAGCACGTGGCAGAAATGAGGCAAATCTGTTATGATGGGATAATTGTGACTGTAGCCTCTGTTCCATCATTCATTAACAACAGGATAAATATGAATCCTGGATTTTGCTAATCTGATGGTCTTGGCTCTGTTTTCAGTAAACAGTATAAATTATTTCCAGAAGAGCTGTGGAGAAAAATGTGAAATATTGCAGAATCCAACATTCTCATAAAACTTAAAAAATTTCTGTCTGGCCCAGGAGACACTAACTACCTATGTGTCTTCAGGAGCCTAGGGGAAGACATCAGACAGGCTCTCTCACACTCAGTACCCTCATCCCCAGTTCTGGTTGCACCTGGATGAAAGAGAGTCTGCCAGCATTTCTTTAGCAGGCTTATGGCTGTCAAAACAAACTAAAGCCTCATGGGGATGCTCACACTTGCCTGCTGAGGAGAAAACACTGTGTTAAGTGTTTTACACACATTATCCTATTATATCCTTACAAAGCCTTTTGAGTAGAGTCTCCATTTAACAAATGAGATTGTTAATACCATATGTCTTTTAAATGGAAAGGCTGGGATGTGAGCCTCTGTTACTTGAAAACAGAAAACACCCCCCTGAAAAGGGCAGTGTAATATACCGGTTCCTAGAACTGGTCTGTTGTTAACATTAGCCCTAGGACCCTCCTCACTCCATTCCATTCCTTTGATGCTTGAGATTAACTGGTGAATGAAGTAAGGTATTCCAAGTGATGTAAAGAAAGTCTTTCTAGCCCATTGTGTCTTAAGAATACGGTTGTTACATGATAGTAGTGGCAATTAATTAAAATATTATTAATGCTGGCTCCATGAGTGTGGGATACCTGCCTGTTTAGGTGGATGTTGTATCTCATGTTCCTAGAAGAGTGTGTGACAAAAAGAAGAAACCCAAGAAATAACTGCGGGATGAATGAATTTTCCAGGTTGAGATGACTTCCAATGCCAACTTCAGACTGCTCACCATTATTTTTGTTTTGTTGCAGAAAAGAAAGGTTGCACTTTAGAGAAATAAATGAACCTTTTAGAATTCACTGAGAAAAAAAAAATAGTAGAAGTTCCTACAAGCCACAACTAAATAGATATAAAGTCTCCAGCTGCTCCTTCAGAGTGGTTCACCACTGGTTATAAACTATAGGCATTTCTGCTTCCAATCCACTAAAAGCATTCATTTTTCTTCAGAATAAGTTTTAGTCCATTAATCACACCCCTACCAGCAATGGTTGGTGCACACATGGCAGGAAGAAAAGTTTGCCTTGGTCTAAACAACCAGAATGCTAACTCTGCCCAAAGAAACAACTTTCTTTTCAGAGAAATTGTTTGCTTATTTGATTGTTCCTAATTAATCTCTCTAGTAAGGATGAAATTCAAAGAGATACCTGACTTGCACAGGGTTCCAATAGCTGCTTTCCTTATGTATGTGCATTTAAAACCAACAGAGAGGAGAACACATTTTTTAAAATGTTAGGAAATGCATAAAGGGGGAGGAAAGAGATGTATGCCAGAAAAAGAAAGAGCAAGATACAGAAGATAGGAAGCATGAGGGTTGACGAGAAAGGGAATTCCATTATAGTTCAAAGGAAATGAGTCTGAAAGTTGACTATCAGGATGTGATGAAAAATATTATGTCCATTGAGAAAAACAATGTTGTGAACTAATGAGTTCTGCCGTATTTTCGATTATCCACATCTGAATTGCACAGCCACCTGCCATCATCTGGTCACAGTTGACCCCCCTGAAGGCATGGTGTCTAGGAGGAAATAAGCAAAAGCAAATATAAACATTTTAAATGTGTTAACTCCCTGATTTGTATCGCTTTCACATTGATCCCCATTTCCTTGTATGAAAAAGAGACTATTCACCACTGCATGGTGTTACTGTAGCAAAGGAAAGATTGCAGACTTTTCTTCTAACTATAGCATCCAGGCTTTGCGATAAAATAGGTAGTTTGATCATTTATATAACCATTATTTTTAAGGGAGCAATTCAATCCCCAAATTAAAGAGCCGATGTATGTAAACAGATATGATGCTCCCTTAACACTCTCATTGAGAAGTTACTTTTTAATTGCTTTGCTTATAATTTCAACTTCAAAGCCAGTAATAGCTTTCAAATTAATAGCTCATAGCCCATTTGATACACTGATATTTAATTAATGAGTTCATAACTCAAGCGGCACATTGCTTTTCTGACAGCTTCTCCAGGTTGTTAGATTCCATACTGCTGACTGTGGTCTGCTATCCATTCTTAGAGAGGTCATTTTGCCTATGTGATCCTTTCTATTGAATGGTGAAAAAGAATAGGCTCAATCAGAGGGAAAGGTGCCCCTTTCCTGCTCAGTGGAGTAGCTAAGCTTTGTTAGGCCTCTCAGGATAGCTGGAATTTTGTATTGGTTTTTCTTTCAACTTTAGGATTATTCTACACTGATGTTTTCCACAATACCATTAACTAAATAATTGCACCTCTGTAGGATACTTCCTCTAATAGGGAGGTGGATGAATGAGTCCACATCTCTGCTGCTTCTTTCAAGAAAACTTCCCAATCCATCCCATGGCCCACTATGTTCTTCTCCCTCCCAGGACCCTCCTAGTCAATTTGTAGGAGTTGACAAACAGTGGCTTTGTAGTTAAAAATGTGTTTTAAATTTTTAAAGGATTGTAACCAAAAAAATAAAGACAGAGAGAAAGAAAGAAAAAAAAATGATGAAAATTATGCAAGACTTTTACAGAAAATGTTTGCTGACCCCTGAAGGATAATTTACACTTGCCATCAGCTTCTATAATTGAAATCCTTTTTCATTGGGAATGGCTTGGCCAATTTTCCTCTCCAATTCACAAAACACATTTTCTCTGGGTGTTGATGACAATGATGAGGCCCCTCCACAAAGGCCGCCCCTACTAACAGGCTCTTCCTTTTGAGGAGGCAGACTCGCAGGTCTACCTCACATTCATTATCCCCCCTTTTAGGTGAATTTGCACCACCTCATATTATGGCCTCTCACAGGGTTTCCAAGTAAAATAAAAGTCTCTATTATTGGATCTCCCTCTACAAAATTCCCCACAGATGTCTTCAGTTATGACTACCAGCAATGGGACCACCATTTGAAATCAGCTTTGTTGACTTTCAAATTTTGACCTTTTGGAGGTCTCTGCTCATGAGCAGTGACTCTGGGAACATTCACATCTACACTTGTAAATAGCCCATGTCACCCACCAGGGGTTGGTTGGTCGCCAGTTAAAGACCAGGGCCAGAGACGGTATGACACAGGACAAGTGCTGAGAGAGGGACAAAGGACAACACCTTGGTGTGTATCGGCCAATTCCTCTTGCTGAGAATTAATTTATCCTGAACTTTTCTAGGAGCAAGTCTTCACAGGAGAAAGGAAAGAATAATACCAAAGGAGTAGAGGAAAAGAAGCAAATTCAAGTATGTCTACTTGAAGTTTAACTGAGGGCTGGCCTAGCCAGAATATTATAGATTGCCATGAAGTTGGAAGTAATTAATGATAATTGAAATAGCTGTGAGTTATTAGTAGTATTTGGATTATTAAGATAAAGATAATTATAATAAAATTAGGTACTACAAATAGGGATTGCATTAATGATTTTAACTTTAATGATTAAAAGTATGCTAGAAATAGATTTTCTATAAATGGACTAATAATAATAATGATAATAATAATACCTACCATTTATTGAGTACTTACCATGCATCAGGAACTATGCTATGTTCTGCATATATATTATCTTAACTGATTAAAAATGTGTTGATGATGTGAATTCATGAAAGAGGGACCCCGTATGAGTTTTGTGGGAGTATATACCTAGAAAGTTACCAGAGGAGAGAATTAGTTGAGAAAAGGTTTCATTAGAATTCTACATATGAGGACTTTCCATTATAACAATAGCATTTCTGAGGTTCATCTGCCTAAGATCAGCAAGGAGAGAATATTTGAAATTGACTCTGAACATCTCCATGGACTGCTGTGCAGGAGGCTCATTTCTACATGCATGGATAGGAGGCTCCTGCAGCACAAGCAACCTTGGGAGGAGTCCTTACTCAGAATTACCCACCAAAACTAGGCATTTCTGCTTTTTCCTGAATCTGGCATATTTTGTCTGTTATCCACTTCTGAAAATGTTGAGCATTTGTGCAAGGGGAGTTCAGGTATGTGCAATTATATATAAAAGTTTGTGATAAATAAACATGACATAAAACTGGACTATCCTTTATATACTGATTAGTTTTTAGTTTGTCTCTAAGGATGTTTCATTAAAAAAGAGATGAACAAATAATAAAAGGTGTTATTTTGTGAATGTTTAGAATGTGCAAAGTACCTGACAGGCATTTGGTGTGTGCTATAACATTTGAGTGAGTTGGTAAAACAATCTCCTCTTGTAAGGAACTGAAGCTTAAAGAGGTTTCTAATTCCCCCCATGTCATGCAAATGATATGTAGTGTAGCCAAGATTTAGGTGCATATTTGTAGAATCTTTTAGCCAGTAAGCTATCAATTGTTCAATTTGGTGGTTTGATGTAGAGTGTGTGTGTGTGTGTGTGTGTGTGTGTGTGTGTGTGTGTATGTATAAGTGTGTGTGCCTTTGCATTATGAGTCCAGGAGAATAGGGGCAGCCCAGATCACAGCACCAAGCAGTGTTATGCATTTAATTAGCATGTGCTTAGGTGATGTTGATAACATGCAGTATTTTCCTCTTTCCTGCTCTGAGATGTCTATCGTCACGGATCAGCCTCCTTCCTCTTTGTACTACTGGGAAACTAGCCTTAAGGTGTATCAGGAAAGGAAAATCATTCATCTAATTTCAGTTTCTCGCTCTGCTTTTGTTGTCTCTTTTTGTATGTGAACACAGCTGGCTGCTCTAGAATTTTGAAGATTCCAAAGCCCTCCTGTCTACTGAGTTAAAATCCTTCCCCTCTGCTTAGTCTGTGAACTAGCATCTTTTTTCTAATTGAAAGCCTTATAAAAAGCTAAATGAAGAAAGAATAAAGAAGGATAAAGAAGTGTTTATGTAACTGTAGAACCACTACTTATTTTTTGTGCCTCTCAGATTTTGTTTGACACACCAGGGTTGGGAACTGGGTAAAAACTCTTAACGTCATTATATACATTAATACAAAACCTAAGCATTAAAACAAAGAGGGGTTATTTCTTGAGCCCTCTGGAGGTAATTTTCAAAATTCCTTTGTTCCTCCACAGAGATACATTTTGTAAGCATCAAGCTCCTTCCTTGGCACAAAATCAGGTCAAGATGGCCCACTGTATGGGCACACTAGATTGAACACAGTCACATTGAAGCCCAAATGAGGTTCCAAGCAAAGATCACTAGAAACTTCCATCACTCTTAATGATCTTTTGGAATGTATAGTACATTTTTTTTTTTTTTTTGGTTTATGGGATGGTAGCTTGCAGTTGGCAAAGCAAATCAGAGGAACACCCAAAGTTAAATGTGTGAATAAAATATAAGAAAAACATAGTAATGACTAATAAGATGTAAATGCCAAGAAATTTTCTTGTCTTTTAAATTAGACATCTGTGCCCTATTTTTACATGCTCATCACCATAAGCACTTTAGCATGTTTTCCCCAATCTGTCAGCACAGACATATTCAGAAGGCCTTGGAGCTTTAACACCTTCACTGCTACAGAAATGCCCTGGCAGCCACTCTCATGGAACATCTGCTGAAAGCAAGAGATGTGTGATGCGGGCCCCGCCCTTGAGTGCTTTGTTAGAGGGGTTGGCACAGTTCCTCTTCTCTAATGAAAGAAAGAACTGTGTTTCTGGGTCGCATCTGTAGGAAGATAAGCTTGGGGGACACCACATCTCCCTGACAGGCCTCCTTGTCATATGGATTCACCAGTTCAGAACTTGGCCTTGTGTCTGCACAGGAGGAGACGATCAGATGAAGGGCTGTCTCAAAACCGAGCTGCCTCAAGCCCACACATGTTCACACAGCTTGCAGGAGTGTGGGCTGGTCCTATTTGCTAAGAAACAGTTGCTCTGGAGTGCTCACATCTGACCAGAGGAGGTTCCTGTGCTTGGCTTGGTGAGAGCCAGGGACTGAGGGGCTTGGGCTGCCCACTAGGGAGAGAGCCTTATCTGAAGGCAGAGTGTCTTTAGAGGATCTCTAAATCTCTGGCACTTCCAAAGCTACTAGTTCACCTTCCAGATACCTCAGAACCTACTTCTGCCCACCAGACCCTGGAAAAATTTGTCTTTTAGCAGTGTGAGAGGGGTTTAAAAATCAAACCCCTTGGTGTGAGAAAAGAGACAGTACACATACAATGAAGTAGAAATGTCTGAAATTGTTCTAGAAAGAAAGATGAGTACATGGACTGGGTGAAACGTTGTATGAAGAGTGAGAACAGAGGCAGAAACCTCACAAAAGACAAAGTCAAGGACACCAAAACCTATTAGTGGCTACATTATTAAAGCTCAAGGCCAAATGCATATTCTATTTTAAAATGTACCTGTTCCTTTGTTGAGCATTTTACATTATATTCACCAACTTGTTAATTTAACCAACATTCCTGTGAGGTTCTTTCCATTTTATAGATGAAGAAACTCAGGCTCAGGAAAGATCAGTGATTGGCACAAAGTTAGCTAAGAGAGATGCGTGGGTTACAGTGGAAAGAAAATGGAACTTGGAATCAGACAGGCCTGAGATGTGAATCCTGGTTTCAGAAATGATGAGCATTTGACCTTGAGCAAGGTTCTTCAGCTCTCTGTGAATTTGTACTATAGGGATGAGAATATCCTTTCATGACACTAAAAGGTTAAATGACTTGCTCAACTTTACACAACTGATGAGGAGTCAGCACATAAAGCACAGACTACAATTCTTAACGCATGGCAAGTGGTGAATAAATGTTTGCTGGTATTAGAAGTGGTAGAGCCCGAATTTAAATCTCTCAGGTTTATGTGTTTTATGTCCTGTCACCTGCTATACTATCATATTCACAAAGGATGATTGCACAGAAATAAGGAACATTTTGCCATTTATGCTTTTTTAGGCACAATTGTGGCCAATGACAATGTCAAGATATATCCAGGGAAAATTATTCATATTGATCATCATCCTATGTTTAGGAGATAAAAGCAATTTCTGGAAATGAATCTCAGCATAACTTAGGAGAATAAAGAAACATTTCCATACACGCAAGGTTTAGTCTGGTGATCTGTGCTTAGTGGAGCACCTCATTCCTTCACCCTCTCCTGCAGCTTTCCCTCAGCCCAGCCCACTGATTTCAGCTTCTTCTGAGTTCTTACAGCACTTTGATACGTCTTTGATACAAATGTTCATTCATTTATTCTTTCAAAAATATCGGGTGTTTTGTGTCAGGCACCATTTGGAGTGCTGAAGATAGAGTAGTGAACAAAATAGACAAGGCCTCTGCTTTCATGGACCATGCATTCTGGTGTATGGAAAGGGGCCGACAAACACATAAGTAATAAGTAGATAGTGTATTAGTCTCCTGTGGCTTCTGTGACAAATTACCACACACTAGATGGCTTGAAACAACAGAAATGTATTCTATCAGAGTTCTAGAGGCCAAAAATCTGGAATCAGTATTACTGGGCTGAAATCAAGGTGTTAGCAGGCCACACTCCCTAAAGATTCTCTAAGGGAGATTATGGTCTTTGCCTCTTCCAGCTGATGGTAACTGCTGACATTCTTTGGCTTATGGCCACTTTGGTCTCTGCCTTCCCATGCGTGCGTGTGTGTGTGTGTGTGTGTGTGTGTGTGTGTGTGTGTGTGTGTGTGTGTGTCTACAGATGGAGAGAAGGGCCAAGAAAGCCTCCTAAGAAGCTTAACCAAGAAAGTCTTTTCTCACTACTCTTTGCCTGAAAACCTCTTGCTTCTTTTCTGAGAAAAACTCAAAATACTTCATCTCTGATCTTTTATCCTTTCTCATTTCCACATTGACCTGAACCAATACCTTTCTTTCCTTCTTTAGCCCAGTATTTATTTCTCTGTCACCAGAAGTCTATAGTCAATCCCCTGAGGGCAAGGCTTTATATCTAATCCTTGTCTTCTTGCTCTCTGGAATTTTATAGAATATGCATGTAAAACCTCCTCTTTGAAATATTTTATTTTTCAGATTTTGGTAATGCTGCATCTTCCTGGTTTCCTTCTTCCTACCACACTGCCAGCAACTTCTAATTTCATATGCTTAACCCTCTGCCATGCCAGGCTTCTAAATGTTGTGCTAGTCCTGCTAGCTTTCTCAAAGTCTCTATTCTTGTCAAACTATCCTGACTGTTTGAGTAATCATATCCCAACCCACAAGTACAACTATCACCCACAATCTGAAACAGCTGTGGAAGACAGCTGTTGGCTATTGGCTCCAACCTCCCCAGTGATAGGACTGTAGCTGGGCTAGATTTCATACGCTCCCCTATAGTTAGGTGGGGGCAAATAAGTAAGTTTTCATCAATAAAATGTGAAAGAAGGGATCAATGCAACATTTTGGGAATGGCTCCAACTAGAACAGTCAGCATAGACCCAGAAAGGGGAGCCACATGTCAAAAAGAGTAGTCTACAGAAAATAGTCTCTGCAGATCCTTTCCAAGATGTCTTCAAAATTTTTTGTCTTCCAGTACTTTTACTTTCAACTCTGCATCTGGAAATCTTCTTCAGAGAACTGACTTTGTTCACTAGAGTTGTTTTGGCTGCAAGCACTTGTAGAAAGAAAAATGTGTCTGAGAATTTAGGTACAACCTATATCCAAGATGTTAGTAGCCAATGGTGACATCTAAGTCCCAGGTTGAAATAAACGTCGGAGCAAATGTCCACTCCTAAAGAATGTTCTCCTACAGGATAATGCTGATGGTGTAATCAAGATAGCCTTTGCCTAAAATTGTACCCATTTTGTCTTTCCCCTTTCCTGTCCTGCCTCACCTGTTCACTTGCAGATTTCTCTTGGAAGTATTTCCTTAACAAAGCACTTGAATACAAAATCAGTCTGAGGGTATGCTTCTGTGCAACCTGATTTAAACCACTGCTCATATCCTAAATAGTATCTTAGCCTGTCTCCCACTCGATTATACAACAAATAGCAGGTCAAAGAAGAATTCCTCTATGTAAAAATGAACACACACACACCATCATCGTAGGAACAGTAAGAACTACAGGGAATTTGGGACAGCCAAACCTTAAGACACCCAAGGTATATACTCTCACTGTAAAATGCAATAAAAATAAACTTGAAGGGGCACCTGGGTAGCTAAGTTGGTTAAACATCTGCTTTCAGCTGAGGTCATGATCCCAGAGTCCTGGGTTTGAGCCCCGCATCAGACTCCCTGCTCATCAGGGGAGTCTGCTTCTCCCACTCCCCCTGCTCCTGTACTCTCTTGCTCACTCTGTCTCTCAAATAAATAAATATTTTTTTAAAGGAAAATAAACCTTAGTGAAATCAAGAATAGTATGCTATCACCAATCATGGTATGAATAGAGGTTCCAAAAAAATCAGGAGACAATAACAAAATCCCATGCACATAGGGGTTTGCTGTCAGAATTTGTACTATGCAGGTAGACTTTAAAGCTTAAGAAAGAGAAATTGGTTTACAGAAATCCTGAGTTGGTAGTATTCTTAGCTGCTTGAAAGAAGAAACCACAAATACCCTCTGGAGAAAAACATCATCAAGCTAGGCCTCAAAGAATTCCCACAGAAAAACTACTAAGGAATATGAATTGACTGTCAAAATTAACATAACAAGCAAAGAAAAAAAAAGTCATGAGGGAGAGCCAGCAGAAATACAGATAACAAAGAAACTCACATTTTTTTTTAGATTTTTTCAAAGCCAGTTATTGAATATAAAACAAATGTTGTATATATTTCAATAAATAAAAAAAATGTGAAAGATATTATTGAGAAGGGAGATATGACTACAACTCCTATGGTGATTGTGTCCCCCAGATTCACAAGTTAGAACCTTAACACCCAACATGACAGTGTTAGAATGTGGGACCTCTGGGGGATGATTAGGTTATGAGGGTGGACAGTGTACTTATAAAAGAGACTCCACACATCTCCCTACTCTTTCTGCCATGCGAAGATACACCAAGAAGTCTGCAAGCTGGAAGAGGGCCACTGCGTGGCTATGCTGCACAGTGATCATGGACTTCCAGTGTCTAGACTGTGAAAAATGAGTTACCCAGTCTGTGGTATTTTGTCATAGCAGCCTGCATGGACTAAGGCAGAAACTAAGTTAAAAATAATCAAGCCAAACTTCTAGAAATAAAATATGAAATATTCAGAAAGGACAGAAGAAACAATTATGGCCTGAAAGATAGATCTATACAAACTACCCGGAATACAGCACACAGAAACAAAGACATGGGAAATGTGAGAGAATAAGAGAAATTGAAGCTAGAATGAGGAGATCTAACATTTGTCTAGCTAGAGTTCTGGAAGAGAAGATAAATAATGGCTGAAATATTTTCCATTAATCATAAATCCTCAGGTTCACTAAGCCCTATGAAACATAGGCAGGTTAAAAAAATAAGTGTCCACATCTGGACTGCAAAATAGTAAGACTGAAGAACACTAAAGAAAAACAAAAAAAGCTGGGTACCTGGATACAGTGGAATATCATCAGTGATTTGAGAGAAAATAACTGTTAATCTTGAATTTTATACCCAGCAAAATTATTTTTAAGTAACTATTAAAATTAAGTTCTGTACCTGGGAAATTTATATTTTCGAAAACAAGGAAATTTAAAAACATTTTTTTCCCATCAGGAACAGAAAGTATTTTCTCCTACACACACACACACACACACACACACACACACACACACACACACACACACACACACACTTATAGCACATTCACTAAAGGAAATTTTCATGAAGGTAAGATGAAAGAACAGGTACAGGAGAAATAATAAGCAAAGAAAATTGTGAATATAAATAAATATAAAACAACGATTTCCTAAAAAAAAAACACGAGTAATTCTGTCTTATGGGGTTAAAATAAGGTAAAATAGGGGTGCTTGTTTGGTTCAGTTGGTTAAGTGTCTGCCTTTGGCTCAGGTCCCAGGGTCCTGGAATCAAGACCCACATCAGGCTCTCTGCTCAGTGGGGAGCCTGTGTCTCTCTCTCACTGTGCCTGTGCCTCCCCCTGCTTGTGTTAACTCTTTCTCTCTGTCAAATAAATAAATAAAACTTTAAAAAATAAGGTAAAATAAAAGTAAACAAAAACAATGACATAGAAGCTGTGATGTGAGTGATTGGTAATATAAATATCTTTGTATAGTAGGGAGGAGAGTAAAAATTGTTTTTTTTTTCTTTTTTTTAATAATTTTTTATTGTTTTGTTAATCACCATACATTACATCATTAGTTTTTGATGTAGTGTTCCATGATTCACTGTTTGTGCATAACACCCAGTGCTCCACGCAGAATGTGCCCGCTTTAATACCCATCACCAGGCTAACCCATCCTCCCAACCCCCTCCCCTCTAGAACCCTCAGTTTGTTTTTCAGAGTCCATTGTCTCCAATAGTTTGTCTCCCCCCCGACTTACTCCCCTTCATTCTTCCTCTCCTGCTTTCTTTTTTTTTTCTTAACATATATTGCATTATTTGTTTCAGAAGTACAGATCCGTGATTCATCAGTCTTGTACAATTCACAGCACTCACCATAGCACATACCCTCCCCAATGCTATCACCCAGCCACCCCATCCCTCCCACCCCCACCACTCCAGCAACCCTCAGTTTATTTCCTGAGATTAAGAATTCCTCATATCAGTGAGGTCATATGATACATGTCTTTCTCTGATTGATTTATGTCACTCAGCAAAACACCCTCCAGTTCCACCCACGTCGTTGCAAATGGCAAGATCTCATTCCTTTTGATGGCTGCATAATATTCCATTGTGTATATATACCAAGTCTTCTTTATCCATTCATCTGTCGATGGACATCTTGGCTCTTTCCACAGTTTGGCTATTGTAGACATTGCTGCTATAAACATTGGGGTGCACGTACCCCTTCGGATCCCTACATTTGTATCTTTGGGGTAAATACCCAGTAGTGCAATTGCTGGATCAGATGGTAGCTTTATTTTCAACTGTTTGAGGAACCTCCATACTGTTTTCCAGAGGGGTTGCACCAGCTTGCATTCCCACCAATAGTGTAGGAGGGTTCCCCTTTCTCCGCATCCCCGCCAACATCTGTCGTTTCCTGACTTGTTAATTTTAGCCATTCTGACGGGTGTGAGGTGGTATCTCATTGAGGTTTTGATTTGGATTTCCCTGATGCCGAGTGATGTTGAGCACTTTTTCACATGTGTCTGTTGGCCATTTGGATGTCTTCTTTGGAAAAATGTCTGTTCACGTCTTCTGCCCAGTTCTTGATTGGATTATTTGTTCTTTGGGTGTTGAGTTTGATAAGTTCTTTATAGATTTTGGATACTAGCCCTTTATCTGATATGTCATTCACAAATATTTTCTCCCATTCTGTCGGTTGTCTTTTGGTTTTCTGGACTGTTTCTTTTGCTGTGCAAAAGCTTTTTATCTTGATGAGGTCCCAATAGTTCATTTTTGCCCTTGCTCCCTTGCCTTTGGCGATGTTTCTAGGAAGAAGTTGCTACGGCTGAGGTCGAAGAGGTTGCTGCCTGTGTTCTCCTTTAGGATTTTGATGGACTCCTGTCTCACGTTTAGGTCTTTCAACCATTTGGAGTCTATTTTTGTGTGTGGTGTAAGGAAATGGTCCAGTTTCATTCTTCTGCGTATGGCTGTCCAATTTTCCCAACACCATTTGTTGAAGAGACTGTCTTTTTTCCATTGGACATTCTTTCCTGCTTTGTCAAAGATGAGTTGACCATAGAGTTGAGGGTCCATTTCTGGGCTCTCGATTCTGTTCCATTGATCTATGTGTCTGTTTTTGTGCCAGTACCATACTGTCTTGATGATGACAGCTTTGTAATAGAGCTAGAAGTCTGGAACTGTGATGCTACCAGCTTTGCTTTTCTTTTTCAATATTCCTCTGGCTATTCGGGGTCTCTTCTGGTTCCACACAAATTGTAGGATTATTTGTTCCATTTCTTTGAAAAAGGTGGGTGGTATTTTGATGGGGATTGAACTGAATGTGTAGATTGCTCTAGGTAGCACTGACATCTTCACAATGTTTGTTCTTCCAATCCATGAGCATGGAACGTTTTTCCATTTCTTTGTGTCTTCTTCAATTTCTTTCATGAGTATTTTATAGTATTCTGTGTACAGATCCTTTGCCTCTTTGGTTAAATTTATTCCTAGGTATCTTATGGTTTTGGGTGCAATTGTAAATGGGATCGACTCCTTGATTTGTCTCTCTTCTGTCTTGTTGTTGGTGTATAGGAATGACACTGATTTCTGTGCATTGATTTTATATCCTGCCACTTTACTGAATTCCTGTATGAGGTCTAGCAGTTTTGGGGTGGAGTCTTTTGGGTTTTCCACATAAAGTATCATATCATCTGCAAAGAGTGAGAGTTTGACTTCCTCCTTGCTGATTTGGATGCCTTTGATTTCTTTTTGTTGTCTGATTGCTGTGGCTAGGACTTCTACTACTATGTTGAATAGCAGTGGTGAGAGTGGACATCCCTGCCGCGTTCCTGACCTTAGGGGAAAAGCTCTCAGCTTTTCCCCATTGAGAATGCTATTCGCTGTGGGTTTTTCATAGATGGCTTTTATGATATTGAGGTATGTACCCTCTATCCCTATACTCTGAAGAGTTTTGATCAAGAAAGGATGCTGTACTTCGTCAAGTGCTTTTTCTGCATCTATTGAGAGGATCATATGATTCTTGTTCTTTCTTTTGTTAATGTATTGTATCACGTTGATTGATTTGCGGATGTTGAACCAGCCTTGCAGCCCAGGGATAAATCCCACTTGGTCGTGGTGAATAATCCTTTTAATGTCCTGTTGGATCCTATTGGCTAGTGCTTTGGTGAGAATTTTTGCATCCATGTTCATCAAGGATATTGGTCTATAATTCTCCTTTTTGATGGGGTCTTTGTCTGGTTTTGGGATCAAGGTAATGCTGGCCTCATAAAAGGAGTTTGGAAGTTTTCCTTCCATTTCTATTTTTTTGGAACAGTTTCAGGAGAATAGGTATTAATTCTTCTTGAAATGTCTGATAGAATTCCCCTGGGAAGCCATCTGGCCCTGGGCTTTTGTTTGTTGGGAGATTTTTGATGACTGCTTCAATTTCCTTAGTGGTTATAGGTCTGTTCAGATTTTCTATTTCCTCCTGGTTCAATTTTGGTAGTTGATACATCTCTAGGAATGCACCCATTTCTTCCAGGTTATCTAATTTGCTGGCATAGGGTTGCTCATAATATGTTCTTATAATTGTTTGTATTTCTTTGGTGTTGGTTGTGATCTCTCCTCTTTCGTTCATGATTTTGTTGATTTGGGTCATTTCTCTTTTCTTTTTGATCTCTCTGGCCAGGGGTTTATCAATCTTGTGAATTCTTTCAAAGAACCAGCTCCTAGTTTCGTTGATCTGTTCTACTGTTCTTTTGGTTTCTATTTCATTGGTTTCTGCTCTGATCTTTATTATTTCTCTTCTCCTGCTGGGTTTAGGCTTTATTTGCTGTTCTTTCTCCAGCTCCTTTAGGTGTAGGGTTAGGTTGTGTATTTGAGACCTTTCTTGTTTCTTGAGAAAGGCTTGTATTGCTATATACTTTTCTCTCAGGACTGCCTTTGCTGTATCCCAAAGATTTTGAACAGTTGTGTTTTCATTTTCATTGGTTTCCATGAATTTTTTAAATTCTTCTTTAATTTCCTGGTTGACCCATTCATTCTTTAGTAGGATGCTCTTTAGCCTCCATGTATTTGAGTTCTTTCCAACTTTCCTCTTGTGATTGAGTTCTAGTTTCAAAGCATTGTGGTCTGAAAATATGCAGGGAATAATCCCAATCTTTTGGTACCGGTTGAGACCTGATTTGTGACCTAGGATGTGATCTATTCTGGAGAATGTTCCATGGGCACTAGAGAAGAATGTGTATTCTGTTGCTTTGGGATGGAATGTTCTGAATATGTCTGTAAAGTCCATTTGGTCCAGTGTGTCATTTAAAGTCTTTATTTCCTTGTTGATCTTTTGCTTCGATGATCTGTCCATTTCAGTTAGGGGGGTGTTAAAGTCCCCCACTATTATTGTATTGTTGTCAATATGTTTCTTTGATTTTGTTATTAATTGCCTTATATAATTGGCTGCTCCCACATTAGAGGCATAGATATTTACAATTGTTAGATCTTCTTGTTGGATAGATCCTTTAAGTAGGATATAGTGTCCTTCTTCATCTGTTATTACAGTGTTTGTTTTAAAATCTCAGTTGTCTGATATAAGGATTGCCAACCCAGCTTTCTTTTGGTGTCTATTAGCATGGTAAATTGTTTCCACCCCCTCACTTTCAATCTGGGTGTGTCTTTGGGTCTAAAATGAGTCTCTTGCAGACAGCATATTGATGGGTCTTGTTTTTTAATCCAATCTGATAGCCTGTGTCTTTTGACTGGGGCATTGAGCCCATTTACATTCAGGGTAACTATTGAAAAGTATGAATTTAGTGCCATTGAATTGCCTGTAAGGTGATTGTTACTGTATATTGTCTGTGTTCCTTTCTGATCTATGTTGCTTTTAGGCTCTCTTTTTGCTCACAGGACCTCTTTCAATATTTCTTGTAGGGCTGGTTTTGTGTTTGCAAATTCCTTTAGTTTTTGTTTGTCCTGGAAGCTTTTTATCTCTCCTTCTATTTTCAATGATAGCCTAGCTGGATATAGTATTCTTGGCTGCATATTTTTCTCGTTTAGTGCTCTGAAGATATCATGCCAGTCCTTTCTGGCCTGCCAGGTCTCTGTGGATAGGTCTGTTGCCAATCTAATGTTTCTACCATTGTAGGTTACGTATCTCTTCTCCCGAGCTGCTTTCAGGATTTCCTCTTTGTCTCTGAGACTTGTAAGTTTTACTATTAGATGTCGGGGTGTTGACCTATTTTATTGATTTTGAGAGGGGTTCTCTGTGCCTCCTGGATTTGATGCCTGTTTCCTTCCCCACATTAGCGAAGTTCTCTGCTATTATCTGCTCGAATATACCTCCTGCCCCTCTCTCTCTCTCTTCTTCTTCTGGGATCCCAATTATTCTAATGTTGTTTCGTCTTATCGTATCGCTTATCTCTCGAATTCTGCCCTCATGATCCTGTAGTTGTTTACCTCTCTTTTTCTCAGCCTCTTTATTTTCCATCATTTGGTCTTCTATATCGCCTATTCTTTCTTCTGCCTCATTTATCCTAGCAGTTAGTGCCCCCATTTTTTATTGCACCTCATCAATAGCCTTTCTGATTTCGACTTGGTTAGATTTTAGTTCTTTTATTTCTCCAGAAAGCGTTTCTCTAATAACTTTCATACTTTTTTCAAGCCCAGCTAGTATCTTTAAAGTCATGATTCTGAACTCTAGGTCCAACATCATACTAATGTCAGTATTGAGTAGGTCCCTGGCAGACGGTACTACCTCTTGTTCTTTTTGCTGAGGTGATTTTTTTCGTCTTGTCATTTTGTCCAGAGGAGAACAGATGAATGAGAGAACAGAATGCTAATAGGTTAACAATGTCTCCAGCATATATACTCTATACAAATCAGAAAAGACCTGAAACCAGGGGAAAACAAAGGGAAAGAAAGAAGAGAAAAAAAAAGGAAAAAGAAAAAGAGAAAAACAAACAAAAACAGAACAAAACAAAAAAAAAAACAGAGTATGATCAAATATGATCAGGCTAGTGCATAGATCAGTGCCACACACTAGTTTTTGGGCATATTTTGGTCTGTTAGAAGAAAGTGCCTGCTAAAATTTTAAAGGAAGAAAGACTTATATATGTACAAAATAAGGGTTGATACAATGAAGGGATGGCAGATGACTGTAAAAATGAAAATTATAAAAGATTTTATAAAAGGACTTGATAAGAAGTTGTTTTTAAAAAGAAAGAAGAAGATTTAAAAAGAAAAGAAAAAAAAACGGAGAGAATGTGATCAGGCAGGAGACTAGAACAAAGCCATACACTAGTGATTTAGGGTATATTTTGTTCTGTTAGAAGAAATTGTATCTCAAAATTTTAAAGAGAGAACAACTTATATATATATCCCAAAAATAAGGGTAACTACTATGAAGGGATAAAAATATGACTCCAAAAATGAAAAATAAAAAATGTTTTTTTTTTTAAAAAGGGATTGATAAGATATTGGTTGAAAAAGGGAAAAAGAAAAATTAAAAAAAAAAGTTAAAAAAATTAACTTTGAAAAACTAATGAATTATGGTAAAAAATCCATGAATTCTATGTGCAGTATTCCCCTAGCGCTGGAGTTCTCCCGTTCTCCTTGATTGGTAAAGTTGGCCTTGGCTTGCTGGCTGTTCGTGCTGATCTTCTGGGGGAGGGGCCTGTTGCCGTGGTTCCCAAATGTCTTTGCTGGAGGCGGAATTGCCCCACCTTTGTGAGTCCAGGCTAAGCAAGCTGCTCAGGATTGCTCTCAGGTGCTTTTGTTCCTTGCAAGCTCTCGGTACAGCTTTGGAGGACCAGGGTGAAAATGGTGGCCTTCCAATCTCCACCCAGAGGAGCTGAGAACTCGGGGCCCCACTCCTCAGTGTGCCCCCAGAGAAAAGCAGTCACTCCCCTCTCCCCGGTCTCCGGCTGCACTCCGTGCTCACCTGGCCTGTGACCGAGCATTTCTATGTCCGGCACCCAACCCCGTGTGGAGTCTCCAAACTCAGCAGATCCCTGCGGTGCGCTCCCGCGCCGCTCCTCCCGGGGGAGGAAGGGGAGTCTCCCCGGGTCTGCCGCTTGTTGGGTCCCTGCTGGAGGAGCAGTGGCCCAACTGGGCCGCGGATCACAGTTTATGGCAACCCCGAGCTGAGAGCCCGCGCCTCGGCTCCGTCTCTGCAGCCGGCTTCCCCGCTCCAATACCTGGGAGCTCTGCTGCACTCAGTCACCCCTGGTCTTTCTGTGACCCTGAGGGTCCTGAGACCACACTGTCCCACGAGGGTTCCACGCCCCGCTTAGCCAGTGCAGCGACGTCCCTCAGCGGAGCCGACTTCTAAAAGGTCCGATTTTGTGCCCCCCGGCTCTAGCACTTGCCAGAAGCGGCCGACCGAGGCCCCCTCCCCTGCCATCTATCCTCCCGAATATCGCCTCGGATTCACTTCTCCGCACGTCCTACCTTCCAGTAAGTGGTCACTTCTCTGATCAGAGAGTTGTTGCTACTCTCCTCTTCGATCTCCTGTTGAGTTCGTAGGTGTTCAGAATGGTTTGATCCCTATTCAGCTGAATTCCTGAGACCAGACGAAATCCAGGTCTCCTACTCCTCTGCCATCTTGCCCCGCCCCCCCAGGTTTTTTTTTTCTTATTTTAATAAGGAAACATTGACATCTCTTGGGTACCAATCAAAGAAAATAGAGCATATAACTTCCAAATTGGTATAGATGAAAACAAAATGAAAAATACAATAAAAAAGCAGGCCAAAAAAAGAGAGAAATATAAAATTTTGTATAAATGAAACTATTGAAAGTTTTAAAACGAATACAAATAATATTAGAAATTACAATAATGTAAACTGATTAAGTACTCCAGCTAAGAGAGAAAGATTAAGTTGGATATAAACAAAAACTCAAATATAACTATACGCCATTTACAAGAGATGCATCTAAAATATACTAAGATAAAAGATTAACATATATAAAAGGTTCACTACACACTAATAAAATATTCAATTCACTAAGAATACATAGTAATGTTAAATTTATGTGAACTAATAACTGACTAAACCTATATAAGCCATCATACTGGGAGAGTTAGATATACTTCTTTCAGTAATTCATAAATTACACAGGCAAAATAGGTGAATAATTTTATAGGAGAATTGAATTGCAAAATTAGCTACCTTGATTCAATTAACATTCATTGAATGTTTAACCCAAGAAATGATTAATACATATTATTATCAAGTACTCAGAGAACATTTATGAAAATTAATCACATATTGGAACATGAAGCAAATTTAAAGACATATTTAAAAAATGGTTTACAGACCATATTCTGTGATCTTAATGAATGTAAGTTAGAACTCAGCAATAAAAATATTGCTAGAAACATTCTTCCTTTTTAGAAATTAAAAATCTGATTTCTTAACACACAGAAAAAAGAAATCATTATGCTTAGAACTAAATGATGCATATGCCACATATCAAAATTGTTGAAACAGTTACATCAAAATTGTTGAAATAGTTACAGTGGAACTTGGATGGTAAATTTTAGCTTTAAATATTAAAAAAAAGTCTGAAAATGAATGATCTAAGCAACCAAATTGAGATTTTTTTTTGTCTTCGGAGTGGAGAGATGAAAGTGGAAGGAAGAGGCCACAGCAAGATAAAATGAAAGGAAAAATGATATAGACAAGGAAGAGCAGAAGAGCATGATAAACTTGTAGCAAGATTTATCAAGAATAAAAGAAAATGCTCAGATAAATCAATATTGTGATATTAAGGAGACATAACTACAGTTAGCTCAGAGGTTAAAAAATTAATGAATGGACATGGTGAACTACTTTACACTAATAATTTGAGAACTTTGGTGAAATGGACAAGTGTCTAAGAAAATATAACTTATCAGATCTATCTCAATAAGAAATAGAAAATGGAAGAACAGTTCTACAACCACTAAAAAATGATCAGTATATGTATGAGTCAAATTCATTTATAAATATAGATCCAAACACTTTAATTAAAATAATCATAAACTATATGTAATGAATAAAAGAACATACAGATCATGACTGCATTGGATTTTCTCAGAAATATAATATTGGAGTCTTAGATTGAAATTTGGTATTTAGATTTAATACTTGGATTGGTATTTAGATTAGGAAATCTATTGAAATTATTCACCCTGCTAAGGTACAAAAGCCATATTAAGTCAACAATTTCAGGAATAGCATTAGACAAAATTTAGTATCTATTCATGTTGGGAAAATATATTAGCAAAATAAAAGTAAAAGGAATAAACAATCTTCCTTAATATAATAAAGGATATATTTAAATCCCTAAATAAATATTCTTAATGGAGAAATATTGAAAGCAATTTATTCAAGATCAGGGCAAAGAAGGGAGTGCATGTTACCCCCACTTCTAGTTCATGTTAAAGTTCTCTAGTTCAGGTCAACGTTCTAACCAGGCCTATCAAGCATAATAAAATTTTTAATGAATAAGTTAATTAACTGGTAAGGATTGAAATGAAAGAATCAAAATTATCTGTATATTTGCAGATGCTTTATCTATGAAAAATCTAATACAGGTAGAGGTAACTAATAGAATTAGTAAAATTATTTACTATGGTTGCTATACAGGGTCAATATATATATGTAAAAAATCAAGTGGCATTTTATAGAACACAAAGAAATATATAAGATAAATTAAGTGTCGTGTTTTAATAAATGACTAAAAATAAAAATACTCTGAAATAAATGTAATCAGAGTTTTAAGACATCTACGAAAAGTGTAAATTTATATCAGATTATGTTAAAAACTAATTAAAGAGTGAGATAGCTCATGTTTATGGATAAAATGACTCAATATCCAAAAGATGTCTATTCTTCCCTTATAAATGATCTATAATCCAGCACAATTACAATCAAAATTCCAAGTGATTATTTTGCTGGTTTTGATAAGCTGAATCTTAAGTTTATGGCAGAATAGAGGGCCAAAATTAACAGACCTTCTAAATAAGAACAAGAGGGGGATATTTTGTATATTTTGAATTAATGGCAGCTGCTACTATTTCTAAGGGATGTGCTTCCTGTATTGCTTATTCACAAAAAGTTATAAGAACATGGCTCTGGAAGGAGGGCACCAAATACAAGTCTTTTGTCCAGACCACTCAGCCCATCTTCTGGGAAGGTTACCTTGCCTTTTATAGACTATTTTTGCCCAACTCATCCAGTGGACACCAAATACTGCCATTATGTTGTCTACTTATGAGTTAATTGTGTACTTGTTAGAAGACCATAGTCAGTAACAGGCCAGAAAACTGTGCTCTAGAAGAATAATACTGGAAAAAACCTAGAAAAAATTATAGGTTCTCAGGCCTTTAGAGTCAGGATGAATTATACCACTGACATTTTTGGTTCTCCAGCTTGGTCCCCATAACCATGTGAGGCACTTCCTATAATAAATTTTCTTTAATATATTTCTCTATATATCCAATTTGTTTTGTTTCTCTGGAGAAGTCTAACACATCCAAAGCATTTATTGGTATATGTTCTGTGGGCACTTGAAAACAATTTGTATTCTGCTATTGTTAGGTGGTGTATTGTGTAAATGTTGATTAGATCCTGTTGGTTGATGGCATGTTTAATTCTTCTATATCATTGCTGATTTTCTGTCTCATTGTTTTATTAATTTTGACTGAGGGGTGTTCAAGTCTCCAACTCTAATTGTAGATTTATCTATTTCTCCTTTTTTGTACTATCAGTTTTTGTTTCACATATTTTGCAGCTTTCTTTTTGTGCATTCACATTTAGGATTGCTATATCTTTTTGGTGGATTGACATGTATCATTATATAATTTCTCCCTCTGTCCATGGTAATTTACTTTGCTCTGAATTCTACTTTATCTAATATTAATATAGCCACTTTTGCTTCCCTTTGATTAATGTTTACATGATACATCTTTTGTTGTCTTTTTACTTTCAACCCGTCAATGTTGTTATATTTAAAGTAAGTTTCTTTGTAGATAATATATTGGGTTGGGTCATGTTTTTTACAATCTACTTTGCTTATCTCTGTCTTTTAATTGGTATGTTTAGACCATTTATATTTAATGTAATTATTGATATGTAAGGACTTAAGTTTGCTGTTTTAATTTTTTTTCTGTTTTCCCTCTATGTTTTTGTTCTGTTTTTTACTGTCTTTCTATGGGTTATTTGAACTTTTTAAAAAATGTTTTTAAGAATTTCATTTTGATTTACCTACACTGTTTTTGACTGTATCTCTTTCTATAGCCTTTTCAGTGTTGCTCTGGGTATTATATTATATATATATATATATATATACATATAAGTATATATATATATATATATATATATATACTTATTGCAGTCTAACTTTTCATTGGCTCCCACTGGTATTTCCATGTTATTGGTTTCTTCAGTTCCATGTCTGGGCTATATGAGTGAGAGGAAAATCCAGGAAATTTACCACTTCTTTGCATCTTGAGGTGTCTAAGTAGTCTGCTTTCTTTACTCCACCTTTTCAAGTTTTCTTATGTTTGTTGTACATATGATGTTCACAGTTTGTACCTTTTGACTACCTTCACCTATTTTACCCCTTCCTTTTTTAAAGCCAGCAATTATAGCACTCTGACCTCTGCTTCTATTGTTGCATTTTCTTCTCTGACTCTTACTTCCCCGGCTCCCTCTTTCACATATAGGAATCATTTTGATTACATTGGCCCCACCCAGATAATCCAGAATAATCTTCCCATCTCAAGATGAGTATTTAATCACAACTGTAAAATCCCTTTTGCTGTGAGAAGGTAACATAGTCATACGTTCTAGAAATTAGGACATGGATCTCTTTGGAAGGTCCTTTTTCAGCCCATCACTGAAAGCTTTATTTGGAAGAGCTCTCTCCTCTCACTTTTAAGCCATAAATACATTCAATGTAGTTCTGAATCAAATAAATGTGGGATTTTTCATGGTTAAACAAGTGTAAACAAGTTTTGTTTTTTGTTTTTTTCTGGTTTTTGATTTTAAAACAGATTCAGCAAAATCCTTACTATGCAAATACCAGTGGCTTAATGTCTTCTTATGACAGGTCTTTTAAAAAGGAATATCAAATGCATCATTTCTTGGAGATATGTAGTTTTTTTTTTTAACTTGTAAGGTTTATTTTTGTGCAGAATCCATTAAAATGCCCTTTTTCTTTTCTCAAACATCATGGAGATGACTGTCTTGGACTGGCTATGTAGTAGTATGCTGAATGTATCTAGAACACAACCCACTTTCTTGAGACATGTCTGGCATGTTATGAACTCTTTTGCTATGACAAATGCTCCAAATGACTAGTTTTCCACATTACCTGAAAAAAAAATCTCATTTATTACAACATGGGCATAAAGAATTGCAAACTTCCACATTGATCTCAAAAATCAGAGATCTTGGCATATACTTGTTGCAAAGGTGACAAAAACACATTTGTTAATTTGTCCATTTGTCATTTATTAGCCATTCACTGAGCATCCACCATGTTCCATGAAAACTAAGCATGCAGCATGCAAGGATTTGGAAAAAATATGGGCCTTGCCCCTCAGGAGCAGAGTTCAGTGGAATCAGGGAGTGAAACCAAGGAACAATCTTGGCCTGTTTGGGAAAGAGGATGGGAGGAGACTCAGAAAAGCTTCCGTGAGTTGGTCTTATTCTTAAACAAGGAATAGAAGTGAGATGCTAACTAGGAGAGTAGTTACAAAGGGAGAAGTTGGCCAAGTGATTAGTTAGCCAACAGAAGAGAATAGGAAAATGATCCAAGACAGATGGCATAGGCAAAGTCAAGAAATTTCAGAGGAAATTCTGAAGAGCTCTAAGAGATTTAATGATTTGAAATGGGGATGTGAGGCAAGGAGTGGTGGGAGATGAGACCGTGGAAGTATTTAGGGCTGGATCAGGGAAAATAATATTTTAATTACTATATTCCATGTAAGAAACACAGAATCATCAAAGGTTTTTTGAACTTTCCAAACTGCACACTATTCTTCCTTGAGGTAATTAGACCTGAGGTGAGTGATCTGTAGGGCTCTGTTTACCCAACAACATTTATGTTTACAACCATTGTCCCAGCATAATCATCAATAGTGTACACTTTCACTCTCAAAAGTGTCCTGGCTTGACTTATAAATTATACAATAACATTTAGACAATTGCATTATTTACTGAAGAAACATAAAAGCATTACATAATTAATGGTGTGTCTCATTTTATTCCTTTTTACAATCCCTGCCAGCTGAGAATGAACTTTTGAAAACAAAATTGGACTGATCCTTAGAAAAGGAGGTTGGGCAACTTATTATACCTCCCTACCCACAGGTTCTTCATTTGGGAAATAGCTATACTAATACTCATCTTATGGTATTATCATAAGAATTAAAGCACTAAGCATGCATAAAACATTTATAGCAGTATTTGGCATAAACTAAGCACTTACATAATTGTCTATTATCTAAGTTGTTTGCTTATCCTAAATTCTAATCTTGACTTTAGCTACTGTGTAATACCCAGAGAGTCCATGAGGGGTCAGCTCTTTCAGAAGGTCACAACTTACCCTGCTAAAACTGATAACAAATTTGCCATCAATACCATTACACTTGACCCAGTTCATCATTTCCTCCAGTGTCATTTCCCCCACTAGTTTGTGGGCTCCCCAAAGGCAAGGCAAAATTTACTTCTTACTCAAAGTTACATCCTTAGAGCCTAACAGATGCTAAATGGATGTTTTTGAAAGAAATAATGAATGAATGAATGAGTTGATCCTTTTGTGTGTGTGTGTGGTAGAGGGAGGTTCCTGGAGCATTATCTGTAACGTGGGTTCTCTGTGTTTTTTCTGACATGCTAGAGAACCAGAATGATGCCTCATATGACTCTTAATAAATTGACTTAAGTCGGTGGTCTCAATCAGGGGCTATTTTGCCACCCACGGGACATTTGGCAATGTCTGGAGAGTTTTTGGTTGTCACATTTGAAGGAGTGTTACTGGCATCTAGTGGGTACAAGCCAGGGATGCTGCTTAGCATCCTGCAATATACAAAGCAGCTTCCAAAGAATTATGTGGCCCCAAATGTCAGTGTGCTAAGGTTGAGAAACCTTGATAGAGTCATGGATACAGCACATAATTTGTGTGATCTTACCACATCTTTTTGATACACCTCTGATTTCAGTTTAATGCCAGTGCCCTACTTTAAACCCACATGATATTTCTGACTTTTTGTTTATTTGCTTGTTTTCCTCAGGAATTTATTTCCCAAAGGCTTAGGAACTTGGTTAGCCTAAAATTATGTGTACTGGGCAACCTGGAAATGGGAGGAAATTAGCAGTCTTGGAGGTCAACATTAAACAATGTGGGATAGAAGTTGGAGGATAAAAGTCTGAGCCTCCAGATATTTCAAAAGGCAATTTTTTTACCTCCTTCTACATGTTTTATCAGATGTTTCCCTGTGGGATTGAGTCCCAGTTGCCCCAAGTGGTAACCTGCACACTTCATTGGATTTTTCTCCTTCTCATTCTTGCTCTCTTTGCTCCATCATTCCCACTCCCAGATAAACTACTTGTAGTCAAGTCCCTGTCTTGACTCTGCTTTTGATGAACCCAAACATAGGCAATGGATCTTCCTTTAAAAAACAAGTAACAATTCCCAGAAGTAATGCGGAAGGGGTATGAAAATTTAGCTATTCCAAATCCACTGTTGGACATACTGGAAATATAATAGGGGAATGAAATAGTCAAGCTGAACAGGTTACTGTGGGTCAATTTCATTGATGTCAGTCATTTATCTGACTAAGGCACAAGAAACGAAGGTTCATGTGCCCTGAGTACTGAGGCAGTGCTAGACTAATTACTAATTTAGAAGTAGTATCTACCACTCTTGCTTACTCCTTATCTTACTTTCCCTTGACCTGAGTAGAGTGTGAGATATGGGGCAAAGAAAAAGACCTCGCTATTATAATAGTCTGAAAAGAGGTGATGAGACAATTGGTATTCATTTATAGCATTTTCTCCTGTGCAGATGTCATAGATGCTCTTTGAATCACTGCACAAATTTATAGACTCTGTCATTCAGTGGAAAGCATTAATGAAACCCTATTGAAGGCATTATATTGTGAAAAAGGATACAGAGAAATGAGGAAGACATATAAGTCTTCTAGATCGAAAGAGAATCCACAAGAGAAGTCTCAGAGTATAAATTTATGCATAATTTTCCTGAAGGTTGGTAAGAGTTGTCTTAGCAGGTAGAGTTATCTGGGGACCTTGCAATATTGTGATCCTGACATCAAAAAGCTCTCAGGGTTCAACGCAATCAGTCATATGAGTGCCTACATGCAATATTATTCTGCCTGGAATTCTTCATGCATTATATATAGGTTAAAAGAGGTTGCCATAAATAGTAGGTTCATAGAAAGGACAGATTGAACGTTTGAACTTTTGCAAAAGAAAAAACAAGTGAGAGAGAGAGAAAGACTGTTTTTCACTTTCTTCCTGGACTCCCCATCGCCCCTCTAATGTGGGAGACTGCAGATGCAACAATAGTTCAACATTAAAATCCAATAAGCCTTTTTCTTGATTCCAGTCTGACAGTTCTCCTGCATGGCTGACTGAATGGGTTTCTAAACAAATTGAGTCAAACGTTGCTTTTGCTTGACTTAAGATTGATTGGTAATTAAGAGATTTAAAATGGTACTTTCCTAGTAGAGCAAAGTTGGAGCAGGGCTTTTCAGGTTTTTTGAGACCTTCAGAGGGTTAGGGATAAAAAAAAATGATAGTAAAGAGAAATAGATGTTTTTGAAGGGTCTTGGTGTCAAGAGAAGAATGGGATGTGGTTTATTTTTTTGAACATACCTCAAGCATGGGACAGATACATTTAATGATGGAAAACCAGTCCATCATTGGAATTATAGCGGTAACAAGTGCTTTATCTTCTGGAGAATGCAGAAAAATAAATGTGTACCCACCCTCCTCCTCAAATCAAAATCAGTAATTAATGAACTGACCATAATATATATGGGATGGAATTGACTCTCTCTGGTGGCCTAGATAATGTTTGGTAAGTGAGTGCAAAGAATGAAGTAGGGGAAAATGGAATCCTGGAAGAAGCCTAAATCGGAGTCCTGGGTGGGCAGGTCATCTCAGGGTGAGACTAAATAGATCATAGAGCAGATTATTCAGGACTTGACAGAGGACAGCTAAGCATTACTAAAAGTCACAGGTAGAGTCACCCCTTTTGTATGCCTGTGAAAATGTAGAAATTTGTGCATAACTATATTGTATTAAATATAATGGAAATTATAAGTATTATAAAATATGTGTTTATTTGTTTATCTCAACCCCTAACATATGCACTCTGATAATTCTCCTGTGTCTATTCCAAGGTAATAGGTATTATTTATTTTTATTTCTCTAAAATCTGATGCAAGCTTCTATAGAATTTGGTGCAAGCTTAAATCTTCAATAATATTTAGGGCCAATCAGAAGACATTGTTGTCATTGTTATTGTTTGAGGGGAGCAAGGGTATAGAGAATTTTATCTGGTTTTATATTTTGCGGTTCCTGGAAACGTCAAAATTCTAATGCATGCATTAATCTAATGAAAGTTTCTGGAGAATAAATAGTTCCAAGATGCTGAAGGAAATAAGACAATCAATTAGACAGGAATCCTATCTTTAAAAAGCTTATATATTCTAGCGAGGGGCAGAGCAAGATGGCGGAGGAGTAGGAGACCTGGATTTCATCTGGTCTCAGGAATTCAGCTGGATAGGAATCAAACCATTCTGAACACCTACGAACTCAACAGGAGACCGAAGAAAAAATAGCAACAACTCTGCACAGAAAAACGACCACTTTCTGGAAGGTAGGACGTGCGGAGAAGTGAATCCGAGGCGATATTCGGGAGGATAGACGGCAGGGGAGGGGGCCTCCGTCGGCCGCTTCTGGCAAGTGCTAGAGCCGTGGAGCACAAAAATCGGAACTTCTAGAAGTCGGCTCCGCTGAGGGACGTCGCTCCAGTGGCTAAGTGGGGGGTGGAAACCTCGTGGGACGGTGTGGTCCCAGGACCCTCGGGGTCACACAAAGACCGGGGGTGCCTGAGTGCGGCAGAGCTCCCAGATATCAGAGTGGGGAAGCCAGCTGCAGAGGAGCTGAGGCGCGGGCTCTCAGCTCGGGGTGGCCATAAACTGTAATCGGTGACAGTCAGGCCACTGCTCCTCCAGCAGGGACCCAACAAGTGGCAGATCCGGGTAGACTCACCTTCCTTCCCCGGGAGGAGCGGCGCGGGAGCGCACTGCAGGGATCTGCTGGGTTTGGAGACTCCACATGGGGTCGGGTGCCAGAGATAGAAATGCTCGGTCACAGGCCGGGTGAGCACGGAGTGCGGCCAGAGACCAGGGAGATGGGAGTGACTGACTGCTTTTCTCTGGGGGTGCACTGAGGAGTGGGGCCCCGAGTTCTCGGCTCCTCCAGAGCAGAGATTAGGAGGCCGCCATTTTCACGGTCCTCCTCCAACCCTGTATGGAAAGCTTACAGGGAACAAAAGCTCCCGAGAGCAAACCTGAGCATATTGCTTAGCCCGGACCTGGCAAGGGCGGGGCAATTCCACCTCCGGCAAAGACATTTGGGAACCACGGCAACAGGCCCCTCCCCCAGAAGATCAGCATGAACAGCCAGCCAAGACCAAGTTTACCGATCAATGAGAATGGGAGAACTCCAGCGCTAGGGGAATACTGCACATAGAATTCATGGCTTTTTTTTTTACCATGATTCATTAATTTTTCAAAGTTAATTTTTTAACTTTTTAAAAAATTTTTCTTTTTCCCTTTTTCAACCAACATCTTCTCAATCCCTTTTTTAAAAAAAAAAAAAATTTATTTTTCATTTTAGAGTCATATTCTGTCCCTTCATAGTAGTTACCCTTATTTTTATCATATATATATAAGTTGTTCTCTCTTTAAAATTTTGAGATACAGTTTCTTCTAACATATCAAAATATACCCTAAATCTCTAGTGTATGGCTTTGTTCTAGTCTCCTGCCTGATCACATTCTGTCCCCCCTTTTTTTTTCTTTTTTCTTTCCTTTTTTTTAATCCTCTTCTTTCTTTTTTCAAATATTTTCTTATCAATTCCTTTTTAAAATTTTTTTTATAATTTTCATCTTTACAGTCATATTCCATCCCTTCATCATATCAATCCTTATTTTGTACACATATGTCTTTCTTTCTTTAAAATTTTAGGAGGCCTTTCTTCTAACAGACCAAAATACACCCAAAATCTAGTGTGTGGCACTGATCTATGCACCGGCCTGATCATATTTGATCATATTCTGATTTTGTTTTGTTTTGTTTTGTTCTGTATTTGTTTGTTTTTATCGTTTTCTTTTTTTTTTCTCTCTTTCTTTTTTCTTTCTTTCCCTTTCTTTTCCCCTGGTTTCAGGTCTTTTCTGATTTGATTAGAGTATATTTTCTGGGGATATTGTTAACCTGTTAGCATTTTGTTCTCTCATTTATCTATTCTGCTCTGGACAAAATGACAAGACGAAAAAAATCACTTCAACAAAATGAACAGAGGTAGTACTGTCTGCCAGGGACCTACTCAATACAGACATTAGTGCGATGTCGGACCTAGAGTTCAGAATCATGACTTTAAAGATACAAGCTGGGCTTGAAATAAGCATGGAAGTTATTAGAGAAACCCTTTCTGGAGAAATAAAAGAACTAAAATCTAACCAAGTCGAAATCAAAAAGGCTATTAATGAGGTGCAATCAAAAATGGGGACACTAACTGCTAGGATAAATGAGGCAGAAGAGAGAATCAGCGATATAGAAGACCAAATGATGGAAAATAAAGAGGCTGAGAAAAAGAGAGATAAACAACTACTGGATCACGAGAGCAGAATTCAAGGGATGAGTGATACGATAAGACGAAACAACATTAGAATAATTGGGATCCCAGAAGAAGAAGAAAGAGAGAGGGGGGGCAGAAGGTATATTGGAGCAAATAATAGCAGAGAACTTCGCTAATGTGGGGAAGGAAACAGGCATCAAAATCCAAGAGGCACAGAGAACCCCTCTCAAAATCAATAAAAATAGGTCAACACCCCGACATCTAATAGTAAAACTTATGAGTCTCAGAGAAAAGAGAAAATCCTGAAAGCAGCTGGGGAGAAGAGATATGTAACCTATAATGGTAGACACATTAGACTGGCAACAGACCTAACCACAGAGACCTGGCAGGCCAGAAAAGACTGGCATGATATCTTCAGAGCGCTAAACGAGAAAAATATGCAGCCAGGAATACTATATCCAACTAGGCTGTCGTTGAAAATAGAAGGAAAGATAAAAAAGATTCCAGGACAAACAAAAACTAAAGGAATTTGTAAACATGAAACCAGTCCTACAAAAAAATATTGAAGGGGGTCCTCTAAGCAAAGAGAGAGCCTAAAAGCAGCATAGACCAGAAAGGAATACAGACAATTAACAGTAACAGTCACCTTAGAGGAAATACAATGGCACTAAATTCATATCTTTCAATAGTTACCCTAAATGGAACTGGGCTAAATGCCCCAATCAAAAGACACAGGCTATCATTTTGGATTAAAAAACAAGACCCATCGATATGCTGTCTACAAGAGACTCATTTTAGACCCAAAGACACCCCCAAATTGAAAGTGAGGGGGTGGGAAACGATTTACCACACTAATGGACACCAAAAGAAAGCTGGGGTGGCAATCCTTATATCAGACAACTTAGATTTTAAAACAAAGACTGTAATAAGAGATGAAGAAGGACACTATATCCTACTTAAAGGGTCTATCCAACAAGAAGATCTAACAGTTGTAAATATCTATGCCCCTAACATGGGAACAGCCAATTATATAAGGCAATTAATAACAAAAGCGAAGAAACACATTGACAACAATACAATAATAGTGGGGGACTTTAACACCCCCCTGACTGAAATGGACAGATCATCGAAGCAAAAGATCAACAAGGAAATAAAGACTTTAAATGACACACTGGACCAAATGGACTTTACAGACATATTCAGAACATTCCATCCCAAAGCAACGGAATACACATTCTTCTCTAGTGCCCATCGAACGTGCTCCAGAATAGATCACATCCTAGGTCACAAATCAGGTCTCAACTGGTACCAAAAGATTGGGATGATTCCCTGCATATTTTCAGACCACAATGCTTTGAAACTAGAACTCAATCACAAGAGGAAAGTCGGAAAGAACTCAAATACATGGAGGCTAAAGAGCATCCTACTAAAGAATGAATGGGTCAACCAGGAAATTAAGAAGAATTAAAAAAAAATTCATGGAAACCAATGAAAATGAAAACACAACTGTTCAAAATCTTTGGGATGCAGCAAAGGCAGTCCTGAGAGGAAAGTATATAGCAATACAAGCCTTTCTCAAGAAACAAGAAAGGTCTCAAATACACAACCTAACCCTACACCTAAAGGAGCTAGAGAAAAAACAGCAAATAAAGCCTAAACCCAGCAGGAGAAGAGAAATAATAAAGATCAGAGGAGAAACCAATGAAATAGAAACCAAAAGAACAGGAGAACAGATCAATGAAACTAGGAGCTGGTTCTTTGAAAGAATTAATAAGATTGATAAACCCCTGGCCACAGAGATAAAAAGAAAAGAGAAATGACCCAAATCAACAAAATCATGAATGAAAGAGGAGAGATCACAACCAACACCAAAAAATACCAACAATTATAAGAACATATTATGAGCAACTCTATGCTAGCAAATTAGATAACCTGGAAAAAATGGATGCATTCCTAGAGATGTAACAACTACCAATATTAAACCAGGAAGAAACAGACCTATAACCACTAAGGAAATTGAAGCAGTCATCAGAATCTCCCAACAAACAAAAGCCCAGGGCCAGATCGCTTCTCAGGGGAATTCTACCAAACATTTAAAGAAGAATTAATACCTATTCTGCTGAAACTGTTCCAAAAAATAGAAATGGAAGGAAAACTTCCAAACTCATTTTATGAAGCCACCATTACCTTGATTCCCAAACCAGAAAAAGACCCCATCAAAAAGGAGAATTACAGACCAATATCCTTGATGAACATGGATGCAAAAATTCTCACCAAAGTACTAGCCAATAGGATCCAACAGTACATTAAAAGGATTATTCACCATGACCAAGTGGGATTTATCCCTGGGCTGCAAGGTTGGTTCAACATCCACAAATCAATCAACGTGATACAATATATTAACAAAAGAAAGAACAAGAATCATATGATCCTCTCAAAAGATGCAGAAAGAGCATTTGACAAAGTACAGCATCCTTTCTTGGTCAAAACTCTTCAGAGTATAGGGATAGAGGGCACATACCTCAATATCATAAAAGCCATCTATGAAAAACCTACAGCGAATATCATTCTCAATGGGGAAAAACTTAGAGCTTTCCCTCTAAGGTCAGGAACGCAGCAGGGATGTCCACTATCACCACTGCTATTCAACAAAGTATCAGAAGTCCTAGCCACAGCGATCAGACAACAAAAAGAAATCAAAGGCATCCAAATCGGCAAGGAGGAAGTCAAACTCTCACTCTTTGCAGATGATATGATACTTTATGTGGGAAACCCAAAAGACTCCTCCCCAAAACTGCTAGACCTCATACAGGAATTCAGTAAAGTGGCAGGATATAAAATCAATGCACAGAAATCAGTGGCATTCCTATACACCAACAACAAGACAGAAGAGAGAGAAATTAAGGAGTCAATCCCATTTACAATTGCACCCCAAACCATAAGATACCTAGGAATAAACCTAACCAAAGAGGCAAAGGATCTGTTCTCAGAAAACTATAAAATACTCATGAAAGAAATTGAGGAAGACACAAATGGAAAAACGTTCCATGCTCATGGATTGGAAGAACAAACATTGTGAAGATGTCAATGCTACCTAGAGCAATCTACACATTCAATGCAATCCCCATCAAAATACCATCCACTTTTTTCAAAGAAATGGAACAAATAATCTTAAAATTTGTATGGAACCAGAAAAGACCCCGAATAGCCTGATGAATGTTGAAAAAGAAAAGCAAAGCTGGCGGCATCAAAATTCCGGACTTCCAACTCTCTTACAAAGCTGTCATCATCAAGACAGTATGGTACTGGCACAAAAACAGACACATAGATCAATGGAACAGAATCGAGAGCCCAGAAAGGGACCCTCAACTCTATGGTCAACTCATCTTTGACAAAGCAGGAAAGAATGTCCAATGGAAAAAAGACAGTCTCTTCAACAAATGGTGTTGCAAAAATTGGACAGCCATACACAGAAGAATGAAACTGGACCATTCCCTTACACCACACACAAAAATAGACTTCAAATGGTTGAAAGACCTAAACGTGAGACAGGAGTCCTTCAAAATCCTAAAGGAGAACACAGGCAGCAACCTCTTCGACCTCAGCCGTAACAACTTCTTCCTAGAAACATCGCCAAAGGCAAGGGAAGCAAGGGCAAAATGAACTATTGGGATTCCATCAAGATAAAAAGCTTTTGCACAGCAAAAGAAACAGTCCAGAAAACCAAAAGACAACCGACAGATTGGGAAAAAATATTTGCAAATGACATATCAGATAAAGGGCTAGTATCCAAAATCTATAAAGAACTTATCAAACTCAACACCCAAAGAACAAATAATCCAATCAAGGAATGGGCAGAACACATGAACAGACATTTTCCCAAAGAAGACATCCAAATGGTCAACAGACACATGAAAAAGTGCTCAACATCGCTCAGCATCAGGGAAATCCAAATCAAAACCTCCATGAGATATCACCTCACACCAGTCAGAATGGCTAAAATTAACAAGTCAGGAAATGACAGATGTTAGTGGGGATGTGGAGAAAGGGGGACCCCCCCCTACACTGTTGGTGGGAATGCAAGCTGTTGCAGCCACTCTGGATAACAGTATGGAGGTTCCTCAAAAAGTTGAAAATAGAGCTACCATACGATCCAGCAATTGCACTACTGGGTATTTACCCCAAAGATACAAATGTAGGGATCCGAAGGGGTACTTGCACCCCAATGTTTATAGCAGCAATGTCCACAGTAGCCAAACTGGAAAGAGCCAATATGTCCATCGACAGATGAATGGATAAAGAAGACATGGTATATATACACAATGGAATATTATGCAGCCATCAAAAGGAATGAGATCTTGCCATTTGCAACGACGTGGATGGAACTGGAGGGTGTTATGCTGAGTGAAATAAGCCAATCAGAGAAAGACATGTATCATATGACCTCAATGATATGAGGAATTCTTAATCTCAGGAAACAAACTGAGGGTTGCTGGAGTGGTGGCGGGGTGGGAGGGATGGGGTGGCTGGGTGATAGACATTGGGGAGGGTATGTGCTATGGTGAGCGCTGTGAATTGTGCAAGACTGTTGAGTCGCAGATCTGTACCTCTGAAACAAATAATGCAATATATGTTTAAAAAAAGAAGAAGAAGAAGATAGCAGGAGGGCAAGAATGAAGGGAGGAAAATCGGAGGGGCAGATGAACTAGGAGAGAGGATGGACTCTGAAAAACAAACTGAGGGTTCTAGAGGGGAGGGGGTTGGGCGGATGGGTTAGCCTGGTGATGGGTATTAAAGAGGGCATGTTCTGCGTGAAGCACTGGGTATTATGCACAAACAATGAATCATGGAACCCTACATCAAAAACTAATGATGTAGAGTGATTAACATAACAATAAAAAATTTAAAGAGAAAAAAATAAATAAAATTATTATTTTCCTTCATTGAAAAAAAAGCTTATATATTCTATAGGTAATAAAATGGTACTGACTCTATAAGGTAAAAAAGTATAGGGTAAAAAAGTACAAAGTATTTATTAGTTGGATTAAGTAGAGACTTTTAAAGTGGAGAAACACTAGAGAAAGCCCTGGGGAATAGACAAAATTTGACCTTAAATGGAGGGTTGGTGGGGTTTGAACTTGTATTATTTGAATGTACTATGTGAAGAATTAAAAAAAAAAAAAACGTGGGGAAGACTAGGGATAGGTACACAGAACATCAGTTGACTTGGTCCAATGTACAGACTAGAGGAAAATAAAAGATTAAGGTGGGAGAGATTGTCTATGATTTGGATGGTCAACGGCCTTATGTGGCAGTTTGAGAGTCTGAGGCTCTACCCAATGATCAGCGGAGACCTACCGAGGACTGATGAACTGAGTCATGTCCAAGATAGACTCATTCAGTAATAGTATTTAGGATGGATTCAAATAGGGAGATTGGAGTTAGGCAGTCTGAATTTGCATTGAAAGTGTGCCAGAAGAGAAGCACAATGGGCAAAAGGCACTGGCTCAGTGGTGAAGAGAGATCAGAGAGCAGGTGGTTTCACACATGCTGAATTCATGTACCACCACCAAGTACTTCAATGAAGAGGACCTGATTTTCAGATCCTTTGAATACCCATCGTTATGCCAAAAATACTATATGTAATGAAACTTTTTTAAAAGTTATTTTCCTAATTTCACTAAGCTCTATATTATACTTAAGAATTACTTTCATGCTCTAAACAAGTATTTTTCAACCTGGGCTATACATTTAAATCTCCTGAGGTGTTCTTAAAACTGAGAAAGCCTGGAGAACCATTCTATACGTGCTTGGGATAGGGCCCGGGAATCTGTATTTGCAATGTTCCAGAGCCCATTCAGATGCATATCCTAGCAAAACTGGACGATAGTGCTCACTTTGTAAGCTTATACTCCCATGTGGAAAGTGTTCCTGTATTATGTGCTGCCTGTGTCTGCAGAAAGGGACAGTAATTAATGCAATCACAGATACTTAAGTTGGGTGATTCATAGAACATTTATAATTTTTATGAGATTCCTTAAAACAGCTTCTGGTTATGCATTTTGAGATGCTTTTTTTCCTTTCTTTACTAGTTAGTGACTAGCATTATTCTTGAAAATCCATTATTAAATGCTTATTTTTGAGTTATTGTTTTAAAATCTCACTATCATTTGATTGATTGGAGTTAGAACATGCTTCTTAGTGTCCATCCAAAGCAGGTTTTTTGGTTTTCAGTGTGTATATTGAACAGTGTTCTAAGAAGGGGAGCAGAGAGCACTCTGAAAATGGTTGTCATACTACTGAATTGGAATCTCAGTCAATTGTGTCTAAAAATATTAAATTTTAAACACAATCAAAAATATTTATTCTGAAGAAAAAATATTCAAAAATAATCTACAATCAACCATTTCATATTTCTGTGATATATAGGCTATTTCATTTTGCCTTCTGGTTCCTGTTCATGTATGTATAGTTGCACAGGTATTATGTAGATCTTCAATAAAATTTCCTTCTTTCTCATGAATTAGATTAGTTGCTGTTATGTCACTAAGATTTTTCAGCATTTTATTGTATTTGATTTCATAATAACATTTTAATGAGTGTGTAATACTTCATCAAATGTATACACCATAATTAACAGATAATTTCCCCCATCAGTAGAAATTTGGGTGGTTGTTTTTGTTGATAAATAATGCTGCCGTGAACATATAGTCTCTTTTCCTTTTCAATTATTTATTAAACAGTGATTTATAGTACTTATTGTTGGGGAGAGATTCAGATGTAAATAAACTATCTGGCTTCAGGGAGCTGACAGTCTCATAGGAAATTATATGAACCATAAAATGATATCATAATAGATGAATATACAAATATGAAAACACAATGGAGGAAAACTTAATCATTATACGTGGATCAAAGACAGTTGACAGGAAGAAATAACACTTGCATTCAGTCCTAAAAGATAAAGAAGGGTTTAGTAGGGAAAACAAGGTAGGTGGGGAGCCCATTCTGAAGAAACTAAATAAGACTTTTGTGGAAGTTTGAAGCTTATGGAAAGGAATAAGAGGTTAAACTGGTAGGAGCAGATTGTTTGGTATCATGGTAGTTTAGAATGGTAGATAATGCATGTGAAAAGAGAGGAAAGATCTTAATCTTCCATATTTTTTCTTTATAATAAAATGCAAATAGTAATACTCTGGAGTCAAAAGGAAAGAACAATTTTTATAGCTCTAGATATGTATTGCTAAGTACTTTGGAAAAGTTGTGCCCAAGCACACAAGATTCACCAGCATATCATAGGTGTTACAAATATAATTAGCAACTTAGGTGTACTGCATAATGCTTTGGTTAATGTCACATGGTTAAGTTTTTATTGTGAAATATACACACTGAGAAGTACATACTATCTATAGCAGAGTAAAATAATAAGAATTGAGTACACATGTATCATCCAACACTGAACTTAATAAATAAAAGTTTTCCAGTGAATTAGAAGCCCTTCCATCTTATCTCATCCTCTTTACCATTCCGTCACAGGGGTAACTACTTCCTTAAATGCAGTATTATTTTTTTTATCTTTCTATAGAGTTCTAATACGTATGTATATAATTCTAAATAATATTGTGTGAAATTTATTCCATTTTAAACTTTGCATACGTAGAATCGCATGTTAAATATTCCCTTGACCAGCTATTTTGGCTAAACATTTTATTCTTGAGATCTGTGTTGTGACTGCTTTGCTTTAGTTCATTTCTTTTCACTGCTTTATAATGCCATATGAATGGAATATATACCACAATTTATTTATTTACTTCCGTATCTTTTCTATCGTTGATGATCTTTTGCATCATTATTTTGCATCATTATTACTGTTTTGAACATTCCATACATGACTCCTGGTGGCCAATCTCTCTGGGATATATATCTAGGTATAAAAAGGCCAGGTGTAGGTATGTGCATCTTCAGCTTTACTAGGTGATGTCATACCCTTTCCAATATAACTGTGACGGTTAACACTCCCACCACCAATTGTGGAACTTTCACTGTTCTATTGCTCCACATCCTCATCACTACATTTTCATTTGGGTTACTCCAGTGCATATTCAATAATGTGTCATTGTGATTTCATTTTGGATTTCCTTGATTTTGAGTAGTATTGAAAAGCATCAGTGTTTTTGAACCATTTATGTTCCCTATCCTAGTCACTACTACCGCATTGTACCCTTTGCCATTTTTTTTTTCTGTTGGAATTTTGGAGTTTTATAAAAATACACTTTATATATAATTGGCTTATTATGTTTCAAGTTATCCCAATTTGTTGCTTGTCTTTTTTCTTTATATGTTTCCAATGGGCATTAAAAAGAGAACTTTGTGCAATCATCTTATGTGAGACAGAAGGACATGCTTCAGAATTGAGATAGTAAAGTAGATTTTTGTAGGGAGAGAAGAAGCAGGTCCTGATCATTTTGTTTGAACCCTGAGGCATGGTGTGCCTAAATACTGTCCCTGGAATATCCAGATTCTAGTAGACTCCATTTTTTATTCAAGCCCATCCAGGTGAGGTTTTCTTTTAATTGCAACTTATATTGTTTTTAATGAACAGTGATATCTATTAGCTAGGATTTTACTTACATTACTGTATATCACCAAGTTCGAATTACTATACAGTTGTTAAATAAAAACCCAACTAACTTTCATTTGTCTCATTTCAAAATCTGGTGATTTTTCTCTGCACAATCCCTCAGGATTCTTCATTATTTTTCCAAGCATGTTTCTTAGTTGCCTTGAATGTAGGCAACTCTTGAATGTAGGTCTTTGTGAACCAGAACAAACTTCTCCCTTAGGGATGCTGAGAGGTAAAAAAAAAAAAAATGCATTTCACATTTCTGCTCTGAAGGACATTTTCTTCAAGATGAATTGGTAACCTTCAAATATTGGATGACTGACTTTCCCGTCTAATTTAGAAAAGAATGACTTCAAATCCTATGAAAAAGACATCGCCTACCAAAAGACTCCTCTGGTGGGCCAGTCTCTCCCCTTGGACCCTGGATCTCAATCCTCCTCGCCTTGTCAAGGGCTTTGTTCCTTCATTTGTTTTTTCTCTTCTGTCCCAGTAGTCTCTGTTCTATTGTTCTATTGTTTTAACAATAGAATAAACAAGGAAACATGCTTTAGAATCTCTCATTAAGAAAAAAACAAAAACTAACAAGCAAAACAAAACAAAGTCCCCTTTCTCCTCATGTCCCTCTGGCTATATTCCCACTTCTTTGCTCCCCTTTCAAAACAGTTTCCTATGCATGATGTTTCCAATTCTTTCCCTGTCAGTCAAATCCTTATCACTCCACTGAAAGTGTTCTTGTCCAGGGTCACTTTTCTGTCTTTGTCCAACCTGACCTCTTCAGTTTCTCCTTTATGAAGGATGTTCTTCTCTTGGCGAACATGACACCCTACCCTCTTCCTGGCTTTCATTTGACTCATTTCCTTGACTCATTTCTCTTCTTTTACTATTTGCCTAATAGAGGAACTGCATCACAGAATAATATAGAGGCTTACCTATCTTCATTTTTACCCCTAAGGCGATCCATTTCTTACCATACCTTTGATGGTATCTGCATGATCACAACTGCAAGAGTCTTATCTCCAGCTGAGATTTCTCCACTATACTTAAGGTACAGGTTATAGACTTGTCTACTGCATGTCTATATTTGGATATTTCAAGGCCATTTCAAATTTAACATGAGCCAAAACATCTCATTTTGGAACTTTTCCAGGAAACACTTTCTCCCTTATTCTTCCTCATCTCTTTAAGAGTGCCATTATTACTCACTTGACCAAATCACAAACCTGAAATACATCCTCAGTTCTTCTCCTTACCTCCTTCACAAAATCAAATTTATTGACAAGTCATGAATGTCTCCATAAAATATGCCTTGCACTTGCTCTTTCTTCTTGACATGCACTTCTACAATCATATTTTCAGAAACAATCATATTTCATCAAGACAATTTCTATAGCTTCCTAATTGGTCTTTCACATTTACTTCACTATGTTTCATTTTCTTCATAACAACCAGACTGATATTTTTTCCAACAGAAGTAAAACCATATCATTTCCCAGTTGGAAAACTATCAGTGACTCCCATTTTAGAAGAAGACTCAAACTCCTTTTCTTGGCTCTGCCTGATCTTGTCCTGATCTCTATTCTGACTTCATGATAGTTTCGCCCTCTTTTGGTCTTGTCCTTTCTGACTTCAGAGACTGAATTTTCCAGATCCTCTGCCTGAATTCTAGCGCCATTACACCATACTTCATTCTTACAAGACTGGCTCTTTCTCATCCTTCAGGTTTCATCAAAACTGACAACCGCTTCATCTCAAGTAGTTCACCTGAGCATGCGATTTTTCTGTCACCCTCCTTTCTTATATTAATGATAGCACTTGCCACAAGTCTAGAATTATTCATATGTTTGACTAGTGCATTGTAAATACTTAATAAATATTTGTCGAGTGAATTAAAGGCAATGATTTACTAGAATTGAGAAAAAAGTAGATGTATATATGGAAATTATCAGTTTCACATTGTCATGAATTTCTTTGCAAAGCTGTGACTTCTTTGCACTGGCACTATTTACCCAGGTCTATAGAGCATAACCTGGAAGGGTGCTGTAAGGTGCTTGCCTCTATTTTGTAGGAAGTTGGACTAATTTTCCAATAAAGTTAAAGTTTGTATGAACTAACCTACATAATTAAAATACTAACAAAAATGTTTAAATGACAAATCATATTGCTCAAAAAGTAGATAAGCATGAAAAGTAAGCAAATAAGGAAAATTTTACTTGGCAATAATTTTTACACCTGTTGTGAACCTCCAAATCTCATTTCATTCTCTGGAAACCAGTTGGTACTAAGGTGGTCCCAGTGCCAGGTGCCTGAAGCCAGGGGCGATGAATTGGCACTCCCCAGTCAAGAGGCTAATGGGCAACTACAGAAATTCAGGTTTATCTTCCTAAACTTTTCTCTTCTTTCAACATTTTCCTTAGAAATTTTTGCTGATATATTTCAGAGTCTGGCTGCAAATTTCTTGACATCTGGCACTTATTTAAGCTTTTTATATTTGTGTGTGGTTTTTCTTTTTAATTTATTCCAATTCCTCAAATAAGAAGGTGAACTTCAAAATTACAAAACATGATGATCTGATAAAAGAAAATAGAAGTGTTTATGATTTTGAGGTTATTTTGGGTCTACATCTGGAGTAAGTCTAGAAATGGTATAGTTTGTAAGCTAGTTTAAAGAATATTGGAATGTAGTGAAAATGTTCCATGAATCACCAAACTTGGATGCTCATTTTGTTAACCACAGTGACACTCACCTTAATAAATGGCTGAAGGGCCAAGGATCCATGATACCATTCTTATCTTTATGAGTAAACACAAATTTGGAGAATTGTCATACAGGAATCATGAAAATTCATTACAAAGAAACAAACTAGGACATTCTTAACAATACCATGTATTGATACAAAACACGTGAAAGACACATGGCTAGGGCTAATTAGGCACATACAATAGCTGAGAAAAATAAATATCCAAAGTTGTTATTCATTGTACCAGGAAGTTCCAAATTTGTGAACTAAGTTATTTATTCTAGTTCTCGAAGTCCACTGCCAGATAATGAGAAGCTCCAGAAATATGCCTTATTCATATTTACATCATGGATATATGACAAAGCTTTTTGGCATACAGTAACAATTTTTGGAATTGAAGAAATATTATTTGTCTAACCTTCATTTTTTCATCAAATAATTAAATTTTACAGTCACTACTTTTAGCTTGAGTGATAATGGCTACCATTTCTGCTTTTTGGTTTTGGATTGTGTCCTTTTGGGAAGAGGCTATATGAAATTCTATAAAGAAGTGAGCATATATCTGACAGACTCTTTTCTTGCCCTAAATGTACTTTTGTTTATATTGCAAATATGCTAGTCTCTACTTCCATTTGTTTGTTTGTTTTAGGAATGATAGTATGATAAAAATATAGTATATGTAAATGTAAACATAGATCTGTTTTAAATAAATGTTATTGTAAATTTCAGACAAAGGAAATGGCATATCTAAAGAATTTTCTGATGATAGAGCTTTAAGCAGATGTTAAAGTTCTAACAAATCTAAAATTTAGGAGCATCTTTTACTCTTGTTATTAACCCCATAAATTATGTTAGAGATTGGGGTAAGAAGACAACAAAATTATCCAAAATCTTGATACACTCCCTATGAATGCACATAAGTATATATTAAGATAGGAAGAAGAAATAAGAGCCACAATGAAGCTGTTTTTAACTAAAGCATAAATGTACATCAAGAAGTAAAACAACAATGTGGTGATTTTTAGGGATGCTGCATGGCAAGTAGGCAACAAAGCAAATTGCAACAAGGCAAATTCCTATTAAAACGTAAACTGCCACTTAAGGACTCTGCCTGATCCATGTATGGTATTTTTTTGTTGCTGTCATTTTGCTTTTTACTTTTTCTATAATGGGACAATATTCTCTCTGTCCATGCTTATCACTGAAATGAAGGAAGATTAGAAGGCTTCTAAACTTAAGAAGGGGGTGGGAGAAGTTTGTTATTTAGATCAGGGAGATATAATCAGATTTAAATTATTGAGTAATAGATAATAGCTGAGATTTACTGTGAGCTATTGCAAATTATCACCAGGTGTTTCTACTTTTAAAGTTATTCTAGATTTTATCTTAAATGTGATATGCAAATAATGGTAGGGATTTATTATTATTACTATTATCATAATAGAAATATTGGTGCAGACTAATTTAAATACATGCTATTTAATGATCTCACAGATATTTCTGCTCATTAGAAACCTAACTGCCCCCAACCAGCACGAATAGTGTCTCTCTTCATCCGGTGGCAATGAATGGAACAATTAACACAGTCCTGAAAATGACACAGATTTTAGGAAGCTGATTTTATTCAAGAAAGCATAAGAAATGTCTGTCATTATAAACAATGCTTTAATTGAGGAATCTGTTGTATTTTTATTATTATTTTTTATTTATTCATTAGAGACACAGAGATACAGAGAGAGAGAGAGAGAGAGCACGCATGAGCAGGGGGAGAAACAGAGATAGGGGGAGAAGCAAACTCCCCACGGAGCAGGGAGCCCGATGCGGGGCTCGATCCAAGGACTCTGGGATCATGACCAGAGCTGAAGGCAGATGCTTAACCATCTGAGCCACCCAGGCGCCCCTGTATTTTTATTATTAAAAATGAAGCTATTTAAAGTTGTCAACTCAATTAGAAAAAATTCTGTTTACAACAGAAGATATTATAGGTGGTAGCTTATAAGGAAGAGGTCATAAGAAACCACTGTTAGTTCTAAATGAGATGTAACTGCACCTTCTGTCCATCTGATACAGCATACAAGTTCTGCCCAGGTATAGGTTAAGCATGTGTTTTGGCCTTAACCTTACGTATTCTGATCCAACAGTTACAGGTAAAACCTGGAAATTTACACAAGTGCTCGATGGGCTTCTGATTTTGGTTCTTGAAGGAAACCATATTGAGAAGAATAGATTTAAAATACCCTCCCCATCATCAAAGACCTGGTAGATGTCTCCATAAGAACTTCTTCTTGCTCTACTGAATTTTTCCCCTTATCCCATGTGTTCATCTTTACACTCTGAAATGTTTGCAGATCACCTTCACAAGTAAACACTTCTTCCCAGTGCTCACTACCTGTCCTTTATTGCCTTAGCACATTGAACTATATTTATTTTATTTTATATTGTTCTCAACTAGGTTGTAAGCATTTTGAGGTCAGGGGCTGGAACTCTTGTTTTCTTTTTATGTATTTTTTTTAAATCCTTGGTGCAAAGGATACTGTCTAGTATATTTGAAGCACTCTATACATATTTATATGTATATATTACATGTACATACTGAAATGAGTGGATAAAAATAATTAACCATCTAGGGTTATCTCTGTATAAATGGCACTGGCTTTGAAAGAATATGAAACACATGGAAAACATCATTTTGTAGGATCTGTGTTCTTCCCCTATGCCCTATTTCATCATCATTTTGCATTCTCTGTGTAATTTTTAAGAACATAAGTCTTGGCAGGGGTGCCTGGGTGGCTCAGTCATTAAACGTCTGCCTTCTGCTCAGGTCGTGATCTCAGGGTCCTGGGATTGAGCCCCTCATTGGGCTCCCTGCTCAGCGGGAAGCCTGCTTCTCCCTTTCCCTCTCCCTTTCCCCCTGCTTGTGTTCCCTCTCTCTCGCTGTGTCTCTCTCTGTCAAATAGATGGATAAAATCTCAAAAAAAAAAAAAAAGAACATAAGTCTTGGCAGATATCCTGGTTTATAACTTAAGTAGCAAGTGTCTGAGAGTCCAGAGTCATTAGTATCTATTGTGTATATCTATATTTAGTATCATAAAATCTAATGGAATCCCAAATTACTGATCATAAGAAATGGCTGATTTTTAAATACTGAAAGTAAAACATCATGCTAAGTGCTTTAATTATTTTTTCCTTGAAATGGATGGTTTTATTATATCTGACACTATTAAGAAAAATGAATTCTTTGGGGAACTAAAATCTGAAAAAACTGCACATTTTAAGTGCTTTCTCTTTGGGTGAAGATTTATTTTATTTTAATGTGGGACCACTTAGTGAGTGAGAAGGTTGTAAAAGACTTTTGTGTGCACATTAAAATTTTACATGCTCTGTGTTCTTAATATTTTATAATGTATATCATTATATATTTCCTGAAAAAGCAGAGGATCCCTCAGAATGGAAGTAATAATACTTAAAATTGCTATTTGTGTGTACCTACTGTGTGACCAACACTCCCATGCCTGATTTATGTAATATATTTGGAAGAGTTCAATGGGGTATGGTTTTTCTTGGTGGGTGGCTTTCTTATTGAAGAAGAGACTTTAAAGTTTGAATAGACCTTCTAAATAGCACCTGCTTGAGTTCTTTAACTAATACTCCTTAAGAGGGTATATTTGTATTCATCTGATTTTTAAGAAAGACCTATGATCATGAGAGCTATGCTTGATTGAACATATAAAATGACAATGGGACATAACTTTTGAAATTGTAACTGCTTTGAAAAATCTAAGGAGAGTGGTCACTACAACAGTCTGGGTTTTCTCTTGATATTAAGAAGCTATGTGCCTATGTAATCCCACGTACGTTGTTGGCTGGAAACATGTTACCTTTTCAACTGGAAACACTTAGGCAAAACCCCTGCTGTTAGTCAATAGGATGTGTAATCTCAACCTGGTTTAAGGAAATCTTTCTGAGGGAGACCTTCTTGTCATGGAAATACATGGTAGGTTGAGTGAAAGTAGGTTCAAGGTCAGATTTCATACTTAATAAAATAGATGACTTTGTATTTCCATTTTCCCTTGAGGATCCAAGGCAGAGGATCCATTTTTAAGTACATCAAATATGAAATATTTTGCAATAATTTCTCTTGCATTCAGAATGTATTTGGCTTTATCTTGTATCACTTGAGTTAATATAATCCCAAGATGCAGCCTCTCTCAAAACTTCACCTACACATTTCTTTCCCAGTTTGAAAACAAAAGAGTTTCTGCTCCACAATTTTCTCTTTTCTTGTTACTCAAAATGAGTAACTATTGCCAATAGCTACTGAAAAAAAAAAGATTTGGATGAAAGATTATATTTGCAAAAATGTGACTAAGTTAAAAGGATGCATGCTGAATTCTACATTGCTATTAAAGGTATATTCCAGTAGAGCTTTAAATTCTAGGAAAAAGGATTTTCTGTAGAAAGTATGTATTTTGGAATAAAAGCTTAGATTCAAATACTATTCTTGTACTCGTAGCTGGAGGACTTGGGAAGGTCTACTTCTCTGAGTTTCAATTTCCTAATTTGTGATATTTATAAAATAAAATTATATCTACTTCAAATAGTTGCTATAGATGTAAAATGAGCCAAGAGATTTAAGCACATACTCCAGTGTCTGGCAGACTTTAGCAACCTCGGATATGTTAGTTTACATTTCTTCCAGCCTGGACTGAGCGTCTTACTGGTACTGGCTTTGAGAAAAACAAAACAAAACAAAACACCACGTCAACATTTAATCAAATATACACCTCTGTGCTTTAAAGCTTTCACAAGTGTGTATAATCAGTTAAACAGAACAACACAGTAACCAGTCATACAACAGATGTGTTTCATTCAATACATTTCCATCATAGCATCAAAAACAAATTCCCCTCCCCCACTCCTTCACCATTACTGTGTGTCTGTGTCTGTAGGGGTGTGTGTGTGTGTGTGTGTGTGTGTGTGTGTGTGTGTGTGTGTGTGTGTGTGTTCATGGCAGTAGCAAAACTGAATTGTGTGGAACATCTTCATTAGAATCATTGAATTCTGAAGGATTTTTTAAAGAAACATATACGTGTGTTTTAAATTTATATATATATATGTGTATATATATTGTTTTGTTTTTTGAGAGAGAGAGGGAGAAAGAGAGCATGCATGAGTTGGGTGGGTTGGGCATGGGGAGAGGGAGAGTGAGAATTATATATATATATATATATATATACATATATATGTTTTAAAGAGACTGTTGCTTGAGTATGTTTGAAAAAATTATCAGGGAAATATTATATAATAATAATATAGATAGATAATATAATCTATATCTATACATCCATCCATCAGTCTTTGTCTGATCCTCTGTTGGGATCTAAATCTCAGGTTTTGTTGTCTCCAATCAAAATATCTATGTGTTGTAGAAATCTCAGGCAAGAGATTTTTCAGAAAAACACCCAGAATGGGTAAAAGACGTGGACCTGTGGGAACTCAAATACAAAACTGCCTGCTAGATATTCCTCCATTGTCCAGGGCTCACATCGGGTGTGGGATGATACTAAGGATGAGTTCCATGTGCTGAAAAGGTGGAGGGTTCCAACCTCTATCTACACATGGGAAACTGGGTTCTTGTTTCCTCCCAAGCATGAAATGCATTTGGCTTCTGTTTCTTGACTGGCATTGAAAATTGGGCCAAATCATCTCTGTGTGGTCCTGACTTTCCATAGATCCTTTGGGTTTTTCTCTCTGTATTACTCAGAAATCATGCTCATGACTTTGAGGATAGGCATTTCTCTATCTATTTCAAATTTTAAAATATATTTTATCTATCATGTCTATATGTCTTGAATGGAGGGTTAGATTTTATATTGCTTACAATTTCCATTTTGTAATTTTCTTTTTTTAAAGGAAAAATTCCTGAGCCATTATTAATGTGTATTATTTCTTAGTTATAAATATAGTGTGTGTTAGTTATAAAAATAAAAACATTTGTGAATTACATTTTCTTAACATATTTCCTAGAAAATAGGATACTTTGAATGGCTTTAAAATGTAGTGCTACAATGCTAGCAGAAATCTTTCAACCAAATAATGCAAAGACATTTAAAAAGCAATTGTATATTAACTATTTTCTTCCATTCTTTTAATCAATCTGGGCACGTTTTGAGTTTGTTCTGATGGTCACTGATGCCTCATATTCCATTATTCAGGCCAATTTTGTAGCAATATTGACTGACAAATTACACATTTTGATATGTTATTAATATTTACAGAGCACCCATCCCAGGTTTATCACTAATGTCACCTTGAGTGGAAGAATGATGCTCAAACATTATTTAAATTTATGGCAACAAGCAAAAGCAATTATTATTATTATTTTTAGTTTAGAAATTGATTCAAAGAGCTCCTCTCAAATGGCTATTGCAAAGAATATTCATAACCCTGGATGGATGTCACCTTTTTTAAGAAGAAAAGGAGTTTAAGAAAGCTAGTAACCACAACCACAATTAAAGCAGAAGCCCTAGGAGAAAATGCTACTCATTCTCATCTTGCTTTTCTGGAAATGAACTTGTATTCCCACGATTCTTAAAAGACCGAGGGAGAGGAACATTGCTTTCTAAGTTACCCCAAACCTGGGAACATAGTGGCTGGGGCTGGCTATCTTTGCAGAAACACAAAGAAAAGAAGGAGGACACAGAACTTTCCAATGACCTACAGCAACTGTAGTTCATCTGCTGCTCTTCTCTTCAAGATGACCCTGACAGAAAGGGAAAAACAAAACATAGGCCTTCTTTCTTCTTGCTGAGAATTTCAGATGTGCACATTGCCCTACAGCCAAGGACTGTATTTCACAAACTCCATTGCAGATAAGTGTGGCCACACAATTAAATTTTGGTCAAGGCAGAATGAGAGCACGGGCTTCATTTTGACTAAGTCATGTCCTTACGAAGGAAGAGTGTGTCCTCCCCTTATAACTTTTCCCTTCTTGCCAGAAATGTGCTTTCATAATGGTGGGAGCTGGATCTGTCATCCTGGAATATGAGAGAGAAGTTTTAAGGTCCCCAGAGAAACAAGATAAAAAATAGCTTCGATCTCTTACAACACAGACCCATGGCACCAGTCTTGTTGTGACAACCTGGACTTTTGTATTAGAGATAATGAAATATCTATCTTGTGTGAAGCACTGTATTTTAGTGCCACTCTGTTTTAGTACCTTAACCTATACCCTAATTAATATGCATCACAGACTAGGATAATACCAGTCTGCAAAAGTTAATACCAGCTATAAAATGTATAATATATAAAACACTTGAAATCAATGACAAAAGATATCCCACTGTTGAAAAATGTACAAATATTACGAACAGGCAACTCATAGCAAAGGAACCTTGAAAAGCAGCTACACATATGAAAAGTCATTCAACATCCTTAATAACAAGGGTTGTAAATTAAAACAACAGTGATGGTTTTTCAGTAGTCAAATTTTCAATCAATAACATTTTTGAAAATAGCAAGTTTTTGGAAGGGAAATTGGTACTTTCATAAATTGTTTTGGGGAGTGTAAAGTGTTGCAACCACTTTGGAAAGCAATTTTGCACTGTCTAGTAACATTAAAAATATACATACTCCATGTCTCAATAATTTCCATTTTTGGATAAGTGCATCCCCTACTGCATGGTTTATTGTAGCCAAAAAATCTGGAAATAACTTAAATGCTGATTAGACATAAACAGATATTACAATGTGGGCTATTTATAGTATGGAATAGACCCAAACTCACACATAACACACACATACATAGTGAAACAATGAAACTGAGAGATAAAAACAAGCTGATATGGATAAATAGGTACAGCACTACTTATCACCACTGTTTAAGCACATATACAAAATAGGCCATATTATATGTATAATAAAGACTAGAAAGATCTTAAATCTATGGTATCTGTTACCTCTGAGAAGGAGCATAGGTAATGGAATTGACCGTGAGAGGAAAAACAAGATTATCTCCAAAGATATATTTTTAATTAAATACATGAAATAAATTAAAAAAAAAGACAGAAATGTAAACAGCCACCAATTTAGGGTGTTGGAAACATGAGTGTTTGTTATAAAATTATTTCTAGTTTTCTGACTTTTTTTCCCTAAAAATAGCACTGAAAAGTTTTGATAAATATTATAAAACCATTGTTAGAGGCTCCCACATTTTATTTTGGAAAATTATATATCACTTTGATAAACATTGAAAATTAAAGGCACTGTTTTGTGAGATTTATACACACTGGGGTAGACAGAATTTTCTAGAACCAAGTTATTCAAAGTTCTGAATATTCATATGTTCTAGTTTTTGCCTCATGCCCAGAAGAAACCTAACTTTCAACATGTGAACAGACTCAGCTTATGATTTTTTTTTTTTTTTTTGCGCCCAGGACATTCCAAAATATTTTTCATATTCTTTAGCTTTCCCTCCTGGAAACTCCACCATTTCTTTTATTTTTTTTTAAACAGTATACAATATTTCTTTATTAACATATAATGTATTATTTGTTTCAGGGGTACAGGTCTGTGATTCATCAGTCTTAGGCAATTCACAGCGCTCACCATAGCACATACCCTCCCCAACGCCCATCACGCAGCCACCCCATCCCTCCCTCCCACCTTCGCTCATTATTTTTAAAATTGACTCCATCCTCAAAGTGAAAAAGGTACTTTTCTCTGACTACTCAGTATAACAAGACACGGTGATCCACTGAAATGATTTTGTATGCAGGGAGAGAGGATTCAAAATTATATTTTGTATAAGAAATGCCTCCAGAACAATTAATTTCAAAGTGGTGATTAAAGACATCCTGGATGTGGGTATGTGTGATTATGAGGTAGTGAGAAAATTGGAAGTTCTCTGCATATACGATGTTTGTGCTTCTTTTATTTATTTATTTTTTAAGATTTTATTTATTTCTTTGACAGAGAGAGACATAGCGAGAGAGGGAACACAGCAGGGGGAGTGGGAGAGGGAGAAGCAGGCTTCCCGCGGAGCAGGGAGCCCGATGCGGGGCTCGATCCCAGGACCCCGGGATCACGACCTGAGCCGAAGGCAGAGGCTTAATGACTGAGCCACCCAGGTGCCCCTGCACTTCTTTTAGAGACCCAAAGCAGAGACCCAGGAATAATGAGAGCACAGAGTAGCACTGGGTGTCAACCTTGGGTGAGCGTTCAAAATCAGGAGAAGTGGGAGGTAGAGAGGACCCAGGATAGGCGTCAGGAACTAGGCTGGAGAGGAGGCAAGAGAGAGTTCTCCACAGACAAGAGAACTGCCTGTCACATTAAGGAGGTTCAGAGAAGAAACCAAGCAGGTACGAGAGACGGGACGTATGCTGAAGGGCAGTGGAGGTCAAGTTTGTCTATGTAAAGTTGGCTCTGGTCACCCAAGATCAGGCAAGCCAGGTTAAAACTGAAGTTCAGTCCAAGATCAAGGGCCCTGGAAATCTCCAAGCTTGGGAGTGAAGACAGTCACACCGGGGGCTTGGGGACCAAAATGAAAACCTTCGGTGCCTCGATAGTGATTATTTTTCTGTGCTAGTCCCAGGTAGAACTGGAAACTTCTGGTTAAAGGATACACTTAAGAATTGTAACCAACAGCCACAAGAGTCTAGCAAGAATTCCTCAGAAAGAAACCGAGTTTAAGAAAAGCAGATTCAGTAACTTCAGTTGCCACTTTGAATGTCAATCCCGCAGCTTATTTTTCTTTCCTGATAACGGACCTGGTTAAGGAGAAAAAGTGGTACACGTGGAGCTTCTGCTTACCTTTGACTACTAACAACAATTAAAGTGGGCGCTGTTACTGCTGTGTAACTTACAAAGCTGAGACACAGAGACTGCCCCCAGTTTCCCAAGGTCACACAGGGAACTGGGCTTTCAAGCCCAGATCAAAACTCAGGTTTGGAAGGTTTAGAATTCTGTATTCTTTCAATTGCCACTGCCTTCCAAAGAGCCAAGTGCTATTGCACCAAATACCACAGTGAAAATAGGATTCCAGCCACAAATTCTGGTTTCCAGATCCTTGTGTTAGCCACTTGAGAGACTGCTCTGCTCTTTTTGTGAAGGAAGCCTCAAGACAGTGATTTAGAAGATGAAATGGGCAGTACTACTTGTGGGGGGAGGGAAGCACAATTTGACCAAAGACAAGCATGGCTGTATCTGGAAATAAACGCTCTGCTTCAATACCTCCTGACTCTGTGTGGATATTCCCCTGGGAAAACACAGGGGACTATTACATGCAGTACTCAGATTATCAGTAAGTGCTGGGTACAGCTCTGTGGTGGGCGTCTCTCTGAGTTGCTGAAGCAAGAGATAAGCTTGAGGCTCATTCAATTGTGAAATTGGTTAAAGGGGAGAAAACAAATATCACCCCCCCAACCCATACACACGTACATACTCAATGCCAACCATCTTTGTAGGAAAAAGTGATTCTCCTGATATTGAAATTAACCATTTTGTTACTGCCATGGGCTTCTCCCTGTGTTTGTTTGAGAAATATGGAAATAATTTTTGGGGAGATCAAGATACTTCTAAAAGTAAATCATTACTGGCGAGCCAAAGTAAAAAGGAATTACAAATTATAATTGAGAATCTAAGATTCTTATTTTTTTTTATGTATTTGAGAGAGAGAGCGAGCATGAGCAGGGGGAAGGAGCAGAGGGAGAGGGAGAAGCCGACTCCCTGCTGAGCAGGGAGCCGGATGCAGAACTTGATCCCAGGACTCTGAGATCATGACCTGAGCCAAAGGCAGACGCTTAACCTTCTGAGCCACCCAGGGGCCCCTATAATTGAGAATCTAAATAAAGTCTATAGTTTAGCTAATTGTAATGTACTGATGTTTATTTCATCATTTTGACAATGTATCATGGTTGTGAAAGATGTTAGCATTTAAAAAATACAACTGAGGTCATTTGGACAAACAGGGTATATCTTTCTTGAGATTTCCTTAGTATAGGGTCAGAATCCCTAAACTCATGTTTGGAAAATGTGCTCTTTACACCTGAAGGGCTAATGCTTGGGCTAGAACTGATGCACTCTTTGCCCAGGAAGTTTCCACACATTTCCTTGTTTACTAACATAGGACCTCATGCAATAGGAAACTTGCCCTAGCAGAGCTCAGAACACCCAGTTCAATGTACTGATGCCTCAGCAGCTTCCTGAACCTACCTAGCCTTTGGCATTGCACTATGGACCTTAATTGTCAGGAAATGTACATATATATACCCTTACTCTAAAATGTTCTTGGGCTTTCTTAAATGGGATAACATACACAATTTCATACTAATTTCCTACAGTTAAGTCTGCATATTACTTTCTAGGTAATTGACTTTCTTTGTTAGATTTACTATTTGTTAGAGTTTATGATTATTTAGAGTTATTATTTGTTTGAGTCTGACTCTGCTTTTAAGAGAGGAACTACTTAGAGGTGCCTGGGTGGCTCAGTGGGTTAAGCATCCGACTCTGGGATTTGGCTCAGGTCATGATCTCATGGGTCCTGAGATGGAACCCTGCGTCAGGCTCTGCACTCAGCGGGGAGTCTGCTTGAGAATCTCCCTCTGCCCCTCTCCCTGCTCACATCTGCTCTCTCTCTCACTCTCTCATTCTCGATTTCTCTCAAATTAATAAATAGATCTTTAAACAAAGAGGAACTAGTTAAAGAGTTTCAGAAGAAATAAGAGGATTTTAATGAGGATGAAGTAACTCTGGGTTCAATAGGGCTTTTTAAGCATATCTAAATACCTTAGTTTCCTCGAACAATTGTCATTAGAAAGTGGGCCATGGATTTTGGTTTGCCTGGAACAGTCCTGATTTCTATTTGTTAGCCCAGTGCCCTCTTTCACCCACAAAATTGCACCACTTGGGGTGATTAACCAAATTGTCACCTAATTAAATTGAATAACAGCACTTCTTCCTTTTGCCATGAGGAAACAATGACCCCGTAGGATTAGAAAATTGACATGAGTCCCCTCAGATCTCCTAGCACTCAAGCCAGGTCTTAGAATCATCTCTGTAGTTGGCTAGGTCTCTTAATAGTGAATGAGGAGAGGTGATAGATATCAGCATTTCGGTGAACATTTTGTGAAAACCCAAGTATGAGCTGTTCATCTTGGCTTAACACTCAAGCAAGAAAACCAGAGCACCCCTGGATCAAAACTGAACATGTCTTTATGTGATCTGTGTCACCAGGGAGGCATTTCAATCAGTGATGTCACAGACGCATCTGAATGAGAAGCACTTGTCATGTGCTAACTATTTTAATAATATAAATTCTGTTTAACTTACAAGGGACTTTATCACATGGGAGTAGGGGAACTAGCTATTCATAATAGTGAATTAATTGGGAATTGCTTCCTCAAAAGCAGCTGTGTTTGCAGCTTCAGAACACCTCCTCCCCTCCTTGGCTGCCAGTGATAGGAGTTGAGGAGCATAATACGCAGTAAGTGTTCGCAGACACAAAGCAATCTAGTCCTAGGGCTGGATGGGTTCCAGTTCTTATGAACTATCTACAGCAAAGCTGCAGCATTAAATATGACAAAGCTCCTCCGCATACAGCAGCCGTGATAACAGAGGGCGCTTCGCAGCCGACCTTTAGATGAACTTAATTACAATCAGCAAGAGAAAAATGCTAGGCCTTTCATACAACATAATGGAGTTGCTCTAATTTGTTTACCAGTAGTGCCCAGCAAGGGCCTGCTCCCCGCAGAAGGCTTTGGTGTGCAGAGATGAATCCAGGCAACCGCATTTTAGAGAATCTGGCAGATTAGGCCTTGAGGTGTGCATATTACAAATGGAGCAAGAGTCCTGGAAGACAAATCCCTTTTGCAGTCTGCTTGTCACTCTGGGGGTTATTGTCTAACTGGATGTTCTGAATTCATTCAGTACTACTTAGGAAACCATTTAAAATCATCGATGGCAACGGGCAACAAAAGTTTCTGATTATCAGGATCTTGTAGGGATTTTGAGTGACGGATAAGTAATTTTCAAGCTCACAGAATCGACATTTCTTACATAACAACTTAGATTTTTTTTTTTTCCTTTTTACACTAGGAGAGAAGAGCAGAATTTTTTTTCCTGTTTAATATCTACTAGTCTAAAATCAAATTCTAATATAATTTAAATATACATTAATGAAGAAGAAAGTGATTGGAAAATCTAAAATTATTTCTAAAAGTCATAGACTCTATTTCCCCATTCTTCTCTTCTAAGGTAATGTCACACATGTGCACACACACACACACACACACACACACACACACACACACACACATTGTATACCAGAGAACTCTGGCTGCAAGTGCAAGATTAATATTAGGATAGATTTTATGTATTTTTCTTTGTTCACCTTACAACTTGGTTGAAAAAGAGTGCACCACTACCACTGTGAAGTTTACTGATTTTATGGTGGAGGCTTGGTAACTGAATGCAGAAGGAAATGCTTCTCCAGCTAGCAAATGGCAGAAGGATTGAAGTATTCCACATTATATATTTTGTAAGCAAAAGCACCATACTATGAGCCTTTGTGTACTGGTGAATTCTGGCTTGGTCTGAGGGTTGGGTTTGGCCACCTGTACTAGGGTAGTGTGACTCAAACTGTCTGTAGTGAAAAACTTTTTGTTTCTTTAATTTTCATTCTCTCATGTACTGATGAAATGAAAACAAATTGCAAGGGGAAGATTACTTAAAAATTATAACAAGTAAGATAAAATGCAAAATACAAGTCCAATGTTTTAGTTAGTATTATATTTAACAGACATTAACATTACTTTGCCAAATGGCTATAGAAGTTTCTAAATGTTTACTCTCAATTTCTGTGTTTATTGAATCACAAACTGACAACTTCACATAGACCACAATTGATTAGCAGTGCTCTAAGGCACTTTGAATTTAATATTCTCATCTTCTTTCCATGCTCAAGACCAGGGATTGGCAAACTTTTACTGATGGGGTCCAGATAATAAACAGCACTGCTTTACAGGCTATATGGTCCCTGTTGCAACTACTGTACCCTGCAACTGTAGCATGAAAACAGCCATCGACAGTACGTCAACCAATGACCATGGTTGTGTTCCAATAAAACTTTATTTATAAAAGCAGGCTACAGGTCAGATTTGGCCTGTGGACTGTAGTTTGCTGATCCTTGCTTTAGATAGTCTGGACTATATTTCCACATGGCCTAAATATTTTATTTGTGTTTTCAAAAGACATTTTTAAAACAGAGTACTCAACAGCTGTTGCTGTACATTTTAAACACACATTTTGTTTTGGTTTTCACACCTTTTGGAAATGCTACCAATAAAAAGTTAAAATATTTTAAGGATTAAAATTTTCTGGAGGGAAGAAAAAAAACCCAAAAACAAAAAAATACCATGTCAAAGTAGTAGAGAAAGAACCCAAAACCAGAGTCTATAAGATGTAAACTTTCTTGCTTATAGCAGCTGGGAGTTTTCAGTATTAGCCAGTGTGGGTGGAGAGTAGTGGGGTGAGAGGGTCTCTGAATCTTTGCAGACTCAGCACAAATCCCACAACCTCTTTCATTCTGGCCTTCATTATGGCTCTTTAGACTGTTTTTTTAAGTGGAACATTCTATAGGGGAGAGATTGTGGCCCTCTGTGAGACCTACCTTCCTTTGCCCTTTCCCCTAGAAAGTGGCAAACATTACTTCCCCCACAAACTCCTACCATTTATCAGTGGAACAGGGCTGTTTATATGTTCCTTTATCCTCGTAGACTGAGCCCTTGGGGATAGATTCAAGTCTCTCCAAAGACACTTTGTTATTCCCAATGCCTAGCATAGAACTGGAAACACATGGAGAGAGAGATATATATCTATATTATTAATATAGAGAATATTAATTTGTATATAAAATATGTTATTAAATATTATGTAGGTATATTATTATACCATATGATAAAATTACATATATCTTATAATTTTATAATATAAATTTATAAAATATAAAATTATACATGTAATAATATATTATATAGACATATATAATATATATGGACAAAGATCATATCTATGTATATATATACATCTGTGTGTATGTGTGTGTGTTATGTGTCAGTTTTTAATATGTGAAGAGAATAACTTGAAGTGGATAATACCCACGATAGTTGCAAAATGCAACTGGGATTATATATAAGGAAGTGTTTGGAATCTATGAGTAATTACGCAAATGTGCTGCTGGGATAGCCTTCCTTTGTTAGTTCAGCTCTGAAATCTTTCCTCCCATCCCTCCACTTTTGTATTACTTTCTAAAGAAGAATTTTGGTATAAACCCCCTTACTCTAATATTTGTGATGGCTCATTATTCCATAATGCATCCACCCTATGCTGTATTCTAATATTCAGGGCTAGTCCCAACTTTCCCTTTAAGACATAAATCCCAGGGTGCCTGGGTGGCTCCATCGATTAAGCATCCAACTGTTGGTTTCTGCTCAGGTCATGATTTCAGTGTTGTGAGATCGAGCCCTGTGTCAGGCTCTGCATTGGGTGTGGAGCCTGCTTGAGATTCCCTACCTTTGCCCTTCCCCCCATCCTTGCTCTCTCTCTCTCTTAAAAACAAACAAAACAAAACATAAATCCCACTCCTCTCTCAGATGCCCTAGTTTAATAGTGCCTTTAACATTTTCTCCAAATCCACCCAACTTTTCCCTATTTTTTTTTCATCTCTGCTTAGGTGATTCCCTCTACCTGCCATGATCTTGTAAATGTCTATGACTGAAGGTGTCACCTCTGCCTCAAGCCGCTCAGAATCACCTTCTCTGTGAGTTTTCCTTGGACCTTGCAGTTGAAAGAGTTTCTCCCCAGTTTCTTTCACAGTTTTTCTGTCTCCCTCTTAAAGAACACATCACTTTCTACCATCTGAAACTGTGGGGTGTGCATGTACTACTCACTGTATATGACTATGAGGAGCATTGCCTGTTCACCCTGCATCTTCTTTAGTTTCAATCCCTTAGTATTTTTTGCCTAAATGAAGAAAGAGAAGAAAGTCAAATTTGAAATGAGAGGTATTGAATGTCTTGTCCAAAATCTGTCCTCCTTTCCTACTCACACCTACCTACAATCCCCTGCCGCTGGGGTAAGTCAGCTTCACCTCCTGATCTCAGTGTCCTGCTGTCTGAATGGATTAGTCCCTTTGTGGAAGTGGTGGCTCCACAGCATCATTCTTAGAATCCAGCAGGCACTTTTACCAGTTTGCCTTTGGGAAGATCTGAAGACTCAGGGAAGACTTGTACGTTGGTAAAAACCAACCCAATTCAGATGAATGTGCTCTGGCTTGTGTCTGACCCACAGTTGTTGCCTACTTCCACTCCTGGTCTGGGAAATGCAACCAGTTGAGCTTTCTATAAAGACTTTTTGAGTCTTTGTGATACTTCTCTCTATGCAGTATCATTCACTTCCAGGACATGCTAGCTGAAGTCCCTGTGATTAATTCTTATTGTCGCCCAAAGGGTGAACAGGCTGGTGAGGACTGGCCTGGCAGTGCTGACACAACATAGCTAATGAACACAGCAGTCACCTTGTATTGTGGTGCGGAGCTTGCGGAGTCCTTTGGGGACAATTGTTTCTGTTTCTTCTACCCCCAAACTACCTGCACAATACCTATGCACATATAGGGAGGCTTGGTGTTTATTCAGTCTCACCTTGCCATCTCTGGGACTAAGTCAAGGTCAGCTCACCTCCCACAAAGCATCTCAACTCAACAATCTGGGATTTTGTTTAGGAGCAGAATAGTAAAACAGGATACTGAAGAAACAAGTCTTAGGAAAGTACACAAATCTTGAGATTGGTCAGGCAATGTCCCTCCTTGGAATTTCTTGATGACAGGTGGCTTTGGAGGAAATAAGTGAGGTTTATCCACAGAAGTTCCTGTTAATTTCTCTCATTATACATGTTAGAATAGGATAGTTTAGATACTGAAAAAATTCAGTTGCTTACACATTATTACTTTTTACTTTTTTATTACTTAGAAGCCAGGTATATCAATAAGAAAAGATAGGTATAGATATGTATAAATCCGTCGTTTTGCTGCCAACCCCTAGGGACTTTTACTTTTAGAAACAGGTTTGCAGTGTTGAAGGAGGGGGCATTTCAGACAGTCTGAGAAGTTGAGAGCTGAGGAGGAGTACCTGCTAATAACTCTGTCCTTCTGGAAAATATGAAGTCTAGAAGAAAAAGAAAGAGCAAGGGTGGGCTGAATCTGAGAAGAGAACAGATGGGCCGTGGTTATGCCTGCCAGAGGCATGGGCAGAAAGAAATGAAAAACTATTTCTGCTCTGCTTTCCCTCTAAACAGAGAACGTGTACACCAGGGCTCCTTGTGGGTTGGGGCAGATGGGATGCTTAGAGAAAAAAAGTCTGCCAATGCCTTCCTCAGAAGAAGAGGAGGCAAGCCCATGAACCTCACTTCCTCAGAAACCACAGTCTGGCCTCTGCTCTGTATTTTGGCAAGGAAAACTTATCAGGAAAGGAGGCTATTAAGAGTCTGCAAATAGAGCAGACAGCACGTCCCATTCTCTAAGAATTATTCCTCATTTGGAAAAATTTATTTGTTTCAATACTTTACTATAAGTAACAGTTTATAGTTTTCACTCATGGATACTGCTGTGATACACTACAGCCCTGAATCAGGAGTCTGGTCTCAATCCCTGATACACTAGCATCAGTGTGAACTTGCTGCAAATTCTTGGGCACCACCAGACCCACTGAATCAGAAACATTGGGGGTGGAGCTCAGTAATGTGAATTTGGTGCAGGATGAAGAGGCTGAAGGTTGAGAACCACTGTAATAGCATTTAGGGATATGAGCTCTCAGTGAAAATCTTGGATCACTCCTTTGCCAGTGTTGTGACTTTGTGCAGATTTCTCACACTCTCCAAAGCCTATATCTTGGGTTGTTGAGAAAGTCAACTGGGATAATCCATGTGTCATTGCTTAAGCTGCTGAAAGGCAAACAAACAAACAAACACCTCCAAACAGATATCTGTTTATGAGAGAGAGAGAGACAGACAGACAGACTCAGAGCAGCCACTCAAGTGTCTTCAGAAGAGAAAAGCAATAATCTATTTGCTCCTCCATCTTTCCCAGTCTCCCCTGAAGTTAGTGTGAGGCCTGGGAACTAGTAACTAGATCTGGGGGTTGGCCTGTGAGAAGTGATGCGTGTCACTACCAGCCAGAAGCATTAGAGCAGGGGTCCTGCCTTCATACTTTAGTTCCCCTGCCATGAAGCATATTTCCTGTCCACTCCTGTGAGCCAGGAATAAATCTTTGTTGTGTTCAGCTACTGAGATTCCAGGAGTGATATGTTGTGGCAGCTTGCGTAAATGATCCGGGTCAGCAGTGTAGAAGGAAAAGCAATGAGAAAGAGTTAAGATTGGCAGCGAGGTGTCAGAGCTCGGGTGAAGCTGGTTCAGAGAGAGAGAATGATACTGTCTCCTGATGATAGGAAGCAGACATGGGGCCACGTCTTTATTTCCATAAGTCCTGGGAAGAAGACAGAGATCTCTAAAAGACTAACGCCAAAGGAAGGACAGATAAATTTCTAGAGCATTATTGTCTAATCAATGGCTTGTGAACATGACCAATTCAGACAGGTATTCTCATTCTTTAGTTGTAGAGCAAGAAGGGAATGGGATGGATTGAGCTGGCTTCCCATAAAAACCTACAGATTCTACCTGTTAAAAACAAACACTATGCCAAGCCTCTTAATGGATTTCCTGTCTGCATTTGTATATTATCAACCCATTCTCGATAGTGTTGCCATAACTTTTCCATATAAATGTATGATAAATCCCCACTACATTGCTATTATTTTTGTTTAAGCAGTCTGTTATCTTTTAAAGATCTTTAAATAATAAAAAAATCTTATATAGTTGCCCATATACTTACTATGTTGAATATTCCTCTTCCTTGGTATCATTGGTGTCCATACATCCTTCTGGTGTCATTTTCCTCTGCCTTAGGGATCTCCTTTAACATTTCTTATCATGCAGGTCTGCAGCTGCTGAATTTTTTCTCTTTTGTATTTACGAAGAATTCTTTATTTCATGTCAGTTTTTGAAAAAATATTTTCAATGGGTATAAAATCTAGGATGACAGTTTTTTTCTTTTAATACTTTAAATATTTTTACCCACTCTCTTCTCACTTGCATTGTTTCTGTTGAGAGTTGTACGGTCATCCATCTTTGTGTGTGTGTGTGTGTGTGTGAGTGGGGGTGCTATTTTCTTACATTATGACAATGGAAGATATTCCAGCTTATTTTGTATATTTGCAGTCCTAGTCATAGAATCAACCATCTCTCCAAGGAAACTAGTTCCTTTTATTGGAGAATAATATTAAAAAACCAAGATCTGAGTCTCAGTTTTCACAGCTATTCCCTATTGCCTAAATCCTTTGTAAATAGAAATGTAAAATAATGAAGTTAATAATAGAGAACACAGAAGGATACCAAAGGAGGCCCTTAGAGTAGGGGAGAATTTCTTTAATAAAAATAAAAAGCAAAACATGGAGGGAAAAATAATTAAATTCCCTGTATTTAAAAAAAAGAATTTCTGTTCATTGGAAGGTGTCATGGTGTAAGCAGAGATGTGAAAGTTTATTATTAGCCCTTTGAAATGTTTCTAAGGACAGAGAATTAACATCTAAAGTATATATAAATAGTAATTCCTGGGGTGCCTAGCTGGCTTAGTTGGTAGAGCATGAGACTCTTAATCTCAGGGTTGTGAGTTCAAGCCCCACAATGGGTGTGGAACCTACATTAAAAAATAATAATAATTCCTGAAAGTTAATTAGAAACATAAAAAGATATGACCTAAACATGGAAATTATAAGAATGCATAATACATAGACTATGGTATCTTGTCAGCCACCAAGTATATAATCTGATGCATAAGTTCACTAATAAACAGAGAACTGCAAGACATTGAGGCTTACCTCTCCCAGGTAAGATGGGAGGTGAGGGTGCCTAGTTTGTAGCTAAATAATGCCATCCCCAGGACCAAATAGGAAAACCAGATAAAATAGGAAAAGAAATCTGTTTGAAGACATTAAAAGTTTTGTGTGGCATAGAAGAATTGAGAGAACAGGATCTAACAGCAGAGCAAACTACAAGAACGTAAGCCAACATTCTGTAACTGCTTTTCACCTTGGGGCTTTTGTGGATTCTGGGCACTAGGCAAGAGGCTGAGCATCTACAAAAGGCCCAAGCAAAGGATCTGATACTAAAAGGTAGAGAAAAATGAATTGAACTAGAACTTTCAAGGAATTAGTGAGAAAAACCAAAATGAACAAACAATGAAAATGAAAACCTAGAGATTTGAGTAGCTAAAAACTTCATGAAGAGGGAGGGCATATTATTGAGTCCTACAATGAGATATTTGCCAAATACTTAAGTCGCACATTCAAAGAGACTAATAAGCTAAGAAAAGGAAAAAAACAAACAAAACAAAACAAAAAACAAAAACCCTCCAAAAGGTGGAGAAGAGTATCTGGCAGTCTTTGGTCCTGAGGGACCAAGGAACTAGAGCTCAGGACCCAGTAGAGCAAGAGGCTCCAATGAACACCACAGGCTCTTAGTTATAATTCCTACAGGGATATGCCCTAGGAGAAGCAATGAATCATAAATAGAAAACTCACCTAAAATGTAACCCTGCCTCAAGTCAACTCAGTCCCTAAGAATGCATATGAATAGGTTCTCACTCTATCTGCATAGCAAAAAAATGGTGAACATTCTCTTGAGAAAGATAATATGATTCAGGTCACCTACAATTTTTTCATTACAATAAAAAAAAGTCTATGTAATTGGAATCACAGAAAGAGAGAGTGGAGAGAAGGGGAGGAAGCAATGCTTGAAGAAATAAGAAATGTTAGGTAGATAATTGATAAAGACATCAATACACAATATCATGATGTTTCATGAAGTTGTGCACACCCCAAGCAGAATAAATACAAAGAAAATCATACCAGTATACAAATAAAGCAAAACTGTTGAAATCTACAGAAAAGAAAATAATCCGAAAATAGCAAAATTTGGAGGGATTTTGCCTCAAAATTACAACAGTAAAATTAATGTGTCAACAGAAATTATGGAAGACAGAAGACAAATGATTTTTTTTAATATTCTGGAAAAAATGACTGTCAGTCTAGAATTCTATACATAGTAAAAATATATTTTAAATTTAACCAGAAATGAATATATATTCAGAAACCTAAAGACTAAATAAAATTACCAGCATACCTTAATTAAAATAAATTCTGATCTTAAGTCAGACCTTAATAAAATAATCCCAGATAGAAACACAAAAATAAAGCCTGTAAGAAAAAGCAGGAGAGTTTCTTGATGTATGTAGATTAATCTATGTCTTCTCTAGAGATACCAGTTTTCCAAACTGCAGTTTCAAGCCAATAAAGATTCTTTTGGCTTCTTATATAACCAGGACAACGGTCATCTACATGCCTTGTGTTATTGTGACTAAAAGTGTCCATCAGGAGATTTCTGAATAGGGGCACCTGGGTGGCTCATTTGGTTAAGTGTCTGCCTTTGGCTTAGGTCATGATCCCAGGGTTGAGCCCCACATTGGGCCCCCTGCTCAGTGGGGATCCTGTTTCTCCCTCTCCCTCTGCTGCTCCCCCTGCTTGTGCTCTCTCTCTCTCAAATAAATAAATAACATCTTTAAAAAAAAAGAGAGAGAGAGATTTCTGAATAGGAAGATTCCTTCAACCGACCTGAACTCTCCATCCTTAGGTATAGGAGAAGTGTCATTCCCTCCTCAGGGGAAGTGCATTAAATATATACTTTGAGAAATCACATAAAATAAACAACTTATTTAATATTTGGGAGTCAGAGAAGACTTTCTGAAAGAAGCAATATCACAATCTGGCTCCTAAAAGTCAAACTTTGCCAGAAGATACATATAATAATGTTACAAAGGGCAGGATGCTTTCAGTAAAACACTCGTGGTCTAGTATGACTGAAACTTAAAAAAGTGGTCTAAACATCCCAAGTGAAAGGCAGCAGTTCTCATTTTTGATTAAAACAATACAAGACTCACCTATATTGCTGCATGCAAATAGAATATTTTACAAATACAGTCACTGCTGGGCAAAAAGTAAAAGGAAAGAAAAGATATACTTTGCTCACATGAATCAAAAGAAAGCTGCAGTGGCTATATTAACATCAGACAAAGTATAATTCAGAGAAAAGATTACCTTGGATAAAGAATGTCATTTCATACTGATAAACGAGTCAATTTATCCAACATTCCTAAAAGTTTATGTATTAATAGCAGATATTCAAAATACATGAGGCAATAGTGTAAGTGCAAGGAGGAAGAGATAAAACTAAATTAGAGCTGGAGATTTCAATAACCCTCTCTCTCCATGACTGATAGGACCAGTAGATATAGAATCATAAAGGACATACAACACTTGAACAACAATATCTACCAACTTACCTACTGACACTTATAGAGCACTCCAACCAACAACAGAATACACATTCTTTTCAAGAGCATGTGAAATATTTACCAAAATAGACCCCATTCCAGGCCATAAAAAAAAGCCTCAATAAATTTAATAAAAGGATTCAAGTCATACAAACGTATGTTCTTGTGCCACAATGGATTTAAATTAGAAATCAATAACAGAAAGCTCTCTGGAAAATCCCTAGGTATTTGAAAGCTATATAAAACAGTTCTAAATAATCCAAGAACCGAAGGAGAAGAGGGAAATTGCAACATGTTTTGAACTGAAAGAATCACAAAAACACAACATATCAAAAATAGTGGGATGTCATTAAAGGAGAATTTAGTGGGAAATTTATAGCACAAAGGCATATGTTAGAAAAGATGAATCATCTTAAATCAATGACCTCAGCTTCTACCTTATAATGTAAAATAAGAAGAGCAAAATAAACCCAAAATAAGCAGAATAAAGGAAATAATAAAGACAGAGTTGAATTTAGTGAATTTTTTTTTAAAATATAGAGACAATTAAATCAAAGTCTGGTTCTTTCAGAAGATCAATAAGCTTGATAAAACTTTAGACAGGCTAATAAGGAAAAAGACGATACAAACTACCAATATCGGGAATGACAGCTGATGTCACTACATATCCTAAGAGATATTAAGAGGATAATATGAGACATTATGAAAAATTTGTCAATAAAATTGGCAACTTAGATGAAATGAGAAACTTCTTTGAAAGACGTAAACTATCAAAGCTCAAAGATGAAATAGATGATCTGAATAGACCTATCATCTATTAAATAAATCAAATTTAAACTTAAAACCTTTCTGTAAAGAAAACTCCAGGCCCAGATATTTTCACTTGTAAATTCTACCAAGTAATTAAGGAAGATATGAAATCAGTTATACACAAAGTGATCTAGAAAATTGAAAAGGTGAGAATATTTCCAACTCTGTGCATTAGAGCAGAGTTATTCTGATACCAAAACAAGACAAAGACATAAAAATTAGCACAACAAACACTTGAGTATAATATCCCTCATAAATATTGATTTAAATTTTTTATTAAATCCTATCCAGTAGTTTTTATGTAAAAAGGATAATAGATCATGATCAGTTCTGGGGTTTATCCCAGAAATGCAATGTTCTTTTAGCACCCAAGGTCCATCAGTGCAATTTAACATACTGACAGACTAAGAAAGAAAATATATGATCATCTTAAGAGGATGCAGAAAAGCATTTGTTAAAATTCAAGATCCATTCCTGATAAAATTCTCAGCAAACTAGGAATAGCAGGAAACATTCCCAAACTGATAAAGGAAATTGATGAATAACCTACAGCTAATATCTTACTCAATGTAATTAAAACTGGTGCAGCCACTTTGGAAGACAGTTTGGTGGTTACTTATGAAAGTAAATATAGTCTTACCATAAGATCCAGCCATCAGACTCCTTGATATTAACCCAATGAGTTGAAAGCTTATGTCCACACAAATCCCTCACAGAGATGTTTATAGCAGCTTTATCCATAATTGCCAAAACTTGGAGGCAACCAAGATGTCTTTCAGTAGGTGAATAGATAAAAAACTGTGGTACATCCATGCATTGGAATATTATTCAGCTCTAAAAAATATGAATGATGAAACAATGGAAAGACATGGAGGAAACCTAAAAGCATCTTACTAAGGGAAAGAAGCCAGTCTGAAAAGGCTGCATACTATATGTATGATTCTAGCTATACAATGCTCTGCAAAAGGCAAAACTATGGAGACATTAAAAAGATCAGTGGTTGCTGGGTGTTAAGGGAGGGGGTGATAAATAGCCAGAGCTATTTTAGGGGCTTTTAGGGCAGTACTCTATATGATGCCGCAATGAGGGACACACGTCATTATACATTTGTCCAAACTCATAGAATATACAACACCAAGAATGAACACACACATGCACACACACATGCACATGCGTGCACGCGCACACACACACACACACCCCAAATATATAGTTGTTTCATCAAACAAATGCTTTGTAGGACAAACCTTGTGGCAATCTTAAGGGAATGAATTCAGGTCTATAAATTGTTTTTCTGATAGTTTGTGAAGTGTCTTGCAGCTGAATAAACCTGAAAATCATTCAGAAGATGGAAAATCTTCAAGAAGGGCATGGATGCTTATTTTTTAAAATGAATGTTAGGAAATAACAGTGGGCAATAAAAATAATGTAGTGATATGTAAAAATGGCATGCAGCCCAAACTTAGTCACAAGCCACCCTCCTCACACAAAATTCATTAGTCTCCTCATCAGTTTTGCTATTGAGTATCTTTATAGAAATGCATGCAATGTAATGGAAATGTACCTGTACCTTATTATACAAGTCTTCCAAATATAAATAATGCAAGAGGCCTGTTCTTTGCAAAAAGATGTTGTGTTAGAAAATGAAAACTGTAAACAGATTTCTAGTGATAGGTATTGTATATGCTGCAGACAGCATCAAGCTTTAATGCATGTGCTAGTTTTAAGCACGATGCATGCACACACACACACACACACACACACACACACACACACACACACACACACACACCACATTCCTTTAACTGTACTGGATTTGGATTTGTTTTGTTTTTTTTTCTTCTTTTTTTCCCCCTTTTTTCTTTTCTATTCCTCAGTGAATCTGTACAGAATCTGTAATGTGAGTGTTCTTTGTTCATGATATTGTATACAAGGCTCCTCTGAAAATTAATAAGGCTGTCTCCAACTCACAGCCCTATTTGCATACTTCTACCCTACCAGTTAGCTTTTGATTTTCCTCTGTATCTCTTGATCTTCAGGCTATAGCTGAATGGTTCCTCTGCCGAATTCCAAAGCAGCCTTTCATATGGATCCCATATAATACTCTTCTTCAGTTCTGGACCATGTATTTGTGGTATTTACTCCTATAAGGTTCATCTGATTATTTTATATTTTTTTCTCTAAAAAGTAAAATATATAAGTGTCAAATTAAATTGATAAGTTACTGCTAATGGGTTAATAAAAACAGGATTCTGTAATCATAATTAGGATTATAACCAAGAGCTTTCCAATAAAGCTACAGTGCAACTAAACCTTTAAGAGTATAATATTAAGCCAGATCTAATTTAGTAGAGTGTACAATTAATAAATCTTGGTCTCTTTTTTTCCTTGCTACTGGGATCATCTCTGAGAAGAACTCTGTGAGATAACTGAAGTCTTTGATACATGGACCTGCTGAGGACGGGTTTCCAACATTTTCTCTAATTGGAATAACTCTTGTTTCCCAAGAAGGTTTTATTATACATCATTAGTTTAGTGTTTATAGGACCATTATTTAGTAACTCATGATTTTGAAGTTGGGATTAGCTGTCCCTTTTAATCTGCAAAAGGTATATCATTCCCCCTGGAGAGGGTATATTCAGCTCTTAAAGATTCATGCCCTTGGACCTCTCCCAGGATTCTGAAAATTCTCTCCTCCCCATGAAATCTCATCCCTTCTCTGTAATTGTAAAGACATCCTAGGATGAGCAGACACACATACTTGTCTTTCTAGTCAGAAGAATAAGAAAGCTCACATACTTTACTCTGTTAGATTAAATCGGTTGCATCTTGGATGCCAATGCAAAGTCAATGGAGAGCCAGCCACTAAGAAAGCTATAACTAAAATTTTGAATTGTCTCAAAATGTAAATTGAAAAAAAAGTAAAATATTTCCATTTTAAAGCTCCTCCTGGGCATTTCTTGTTGGGGAAGAGTGGTGAAGGGAACAAGGATGCTTTTGTAATAGGTTACTCCTCACGGGTCAATAAGCACAGAAGTGCCGTGTGCAAGCAACGTCAAACAGGGGCAGCTGCCCTGCTTTGTACGAATTGCACACCTCTGTAAAGTACCACCTCTGCCATGGTTTTGAGCAGCTGAACAGACTTGGTGGCAGTTAAGAAAACTTTTATCTTCCTCTACGTGGATTTTTACTTTTCTGTCTCAGAAAATGAAAGGTTTGCTTTTGGAAGTGGGATCTGTGTTTGACTCGATAGTTACCATTTGTAGGATCAGGAAGAGTGAGCAATCATATCTGCACTTCACACTAATGGGGAGATATCACAGGGGCCAGGCGGGGGCTGAACACCAGGTTCACCCTCACTTATCCTCACGCCACCCTCCCCTGTCCTATGTGTGCCATGGTGTTATTATAGTATGAATTACTTGTGCTTTGGAAAACATACTGAAGCAAATTGGTATATAGATTTTCTCAGTGAGGGGAGAATTGGATGGATTTTAAAGTCAGATAAGCCCACTCAGATAAACAACTTGGGTTTTTCTAAAAGGAGGAGGGATTCACATTGTTAAGGTGGGGACAAGAGACACCATCTAGGCAGGTAATGGACTCCAGACAGGGGAGGAAGCTGGAAACTGCAGTATGTCCACAAGACAACTCATGAGAAAGGTACCATTTTTTGTGCTTTTTGCCCCCTTTTGACCAGAAGGTTAGTCATATGCAACATGCAGTTCTTACTCTGAAATATTCCTGAATACGTTGCAAATCCTTTTGTTACCCAAACTCCCCAGTAAAACCCATATTGCCCTAGAAAGCGGCAATTGTATTGTGGGGAATTAAACACCGAGCACTTAAAGAGAGTATAACCTGCCCCGTATTCTTCCTGCCTGACTTTGAAGTCTGTGAGGAAGGAGCAACATCTTGTAGAGGAAGAGTATGGTATGCAAGCTCTAGGTGGTACCAATATCAGGAGCCCCAAGGAAACTGGGCAAAGCATGAATTCAGAAGCATACAAAGGAGATGAGTAATAGCCCAGAACAAAACACAGGGGTTGAAGGAAAACGATTCCCTCTTTCTCAAACACCTCACAGGAAATTTACCCTTAAAACCAAGATTCTATTTTCCTATACACCTAAAAACTTGACAGCAACGTTTAGACCTTTATTAAATATCTTTTATAGATATGATGAACTCTCATTACGGCCTTTGAAAAACACTGAGATATGAAAGGTGATTTTTCCTCTTTAAAATGTCCCAAGACTATGGTGCTTTTGGGATCTGCTTTGATTTACCTTATGGCCTTTGTCTGTGGTACCAGCCCTCAGACTCACTTCTTTCCAAACAATAGGACTGTCCCTACAGATTTATTCTTTTCTGTGTAATCTATCTGTTCTAATCAGGTATGAACTAGAAGGCAAGTATGGTGAACTAGAGAGGGAGAAAAAGATACCGTAAGTTGTGACTGAATGAATTGTTCATGAGTAAAAAGCAGATCAAGTTTTAGGTTAGATGTCAGCTTCTCTGGGCAGGGACCTCCCTGGAGGTACTCCTGAGAGCCCACCTGTATAGTCTTCTCTCATCTCTCAACACTGTATAGTCTTCTGTATAGTCTTCTCTCATCTCTCAACACTGTATAGTCTTCTGTATAGTCTTCTCTCATCTCTCAACACAGTGCACCATGTCTTTGTGGTTCCTTGACAGTCTCATTCCCCGGACTCTATGTTCCTTGAATTCTGGGATTGAGCCTATTTCAATGACTGTTTAACCCCATCCCCACACTTATCAAAAAGCCTGGCAGAGTGTAAGTTTCCAATGATGTTTTTAGACCCAAAAATGAATGGAACATACTACAACATTTAAAAGATTATGTTCTCCAGCTCACTCCTCTCTCCTTCACCCATGTCCATCAGCAGCCACCCCCCCCGCCACACACACAAATTACTTAAACTAGGGTTCTCGACCCTGCGCTTCGGAATCACTGAGAGAAGTCTATGTTCTCGTGTCTGGGCCCTACCAAGAGCAGCAATTTGATAACCTGTGAATACTTTTATGTATGTATGTATTTGTTAATGTTTCAATGCTACGCGATAATTAAAATGTGGAGCCAGAATTAAGAATTGCCGAGTTAGTCTATTTGGTTTTACTGGTTCCCATGCTCATCACCATGTATTTTGTAGGTACCATATTCATCATTTTGTTTCTTTTCTCCGTTTATTCGAATATTTTTTACTGTTTTTTTGAGAAGTGAATGTAAATGGTATACTTTCAAATTTTTTTCATGTCTTTTTAGTTACCAGTAAGTACAAAAGAAAATTTGGCTAAATATATAATTATTGGCTATGAACATTTTTCCTCTTCAGCAATTTATAGAAGTCCCATTAACTTCTAGCATTTACTGGCATTGAGGAGAAATGGGATATATTAGGGCAGTTGCTGTATTACCATGAGTAACTCCTTTAGCTTTGCAAATATAATATCCCCTTGAATGTCTTTGCAAATAGGAATTAGATCATTTCTAAACTTTTTTGATAGAATAACTTTGCTTCTGTTTTAACTCTTTGCAGAAGGTGGCATTGGAATTCTTTCTTCATATTGGTTGGCTTCTTTGAAACTGTTGAATATTTTCATGTGTGGCAGTTTTTCTCAGTTGGGACTATTTGTCCAAAATTGGGATTAAGCATGGTTTCTGATGGTTTCTGTCAGAAGTTTTGTGAGTGCCTATCCAATCTCTTAGGCCCCAGTGACGGGACAGATGCTTAAACCGAGTCTTTTTTTTTTTATATATATATAAATATAAGTTTCAGGTGCTCACTAAGTTGAAGAAATAAGCTACAGCTGGAGGCTGCCCGACCAGCGAATCACTGCTGGGCCAAAGATTGTCCCCCTGTGTACCAGGGAGACTAAGTCACTGTTTCAGAGGCTGCCTATGGTCTGCACCTGTGGCCTCAAGAGAAGCTGGGATTCATAGCAGCACACTGCTCTTTTGTTTGGAAAACACCTTCGCGGACATTCTGCCAGGCAGACCGGTTTCTCTTGGTGGGAGAAACTACAACAAAAGGAGGAGAGTTGGCCTGTGCAGTGGATTAACAGGAGCTAGAGTTGTTTTCAGGAGAACTGAAAAGGAGGCAAAGGAAGAAAGAACGGGCTCAGGAGGAAGAAGGGGCCCTTGGTCTGCCTGGATAGCTAGGAAATACCATAGTTACGACTGACATTGAATTTTGAGTTGTTCGCTGTTATTTGCTGTGCTTTACAACTCCTTAGTCATACCCAAATCTTTAGAAAAATACATGACAAAAAATGGGCTTGTGTCACTGGTGTTTTAAGGAACGTAGATGGAAGGACCATGTCGGGTTGAAGTGCCCTCAGAGGGCCTGTGGCGTAAGAGTTGAGGAAACAAGTTTGCCTCATTCTTAGGTATCTTCTGAAATATGGGGCAAGATCCTGGACTTTCTGTGGTGCAGTAAAAGTAGACTGGAGTCATTTTTATTTTCATTAAATAGCACGTTCTGGAGGAATTGGAGGCAAAAGATTATGTTTGCTTTTGGAAATGGAAGTGAGTCTGCTCTTGAACTTTTCAGAATACCCCAAACAACTATCATTATGCTCTTTACCTAGGATGTGGTTAAAGCCAAGGGTAAGTTAGGACTGAGTCTTCAGTCACTAAATCCTAGAACTCAAGACTCAACTGTAATTCAACTGTTAATTCCCCAATTCCTGCTTCCTTCAGCCCCAGCTTCCTGATTGAGGTGGTGTAGGCATGATTCCTCTGGAGGCTCGGTCTGCTCTCCCCAGATAGAATTTTTATTCAGATATTTAAGTGTTGCAGTGTTTTTCATAAACTTATATCTGCTATAAGTTGTTATATGTCTTATAGGAATTATCTTTTCTATGGATGGGACTCCTACATAGCAGTAATTTTATTTTATGCTTTGTATTCCTGTGAATCTAAGAGGGCAGCTGGATAACTCACTATGTCTCTTGTATAGTCAGTCTACTTCATGTTTTCATGGGGGAAATTTCAAAACTCTCTGTATTTGTTTAAACAAATGATGTTTTCAGTTGAAATTAGAGCTACCGTTCGATCCAGCAATTGCACTACTGGGTATTTATCACAAAGATACAAATGTAGGGACCCGGAGGGGTCCGTGTACCCCAATGTTTATAGCAGCAATGTCCACCATAGCCAAACTGTGGAAAGAGCCAAGATGCCCATCGACAGATGAATGGATAAAGAAGATGTGGTATATATACACAATGGAATATTATGCAGCCATCAAAAGGAATGCGATCTTGCCATTTGCAACGACGTGGATGGAACTGGAGGGTGTTATGCTGAGTGAAATAAGTCAATCAGAGAAAGACATGTATCACATGACCTCACTGATATGAGGAATTCTTAATCTCAGGAAAGAAACTGAGGGTTGCTGGAGTGGTGGGGGGTGGGAGGGATGGGGTGGCTGGGTGATAGACATTGGGGTGGGTATGTGCTATGGTGAGCGCTGTGAATTGTGCAAGACTGTTGAATCACAGATCTGTACTTCTGAAACAAATAACGCAACATATTTTAAGAAAAAAGAAAAAGAAGAAGATAACAGGAGAGGAAGAAAAGGGGAGTATGTCAGAGGGGGAGACGAACCATGAGAGATGATGGACTCTGAAAAACAAACTGAGGGTTCTAGAGGGGAGGGGGGTAGGGGGATGGGTTAGCCTGGTAATGGGTATTGAGGAGGGCACGTTCTGCATGGAGCACTGGGTGTTATGAACAAACAATGAATCATGGAACACTGCACCAAAAACTAATGATGTAATATATGGTGATTAACATAACAATAAAAAATTAAAAAAAAAAAACAAATGATGTTTTCCTTAAATGTAAACAGAAAGTAGTACAACTATGGTGCTATTTAATTAGCTTATCCCTAGTGCCTTGGGACAGAAATGAGAAATATTAAGGTACTGATGAATTTATTCTGGGGAGAGATTGGTGAATGTATTTGTTTCCTAGTGCTGCTATAACAGTTACTACAAACCTAGCATATTATCTTACTGTTCTGGAGGTCAGAAATCTAAAATGGGTCTGCAGGGCTGTGTTCCTTCTGTAGGTTCCTGGGGGAGAATCCATGGCCTTGCCTTTTCCAGCTTTTAGAGGTTTACTGTGTTTCTTGGCTTGTAGACCCTCCCTCCATCTTCAAAGACAGTATCCTAGCATTTTGAAATCTCTGTCTCTACTTTTCACTCTCTCTTTCATTGGCCTCTACTTTTGTCATGACATCTCTGTGACCTCCCTGTCCCGCTCTCATAAGTCACCTAATGAGTATATTGCGCCCACCTGTATAACACAGGATGATCTTTTCGGCTTAACATCCTTAACTTAATCACATTTGCAAAGTCCCTTTTGCCCTACAGGGTAACATACTCACAGATTCTAGGGATTGGGTGTGAATGTATTTGGGGTGCATTTATTCTACTACTACAGTGAATGAAAACCTCATGACCTGCGTGCATATGTTAGGACAACTGTTGAGATTTGCAGTGAATAGAGAATCCTACCTCAGTATTTTTTTTTTTTTTTTTTTTTTTTTTTAATTTTTTATTGTTATGTTAATCACCATATATTACATCATTAGTTTTTGGTGCAGTGTTCCATGATTCATTGTTTGTTCATAACACCCAGTGCTCCATGCAGAACGTGCCCTCCTCAATACCCATCACCAGGCTAACCCATCCCCCTACCCCCCTCCCCTCTAGAACCCTCAGTTTGTTTTTCAGAGTCCATCATCTCTCATGGTTCGTCTCCCCCTCTGACATACTCCCCTTTTCTTCCTCTCCTGTTATCTTCTTCTTTTTCTTTTTTCTTAAAATATGTTGCATTATTTGTTTCAGAAGTACAGATCTGTGATTCAACAGTCTTGCACAATTCACAGCGCTCACCGTAGCACATACCCTCCCCAATGTCTATCACCCAGCCACCCCATCCCTCCCACCCCCCAACCACTCCAGTAACACTCAGTTTGTTTCCTGAATTCCTACCTCAGTATTAAATTGTTGGGCCTAAAAACTGCTCCACAGAACAAACACCAGTCTCAGGAGCCATCTGACACCGTGGAATAAGGATACCGACAGGTGCCCCAAATGATAACCTCAGAAGATAAGGAATCATTTCATCCCAAACATTGTGCTTGCTCTTACCGCCAGCCTCCAAAGATCCAATATTGCCTACATAGAAAATTTTAACCATATCCCCATTTTTCTACTCATCCTTTAGATTTTAAAGTTAATTAATGTTGAAGCATTGTCAGATGGAGTTTTGCATGCCTGATGATTTTGGACAACACTTTGTATGTTAGTACCTCATCGTCTCTGGAGTTGCTTGCTGAGTAATTTTAGATGACTAATAACCTCATAATTAGATAAATAATTGATATGGTTCAATTATCTGCTACTTTACAACTTTATTAATATTCGTGTTGGAGCTGTAGATGCCTTTCTGCCCTTTACCTGCCTGGGAGAAAACTTAATCCTCCACAGATTTGGTGAGACGTGCTAGAGAACCCTTGCTAGACTAATCCAGGATATGTAAATTAGCCATCTTGTTCCCAAGCATTAGCAGCTGTTGTTTTTAATCAATGAGATGGTCAGCATTTGCTATAGGAGAGTGAAACCAAGTGAATGGGTTTGGTGTTCATATCATTTAAAATTTATTATTCAAGAATTCTTGGGCGCCTGGGTGGCTCAGTTGGTTAAGTGACTGCCTTTGGCTCAGGTCATGATCCTGGAGACCCGGGATCAAGTCCCGCATCGGGCTCCCTGCTCGGCGGGGAGCCTGCTTCTCCCTCTGACCCTCCCCCTCTCATGCTCTCTCTATCTCATTCTCTCTCTCAAATAAATAAATAAAATCTTTTAAAAAAAAAAAGAGAGAATTCTTAACCAAAGTAGTTGAGTTGCCTAGAGGTGGCCAGAAGACTGCTGGCTTTGGTGGTTTGTGTCTCTACGCTAGGCATGGGGTTGTGTTGTTCCATTCTTCTTAGTGGTGGGCCTCGTGCAAACTAGACTGTAGTCAATAAGGAATAACTAACAACTCAATGAACTATCAGTTGAAATAATAAATGACAGTATTTTGCAAATGCAAAAGACACTTTTTATGATTAACTGAAAAGCATCATAGAAATGTTAAACTACAGAAAACTATATACATATACTAAGAAACAGTAAAATGCAAACGGGTAAAAGTGGTGAAAAGGTACAAACTTAGAGCTATAAGATAAATAAGTCCTGGAGATGTAAGGTACAGCATGGTGACTAGAGTTAACAATACTGTATTATATACTTGAAAGATGCTAAGATCTTAAAAATTCTCATCTTGAGAAAGAAATTGTAACTATGTGTGGTGATGAATGTCAACTAATTGTAATCACTTCACGTTATATGCATGTATCAAATCATTATGTTGTATCTGTAAAACTAATACAATGTTACATGTCAACTGTATGTCAATAAAAATTTAGCACATCTCAGTGTTGAAAGAAAAAAAACCTAAACAAAATATCTTCTATTTTTTCTTAAAGGCACTATCTTAGAACTCCATTTTATTAATCATAATTTTTATATCTTTAAAATTATCCATATGATACATCACAATCTTATCTTAAGGGAGAAAACGTAATTTCTATTTTTGTCTATGTGTTTGATAACCACACTCAAATTATCTTATTCTCTGACATAATATGCATATAATTTTAAAAGAAATTTATGAAGGAACTATCACAAGCAAAAAAGGAATCTTTGGTACTGCACTGCAGAAGACTGGAGAAAGAAATCAGCATTTGCTTTGAATATTTCTTAATGAATTAGCTTCATGGGCTTAGCACAGAAGTATATAAGAAATTGAGTATTTACTCTGTTGATTCAAATTATATTAGTTCAGAAAGCTATAATTAGATGATTAGTGATTTAGATTATAGAGCTCCAAGTGGTAGATAGACTTTATTTCTCCAGAACTTGAAGCGGTTTTTAGGCAAATGTTTTCATGCGATCAAGACACATGTCATGGTTCTACATATACCAATATGTTTGTTTTATGCTATCAGTGACTTCTTTGTGCTTTACAAGAATTGGTAACTATTTAGCCTGTGCAAAGTTTGCAATTAAACAACAACAAAAAATAAAGTCAGAAGTAGGTGGTATAGACAATGTCCAGGAAATAGGAGGGATTAACAAGGAGAAAATTTTTGCCAACTGTTATCATGGACTCTTATTTACTGCTGAGTCTGGCATTCCTTGAATCTGACATTCAATTAAGATGATATAGCAAAATGGGTATGTTATTTTTGGAGTCTGAATGTTTGCTGTAGATGTTGGTTTGACAGATAATTGTGGAGAAGATCAATACTCCCTGATTAGAAACAAGTTGGTCTGTACAGGGAGACATGGACATGCTAAAGGTGGGCTTGTTAAGCAAAGGCCACTCATCATAGGGCTGTGATGCTCCATTGGTTGGAGACATTTAAGATCATCTGGAGCAAAGATTCTCCCTGACTACTCACTCTGTTGCCATTTTAACTTTTAATCAATCAGCTTATTCCTGATTAGTCAGAAACTTGAACTCTTTATAGCCATGAGAATGAAGATAAATAATCGGTGGTCAATGACCATGTTAAATGACTCGCTTATTAATACCTTTAAGCAAGTATGGTGAGGAAGAGACCAACTGAATCCAGCTGTGATAGCTGGTTGCTCAGTGAAGACATACAGCCATTGAACCTATGACCTTGCTGGAGGTGGGAGGTGGGTAGAAGCTGACTCTACCAAGAACACCAGCAACTTCACACGCACAGTCTTGCCTCCCCACTTCCTGTTCTTAGGACATTTAGGAATTTTCCGTATTCTCACCTGTAGGAAGACTTAACACTTTGAAAGTGTTCTTTTTTTTTTTTAAATGGGCTCCACGTGGGGCTTGCACTCATGACCCTGAGATCAAGACAGACCTGAGCTGAAATCCAGAGTTAGACCCTTAACCCACTGAGCCACCCAGGCACCACAAAAGTGTTCATTTTTATAAGTGGATTAAGAATCCAGTCATCAGAATATGCAAATGTGGCTCTAGGTCCATTCCCTTCCAGCAACAAAGGGTGGTGGTAATGTTGTCAAGTTCCACATGGTTTTATAGACGTGGAAACCAGTAGTTATCACCAGTCCTCCCAAATAGGAGGAAGGGATGTAGGAGAGTGCTGTGCTGGACATAAGGTAGCCACTCCAGCTCATATTTCAATGCTTCAGTGTCCAGCCTTCTCTGTACGGGCCCCATTCCAGTGACCTTTCTTGTAGGCTATGTATTTAAGACCTGGGAAAGGCTGTAATCTCCCCAGTCTGTCTGAAAGTAGAAAAAAACAATCCCTCTTTCATTCTTAAAGGAGTTAGTTGTTGCAATGATTAAATAAGGTGTTGCTTCAAAATACTTTGTGGTCAGAATCAGGCAGTTGAGACATTACATTTTTTTAAGCTGATTTCATGTAATGCTTTTCTGGAAATAACCATAATGCTCTTTTTCCTCAAGGAAGTAATTTTAAGGCTGCTCAGATCCAGTACAGTTTGCATATTCAATGAGTAAAAATGATTAGAAATACAGGACTAATCTTGTCAGAGAAATGTGTCACTCTTGCTAGGAAAACCGGAAGTATGAAACTGTCCCTCCCACTAGCAGGGGCTGGGGGAGAGAACTGCATTCTGTGAAGTCATAAACTATAATTTCAAAGTTTAAATGAAATCTTTTGGAATACAAAAGGAGACCTTGAACTAAGTTTGAGGTGGATGCTGTAGAGAACTGAACTGAATAGATTTGCTTACAAAAATGAAAGTACTTTGGTTTGGTTTTGTTTTTCCTTTGTTTGTTTTTAGGGCAACGGAGAAGAGAGAGCCAGTAGGGAAAAAAGGGAGAAGAGAGACTGAGCAAGTCACTTAACTGTGTGAAAAAAATGCTCATGAGGATAGGAGAGACATTCCTTGTCTCATGTGAAGTCTCTGGAGTTGTTAAACATAAGCCTGCTTTGTCTCCTCAAGACAGAATGAGTTCCCTGCCCTATAGAATTAAATTTCATTGTGCATGAGTACATGCATGAGATCATGGGGGCATGGTGGCTAGGATAAACAACAGGTCAGTAGGTAGGTACATAATAGATAGATACTCGTGAAAAACGCCGTAAAGATCTCATGGAAGTTTGATACCTACTAATACTGGGTGGTCTGGATAGGCCTGCCTGAGAAGGAAGGGCTCAGGTCTACAAAGCACTAAGGTAATGGAGTTCCAGTTTGAGCAGATAACAAGTTCAAAGTTAACATTCAGGTGTCCAGGAGTATACATCTTTATTAATCATAGAGCAAACATTCAATCAATTTCTTCAATGAATGACCAAATAAAAGGACAAATGAAAAAATAAACTATATAAACAACTTGGCTTGACCATGGTTTCCAAACCAAAACAAATTTACAGTGTGTTTTCTCATAAAAATCTAAAATAGGTTTATGGCAGGTAGAAATTACGAATAGGAGATCATATTAGTAGGAGCAGCCCTCATGGTGACTGTCAGAATTAATGGAGATAGTTAGTCATCTCTGATTTTAAGTGGGACAATCTCTGTTAGGCAATATGGATTATGCCACTTGAATAAAATTGTAGTTTTATGAATAACTTATTCCTAAATTTGGGGGTTCTTCAGGGCTACTTGCAAATGCGAAACAAATCTGAATCACAGTCTCCAGGAGGTTAAAGTTTCCGGTGGGGGAATGCTCTATTTTGTCATGTTGCCATTTAGAATTGTTTTATGCATCTCAGTGCAAAGTAAAAATGTAAAGGGATCATCACTTAGTAATAAACTGTAGACTTCTAGACAAACATTTTAACTGATTTATATCTGTTTTTCCTCTAGGATAGCTATAGTATTTGATCTATCTGTTCTCCAACTGATCAGTGATAGCTGGGGGAACATTTCCTTAGCTGTATGCAAATCGACCATGAAATGCGGAAAGCCAGGCTCTATGCCCACGGAGTGCGATCTGTTATGAATATCAGCTGTAGAAATACTGAGCCATTCATCAAACAGCACACTGAAGACCTTAAGAGTAATTGATTGGTCGAGTCACATGGTAGTGTCAGGATATATACTTAAAAGAGCCCTGAGCACTCCTGGGATGTTCAATAATCAAAAGTAGCATTATCAGAGACGAGTCAGAAATCATTACTTCATTGTTGGATACATAGAGATAGCTCCACTTAAAGTATTTGTCTTGCAAAATTTCTGAGAGAGGAAAAATAGAATTTAAATAAGTTGTTGACAAACTAAAAAGTAAAAGTCAAGAAAAATTATTTCCCTATATTCAGGGAAACAGGATTTAAACCATCTTATTTTGGGTCACTACTATATTTTTAGGCTTTCACCTCCTGACATCTAAGCAGAGGGGAAAATGTAAGAATAGAAAAACCTAATTTCCCAGTGAAGGTAAGAAAATATGTAAGGTTACTGAGGAATGGGGCATTTGTATCAGAAGCTTTGACAAGTTTGAGAAAAACTTGAGTCTCCATTCCTACTTTCTGTCACAGAGGTCGGGAACTCTCTCAGGAACCGGACAGATGGGGTTTAAATCTGAGCTCTGGGTTCCATTACTAATCCTGTTTGATGTTGTGCAGGATACTTAACTTTTACATCTGTGTCCTTTATATATAAAAGCTATCAATTATTATCTTCAGAATTATTAAAAGGATTAAGCAAGGTAATGTATTCCTAGTATTTATTTAGTAGCTGTATAAGCGTACAAAAATGACATTAAGTAGTTATAATAATACTAGTAACAATAACCACATTTCTTCCATAAACATAAGAATGAATAATTATAGAAAAAGATGAACAGGAATGTAGTGGAAGAAAGCATAAATGTGTCAGAACAATAATACATGCATGCAAAACATTGGAGATTTTTATGGATAAAATCAGGACTTTGGGTTGTAATTTTGGCAGTAATAACTCAGGCATCCTCTGGCACCTGTATTGCTAAAACACCTTGGCTCTTGGCCGGGAATGGGGACAGTGGAGGGCAAAAAATGATTCTAGGAGCCCAGAACCTGCTGCTGCTGCTGCTGCTGCTGCAGACTTACCTATCTTCAGTGCCCTTGAACCTTAAGAGCCCAACGCTGGGAAGCTAACAGCCGCACCAGGGGAAGCAAGTGCTTGTCAAGGTTAGTCATCAAGAACTCCAAAGACTACAGTGGGCGTATTTTATGCCAACACAGAGAAAAGATCACACCTGTGGTATCTCGTTGAACCAGTTCATGTAGACTAGTAAATACGAAAGCAGTTACTGAATTAACTGGACTGAATGGATCTGATTATTAAGAGGAAATACATTTGTTGCAGTGATAGCTGGGGGAACATTTCGTTGGCTGTATGCAAACTGACCATGAAGTATATCTGGACAAGAAAGCCTGGGGGCGGGGGAGTGGTTCCTAGGACACTTCAGAAACTCCATACAAGGACTCACTCTTCAGGAATGGAAGTTTGAGTTGTTCAAGAAGTATAAGATCCTCAGCAACGGATGTGCTGGTTGAGGGTAAAGGAATCTGGGAACGTAGTGTGAAAGATGGAAATTAGAAATACCAACTGTGGCCATATGATCAGTTGCGGAAACAAGAACCAGCAATGCATGTGTCTTTTCTCCTTTGTTATATACATATTTTTAATATATTAAACAATTTTTGTTCTCTCACTTCTTTTACATAAGGTATGTTACTGGCTTTAAACTTCATAGTCTAATCTTTAGGTTATAGTATCTCAGGGTGGGATTTTGACAGGATCAAGAATGAACAATGTGTAGGGCACCTGGGTGGCTCAGACGGTTAGGCGTCTGCCTTCAGCTCAGGTCATGATCCCAGGGTCCTGGGATTGAGTCCCGCATCGGGCTCCCTGCTCAGCTGGGAGCCTGCTTCTGCCTCTCTCCCTGCTCATGCTCTCTCTCTCTCTCTCTGTATCTCTGTGTCTCAAATGAATAAATAAAATCTTTAAAAAATGAACAATGTGGAGGAATAGAAATGGACACTGAAGGAGCCACGGGTTTTCTCTTTCAGGGAGGGAATGAGTAGGTTTCATGTGTGCAAGAAATGGTTGCACTACATGAAAGAGAAGCAAGTGGATCTTGCTATTCTCACCGTTGAAGGTGATGAATATGTATCTATAAGGCTGTGTATGACTATGGAGTAGCTGAATGTTTGGATTGGCCCTCTCGACCTCTATTTCACATTCCTTCTATTTGGAAGATTTGGAAAGGTAAAAATAAATTTTCCAGACTCTTTTGCAGCTAGGGTTCTGGGTATTAATTAGTTTCTACCAACTAAATGTACTCACATAAGATTAGGACAACAGACCCATCTCCATGTGTCTATGTTGGCTGACAAGTAAACTCTACTACACATTAGTGTCTGGAGGGGATTCATTTGTCATCAGCTTCATGGGTTTGAGACCATCGTGGTGGTGACAACAGCAGCAGTATAAAAGCAGATACTTCCTGCCGTTGGGTCTGTGTCATGAAGGTGTCACCTTGAAAAGTAGATTTAGTAGGAGCCCCTTGACTTCAGCTCTCTAGCCTTTTCAATGATTTCTACATTAAACCCAATTTTGCTTGAAAAACCTAGAATGGTTTTGTTTTCCTGCACTGAACCTGTGTTGTTTAGGAATTTCTTTTGAAAGAGCTACAGTAAAACATCTGGAACAAACAACTTGAGACCAAGTTATATTCCACGGCTCCAGGTGAATCAGAACCCCATCATTAAGGGCCTAGCATCAAAGAGGAATACAGAAGATTCAAAAACAAAGTTGTTTGATGAGTGGATGGATGAGAGTACTTTAAGAAAATAAAAGGGAAAATTAATAGGAAAAGGAAGTTATTTGAGATGTAATCTGCTTCTAAAAATACAAGTGACTTTTAGAAATAACAACTGAATGAATTAACGTTAATAGAGAATGAATTCTAGAGAGAAAATTAGAGCTATTTGTTAAGTCCTTTACTGTGTACAGGCATTGTACTAAATGATTCTCGAGCATAATGTCATTTAAGCCTCATAACCACTACATAAGGTAAGTGCTATTATTATTGCCATTTTGCAGATGCAGAAACTAAAGTTCTCAGATGTCAGGTTCTGTAGTATTTAACACATGTATTAGACCATGGATTAGAACCCCAAAGGTTTACCTTTAGATCCTGTCTCATTAATGATTATACCATTTTGCCTCTCAGTGATCTGTAGGGCATATTTTCTGAACAGATAACTAGAGAACATGTCAGCTAGAATGGTACCTGAAGTTTGATTTGTCTAGTGGTTTTCTGCTAGTGGCAATTTTGCACGTAGCAGATATTTGGAAATGTCTGGAGATATTTTTTAGTGTCATGATTGGGGGAGGAGGTGTGCTAGCTGACATTTAGGGGGTAGAGGCCAGAGTTGCTACTATATATTCTACAATGTGCAGAATATTGCCCACAAGAAGGAATTACCTGATTGCAAATGTCAATAGCGTCAAGATTGAGAAACCCTGAGTTAGCCAAATATTTCCCAAACCGTCCTATGGAATTTCTGTATACTATGTAAAAAAGCTTTGTGGTTTAAAGAAAAAATTGTGAATGCTATATAGTCTATTCCCTTTTTGAATAATCTCTATGAGGATTATATTTTAAATCTTATTTTAACATATAATTTAAAATTCTGAAAAGTCCTCCAACAAAGACACCTGCTTACCTTTTACTCCATAGAGAGATGCATAGTTTGGATTGCAGATGGCGGTGCTCATGCCAGTCATAAGTGACTTAACCAAAGTATTGGAAGAAAGAGCCAAAATTAAAATGCTATTCTCTTGACACCAACTCTAGAAACTGTGAGTTTTTTTTTTCTGGCAAAAGATACATTACCCTTAATTTAAAGAGTTGAATATTTAAATCAAAAATGATCCAACAAAATGTAATAAACCACAGATTATAAATCCTATTTCATCCAGTTGGCAGAAATCAAATAAACTTCATATGTATACAAGATTTTATTATCTGTATCAACACATTCCTCCCAGTTGAAGGCAGAGAGAGGATGAAGTGACTATGCACCTCTACAGAGGTTCTTTCTATTAGTAACCTATCTTTTACCACCGGCTATGACAAATAGAGTTAGTTTTATAAGCAGGACAGGGGCTAATGGCAGGTGATGGGTTAACCTTACAAGGCTATTTCTGCTTGCCAGTCTTGTCTTTGATTATTAAGCTATATGCCTGCCTCGGCCTTTGTTTTCTTTGGAAAACTGACTATACATACAATGTTCTTTCTTTACATCCTGCCACTGTCCCATATTGCATGTTGGACATGCAATGTCCTCATGTTCCCTTGCATGATCCTTAGAAGAGTAGAAGGTAATATAAAGCTATTGAGCAGTGTTTTCTTTGAAAGATGCAGATAAACCATTTCTTCAGTGAAACGTCTAAAAGGAGCCCATCAGGAGAAACAAAAGCCTTCAAATGGTATTTCTCGCTATGCTCCAGATTGAATTGGAAGAGAAGTGTCTGCCATGCCGATTTCTGATCCTTTTCTGCACAGCCTAATGAATGGCTTGGCATACCTCTGGGTTCCTTCAGACTTGGGCACAAGTGCTTTTTTCTTTGTCATAATGAGATTTAATCAAGCAAAGCCAAAACCATTGCTGCAAGTTAAACACTCCCCAGGGAGGGGGAGCCAATGACTCGGGGAGTAATGAACCTCTATTTAACTTTCAGATTTTGTTAATAACAGTTTGACTTGTACTGGTTGGAGCTAATTAGTTGCTACAGCTTCTCCATTAGTGGCTTATAAAATGGGGCTTACCTTGTGCATGTTAAGCAATTTTCTCAGTGTGGGTCATTTTAGAGAAAATAGAAGGAAACTAAGTGTCTTAAACATGCACGATTATTGCATTTTGTTGTGGTTTCCTTTCATATGGCGTTTCAGGAATGTCTGCAGATCCAATTCTGACAACTTAAGAAGCGTGTACTAAGATTAAATAATTTGGGTTTATTTGGGATCAGCCCAGTTAGTTGTGAGGCAGTAAGGAATGGAGTTTATCTGTATCTCATAGATGACCTGATGTAGTGTAAATTCTGTTTTGGTAGCAGTATGAATTTACACTGCCGTGGTGTAGATTCTGTTTTGGTAGCAGTATGAAAAGTAGGGTGCTGTTGATATTGAGTAATAAGCTGAAGCTTCTTAGAATGAAAGGTATTCACTGTATTCTTAGGCTTACGAGGTTTGGCATTGTTCCCAAAGCAGTTGCCTTCACCATTTATATTCTCTTCTAGAATAGTATTCTCAAGTAAAACCAGGGAAGGAGCTTGATTACAGCATAGCATTTAAAAGACACTGGAAGGGGTGCCTAGCTGGCGTCTGCCTTCGGCGCAGGTCATGATCCCAGGGTCCTGGGATCGAGCCCCGCATTGGGCTCCCTGCTCCGCGGGAAGCCTGCTTCTCCCTCTCCCACTCCCCCTGCTTGTGTTCCCTCTCTCGCTGTGTCTCTGTCAAATAAGTAAATAAAATCTTTAAAAAAAAAAATAAGGTAAAAAAACAAAACCCCAGAAAACAGCAAAGTTCTGTTACTGTTGTGGTTTTTTTACCTTTTTCTCCCCCCTTTTTTATTAACGGAGTGTGCTGGATGTCTCTATAATTTTGTTCAGATGACTGCAGAACCTGGAAAAGCTGTTGCTGCTATTGATGCATAACATACTGCTATTGGTCTTTTTATATAAATAAATATATATATGTATATACATACATATACATATATATATAAACAATTTGAATTTTTGGAAACTTTAGCTGTGCTGTCAACTTTGGAAAAAGTATCCCAGTTGTACTGTGTTGGGTTGGCATTGCACAGAAATTAACAGCCATATTGGTCTAGAAATGTTAAACATAATTTTTTCCATTGGTACGGGGTAACGCACTGTATGAAATATGTAAGGTCTTATCTACATGGGTTTGATTACAGAAACTGATAAAGTATTCTCTAAATAAAAATAAATAAAAAATAATAAAAAAGGAATGAAAGATACTGGAAAAAGGATCACACAATATCAGGGCAAGGAGCAAGGAAACAATGCATGAGCCCAGGCCCTGGTGGTTTTAGAAGGAGATGTTTATGGTAATTATGGAACGTGCCTTGAGACCAGGGTATTTTAAATCCCAGTGTGATATTCTTAACCCCAATGTCACTAGATTGCAGGCTGAATTTGGAGGTGGAGGCCATCCAAAGTAGGAGTGGGAGACAGAAGGGCCTAGTACATGCTGTGGATCACTAAGGTATAGGTGTATTTCCCTCAGCCCATGGTCTCCCTTTTGGCCTGGGCTGATCTTGTAAACTTAGATCTCTGGGCTGATGTTTTGTGTTCTGTACAGCCCTTACCACATGTCTTTATGTCCTATGTCTCAGCTTCTCAGTTTCGAAAGATTTGGAATCTGATCTTTATGGTATTTGGGGTTCTACAATGAATAGAATTAACATGCTGTTAGGATGTATTAGCTAGGTAGCTTGATTTCCTAATAGGAAGGGCTCTAGGCTATTTTAAGTCCTGGGCACCTGATGGAAAAATTGAGGAAGGAAAGGTGGGACAGAACTTGGGGTGGTCTTGACTTAGAGCAAAATTAGACTCACAACGCCATCTACTAAACCTAGTAATATCCCAACATTGGGTTTTAAACCACTCACTCAGCATAAGCAGGCAAAGTTGAGTAAACTTGGTCCTGACGTTACGTACTTGACTACTGCATCCATTCCAGAAGTCTATAAAACCTTCATTTTTATAGGTGTCACATCTTAAAATCTGAAATGTGACATATTCATCTGTAATAACAAATTTTCAATTAAGCAAGATATACCCAAGGGTTGTAACCTCTCCATCTCTGGTGCCAGAATGCAGATGTTCTTAACAAACAGAATGAAAAACTGATTTGGTGACATACATAATGAAATGCATTTTTAGTTCTGGCTGTTCATTTAACATTAACAAAATGGGTTAATCCTTCAAATGACACAGAAATCCCTCTGTGTGGCCATCAGTGTATCTGATAGTTAACAATCCAATGCTTACCCATCTAATGCGTGATGTGCCCTAGAAAGTAGTCCTTGGTCCTTAGGGAAGCTGGTGCCTTGTAACAGGTTTAGTCTGAGAACTCTCTTTGGAGTAAAACGGACCCAGCACACATTGTTTTTAGGTGCTGAGGATAAAAGACCTATATTCTAAAGAAACACATGAATACTTTTTGTGAGTATTAAAGGGTTTGTAGCAATGCACAAATGCTCCAGTAACATAATATCAATCCTACTAAAGTATATTATTCAAGTAGAAAATTTTGGAACCCAGAGGAGTAGAAATATGTCTTCATTTACTTTGTACTATGCTTTGTTCTTCTCTGTATATGGGCTCTAGAGGTGGAGCATTTCTTCCCTACGGGAAGCTTCTCAGAAGCTTCTCAGCCTTGGCAGAGATTGCCCTTGTGTTCTGACTGGTTTCCTTATCAGAGCTTCCCATTTGCCACAGAAAGTAATGTAGCAAAGAGGAGTACAAAATGCAGTGATTTTTATGGAATGTGAAAGAAGAGGCGGAGACTTTGGGGAAGATAACCATGAAAAATCTCTATGAATCCATGGTTTCTTGAGTTTTCTTGAGGATATTGGAAGGCATAATTGTGAGAAAACTGGAAATGGAAGAAGACATTGCAATATGGAAACCAACATTCTCCATTCAGTTCTCTTTAGAGTCAGTTGAAAAGTGTGGACTCCGTTTAGGTACCACTAGCCCTGGGATATTAGTATAGTTCAAGATTTCATAAAGTAACCCTACATTGCCCTCAGGACAGGAAGAGGCCACTACCAGGAAAGGTCCTGGTATTACGGTTTTAATATTGTCTACTGTTGCATCTTTATCTTTCAGAGTTTGTTTATTAGAACCAGCCCTGACTCATTTAGGTCTCGCTGTGGCAAATAAATGAAAAGATGAGGTCAGGGTACACAAATTTTCAATGTATTTAATTAACCTGGTAGTTTATTAATTATAGAATTAATATATGCCTGTGGGTAAAAAATAATCCACTCATCAAAGAAAAACAAAAAATACAAATTAAAAGTTTCCTTCCCCCACTCAGAAAACTTAGTTTCACTCCTGAGAGACAAATGGTATTAACGGCTTTTTGTTTTTCTTTTGATGTGGTGATCTTTTTTCTTTAAACAGTGAACTCCTAGATCTGTTCTGTGACATGTCATCAATACATAGAATTTTTGAAATGACCATGAAAATTGGAGATGCATTATATTTATATCATTAAACACCTACCCTCCCCAACTTTACTGCCTAATTGTTAGAACATACATTGAATGAGTGAGAAAGTATTTCATTTCTCTTTTGACTGATGTCATTAATTAAAATGATAAGTTTAAATTAGTTTTTCCTGTTGTATCAATTTTGGAAAGAATCTGTTGCTCTTTGCTTAATGAAAGATGTAGAATTAGGGCACTTACTGTCCCTTACTAACATTCCCATTAATCCTTTTTCATTTTGGTGGTCATTTTGTTATTTTACATCAAAGGTCATAACATCATAACATCTCTTGTATCTATAATTGGATTTTTTATTGTGTCTGCAGTTTGTTTTTAGAACATGATCTCAATATAAAACTTCAAGCACAATTAAATAGAATGAGTGTATCTTTAGAGAAGAAAATGTAATCTAATGTCATTAAAAGTTATTGCTTAAAGAAGAATCTATCTGGTGTCCATAACTGATGAGCTCTCATTTCTGGATCAGGTTCAGTTATCAATCTTTTAATCATGTAAACAGATTTCTTTTGCATTTGTTCCCAGTACTTCATGGCTATTAATGATTTGACTGTATCTACACATCTATGGAAAATATTTTTCATCAAAATTTTGAAGATCTAATTTTTCTATAGATCCAGTATTACTGATATGAAGTCTGATAGTCTGGAATAAGTAACTTGTTTTACTTTTGAGACACTTTATACTGTTCTCTTTTTCCTTAGAGTTGTGAAAAATCATGAATGTCCAGGTTTAATGGTATTTTTTGCCATTTTTTTCTTTTTCAAGTTCTTATTTAAATTCCAATAACATACAGTGTAATATTAGTTTCAGGTGTAGAATTTAGTGATTCATCACTTATATACAACACTCAGTACTCATCACAAGTGCCCTCCTTAATCCCATCACGCATTTAGCCCATCCCCACCCATCTCCCCTCCAGCATCCCTCAGTTTATTCTCCATAGTTATACCTCTGTATTCTCTATAGTCTGTTTTCTGGGTGCCTCTCCAACCTCCGCCATTAATTCTATTTCAGAAAACATAGGCATTTAATATCTAAAATGTTTTCCCCTATATCTATTGTTTCGTTGATTATTTCCCCCCTTCTATTCTTTCTGCTTTTTCATTCTGGAACTTTTATTAGGAATAAGTTGAAAACTTATAACTAATTTCTCACTTACTTTGCATACTTATTCCATTGCTTTGTTCTTTGTTCTCTATATTTTGGACACTTATTTCAACTATATTTGCAGATAACTATCTTGCTTTTTTATTCATGTCCATCTTATAATTCAGAAGATCTACTCTTTGAAAATTTAAGCAACTTACCAAGTATATATTTTATAATTAGTACATAACACATTATATAATTATCTTATATATATGATGTATATGGATTTATACATTTTTAGTCTCAGATTAGTCCATTTAAAACAGTCTGGTACTGTTTTATGAGTACATTTTTTAAAGCTTGTGTCTGTTTACTGCCTTGTCTATTTTCCTCAGACAAGGGTCCTTGTTTACTCTTGTTGGCATTCTAGTTCAATTTTTTTTTCTTCTCAGATGCTTAATAATTTCTAGATATCTTTGGATATCTGTGAACAAAGAATTATGCTAGAAGGAGATTACAAAGGAAAAAAAAGGCAATCATGGTGGGTGCCCATCTTCTGCATAAGCTGGAAGGCTTTCTCTTTTTGAACTGAAATCCAATATGAAAATAATGAGACTTTTCTTTTTTGTCCTACAGATTTTCTTTGGTATTAACAAAAGTAGGAATTTCTAATTGCACAATTACATCATCACTGGAAGCACAATATACAAAAATGATGGCTCTTTGGAGGAAAAAGAAATCTCATTTAGATACAAAATCCAAGTCTGTCAAAGTTATTTTTAGTTTGGAGTAGTTGTAACTCATAAAATATCAGATAAAAATAGGAAATCATACTTCATAGTTGATATTATTTTAGTGTGCTTCACGTTCAAAAAATTTTATCAATATGTTTGGGTATCTAATCCCACTAATAGGAACATTCTGTGAAAAGGCAGTTTTGTCTAGGTCTGGGAGTAAGCCCTAAATCTAGTCATTTATTTATTTAACTAGTGTTTGTTCCATTTCTACCATATACCAAGCATGTCACTGCAAACTGGGTTTACAGTGGTGAACAAAACACAGTGGATTTCTTTCCATGGTAGATGAGGAAGATCTAAAGCAGACTGACAACCAATAAGTTATAGATGTAATATATGATGGAAAATTATAAGGTTCTAAGAGAAAATAAATATGAGTAATCAAATATTCTCCTTTAGGGAAGTGATACTTAAACTTAACAAAATTAGGAGAAGAGAAGGGCCTCTGATAATAGAGTGTGGTCACGTGAACATCCAGAAAGATGAAATAGCAGATGGGAAAGCCTGATACAGGACCAGACAAGTACATTATAGGATTAATCAAAGGGCAATGTCATTTGGAAGGAAGAAAATTTTTCAAGGCAAGGTTGGAGAGCAAGAAAGAGGCTACAACATGCAGGACTTATCCTAAGGAAAATTAGAAGTTACTGGCTTATTTTGGAAATTAGAAGTTACTGGATTATTTAAAATGTTTGGGTAGAGTGATCAGATTTGCAATTTAAAAATCAATTTGCTTCCCTGCAGATGGTGAATAAGTCAATCAAATAGAATTGAGAGTCCAAAAATAAACCTATATGTCTATGATCAATTGATTCTCAACAGGGTACAAGACACTTCATTGGAGAAAGAATAGTTTTTTTCAACAAAGGTTATGGGCAACTTTAATCCATATTTAATCCAGGTGTCATATTATATTCAAAGATTAACTCAAAATGGGTCAAATCTAAATGTAAGAGAAACAACTATAGATGTCTTAAAAGTAAACATAAGCCTGTGACCTTGGATTAGGTTTAGTTTCTCAGATATGACACCAAAAATATAAGTCACCAAAGAAAAAAGTTACGGAAATTGGATTTCATCAACATTAAAACTCTTTTAATGTCAAAAGACATTATCAAGGAAGGGGAAAGACAAACCACAAAATAAGATAATATTTGCAAATCATATGTCTGATTTAAGGTCCCGTATTTAGAACATTAGAAGAACTCTTAAAGCTCAACAATAAAAGACAAATGATCCAATTAAAAAAAAAAATGAGCAAAAGATTTGAGTAGATTTTTCTTCAAAGGAGACAGACAACCAATAAGCAAGCACAGGGAAAGAACATCACTAATCATTAGGGAAACTCAAATCAAAACCACAGTAAGTCACTACTTCATATCCATAAGATGGCTGTAATCACTAGATGAATAACAGTAAGTGTTGGTGAGGATCTAGTGAAATTGGACAGCTTATGTAATGTTGGTGGCAACATAAAATGGCCCAGCCGCTTTGGAAAGTTTGGCAGTTCTTTAAAAATTTTAAACATGGAGGGGCGCCTGGGTGGCTCAGTTGGTTAAGCGACTGCCTTCGGCTCAGGTCATGATCCTGGAGTCCCGGGATCGAGTCCCACATCGGGCTCCCTGCTCAGCAGGGAGTCTGCTTCTCCCTCTGACCCTCTTCCTTCTCGTGTTCTCTATCTCTCATTCTCTCTCTCTCAAATAAATAAATAAAATCTTTAAAAATTTTAAACATGGAGTTAATGTATGACCCAGCAAGCCTACTACAATGTATATACTCAAAAGAATTGAAAACCTATGTCCACACAAAATTTGTACAGAGATATTCTTAAGCAGCATTGTTCATAATAGTCCAAATATGAAAACAATCCAAATATTCATCAGCTGATGAATGGATAAACAAAATATGGCATATCCATGCAGACATGATTCCATTTGCATGCCTAGTTCAGACTAGGCAAATCCATAGAAATAAGAACTAGCTTAGTGGTTGCCAGGGGTTGGGGGAAAGGGAGAATGGGAGTGACTGCTAATGGATACAGTGTTTCTTTTAGGGTCATGAAAATAATTTGGAATGTATGCACAAACTTGTGAATATACCAAAACCTTCTGAATTGTATGCTTTAAAAGGGTGCCTGGGTGGCTCAGTTGGTTAGGAGGCTGCCTTCCGCTCAGGTCATGATCCTGGAGTCCCGGGATCAAGTCCCGCATCGGGCTCCCTGTTTGGCGAGGGGCCTGCTTCTCCCTCTGACCCTCCCTGCTCTCATGTACTCTCTCTCTCTCTCTCTCATTCTCACTCTCTCAAAATAAATAAATAAATCTTAAAAAATAAATAAATAAAAGGGTAAATTTATGGTGTACGTGTATTTGTTTCCTAGGTATGTCGTAATGAATTACCACAACTTGAAATGGCAGAAATGTATTTTCCCACAGCTCTGGTGGCTGGAAGTCCAAAATCAAAGTGCTGGCAGGGCCATACTTTCTCTGAAGTCTCTAGGGGAGAATTTTTCTTAGCCTTTTCCAGCTTCTGGAGGGCATGGCTGTTTCTTATAGTTTGTGGCAGCATGGTTTCAGTCTCCGTTGCCTCCTTCCCTGTGTGTCTGTGTGTGTCCACTCTCTCCTTCCTTCCCATTATAAAGGCATCAGTTACTGGATTTAGGGCCCACCCTCAGTATTATTTTATTCTGAGATACTCATTTAAATCTGCCCTATTTCCAAATAAGATCACACTCGGAGGTGAGTGGACATGAATTTAGGGGGGCACAATTCAACCCACTATAGTATATAAATCATATCTAAATTAAAAAGTAGATAGTAAGGACTACAAAATAGTTAAATATCAAATGCCTAGTTCAGGTCCTACAGTCTTGTCAGAACCTTCCTTAATTACCCGAAATGAGAAAAAGTCTCCATTAAATTTCATATTCTCAGTGCCTTAAGCAAGGAAACAAAACAGTAATTGTATTTAGGCAATAATGATCAGGTGAGTGCACTGGCCAGAAATATGAACAAAATAGAATCAATCTCAGCAGTTCTGGACCTTTACTCTTAACCATGTCTTAAACCAAAAAGCAAAGTAACCATGTTTCAAAGATTAATATGTTTTTCTTTCAGTGTAATATTTTATGTTACTTGTTATATTGTTATATACTCAGTTATGTGGTCTTTTCCCTGTGGCCAAATTGGCATATATATAAAACCATTATGTGAGCACTGTTGTGCTGGGCACTATATCAAGCCTGTGTTCACTTAATTTCTTACAACAATATTATAAAATGTGCACTTTATATTATCTTAATTTTATGGATAAAATAATACAAGAGACTGTGTAGCTAAACAACTCTCTCATGGTCACACAACTATTAAATGAGTTTCCGAATTTATTTTCCATGGATGTGGATTTCAACTTGATGCATCTTTATTGTTCATCCACAACATGCAAGTTTATATCTGATTAAAGAGCAATTAATTTTCCTAAAGGAAAACTGCTTTTTCTGGTAAAACATGGTCTCCTTTTAACATGACAAATTTCAGGATCTAATTGTATTGAATTGCCATTTGGTTATTCTTTTTACATTGCAGTTCACTTTTTAATGTGTTTTCATTTGATTCCACAGCAACACTGAAACAGGGTTTAATAGGAATTATTATCCCCGTTTTACAAATGAAGAAAAGAAGGTTCATGTAGAGGTTATTCAGCTAGCCCGTGGGCTTACATTTACTACGAAGCTGACTCAACTGGCTTCAAGGCCAGTGTATAATCCACAATATTATGTCTATCTACGTTTCTAATGTTTCATTAAAGCTGTGAATAATTCATACAAGTAAACTTTATTAATAATTTCTCCACTCTGTCAGATAATGAAGCACTATGCAGTTCTCTATTTTTATCTCACATGAATTGTTCGACTCTGAGCTGTCCTCACAAATTTCATTGTCCATCATTACAATGCTGCCCTAGATCTCAGGGGAGAGAAACTTTCCATTCCTTCAACAACCCAAGGATAAAGGACTAGAGGATACAATGCCATGACAATTATCAATGGAGACCTAAGGTATACTGATTGGACACACACTAAAAGGGGGTGACAGACTTAATGTGGTAAGAAAACAGAGACAAGAATTGAATTTATTTCATGCCATTCTGCTTCGGCTCTGAATAGAGTCAAAGCTCAGATGTCAGTGTTGGCAGTAAGAAAGAGGAGGCTGGGTGAGCTGGCATGTAAAATTAAGGAAAAGGAAGAGATCCTTGTAAGCATGAAATTTACAACTCTAAAGGGTTCAGTGGCGCTCCCTCCCCTGGGCAATTAATGAAGGTTCCACACAAACATGCATTGGCAGATGGGTGGCTCTGAACCCAGCCTTTCCTGAAACTGACCAATAATTGTAGCAACTTCAGCTGATCTGGGAGTAGGGACCCCTGGGAAGAGTCACTGAATAGAAAGCATGGATTTCTGAGATGTAATTTCGGAACAGATTCAGCAGTTTAAAATGCATGGTTCAAGAGAGTCTCAGAGAAAATGGCCTTTTACTAACGGGAGATTGAGAAAAGCAAGTAAGAAGAGCTGAGGTCTTGAAATATTTGAGAATAAGGCTGGAATAGTCCCTCTGACTACAAGGAGTTTGGGGTGAACTTTAAAGCTTTCTGGGCAGCTTTAAGCTTGCCCTAAGGCAGAGGCAGTCTCCCCAGTACACCATAAAATATCTCTGGTTTTACTAATAAAAAATAATGAGCTTCCAAATTTTCCTTTTCAGTCCCTGTTTAATTGCCTAGAAACACACTGTACTTCAGGGCTCCGTCCACCAGGGGTAAGGTCTTATTTTCATACAATCATAAAAAAAATCTATTTAATTTTCCATTACACTCATAGAATTTTTCAACAAATTTTAATTATTTTCACAGACTCCCCAAGTACTGCATTATCTAAAAAAATAAGATTTTGGTTTAAAAACAATCAAAATAAATTTCTACCACCTATACTCGTTAACTTTTCTTAAAAGAGAACCTTTAGGTTGGGTTTTTGAGTTTTCCAGAAATCTCACCGTACATTTCCCCAATCCTCGCATGCACATATGGACTGGGAGCCTTGATCATCCACTAAATTGTTCTAGGCTAGGTGCTGAGAGCGTGGTGAGCAATTAAGTTTGTATTAAGTAAATGAATGAATGAAGCAAGAGCCCATTTCATCTACCAAGATTTTCAAAGATGTGGCTTTCTGGAAGGCTTTGAAATCTGCTAATGCATTCAGGACACCAAACACCGCAGCATAGGAGAAATCAGGACCTTGATTTTCATATGCCATCATATCATTGAGAAATTTACGGTGTTTAAGGTCCTGATTAGGCACATGGAGTAGATATTTCACAAATTTTGAAACGAGTCTGAAAATCAGATGGCATTAGCCGCATGTTGCTGACAGAAACCTTAAGCCCAGAGAGGGCAAGAGAATCCCCAGGTTTCTCCAGCTTCTCCACTCCATGACACTGTAAAGCCTTGTTTTCTTGTTTTTTGTTTGTTTGTTTTTGTTTTTTCCCCAGCAGGCAGGGTTCTGTCTCCCTCAATTACCTTTTTATGAGGCTTGAAGAAATATCTTGTTTGTTTCTGTATTTTGGATTCTAGGATAAACGTTTTACCATATCAAAGCCAAATTCTCACTGGTATTATTCCCCGGAGCTGCTTCACGAAACAGTGAACTGGACATGCTATCCTGGGCCCTTTCTCTCACTTTTGTATTCTAGCAGCTGGATGAATCTGTGTTCAGGCTCCTTGTAAACATAAGAAAACCCTGTCCTTTCATTTGGACAGTGCCTCAGAACAAGTGATTTTTGTGACAGGGTTTATGATTTTGGTCTGGTGAATGAATAAAATTGAAGACTTAGAGGGTTTGGCTGTTCTTACGTCTTCAATGTAAAATGTTTCTAAAGCCAGCGTTCTGCCTCACAAATGATAGTCGAAGTGTGCAGCACTGTGATACCAAAGCTTAATGTGGCCAGACCTTGAACTTTCTGTCTCCATCCGACTCGCTAACGTTTAGCGGCTGGAATACAAAACGGTCTGCCGAGGCTCTGCCTCCCGGGTGTCGGCAGGAGCAAATGCTGAAGGACTTTCAACTCAGTGGGCTTCACACAAACTATACCCCAGAGAGAAAATCTAAGCAGTGCTTCCGGCAGGTGCATGATGTGGTTCAGAAGCAGAACACATTCGATTCATGAGCAGGAGGCACTAATACAGAGGTTGGGGAAGAAAGGAGGGCTCAAGCCGTGATGGAAGCGGTAGTGCACCTGAGTTCCGACGTTTGCACTGCTTCACCCGCCATCTCTTCCCTGAGCTTTGAGGTTCCAACCAGATCAGAGGGAGCAGGTGAGGCAGAGGGTGCGGTGTGGAGCAAACCAATCCCAAAACATCCTGGAGAGGGAAGGAGGCACTGCTCCCTCCAAGGAGGGGGAGGAGACTTGCCTTTGGTTTTGCTAAGGAAGAGCGTTCCAGGACCTTGTGATTAGTTCAAAGGGCAAAAGGCATTAAGCGGGTATTTTCTTATTTCCTTGCAAAACAGTAGAAGAAATTGGTGGTGGTGGTGTAGGGGTTGCTGCTGCGAGGCTCCTCCTCCCCCTCCTTCTCCCATCGCCCTCCTCCCCCTCTTTTCCCTACTCCCCCTCTTTTCCCTACTCCCCCTCTTCTCTCTCCTCCCCCTCCTCCCCCCCTTCATCTTCTGTGTCATCTTTTCCCTTCTTAAAACACACACAAACTTTGTTGTTCTGAAATAGGCTTGGCAAAAAAAAAAAAAAAAAAAAAGTTGTTTTTTTTTTTTGAACACAGCGCAAGTAAAACTTAGTTTGTATGTTGCTCTCTAACAAATCAATTTTGTTAAGTGACTGCTAGCTGCTAGGACTGGGGCTGTTTTGGGGTTTGGGGGGGTGGATTTTCATGGATTTAGGGACAGGCTAGTGGTTTGTGTTTGCTCACCAGAGGACCCTGGACATCCTTCTGGGGACAAAATCCTTGTATGTGAATACTCCATGATCAGAAACTTTTCATGATCTGTGCTGTTTAATCATCCCATCATGAACACTATGGCTGGACTCTAGGGATTTGAATGGCAATCAGCACAGGACCCGTGGCAATGAAAATGGAACTCCATAAAGTCAGGAAACATTCAGATGTACCACGCGCTCTGCTTAGCTCTCAGGGAGTAGTTGGGAATACAAAAATTGATTTAGCCTGGCGTTTCCTTTTGTTGGCTGCCTCATTTTATTTAATTTGTTTGTATGGTGATATGAGTCCCAAAACATAACTCCTTTAAGGAAAAGTCAGATTGGGCAACGCGAACATTGTTTTGATCCATATTAATACAGATCTTCCCAAAGGTGGGGTATCAGATGCGTTAAAGTTGCTAGCCATACTGATCCTTTCAGCCCCTGTGGAGGCCGGGACAAGCCTTGAGGCAGCCACAGCCCCTGGGCTTGTCACCTCCGGCTTCAAACAGTCTCGTCAAATTACTACAGTGTGGTGTATGAATGTTATTATATTCTGAGTATACCGATGTCATCAAGGCCCATGCTACCTTCTAAACTCTAGACATTTGATGTCAACAGACATGCCAAAGAATAAACAAAATAGTAAAAGCCCTCCCTTTCTAAAGTCCCACAAGCCTGTATTCACACTGCTCAAGAGGCGAGTTTTGCCAAAAAGTGTCCTGGAACTTTTAGATTATTGTTACATGTTGGAATCAATAGTAGCAGCCCTTTACAACTTAATTTTTCCCGTAAAAGATTATCTGTTTGAGAATTCGTGATCATATGTATGTAGATGACCATCCATTTGAATTGCTGGAAGTTACACAGCTGAGTATGTCTCTCCATTTTGTCTCACTGTGATGGTCATTTAGACTTGAATTTTTCACTGTCAATGACAATGCTGCTATGAATATCTTTATGCAAATATGCTAAAATACTTCAGGGAACCAGTTCACGTGTGCGTGGGGGGGTATACTCCTCCTGGGATGTGTTGGGAGATGCGCATGTGTAGCTTGCTCATGGTGCTGTCTAGAGGACACTACTGGCAATTGATTCTAGGGGGCCAGGGATGCTTCCCATTCTACGATAAATATCTGGCATAATAAAGAATTAGCCATCCAAAACACCCATACCTCCCCTCTGGATAAACAGCATCCTAGGTTGTGTGCTTAAAAGTGAAATTGCTGGATGCGATAGATGTAGTGGATTCAGGCTCAATGTGCATGTAAAACTTCTTGTTTCCCTGACCTATGGCCAAACTTGGAAAGTTAGAAGCTCCTTTCTGTCTGCAGTTGCAGATTTGCTGTAACTTTCCCAGTCAGAGGCTCCCACGGAGACTTGGAAGGGAAACAGCAAGGTGAAGGTGGGCTGCTCTGCTGACAAACAGGCACAGAAAGAGGCCATTTAGTTATTTGTCTTTCCTGCAGCAGATGCTGTCCCACTGTCAAGAGCCAGCATACAGGGAACGTTTTTGGCCCTGTGAGCCAGCAGATGTGTTGTGGGCTTGGAGCTGACAATTGTGGAGATGGCTTCCTGACCGTGGGGTAACAGCTATGTGGTGGTACGTTCCATCCGGTTCCCCAGGGGCCTTGTTGTGGCAGGGATATAGCAGCATCCCAGGTGGGCCAGAGAGAGAGCTGCTGTGGAGTCATTCCCAAAGGCCCTGCGTGGGGGGCCTAAGCTTTTCTGAGAATTTTGTATGCCCTACACTCCTGTTTCGAATTGCTTTCTGCTTCAGACATCTAGATTTGTTTTCATTATAGTCAGCTGAACCACAGCTGAAGCACTAGGTTTTAGGAATTAGATATCTTTGTTTTTACTAGATTCTGCCATATTGCTCTTTCAAAATATTGGATCAATTTATACCAGCACATATATGAGTTCCTGTTTCCTCATACCCTCAACAACATCTGAGATTGCCAGCTGTCGGATTATTACCATTTCTCCTCCTCCTCTTTCTCCTTATTATTATTATTATTATTATTATTGTTTGTCCATCTGATAATTGTAAAATAGCAAACTAGTGTCTCTAAGTGCCCTAATTATTCATAAACTGAACAGTTTTTTTCATGTTTACTGTTTGCTTTCCTTTTTTAAATAATGCTGGATGATCTCTCAAATCTATTGTGCTATTGATTTGTTTATAATTTTCTGTTTTTTAAGAGATTTATTTATTTTAGAGAGTGAGTGAGCAGGGAGAGGGAGAGAGAAACTTAAGCGGACTCCCTGCTGAGCACAGAGCCCCATGTGGGGGCTCGACCTCACGACTCTGAGATCAGGACCTACGCCCAAACCAAGAGTCAGACCCTTAACCGACTATGCCACCCAGGCGCTTCACAATTTATTTATGATTTTCTATGTCAATATGTAAGAGTTTGTAGTGTCCCTGCCATGCCCAGGCATTGGCTGGAAGCATCTCAGGGGAGCATGGTCTCGGGGAAAACTCAGCAACGATTTCCAGAGCTCAGTAGCTGAGGCCCTGCTCAGCCCTGCTCTGTGTGGTAAGACGTTGGGGAGGCACATCCTTACGGCCACCACACTCCTCCCTGCACGGTTCGGATCTGCTTCTTCCTACAGGTTTGGGAAGTGCCTCCTCTGCGTGTTCCCTGTCCTTCTTCCTCAGGGGAAAATGAGAAGAACAGGGTTAATGGGATAAACTAGAGGCCCCATTGCTGCAGATGATCCCAAACTGTAACTGATGCTCCACTCTCCGTTCTAAAACTCCTCCGCCCTCAGCTACCCAACTCATCAGGTCTTGGTGGCTCACCTTGTGGTATGATCCAACCCTTTGCTTCTGAAGGTCCAACATTTTGATAGTCATTCTCTTGTCAGTTCCGGATTACTGCACATAGCCATATACACTTAATTGTAAGAAGGGAATACCAGGAGGTGTCCAAGTTCCACAGGTATTTCTCCTTGCTCCCACATTGTGTAAAAGGAGCCTTATCTAATCCTGATGATCAAGGCCAATTACTCCTGCTAATATTGTGACTCCTTTGGTGCCTGTTTTTCCCTGGGCACAGAGTCCAAAGTGCCCTGGTAGCTGGTATAACTTATAGTTCAGTAGGATTCTTAGCTGTGTACTTTAGCAAGAATGTACACCTTTGGGGACCGGGATCTCTAACCCTGAAGAGCCTAGAGTTATAGGAACAGAAATCATAAGTTCCCCCAACAAATCATTGGGAACAATGGTAAGTGGGGCCACCTATACCTCTACCCCTTGGTTTCTGAGCACATGTATCTTTCCTTTTGGGGACAGACCACTATATAGAGAGACATTTAATAAATGCGTTGTGCTGTGAAGAGTCATGCTTTACTCCTTTCAGACGTTCACTCAGAGCTGGCATTTCAGTTTCACCTTTAGGAGGTCATTCTTGTGTTCCATAAAAGGCCAGAAGCCTCCTGATGGCATAGTATATAATATAACCAATGAATCTCATAGTCATGGGCCACTCCAGCACCTTTTTACATCCATCACTTAACATCAGTCTCCTGATCTGATGAGATATATAGAGAAGTTCATGCCTATGGCTCAGGCATTCTGTTAGCCCTCAAATAGTGGTGTTGGCTATGACTCTTGCTGTGTGGGCAGGAGAGGAATGCCCATATTCACAACTTATCTGTTATCCCCATGAAGTTGAACAGATGGTCTTTTCAGGATAGAAGGAATTCAATGTAATCGACTTGCCAAAGTTCGTGTCCAGTTCGTGTCCTCAAATGGTGCCATATTGGGTATTCAATTGTTGGTCTCTGTTACAGATAAATTAGGAATTCAGAGGTATCAATAGATCTGCCCTGGTAATTGGGATTCTGTGCGGTTGGGTCCATTTAGAGCCTCTGGCTCTGTCACCATGACCACTCCACTCATGTGCTCATTATACCAGTTGTGGATGGCCGATGACAAAGCATGGCTAAAGATAACTGGCTCAGTCACATTGTCTACTTGGTTGTTCAGGCAAGTGCCTCTCCTGTGCTTTATGTTCTCCTATGGGAGTTAACAAAATAATTACATTCTGTGCCCACTTCCATATGACCTCCACATGCCTCTACCTGGAAGGTACCTCCAATATTCCAGTTCTTTTCCTCCAAGGCCTTTCACTGTCACTTTGGGTCACTTCTCCTTCCACACAAAAGACAACTAGGTTAACTGCTCATATTTTAGCCCATTTTGGAAATTATCACTCTTGACCACCTTTCAGGATGACCCCTGAATATGGATCTGCAGCCGTGGCTCATTTTCAGTTTGTACCCACATACCAACCTGAACTATTCATAAACCAAGCCCAGTTACTTCCTTCTTCCTTCAGCTGGTTGCATAGTAACCACATCTGGTCATTGGTACAAGTTGATGGAGGGGCACTGGTACAACTCTACAGGTGACACAAGGTCTGGACTACATGTTCATGGATGTAACTTGTACCCTCTGGCTCTGCACAGGTTCATTCCCAGATGCGTATTTCCATTATATTGTAGACAGCTGCTGCTAGGCCTACCAGAGGTGGTGGGCTGGGTAGAACCGACCTCATAATGGGAAATTCCAAAGGCATTGTCACTTTGTGTCCCATGTTCAGGTGCTCCATCAGTGAGATGTCAAAAGATATTTATTTCTTAAAGGACTTATAATTCTCTTGTAGATAACGTGGCCCCAGAATCCCAGGGGCCTACATTGTGATTCTGCACTAGAGCTTGCCATAAGGTCCATACTGTATCCTTTCCCACCACTGACACTTCCAACACCATAGTGTTTGCTGGATTGTGTGGTCCAGGTGGCAGCACTGATCACACTATGGTTTGGACCTGCTGCAGTGTCCTTTCCTACACCAGGAAACCCAACAGTCTTTCATGTTTCCTGGTAATTATTCTTCGGTATGAATGTGTTGCCAGTAGACCAAAACGGGTCTGTCAGGCACTGTGTTTCCTTCTTTGTGAAGGAAGAGGCAAGCTGCTGCAATTTGCATTTTACTTTGCAAGTAATATCATGGTACTCTCTTGACTCCAGAATCCCCCACATGCCACTGAAGTATCCAGCCCCTGAGTCTTTTCAGGGTTTATTTTCTCTTCTCTGGGATGCACATATCTTACCGAGGCTTATAGAAGACTAGCCACTTCTTTCTCACCTTGCCAACTTCGCATGATGTCGTTGGTGTCGTGGAACATTGTGACATTCTTTGAGATGTCCAGGTGGCCCAGATCTTTTAGAATTCCTACACAGGACGAGATACTTAACATAGTCCTGAGGCATAATCTTGAATAAATATTGTTGTCTGTCCTATGTGAATGCAAACTATTTCTGATCTTGTTTTCTAATTTGAATGGAAAAGAAGAACCCATTTGCCAAACCAATGGCTATATCCCATGTACCCGAGACCTTATTAATCTGTTGTAGCAACAATAGCACATTGAGTGCTGCAGCTGTAGCTGGGCTTAGTGCTTGATTAAGTCTGGCATAGAATACAATCATCCTCCAGGATCCATCCAGTTTTGAAGGAGCCAGATTGTTGAATTAAATAAAGATATGGAAGGGACCACCACACTTGACTCTTTGAGGTATTTAAAGATTGAACTCATCTCCACCATCCCCTGCAGAATGTATGATTTAAAAAAATAATTTATTGATGTGAAATTCACAAAACACAAAATGAACAACTGAGTGGCATTTAGTACAATATTGTACTGAATGTTACAGTGTTAGGCAATCATTACCCCTATCTAGTTGCAAAACATTTCCATCAACTCCAAAGTAAAACCCCTTACATATTAAGGAGTTTGTCCCTGTATCTCCCTCCTCCAGCTTGTGACAGGCAATAATCTGTGTTCTTTCTCCATGGCTTTATCTATAATGAATATTTAATACAAATACAATCATACAGTATGCGATCTTATGTGTTGAAGGTACATCCATGCTTTTGTATGTATTAGTACTTCATTTCTTTTTATGGCTGAATAATTTTCTATTATGTGTGTATAACACAATTTCTTTATCCATTCCTCCATTGGTGAACCTTGGGGTTGTTTTCATCTTTTGGCTTCACTATTGTGAATAGTGCTGCTATGGACACGCATGTATGGATATTTGAGCAGTTTTCAATTATTTTGGTTATATACCTAGGAGTAGAATTGTAGGGGTCATATGGTAATTCTATCTTCAACTTTTTGAGGAACCAACAAATGTTTTTCAGCACATAGTCAAGTCATTTTGCATTCCACCAGCAATGTACAAGGGCTTCATTTTCTATACTTCCTCTAATTGCCAATACTTATTTTCCATTTTTCTGATTCCAGTGATCCTAGTGGGTATAAAATGGTATCTCACTGTGGTTTTGATTTGCATTTTCATAATGACTAGTGATGTTGAGTATCTTTTCATATGTTTGCTGAGCCTTTGCATGTCTTTGGAGAAGTGTTAATTCTAGTACTCAGACCATTTTTTAATTTTATTGTCTCTGTTGAGTTGACAGAGTGCTTCATATATCCTGGATACTAGACCTTTATCAGCTATATGATTTGCCAACCTTTCTCCCATTCTAAAAGTTGTCTTTTCACTTTCTGGATGTTTTTTGATGCTCAAACTTTTTTTTTTTTTTTAATTTTAATGATGTCTGACTTATGCGCCATGCCTTTAGTGTCACAGCTAACCAGGTCATTATTATTTTTGTGTTAGCGTCAGCACTCACCAAATGACTTTCACATAACTCTTCTGTCCTGTGTTTCTACAAATTTATTTTAAAACTGTGTTTTGTTCTGTCCTAATATGGCGTGGGCTCAATCTAGTGATCATTACAACTTTTGAGTGTGCTTTAAATAACTTCTTTATTCTTTAATGTTAAAAGTGATATGAGTACTTTCAAAGGGATAAGTGTAAGTTTCCAAGGTGTCCAATTTTCTTAGAAGTTTAAAATCTTGGGGCTAGAAATATATTTGAGGTCCCACATCTCAACTTCTATCAATGCAGGATTCCCTTTGATTCTGTTCCTCATGGATGACTGTCACACTTGAATTCTTCCAGTGACAGGGAGACTAGTGTTTCAGAAGGGTTAAGTTGTGTCATTGAACAGCATTAATTGTTACAAATTTTTTTAAAAAATGACATAAACTCAGGGGCACCTGGGTGGTGCAGTTGGTTAAACGTCTGACTCTTGGTTTCTGCTCACGTCATGATTTCAGGGTCATGAGATTAAGCTGAGCACAGAGCCTGCTTAAGACTTTCTCTCCCTTTCCTTCTTCCCCTCCCCCCATCAAATAAATAAATAAATAAATCTTTTTTAAAAAAGATATAAACTCTAACATATTTCAACTTTATCCCATTTGACCTACTTTTATTATCTAAAGCTACACAATATGAAGCTATTCTTTTTTTTATGATAGTGCCTCAGATGTGTAGAACTATACAGCATTTTTCCTATGTATTTAAGCTAGACAGTTACTGTACATATAGCTCTTCCTCATTTCTAAATTTGGATTCTAGATATTTTGTCCTCCAGATCACCCTCCTCCAACAAAACTTCATTTTGTCAATGTTCTTCAAGTGTAAGAGTCAGAATAAAACAAAATGCTCAACTATGATCAAAGGCAAGAAATGTAATTATTTGTACATCATGATTTTATTAATGACACTGTGGTTGCTAACTTCCTTATTAGTAAGCCTCATGTAGATCAAGCCCGTTTCATGTACTGTCATTTATTTTTGCCCTAGTGACAATACCAACCCCTAAGGAGAACTCTGTGTCTCTGCATGTGAACTAAAATGATATTCCCCCATTCTGAAGTATATTATCAGGGCTTCTAGGACCACACAGGAAGGCTCACAATACCTTACAAGGAAAATGTACTATTTTAACATCAGACTGCATGAAACATGTTGCATCTTGGCCACAAAGTGGATCTTATTTGTGTGTCAGTTTCTGATTTATTCTTTTAGAATATATTGGCATATGCCCACTCTGCATCTAACCAAGAAAATATGGGAATCATACTGTAGTTGCTGTGTGTGTGTGGGGGGGGTGTGGGTGTGGGTGTGGGTGTGTGAGAAAGAGAGAGGGAGAAAGAGAGACTGGCTTATTTCATTTAGCATAATGTTCTTAAAGTTCATCCATGTTGTAGCATAAGTCAGAGTTTTCTTCTTTTTTAAGGCTAAATAATATTCCCTCGTATGTATACACTACATTTTGCTTATCCATCTGTCAATAAAACTTGGGCTGTTTCCATGTTGGAGCTACTACAAATAATGCTGCTATAAACATGGGTGTACAAATCCTAGGTTCAATTTTTTGGAGTGTATATATATATGGAAATGGAATTGCTATATCATATGGTAATTATATTTTAAATTTTTGAGGAACTGTTATGTTTTCTATAGCAACTGCACCATTTCGCATTCCCATCAACAGTATACAAGGGTTCTAATTTCTTTCCACATTTTCACCACCACTTGTGTTTTTCTGTATTTTTTTTTTTAATAGACATCCTACTGGGTGTGAGATGGTATCTCATTATAGCTTTGATTTGCATTTTCCTAATGATTAGTGATGTAAGTTTTTTTTTAAGACTTTATTTATTTATTTGACAGAGAGAGATACAGCGAGAGAGGGAACACAAGCAGGGGGAGTGGAAGAGGGAGAAGCAGGCTCCCCACTGAGCAGGGAGCCCGATGTGGGGCTTGATCCCAAGACCCTGGGATCATGACCTGAGCCAAAGGCAAGCGCTTAACAACTGAGCCACCCAGGCGCCCCTGATGTAAGTGTTTTTTAAACTTATTTTGGATGAAGCTTGAAGCTTAACAGGTGTGATGTTTATCAAAGACATAACTGTTAGTGTTGTCAAAATGTGAACTCATATGTAGTAAAGGAAAAGTTGGCAGTCACTGCAGTGATCCATTGGTCAGCTTTGGTGGGTTAATATTCCAGGAATTCTCAGTTGCAGGAACAATTGCTTCTGGTTTCTGTCCTTATCTACAAAAGACTTGAAGGGACTTACTCCAATCTCTGGTGAGAATATTCAGAATGATTCAGCATTTGAGTAATGTATATCATTATCAGTATAAAATAATAAAGAATAGACAGAAAATCAGCTTAGGGCAGTGTAAAACTAATTTTCTGTACGGGTGTGATAAGAAGGAGAGGGAGTTCTTCCTGTGTGATATATCAAGGTGATAATGTGCCCCATTAGGACAATTTGTTTTATATTTCTTAAAATAGATATGACTGAGAAAATGACAGATGGAGGTCAGGAAAAAATTCATGAAGTCCTTCACCTTATATTCATAAATCAATGACTTGGTCCCAGAGAGGTGGCTAAAAATATATTTCTCTTTCAGATGAAGGAGATTAGGTTGTGAAAAGAAGAATGTGTTGACTGAAATGACTGAGAACATCACCTCTGTCATTCACACTGTACTGTAGCATTATCTGGAACATAAGGAACATGATTTTTTTTCTTTCACTTGTACCAGTAACACAAAAATCTCTCCCCTGTCTCCCCCCGTCCCCCCTCTCTCCATGCCTCCCCCTCTCTCCCCCTGCCTCCCCATGCCTCCTCCTCTCCCCCCTCCCATCTCTGCCAGTCTCTCTCTCCTCTCTTTCTTTGCCTCTCTCACACACACAGGTACAGACTTCCATTTTATAGATGAAACCACATGAATTTGTAGTCAGAAAAATAATTAGGTTCAACTAAATCTTTGGTCCCTGGCAGGGAAATAGTTAAGGAAGAAATAATTTAAATGAAATTGCACCAAGTATTTTCATGGGGGAAGAATTAGAAAAAAAATACCCAGAAGAGATTATGTTGAAACAATACTAATGCCTGAAAAAATAAGACTTTAGATGTTTCTCACTCTTAGAAGGCAGTACCAGCATCAACTCCCAAAAGAGATCAGTATGTGAAATGACAATCTTGGGTTGAGAATGGAATTTTTAAAGTTCAATGTGAAATACTGATTTTTTAAAATAACTCCTTTTGAAATATCTGTAATCTTTTAAACTTATAATCAGTTACAACTTAAACTATAATGAAGGTACTTAACATGTCAGGAAACAAAGAGAAAGAGTCAAATGGCAAGGTAGCATTATGAATTTCTAGTGAGATTTGCACTCTTGCTTCTGTTTTTTATTGCATTCCATAAGCGCCACAGAAAAAAAAAATCCTTTAAAGAAATACATTCTACAGCTTATCACTCATGTCGGAGAAAACTCGTTTAATGCTTTTGTTGGGCATGATACTGAAAATAAGTCTTGATTGAAGCAAGCACAGTCATATATTGAAGTACACAAATAGACGCATTTGCTTGGTTTATTCTGCAGCCTTGCTGCAAGAATGCAAATGAGCTTTTCCAAGCCCATTTTCAAGCTGTCAAGTGACAAAGGGGAGGGGGAGGGCGCAGGAAAAAAAATCAATTGAGTTAACCTAGCACAGAAGTCTACAGATTAATTATGTTTAAAAAAAACTGAAAACAATGTGTTTTTTGTTGGCAACTTGAAAGATTGGTGCCTGAAATACTCCTTAATATTATGTAAACAAATGGAGCTTAATCAGTTGCAGGGACAGCAGTCACCATACCTGCAAATGGTGTAGAGTAAGGTTGTTACTTTCCTTTCAAATAAATGAATAGGGCAGAGAAGACAGGAGTTCTTTTGCAGCTGCAGACAGAATTTATATATTGCTTACGGGATGGTGACAGATTGGCACTGTGACTTCAGATGCCAAGTAGGTATCAGTGTGCTTATTCTTTCTGTTGGGACTCTAGGGATTCGAGGGCAATTAAACAGGCAATACAATTCTCATTTTATCCCTAGCATTTTGTAGTAGAGAAATGACTTCTGAGGCTTATAAGCGTGTGGAACATCCTCATTACTGTTTTTGGTTCACCTGGATGGATTAAGCCCACTTTTGTAGGATTGTTATTCAACCATCAACTCAGTAAATCAAAAAACATACATTACTTTGGTTCTTGACCCAACCCTGTCTTAAATATTGGGAAATTTACTTGTTGATTAGCTACTTGATGTTGATTGAGAATCCAAGCATGGCTAGCTCTGTGTGCTAGAATAGGCAGAAAGGTAAAGTTGAGCTCTGACTCTATGGAACTTTGGGAAGGGCAGACTAACTTCAGGCAAAGTAGCAAAGGTTGTCCTTTGGAAGATAGTGGGACCCTGAAAGTAACAGATGCCTCTGAGGTATTACCTAGAGCATTCAAGCATTCAAGGCTTTTTAGTAATTAAAAAAAAAATTTAGTGTTTAAAAAATACTTGAGTTCATGAAAAAAAAATACTTGGCTATGAATGGAAGAGAGATCCAGAGGAAAGTAAAATGATTTGGTATGGTTTTGAATGGCAGATGTTCACCAATTGGCAGCAAGAAGTTAAGGCAACTAGAAGGAGATGGGGATAAAATGGGACAAGTTAATTTGTTTGAAATGCAAAGAAGATAACTCTAGTCTTCACAATTTTAAATGAGATCAGGGATGTTGCAGAGATAAGATGCAGGTTTTGTGGAGAAGCACTAAAGATAACTTTCTGAGATTATTTTTACTTTTATGAAATGAAAAATTAGAAGAGAGAATTTGGCAATGCATTGGAAGTAGAGGATACTTTGAAGACATTTTCCTGCTTTCAGTTGGAAGTTAAATGGGTATGGTTAGATTACAGCTGAATATGGAACATTGGCTAAACTCTGCAACAGGAAATAGCAAAGAGCAGATTATTAATTAGAACTCTTGTTTTTACCCAGTGTTTTCAGTAGCTTTCCATTTATTTCATTAAAAATGTATCCATTACCTTACACCCCCTACTGACAAGGAATAAGCAAAATTATATATTTTGTTGCATTAACTCATAATTACCTAGCACGTTCATGCTGTATAATCTCAGGTTTCACTTTATTTGTAAATATGCTTTATAATTGTGTAACCCACACAGCTTCATTTGAAAGGTTTGAATGTTTTCCCTCCTGCATTTATTATATTGACTTTGCTTAATATCCATATTGCATTTGTTGAATAGGGTCTTAATGTAGATACTTTTTTATTCTTTTCTGTCAGATCCATCCTCTCATCCCTATCCTGTAAGGAATAAACATATCACAAAGAAAATTCAATGCAAAATATATGCCCATTAAATTCTGTTGATGAATACACAAAATGCCTGAGTAAACAATATACAGATATGAAAAATCCCTATATAGTCTTATGCACATGCACACATGCACGCACACACACACACACACACACACATACATACAGACATACATTTAGATGTGAAGGTTGACATCCTAAAAATAAATTTTCTTTCTCACAGTAAGCCAAGTTACAGTACTTTGTTAAGCAATAGCATTAAATTATTCTCATTTTATGCATTGCCATCTGGCATACTTGTACTTTTTTTGTGAATCGCAGAAAAAGCAATTCAAAACCAGACATTAAATAGACTCATAAGTAATTATCGACATATTAAGTAGTTTCTGAAGACAGGTTTGAACACATACATTCCAACAGGATTTTCTTAGGTTGATAGCCATAAGCGTTTCCATTGAGAAGAAATATTTTATAATATTATTGTAAAATAATTTGGCAAACTGTTTCTATGTGCATCTGCTTGAGTCTTCTTAAAACATGCTACGTTACAAAAGTCATTCTGTTCTGTGATTCATGCTCATCCCCTTTTCTGTGACATTTTCCCACATTTTATTAATGGGGAAGGAATCCTCATAATGAAAAAAAAGTGTCTTTATCCTGAAAACACCCAGATTGTTCTGCCATATACATCTCAGGATTCTGTGCATTTGGAGGGAGAGTGGGTGGAGTTCATCTACTTTCTTTGTGGAACAGGGCTCATGCCATAGGGACCACTCAGATGCTCTCCCATTTGCTTGTGAAAGTAGCATAATGATGTCACAGGAAAACTGGTTTCATTTTTTTATAGTCCTGATCTTAAGAAATATGCCTTTATATTTAACCAAAACAGATGCCCCTGCTAGAACTACAATTCTGGAGGACTTTGTGATGCCACATGGCAGCCATTTGTAATTTTGGTCACACTAGTTTACAGGTCATTGAGCCTCTTTGAAATGTGGTCCTTGGAACCAAGCACCATAGTCCAAACATGGGGTCCAGGAACAGAGGGGTTCTCACTTTGTTTTCCTAATAGAAATATTACAGTCATTCACAGACTGCATTTGTCTTGTCAGGAGACACTGCAAACTGCTGCCTAAAACTGATCTTGACTCATTAAAATCATGAATATTTATTAAGATTTTTTTGTCTTCTCAAATATGTATACCTAAACATAGACATCTGTAATTAACCATATTAGATCCCATTCTATTAGTTGTTTCTGATTTTAACGATTAAGAAATCTCTTAACAACCATTTAATGTTTATGACCATAAAAATAAAATACCTTTTAGGACAGAAAAAGTGAAAAAGATAGGACAGAAATAGACAAATATTAGACAAAAGTAGAACAAAATATGTATATATATATATATATATATATATATATATAAAATGCCTAAGACACCACCATCACCCATTATATGTGTAACATTTTTTTTAAAGATTTTATTTATTTATTTGAGAGAGAGAATGAGAGAGAGAGAGCACATGAGAGGAGGAAGGGTCAGAGGGAGAAGCAGACTCCCCGCTGAGCAGGGAGCCCGATGCAGGACTCGATCCTGGGACTCCAGGATCATGACCTGAGCCGAAGGCAGTCGCTTAACCAACTGAGCCACCCAGGCGCCCTGGGTAACAATTTTATATGCTGCTTTTTTTTCCACTTAAAATTACTTTATGGATATTTTATTGTATTATTTAATATTCTTTTGAAATCTGATTTCCAGGAAGAACTGAATAATATTTGACAAAATGGGTATATTTAGTTAAATAGTAGACCGTTATTAAGGGTGTGTCTGTCAATTTTTTTCTATTGAAAATAATACTACTAAAAACATTCTTATACTTAAAATTTTGCATGCATGTCTCAATAACTTTAGAATAAATTACTGGATATAGACTCCTTGGATTAAAATTGTGAATATTTAGAGGAAATCTTACACTTGATTTTAGCCAAAAGGCCGAGAAGCGATTTTTAGAGGAAATCTTAATGCATATTGCCAAACTGAAATTCATTCTCAAGGTGAATTTCATTTTCCAATATGTAAATCCATATAATAAATATGTGTGTGTATAATATTTATAACATAACAATAGGTATGTGTATATAAGTCATAACATATAATACATAATAAATATGTATGTGTATATATATTTATAACATATGTATATATAATATATAAATTTATATGTATATACACATGTGTAGATAAGTTTATATTTACATATATATGCACATGTATGTGTGTGTGCGTGGATATAGATATCTGGAGTGGGTAGAAAGAAGGAGAGAACCTGGAAAGATTCTACCAAGTATTATTATGACTAATCTTATAGCTGCATCTTAACTGTGGGATTGAATTTGCTATGTCAGGGTAAGTGTTACATTGTGCTATCAGACTAGTCCAGAAATTTATACCCTGGGTGTGTGGGATACAAAGGTACTATGATGGACCTGACCTGTATTTTACCTTTCCTGTTTCTTTGACAAACATTTCAGTAACAAATGGAGGAATGAAAGTTTAAAATTTTAGTAGGGTATTACCATTGCATGAAAAAATGGATGTGTGAAATTCATCCAGAGGTAACAATAAAACTACAGGCTTTAATGGGGTATGGTAAAAATTGTTGCTGTTATTTTCTGAGAAGACAAATACTCCATTGAAGCTTCCTTGGTGGATGCAAAGTTTTACTTATGAGCATTGATGGATTGTGCTGGGTTTGGTACTACAGTTCATTTGGACTAACAAAAGTATGTCCCTTTTATTCTGAAGATCTTACTCTCTAAATGGGGATACTGAAAAGTAAGCAGTGATCTATGCAGTGATCAGATATGTGCAGAGGTCTGTGTGAGATTCCCTGGGACACTCAGTTCTGCCTTTAACCCTCCACTTTAGCATTCTCTTTCTTCCCCAGTCACCCATCTCTGTTCTGTAGTGACCAAAATAGTATAATGGGACAGGAAAGGATAAATGGTTGGGCTAACAATGGGTGCGAAGGTTGACACTATTGTCATCTGCAGGCTTTTTCTAAGCAGAAGTACACTCTAACCTATACCCTGTCTTCAAAGAAAATTAAATTACCTTTAGGCAAGACCAGTCCAAGAACTTGGCAGCAAGTTTTGCAAGTGGCACATCCTGGCACTTGCTTACAACTATGTATACCTGTTCTCTGCTTGCCGCTAAGCAGAGAAGGAGAGATTTGCTGGGCACCAGAGCAGATCTGGCCCCTAAATAAACTGTTGTATCTCTGTGTGAACACCATTTACTGGTGGGAGTACATTTGTTGCATAGTCACTGATGTTTGCACATCTAAAGTCTGTAAGAGGGGCGTCTGGGTGGCTCAGTCAGTGAAGCGTCTGTCTTCAGCTCAGGTCATGGTCCCAGGGTCCTGGGATTGAGCCCTGCGTTGGGCTCCCTGCTCAGTAGGGTGTCTGCTTCTCTCTCTGTCCCGCTCCCTGCTCATGCTTGTGCATGTGCTCTCTCTCTGAAATAAATAAAATAAAACTTTAAAAAAATAAAATAAACTGTGTAAGAGCCAAGAATGCAAACAAAAGATGAGAATTTCCAGTTCTGCAAGTTAGAGGCGCCACAGGCTTTAGTCTTCCACCAGAAAACCCCTAAGATTGTTATTTACAAGAGCTGCCTTATTATTTCTATAAAATTGGCAACTATCATTCCTTCTCTGCAACACACGGATTGGTAACTCAGATTGAGAATTCAGGCTATTATCTAGACACCTGTAAAGGACCAAATGCAGAAAAAGCCTGCAGATGACAATAGTGTCGACTTTCGCACCCACAACAGGGAGATGACGAAGTAAAACCATTTATCAGGCTGCATCAGGAATGGGTGCAAGAAAACCCAGCTACACCATGAAGACCCAAAGACCATGCAATCCAAATATTTCCTCAGCTACATCATCAATTACTAGTTCACTGTGAAGTTCCCACCACACCTCTGGGTTGTGAAGAGGAAAGAACTCTAAAGCTCTTGGTACATTTGAGAGGGTAGAGGTGACAGTGGTGAATAAGGGTTCCAACAGAATTTCCTTGCAACTTCTGGGAAGCAGCAGCAAATGGGTCCTTACCCAAGTCATCGTGATAGATGAGGTGACCAAGAACTGAATCCTCTGACAAGCAGTGAGAACCATTTAAGGAAAGAGCAGTACATGAAGGAAAGCAAAACAAAGAGCAAGCTGAGAGGTAGAAAGAAAGCCACAACATGTGGTGTCCTAGCGTTCAGGGAAAGAACAATTATAAAAACATTGAGTAATGAAAAATAGGAAATATTAAGAAGACTCAGAAAAGAGAAGTGATCTGAGCCACAAAGAGATGATCACAAGGAAAATGATGTGTCAGGGGAACAGAGACAGCAAAAGCCAGAGTGTTGTGAGTTGATGAACAAATGGGAAATGTGAAAATTAGAGACAATAGGAATAGACAGTAATTCTAGGATTATTTCATGGAATTTGATTTAGGATGAGAGAGACTTGAGGATTTGTGATTATATGATACAGATAATATACGGTAGCAAATAATTCCTCTCTGTGGTGTTACAGATTTCAATCTTAATTCTAGCCCTTCCATTCTCAAGCAGCATGATTCTGGATGTTTCTCTAGGTCTTCCTCTCCTCCTCTCTTCATCTGTGAATGTGGGTCCACATCCTCTCAACCAATGTTAGCTAATTTGTTTTATTTAAAGTCCCTGCAGAAAGAGGGAAAAATCAATGCAGCCAGGTCTCTTGGGAGGTAGCAGGCTATAGATTCGAGAACTCTGGCAAATGAATTAATCCTTCAAAGGGGGAAGGTCTCTCTTACACTTTTACTCACATATAAAAGATAAAAATAAGGGTTCAGGTACATTTACCTTTTTGGGTTTGACATGAACAGATTTCCAATTGTAATGGCATTTGTTCTGAAATAAAAGCTAGAATTATTAGCTCCAAGTAGGTTATAGGGCTAGTGAGTGAGTTGAAGGCTACAGGAAGATGAAGATTTAAAATAGCAGAGTAACGGTGAGAGGTTGTCAGACAGTTTTGGTGCCCATCTGATGCTAGAGAAAATGCACCTAAAGGAACAGCACTTTGTGGGATTCTGGTTTTTCTCTGAACAGTGTGTCTACTCTGGCATTTGATTAGGGAAGTGCCATTGAAATCTACAGGAGAAAGAAGGGGGTAAAGAGGGTGGGAATGAAATATGATAGAAACATAACAGAAAAGTAAGAGAAGGATGGAGATCTTGGTCAGATGAAAGGCAAGTTGGAATAAAACTAGAGAGCTAGGGTGGTAGAAAAACACGTGTGACAAACAAACAAACACACAAAAACCTCAGGTGTTTATAAGCTGAACTTTTCTAGATCTTACCGACCAGGCGTGTATCTGTGTGAGTGAGTTTATATTTCAGAAGGCAGAGTCAAAGGCTAGGTCACTCATTTTATCTTTGTTGTCCTTACATCATCATTAATGGTTCTTCTTTCATTTTTTTCTAATCAAACATTTAATAAGTTATTTGTAAATCAACAAGTAAATACACTAAACCTGAAAGTGTGAAAAAGGAAGACTATATAACTGATCCATAGGCATGCAGGAGACTCCAACTGCACATAGATATGAATGTTTTATAAATAGCATAATCACTGCAGACATAAACCCCAGATATACATTGTTGACAATCTCATTTGTGCCATCAACTCTCCTCAAAAAGATGAGTTCTACTTAGTTCTAGTTAATGTGATCTAAATCCCAAACTAATGAAGTTTTACTGTATTTGAGGACCACTCTTTGGCTGATGTACTAATCCCTTTGGTCATTTGTTTCTTGCTTACATATGCATACATGGGTAAGCATTTGTGTGTGTGGGGGGGGGTGGTTCTGAAGTTTATAACAACAATATACTGTTAGTGACTGGAATGGGAAGTTGTTTGCAATGACTCTGTAGCCCTATTCTACACTTGTAGTTCAGTTGATTTTCTTGCCCTCACCTGTCTACACAACGATCACACACAGGGACCCTAAATCAAAGTGGTTATTCACAATGTTTTGCTTCAAATAAGATTTATATTTAAATATGAATAAAAAAATTAATCTACGTGGTTTGAAAGATATTTTAGAATCCTATGTTTTGACCCTTTCTTGAAGAAAGGTGACACATGATTTCTGGATAATTTAGGAAAAAAGTTATGACCCTTTTAGCTAGTTTTAAAATGAACATTTTTTTCTATCAGATTTCTAAATTTATCTTCCCGAATTCACTGGTTTCTAGAACTTGCCATAAACGAAGCTCTGAAACCTAGGAAACTACCAAGCACTATGTAACCCAGCCCAAGAATATACCTCAAAGTGTCTTAGATTTGTTTATCAATTTAGGGGAAACAATTGATTCCACCAAATCCTGAAATCCTGTGCAAGGGAATCCAGTATCCCAGGCTGTACCCCCGCAGGACCACTCCATGTTTTACTATGGAGACTTAAAAAGATCTGTTTTATGGATAAATGATGCTTATTCCCAAAGACTTCTCAAGAGACAACATCTTTACCACTAATCCCTTATATACCAAAGTGGCTGGAGAAAAAGTACACTTTAATTACACAGCACCAAATGTAACTACCAATTTATTTTTCATCTGGAAAAATATTTTAAGAGGCTCTGAAAGAGGAAACTAAAAATCTCAAGATTAAAGGGTATTTAAAATTTTAATATTAGATCTTTCACACAAACTTTTTCTCCTTACATGAAAAGTACTAAATAAGTTACATTTAAATGCCCTACTTATATAAAAATAAAATTAGGTACTTCTCATTTAGGAGAGAGTGGATAAGATTTAAAATGTAAGGAATAGGAGTAAAGGATGAGCAGTATATCCAATCTAAATTACATCAAAAACCAAATATAAAATAGAGACAGAACTTACATTTTCCTAAAAGGAAGTAGATATTCACTACCAACCCCAATAGGGAAATAACACTGATGAGAAGAGAGATACATGAATGAAGATATTTTCTTGCTTTGACTTATAAAAAGAAATAATGATACATTTCATGTTCGTTTAAATGTTTAGGGTTATACTGTTAGAAATACGTAATTCTACTTTTATTATAAGGTCGACGAGGGAAATATCACAGTCCTTTGAATTGGTTGTCTTCATACTGAGTAGGGCTTGCTTCTCTCTCTTTCTAAGCTTTATTGAGGTATAACTGATATAAATTACAAAAAATTATATGTGCTAATGTATACATTTTGATGTTTGGACATAAGCATACACCCATGATATTATCACCACAGTCAAGGTCCTAAACATATCCCTCACCTCCAACAATTTCCTTGTGTTTTGTGTGCGTGTGTGTGTGTATAAGAACACTTGACATGACATCTACCCTCAATGTACTTTAAGTGCCTAATATGTATTAACTATATGTACTATGTTGTACAGCAGATCTCTAGGACTTATGCGTACTTTTTAAAAACTTCTTTGCACGTGTAAAACATGCCATAAGATGTCCTATATTGCAATGGACAATGCAACTATTTTTAGCAAATCCAATGAGAATCAATGGCATTAAGGAGAAAACTAGATTCCTTACTTTCTTCTTTGTCTCATGTTTTTTCACACTCAAACTCCTTGACATCTTGGCTGCTATAAGTGATGTAATTAGAAGTCCATGGCTGAGAACAGTGTTTACTTTGTCAGAATTGGGAGGTTTGTGTGATCATGATTTTCTTCAACATAGGTCTCTTTGGAATCATCCACTGTAGTTTATTATTATTATTATTATTATTATTATTATTAATTTTATAATCAGGAACATCAAAGCCCTCTTCTACTTGTGTTGACTTTTCTAGATTGGCTTTTACAGATATTTTCTCTCTTTATGAAGCCACTTCTCACCAATTGCCCAGCATCTGTTGCAGTGGGGTGGATTCATTTTATTCCAAAAATTATACTTCCGGTAGACTGCTAAAGAAATTTTAGGATCTTCTTCAAGTGACTCTATATCACTCTGTCCTGCCTGATTTACCTTGATATATCTCATCAGCTTCCTCTGAGAGTTCTTCTTCACTAAGGCTATAATCTTCTGAATCAAGACTCAACTTCAAATTCTACAGTGAAGTCATCTGAAACTGAATCTTGATCCAACCACCCGAATGTTCACTTACACCAGCATCAAGATCCGGATTTGCTGGAGTCTCTGATTCCATGCTCCTGCTTCTTCACAATACATCTCCCTTATTACACATAAAGTGAGGCTTTCATCAAAGAAAGGGAAATACTGTCAGATTTCTGGTGCTTTCTTTTTCATTCACCAGGTAATTCATCCGAATTTTCATCTAGTCAGAAGTCATCTCTTCTTCTGAATTCCCCAAATACTCTTCTGTCCCAGGCCTGTATGTGTGTGAGCACACTAGGTCCATAGGAGGAGGCCGCTGGCAGTGACAACAGCCGGACCTCAGTCAGAGGGGCCTAGGGCTGCCCACCACCTGGGCTTCTTGCTCTATCTTCCTCCTCATCACTAAGGCTGCTGAGGTCCCCTAGTGCACTTCCAGGGTGTTTGTGCCTGTGCACCCAGGCCATACAGCCTCACTAGTTTCTCCTTTCATTTTCAAAGTTGCCCAGATTTGGACACAAATTCTGTTTTCATACTATGTAAAGATCACTGGAAAGTAGAAGCCGAGGAAAGGCAAGGGCACGGTACTTGAAGCATCATCCAACTGGGTACAGAATTCATGGCCCAGCAATGAGGAAAAAATAGAGGTCTTGAGTAAAAATACTAATAAATGAGTACATATTAATAAAACATATTTTATTTTTTTCATATTAACAAAACATAATCGGATGAAAGCTAAAACCTCAAGTTTGAGTCCTCATATACTGTGAACTGCAATCCAGTAGAACATTTGGGCACCTAATTGGCAGCACGCATCTAATAGTCACAGTGGTGAATGATTCCATGTGATGCTCCTCTGATTTAATTACCTTTAGAAGTCCAAGTTTGATTCCTTCCAAACTAGCATCTAATGCAAGTCTAACGAGTTAAAAGTTTGAGCTGGAGAATAAAGCCATTACAAAATAAAAGTAATCAAACAACTCTTACAGATCTCCTAAAGCAATGATTCACTCAGGATTTCACACAAAACTCCCATTAATGCTAATGAAATTGGGTAAGTTACAGGCTGGAACTCTCCCATACATTGATAGGTGAATAGTTCCCTGAGGTACTTACTTAGATGAGGGAACTTAATTTTCTCTCCACTAATCCTCTCTGGATGAAAAATAAGAAATAATGCTTCACAAGTTGGGTTTCTTTTTAAAGTAGATGGCACAAATTCAGAATCATTGGTGTGAATTAATCAAAAGCCACATTAGGACATCGACTGGCTCATTTTCAACCAATCAAACCATCTTCTATTCAGATAGATACCAGTCGGCCAAAGCCTTAAGTCAGTCTTGTTTGTGGCTCTGAAAGTAACCCATTAAATCCATTCCATCTTGCTTCTTCAAGATTCTAGAAAAAGGAACTGTGCAATTATGTGAGGGAACTAGCTGAAAAGAAATAGAAATTCCTGATTGCCTTAGTATGAATTGAAGAGTTCAGCTGCTGATTTAATTAGCTGCCTAGGGAAGGAAAGATCATGAAATGTTGAGTTAGAAACAATATAAGATCATTCAAAGACATACAAGTTATAGTACAGGTATAATTAAGCTTCTGGGGCAGAAATGGTGTGTGTGTGTGTGTGTGTGTGTGTGTGTGTGTGTGTGTGTGTGTGTGTGTGTGGTTCAGAAGTAGCAACTTTCACTAGCATGTGAATGTTTTTGCTTAATAATAATCATTAGGATAATATCAATTTGATTGTGTACAACTCTTGACCTAGTCATCTTCTCATTTATTACAACTTCCCAGGATAGGGGCAGGGTTGTGGTTACTATATTATTTTACAACTGACAGAATGAAGTTCAATTTAGTAAGTTACCTCATAGAAGAAAAGTGATAGGCTCCCAAAAACACACATTAAGTCAAACAAATGTAAATAAAATAAATATACTGATTTTGATGAGAATGATATCACAGAAGGTAAAGATTCTTAAAATCTCATTCAGTCTTCCCTTCTTTCTTCTACAACTAATGCAACTGAGCCTTAAGATGGGAATTTTCTAAAAACCATCACCTAGGATCTTAATGTCAGAAGAAATTTCTGGACAGTGGGTGGCTCAGGCAACTGATTCCCTGACTCTTGATTTTGGCTCAGGTCATGATCTCAGGGTCATGAGATTGAGCCCCGCATGAGGCTCTGTACTCAGTGGGCAGTCTGCTTGAGATTCTCTCTCTCTCCCTCTCCTTCTGCCCCTACTTCTTCTAGCCAGCACTATCTCTCTCTCTCAAATAAATAAATCTTGAAGAAAAAAAAAAGAAATCTAGTGTGTTCCCTTTTGGTTAGTGATATCTAGAAAGTTTGTTGAATAGAGATAGATCCCCAAATACCAAAATATGTCTTTGATTTAATTATGCATGAATGCATAAATAGTTGTTACCATGTGCTGTTTGATGAAAATTATCCGGTGCTTCTTATTTTGACTAAGACCCAAATTACATTGAATTTAAGCATCAGCAGCCCCTTTTTGGCAAATTATATGGCTTTAAATAAACAAAAGAAAATTTGCTGATTTATTAGACCTTAAGAATCAGTGCCACTACACGTGGCATTTTAAAAATGACTACTCTAAACTCCACAGTTATAGTTGGAGATGTTTTAGGTAATTGATGAAACAGTAAAGTGAAAATCAGGAAGCAAGGTCACCTGGGTGGCTCAGTCGTTAGGCGTCTGCCTTCGGCTCAGGTCATGATCTCAGGGTCCTGGGATCGAGCCCCACATCGGGCTCCCTGCTCCACGGGAAGCCTGCTTCTCCCTCTCTCACTCCCCCTGCTTGTGTTCCCTCTCTTACTATCTCTCTCTGTCAAACAAATAAATAAAAAATCTTTAGGGAAAAAAAAAAGAAAATCGGTAAGCAAATATAAGACCTGAACAACACTATCAACTAACTTGACCTAACTGACCTTCACAGGGCAAAGGGAGAAACCCAACAGAATACGCACCATTCACCAAGATAGACCTCTTCTGTGTCACAAAAATTCTAGAATGAAGTTGCACAACATATATCCTCAGACCGCAATGGGGTGGAGGATAGAGAGCAATAGAAAATAATTGAAAAATACTCAAATATTTGGAAGTTTAAAAACACACTTCTTAACCCTATGCCAAAGAAGAAAACAAAAAATGGAATTAGGAAATATTCTGAATTAAATTAAAATGAATACATACCAACTTTTATGTGTTGCAGCTTAAGTAGTGCTTAAAAACTATAGCATTAGATAAGTCTGGCTAGGGGTTTATCAACCTTGTTAATTTTTTCCAAGAATCAGCTGCCAGTTTTGTTGATCTGTTCTATTTTTTTTATCTGTATATCATTGATTTCTGCTCTAGTGTTTATTATTTCTCTTCTCTTGCTGGATTAAGGCTTTATTTGCTGTTCTTTTTCCAGCTTCTTTAGGTGTAAAGTTAGGTTGTATATTTAAGACTTTTCTTCTTGAGGAAGGCCTGTATTTGTATATATTTCCCTCTTAGGAATGGCTTTGCTGGATCCCAAAGGTTTTGAACTATCTTGTTTTCATATTAATTTGCTTCCATGTATCTTTTTAATTCTTCTTTAATTTCCTGGTTGACCCATTCATTCGTTAGTATGATGTTCTTTAATCTCCATGTATTTGTGGTCCTGCCAAATTTTTTCTTGTGGTTGACCTCAAGTTTCATAGCACTGTGGTGTGAAAATATGCATAGTATGATCTCAGTCTTTTTGTACCATTTGAGACCTGATTTGTGACCCAGTATGTGATCTATTATGGAGAATGTTCCATGTGCACTTGAAAAGAACGTGTGTTCTGCTGCTTTAGGATAAAATGCTCTGAATATATCTGTTAAGTCCATTTGTTCCAGTGTGTCATTCAAAGCCCTAGTTTCCTTGTTGATCTTCTACTTAGATGATCTGTCCATTGCTGTGAATGGTGGGATGTTAAAAGTTCCTTACTATTATTGTATTATTATAAATTAGTTTCTTTAAGTTTGTTATTAATTGATTTATATATTTGGCTGCCTCCAAGTTAGGGGCATAAATACTTAAAATTGCTAGATCTTCTTGTTGGATAGACTCCTTTATTATGATATAGTGTCCTTCTTGATCTCTTATTACAGTTTTTGGTTTAAAATCTAGTTTGTCTTGGGGCACCTGGGTGGCTCAATCAGTTAAGCATCTGCCTTCGTCTCAGGTCATAATCCCAGGATCCTGGGATTGAGCCCTGCATTGGGCCTCCCTTCTCAGCGGCGAGTATGCTTCTCCCTCTCCCTCTGCCCCGTGCTCTCTCTCTTGCTCTGCTCTCTCTCTCAAATAAATAAGATACGTAAAAAATAAAATAAAGTCTAGTTTGTCCCATATAAGGATGGCTACTCCAGCAACCCTAGTGTTCATTCATAGATGAATGGATAAAGAAGAGTGCCATACGCATATATACAATGGAATATTACTCAGCAATCAAAAAGAATGAAATCTTGCCATTTGCAACAATGTGGATGGAACCAGAGCATATTATGCTAAGCGAAGTAACTCAGAGAAAGATAAATACCGTATAATTTCACCATATGTGGAATTTAAGAAACAAAACAGGTGAACATAGGGGAAGGGAAGGGAAAATAAGATAAACAGAGAGGGCGACAAACAATAAGATCTCTTAACTCTAGGAAACAAACTGAGGGTTGCTGGAGGGGAGGTGGATGGGGAGGAGGGGGTAACTGGGTGATGGGCATTAAGGAGGACAATTGATATAATGAGCACTGGGTGTTTCATGCAACTGATGAATCGCTGAATTCTACCCCTGAAACTAATATTACACTATATTTTAACTAAATTGAATTTAAATTAAAAAAATTTAAAAAACAGTCACTTTCCCACAAATGGAAAAAAAAGGAGCAAATTAAATGCAAAAGAAAAAGAAAAAAAAAAGGAAATAAGATAACCAACATTAGTGAAATTGAAAATGTAAGAGAGAAAATCAGTAAAACCAAAACTGGTCCTTTGAAAAGATCAGTAATAAAATTGATAAAACTCTGGCCAAACTGGGGCAGCAGGATGGCTCAGTTGGTTAAGCATTTGCTTTTGGCTCATGTCATGATCTCTGGGTCTTAGGATCAAGCCCTGCGTGGGGCTGCCTGCTCAGCAGGGAGCCTGCTTCTCCCTCTCCCTCAGTCCCTTCCCCCACTCATAAGCTTGCTCTCTCTCTTTCTCTCAAATAAATACATAAATAAATAAAATTAAAACAAAAAAACAAAAACTAAAACCTCTGACCAAACTGATTAAGAAAAAAAGAGCAAAGACATAAATTACCAGTATATTAAGAACAGAAGAGGGAACGTCACCTCAGGTCCTACGGACATTCAAAGGATAAAGGAAACTTATAAACAACATTATGACTATGAATTTGATAAGACAGGTTAAATGGATAAATTCTTTGAGTGAAACAGCTAAAAAAGGTGAATTTTATTATCAATAATTTAGATTGTAATAGCCCTGACTAAAAAAAAATAGATTGGCTGAGGAAAGGAAACAAAATGTACCACTGCTATGACTAACACCAAGGTGTTCTATTTAATTGTTTTTATACCTCTGCCTGATATTTTTTGGCAACATTAAGATCTACAGGGCTAAAGTTCAATCTCTTACTATCTGAGAAAGTCACATTTATTTCCATACTCTCTCCTCCCCCATTCTTCTTTAACAGATCTTGTATCTAAGACAATGCACTTCCACTTCTGAATGGTTTCTAGTACAAAAGAAGCTCTTGGATATAAGAAAGAGAGCTAATGGTCCTTTTCCCTGCCTAGACTGTGGTGAGTCCACTGGGCTACATGATTTAAGTTTTTTCTTAGTCTGAACCTTAGGAATTTTACTAAATTGTATTAAACGATAGCCTACATGGACTGATACTTTTGGGGAGATTTGAAATTATCACATTACTTTTTGTACCTCATCCCAGTTGTGGGCTTTGTGTGCTGGTAGTCAATCACTAGTATAAAATAAAAAATGCTTTCTAACATGAGTATTAAGTATTCATTAAGTTATTAATTCTCCAATAGGTCCAGGAAGAGAAAAAAATAGATCAAGATAGTTTTTATTAGTCAGAGAGATAATAACATGATAGCTATAATTTATCGAACGCTTGTATGTGCCAGTGAGCTCGGCAATTTTCATTCATTACTTAAATTAATCCTCATAACATCATTAAGACATGAGAATAATTCTTATTGTATCACAAGGATCCTATAAAAAGACTAAGAAATAATCTGCCAAATAAATTAGCAAAACTTAAGGGGGCAAAAATCCCCAGTGTTGGAAGTGGCTGTTGGGAAATGTATACGTTCAAACTTGTGTAAAGGTGAGGGGGAGCTTAAATTAGTAAAAACCATTTTATTAAGTGATTTCTAATATATACTGAGAATCATAAAGGTGTTTTTATTTTGTTACACTATCTGCCAGGCTAGGAACATAGTCTAAAGGAAGGGTTCAGGCTGTAGGGGGGAAAAAAAAAGACAAAACCTGGAATTAATGATAATAATTTGAGCAACAGCCATAATATTATTTTATTTACTTAGCAATATTTAACAATATTTATTTAGAAATTTATAATATTAAACAATATATAATATTTAATAATAAGTAAAATATAGTGACCTGATTTTATGTTAAATGCAATGTGGAATAAACATACACACATGTATGAATACACACATATGTATATAAAAATGAATACATAACAGTTCTATATATGTTCCTTGATTAAAACTATGTTCATAGCATGATGCACAGACTAGCTGGCAACTGGCTAAGAATTTTATTTCTAACATTTCCCACCACTTAGGTTATATTTCTGCAACAGTGAGTTGCTTATAGTACCTCAAATGAAACTATGACTTATGCCTTGACTCATGGCATTTCTTTTTCCCAGAATGAACTTCCTATCCTTCCTGTCTTGAGTTAGCCCATTTTATCCCTTTAGATACAACTTGGGAATCCTCTTTCCTCAGAATCTTTCTCTGCTTCTTTTCAGGAACAGCTAAGTTTCCCCTAATCATTCCATCCCAGAGTCTCAGGCATTGCTCTCTAAACTAATCTCTTCATAGGCTTTGTAGACTACCATCTCCCCTGAGATCCCTTGTGAGCTCAGACACTACTCCATCTCTTCTTTATATTCCCAGGGTCTAGCAAGTTTTCAGTGTGCAGGAGCGCCATAAGCTCCTCAAAAACAGAAACTGTAGGATCTGAAATGAAAGCAATGTTTCTATTAAGGTAGTATGATTATATTAAAAGAGTGTGGTTCTCTTTTTTCAATTTCTCATAATTTTATACTGTGGTTATATTGTTTTTATAATGAACAAAATATATGCATTTAAACATGAGGCAAATGCATGTAATGTCTATCTATATTTGTAGCAGTACCAGCCTTCAACCAGCAAATTTTAGAAATACCTAGAGAAATAGTTCTATTTCATGACAAACTTTAAATGTTTGTTTGAAATCTGGGGTCAAAATTGGAGAAAACCTACATAAAAAAAACTATGCTGCATGCCCATAGAAGTCAATTCTATATGTGGTTGAAAAGCGTAGTAAAGCATGAAAACTGCAAATAATTTATTTAGTCAAAGTATTGTTACAAAACACAGTGTGTATAGCTGATGATAAACTCACTCAGCTAATAAAGCAAGCTAGGTGTCCTAAATAATTAAAACAAACAAAAAAGGAATAATAAGGGATGACATTATGCAATATATATATATATATTCCAAATATTTAGCATAATCATGCAATTTGTGTGCATCCTGCCCCCATCATAGATACACGGCACTACTTGGAATCCCTGCAGTTGTGATTTCTGGGAAGTAAGGGAGCAATAACAGTTAAGAAATTATTTTAAATTTCCTGCAGACACTTATTAAAACAGGCTTCTTAGGTTTACTGCCCATCAGCAGGGACGGATGAGGAGCTGTTTTTTGGCTTGAGTGGAGATCTGATTTAGGGAATACACACCGACTAATTGATTGTTGGGCATTAAAACAACAAAACATCAAAACCTGTGCAGGAATATTGAGCTTCTCTGAGGTGGTATTTCTCTTTCAAAATACCACCAATAGGATACCACTGACACATTAAAGGTTCTGGAGGCCAAAAAGTTTATTTGAGCAACACCATTGTGACACCCGAAGTAAAGGAATCTCAAAGAAGAGGGCACTGAAAAAAGCCAAAAAAAAAAAAAAAAAAAAAAAAAAAAATCACAGAACAAAGGGAGAAAACTAAGTTAAAGCACAGACGGGATAACTTAGCCTAGAACAGAACATCTTTGATCCTAAACACATATCCAGAAACCATCAAAGGCAAATGTTACAGGTAAAAGCAATAAAAAGGATTACCTCAAGAGGGAAGAAAAAGGCACATATTTAGATGCACTGTTAGAAGAGAAAACGAAAGCAGGCAAGCAGGGAAAGATCTGAAAATTGAAAGGGAAAATCAAATCAGTGGCTTTTCTGCCTCATCCATCTGCCAGCGCCCAGACAGCACACTTTGGAGTCCAGTAGAGTGAAAACAAGATCGGGCCACTTTAGCAGAAACACATCCTCTCCATTTTTGAAATAATGAAAACGGTAACAGAGGCATGACCAGGAACCAAATGGAAGAAACGCCTGGGAAATTGCGCAGGGGACAGTCAGAGGCAGTGAAAGGGAGTTTATTCATTGGAAGGAAAATTCAGCACGGCTGGACCAGGCCACATGGATCAGTGGCCTGGAAGAAATGGGTTGAGAAAAATGTGAAATGGCTAATGATCTCATTTGGTCAAGCAAGAAAAAGGGTTCTGGGGCTGCTTGGGGAGAGGTGGATTGAGTTTTTGAAGTGATGTAATGAGACTGTTTAAATTCCCAGCCATGGCACCCAGAGTCTTCACCATCTACCCACAGGATTTCCCCCACAGCACCTCCTCTGAATCCTTGGGATGGCCCCTCTGTCGTTGTCATAGCTGCCTCTGAGAACAAACTCAGACCCTCTACTGCAGTTTAAAAGGACCTCCGTTGTCTAGACCGTGCCTTCATGCCAGGCTCTGTGTTTCTCCCTGGTGTTTTCTATACTCCAGCCTGTCTAGTTCCACCAAATCGTGAAACTCATCCATCAAATCTATGTCTCTACCTCTTAGTCCCACTGAAAAAAGTTGTCTCCAGTTCCACTCATCTGGATACCACTGTACCAGAGAGTTTCCCCGGACTACACTCCCTCCCCTTCACTATCACATCACCCTTTTAATCACCTCATAAAATGTGTCAACATTTGAAATACACTTGTACAATTATTTGGTTACTTGGGATTTTTTTCTTTTTTTTAATGGAACTCCCACAAGAATGTAAACTCTAAGAAAGTAGAAAATCTTGTTCACTGCTCAATCCTAAGCAACTGGAACAGTGACTACCATAGAGTAATAATTCAATCAATGTTTCCTTTTTTTCCCCCAAGATTTTATTTATTTGACAGAGAGAGCACAAGCAGGGTGGAGGGGGCAGGCAGGGGGAGAGGGAGAAGCAGGCCTTCCCGCTGAGCAGGGAGCCCGAAGCGGGGCTCCATCCCAGGGCCCTGGGATCATGACCTGAGCCGAAGGCAGATGCTTAACGGACTGAGCCACCCAGGTGCCCCTCAGTGTTTCCTTAATTAAGGAGCGGAGTGGCAGAAGAACAGGGATCACGCCAGCCTTGAATCAAGGATGAGGAACAGATACAGATTGGGGCTCACGTTGTTTCAAGAAAGGTTCTGAGTACGGTGTATACGTTATTTCATTGACTCTTCCATGAAATCTGAGCTATAGTTATTATTATCCCCATTTTACAGATAACAGCTGAGGCTAAAAGCAATTAAATAATCAATTGTGTAAGTATTAAGAGGAAGAGTTTGGTTTCAAATTGGTTTCTGAATTCCATGTTCTACTCGCTTCAACCACAATGACCCTTCTTTGATCATTTCCCTTCCTAACTAGCTCATTTTGGAACATCTTCCATGAAGCAGACAATAATAAACATCTTCACTGAGTGACATCCTGTTCTTTTTTAAACGATTTTTATTATTTGACACAGAGAGAGAGAGAAGGAGAGGGAGAGAGACAGAGAGACCAAGTGAGCACAAGCAGGGGGAGCAGCAGAGGGAGAGGGAAAAGCAGACCCCCAGATGATTAGGGAGCCTAAAGTGGGGCTCATCGGGGGACTCGACGCCAGGATCAAGAGCCAGGGATCATGACCTGCGCTGAAGGCAGACACTTACTGAGTCACCCAGGCATCCCATCCTGTTCTAATCAATTAGACTTTTAGAAAAAAAAAAAAAATACATCGACTCAGGATGCTGGCTATCACTTTTATGTATCTATTCTGTTTCTCTGACTAAGGAATGAAGGCTTTTAGGGCAATATTCTTAGCTATTTCTTTGTTGCCTGCCTTCTGTCACCTCTGGCTCTACTATATCCCTGCCCTTCCATGACCCCTTGACCTCTATGCCCTGCCCCCAGGCCCCTGCCCTCCTGTGCCTCCCTGTGTCCTTATATCCCCTGCCCTAACTTGGAACGCAATTCTCTACACATCGAGAGACACAAACTCAATAAGCCTGCATAAAAATAGGAGAAATTGTAGTATATAAACTTTCTTATTCCAGATACATGTTCATCGTTTGTATGATAATGGTTGGAAGAAGGAATAGGACTACAAAAGTTCTGAGAGTGAGTGGCATTCGCCATTGCTTCATTTGTCCTCGCCTGGTAACACAGCCTTATTCATGGTTCTGAGGTCATCTCCTTTTGAGAAACAATTTGCCTTGTCGTTACAATCATATGTCTCAGAGCAACACAGACCAGGGTTCACGTTCTGACTCTTCCTAATTTACCTCTCAATTTTACCTGTTTACCTGTCCAATGTTAGACTCTTTAGTTCTAAAACAGAATTATTAAAATGCCCATTTCAAAAGATTCTTGTAAGGAATAATATGATATATAGAGATTTCTTACCAAAAGGTCAGGCCCATAGAAAGCATTCAATAGCTGTACTGTTCAAAACAGGTAGAAGTTCCAACCCCTACCCCTCTGGAGGGTTGATACCATCAGGCTGTGGAGAAATTCACTTTCCTCTTGGAAGACTGTATCAGCTTTCTCCAAAGGACTTCAAGAGAATGAACATGTTTCCTTGTTTTTATCACGAGATATTATCTTCCAACTTCTGGCAAAAAGACACTATTCCTTTTCAGAAGGGTTGATACTAACATGAGTGAACACATGAAAATATTCTCATTTCAAGAGAAGTCTTTTGGTACCACTAGTTCCCTTGGTTGGCTTTTTTATTTTATTTTTTTTTAGTTCTCAGTAATTTAAAAATATGATTATCCTGGTTATAACTATGTATAATCTCTCTGTCATTTATAGATTTAATATCCACAATATTGATAATTTGTCAGTATCATGGACACCGCTAGTTCTCACTGATAACTGGATCTCAGTCCCTTTGTCAAACAAGAAAGGACGGAAACTGTAAAGCAAACCAAAAGTTTATTTGGGGTACTGAGGAATTCAAATCCAGGAGACAAAGATTCAGGAGGAAACTGAAATGTGCCCCAAGGAGGGAAGAGAAAGAGGTTGATAAAGGCAAAAACTGCAGGCTATATAAGTTGTTTTGAAAGAATTATGATTGGCACAGGCAAAAATAATTAACAGTTTATATAGGATAGGTTGCTATGCCAGATTCTAGGTTGGAGTTCAGTGAACTAAGCCTCATTCTGAGAACTGCACCAGGATGTGACAGTTTGAGGTTGGCACAGTCTAAAAGTTCATGTTTCACTAGGTGTGGACATGTAAGAGACTAAACCCCCCCATTGGCCTCCTAGCTCCATTATAGGGCCCCTTGATGTTCCTAAGTTCCTGACTTCATTTCAGATGTTTCTGTTCATACCTTCTTTCAGAGAGTCTGAAATCCCTGCCCCTTACACTTTCAGGGAGTCTGAAATCCCTGCCCCTTGCAGTTGGGTGGGGCCCTGTGAGAACCAATGAAATGTAAGCAAAAATAACATGAGTTACCGGCTGATGCCGTGAAGAGCTCCATGGGATTCTCTAATCTCTTCTTCTTCTGCCACACAATGGCAGATAAAGCTTTGTGCTCACATGGCAGAAACAAAGGACAGAAGCTGCATGGGTTACTGAGCTTGGGGGTGCTGATCAAGTGCCTTGAAGTATTCTTCAGATTTTCAGTAAACATCACATAAACAGGGTTGGCAGGTGGTGGTGGTGAAATACTTGTGTTGTATTAAGTCAGTGAAATTAGGGTTTTTCATTGTTATCACAGTATATTTTAACATGCATGTACAAGAAAAAAGTTAATTCATCAGGTCTAAATTCCTTAAAACATGCACATTCCCAGAAGAGCCTGTTTTCCTGAATGGCCGTTTTGGGGGGCTACTGGGAATTGAATACTTGGAATGTCCTACTGATAAGAGTGTGTTGCACGCTTGGAGTTTTGAAGGAAATAATATGCAGTTTGTTTAGACAGTTTATGCAAAAAATGTGATTTATGGTGGACACTTGCTTTGTTTTTAGAATTCTGCAGTTTTGGCAACAACAGTCAGTCATGAAGGTATTGTATGCTTTCTGTGTGACTCTCATTAAAAACTCTTAAGTTCAAGCAAGCTTTCCTGGTAGACAGCACTTCACACATGAAGCTACAGTTTACAGCAGAAGGAATTAAGTGTCTCTTGGTTGGCTTCACTGGGAGAAAACTCTTGGACGTTTCCTCCTAGTTCCCTCTAGACTTGGCCCAATATACCTGTTTTTGCTGATTTCGCTTTGTATCTTTTCATGGTAATAAACCATAACCATGAGTATAATGACTTATGAGTTCAGTGAGCCCTTTTAGTAAAACATTAAACCTGGGGATGATCTTGGGAACCACCACGACACTACCCTAATACAGAAAATTAGTACTGCAAGTGGGGTGCTCTCATAACAAAAACCTCAAGCGTGACTGCTGTTACAGGTGCCTGGAAATACGGTGATTTATAATAAGTGGTAGAACATTTGCCATATATGATAGAGTGGTAAAATTCTTGCCTGGGGTAATTTTGTGAGTTAGATCATGTAGACAGTGAATTTGTCTTCTTAACCTGAATGTCTAGAGAAAAAGGCTGGGAAATAGTATTTTAGTAGTGTATTTTGGATGAAGTCGGCCACATTTTATAGGACATTTCAAGAAACTGATGAATTTAGGAAAGAATTGGCTATAGAATGGTGGAATTACTAACATTCCAGGTTTTCCAATATTGGTGAGATGACTGCTTTTGACTTCAAACTATATGTGAAGTATATTACAGAGACTGTGAAAATCAAAAGCATGTAAAAACTCAGTTGTGCAACAATGATTAAATTAAAAGCCTCCCCATCTTTTGGTAAAATTTCTCAAAAGACTGAAGTGCCTTAAAACAAATCAGATTAGGGGTCAATGCCCAATAAATTAATACCAATTTTTAAAATATCTAGAAGTAAAGATCAGATTTTGATGTAGCCTTTTCATCTACCATTCAAAACAGACTCAATAAATTGATAAAGAAAAATAAGGGGCCAAAAAAATCAAGAAAATCAGAGAAAAAACTGGACCTGAATATTTGTAAATGCTATCTTTAAAGCAACTGTGGGTTTGGTTCCTAGTACATGGATCTGAATAGATCCCAATATATAAAAGCCCTGGTGTGTGTGTGTGTGTGTGTGTGTGTGTGTGTGTGTGTGTGTGTTTATATAGTCATGTGTTGCTAAAGAAACTGGTAGCCTGGATGGAAAAAGCCTGTGGTTCTTTGAGACTTAAAAATGACCTTTGCATTTGTCAAAAACAGTGATTATGTTCAGCTACTCCAGGAATCACTGCTAACAATTCCTGGAACAATCCCTTTAACTCAGGAGTATAAAGACAATAGAAATAAATGAAACATTACAGATTGGTATCAGACAGAGCAGGGTTTGAATCCAAGTTCCATTATGGACTAGCCACGGAACATTGGGCAATTTAAACAGGAATAATTATGCCATTTCAAAAGGCTATTGTGAGGATTAAATGCATGCAATTGATTAGTATAATTTCTATCACATAGAAAGCATCCAATAAATGTTAACATTCATTGTCAAAATGATCCTTGGCCCCCCATGCTTCCACAGGCAGGTAGTGGATTGAGAAACTGTTAAAGTCTCTATGAAGAGTTTATTCCCTCAAGTCCACTTCAGTTATAGACATGGAGATAATGAGAGAGAGGGAAAAATGCTTTTAGAAGATGGAACTAGAAGGCTGCTAAGGACACTGGGAAGGGAACTTCTGGGAGAGCAGGATAAAGGCTTCATCAGAGAATATTCTCTACCTTCAAGATAGGTGGTTCACACAACGTTTGCCCACTGGGATTTCAGAATTTCTAAGGACTGATGACTATTTTGTATCTTTCATTCTTTCCTTTCAGAATGAGAATGTTTATTACAATTATCCTAGCCATATTCTACTGTTATATAATAAAAGTGTATGGGAAGGATTGTAGGTAGAGTTCATAGGTTTCCCATCCAAGAGGAGCCACATCCGGATCTGATGGATAGAATATTATTGCACAACACCTAAACTTTAGAGCTGTTTTTGGACAAGATCAGGGTGGTCTTCCTTGTCAAGGAAGTGTGTGTTTTGCAAAGAGATTAAACTTAATATATTAGAACTGAAAGAGCAAACTGTAGCAGAATTTACCATTGCTCATCAATTTCTTGTTCTCCTTCCCTGCCTTGATTTATAGGAACTGCACTTCCCAAACTCCTTTTAGTGAAGTGAGGCTACATGAAGTCAGTTCTGGCTAATAAAATGAATCCCTTTTAAGCAGAGGCAGTGAAGATACCCTGAGGATTTTCCAGTGTCATTATCCTACAACTGTAGCTATTATGAAAGAGTTCTTGTGTTGTGATGGATGGCCAAGTCCCAAGAGGGCAGAGGCTAGATGAATGAGAGTTGTCACTGAGTTTCCTAAACCCACAATGAACCTTTTGTAAGCAAAAAAATTAGTCTTGTTTATGAAGCCAAAATGATTTGTGGTTACATGTTAAAGCAACATATCCTAGCTCATGCTGTCTAAAACAAGAACACTGCTGAATATCTGTGACTTGAAATTGTTTTCAATATTTCTAAGTCTATATTTAAATTTTTTCTTCAGTGAAAACATATGCTATTTATTGTCAATTTGTCCTCCAAAGGCCAGTGTAGCTGCAGCATATTAAACATTAAAAGGGTGGTACAAGAGAAGTTCTAATTTAGGAAGTTTAGATTATAAAGTATTTTTTTCAGTTATGGAAATGAGTGTGGATATTTTTTAAAGCCATGGAAAGACATTGAAAAATATTAAGCAGAGGAGTGACATATGATGTACATTCTATAAATATTCTGGGCCACATGAAGTTTAAAAATAGAAACAGGTAGCGGTTTTAGTGGCTACTGTGGTTCTTCAAGAAAAAAAAGATATGGTTTTAACTGGAGTGGACACAGCACAGTTTGTGATGTGAGACTGGACTCCACATGTATTTTGTAGTTAGAAGTAATAAGACTTCCTGATCTTGAAAAGAAATGTTCTAAAAAGTTATTTCTCTTGAAGGGAATATAATTTTTAGAGAAGTCAAGAGACTATACAAACTTTTCTGTATTTGCAAAGCTAGAAATTTGCTAAGATCTTGGGATTTATCCCTTGTAAATGTCAAGGGTCTTATGATACCGGCTTATTATAGAAACTTGAAAAATACAGATATACCCAAATGTCATTGAGAAGTGGGTATGAATTACATCTATGTCACAATTCCATTTTTTCTAGGCACTTTCAATTTCATCTTCTATATTTTCTTCCCCAGCACAGACAGAAATACAGACCTCCAAGTAGCCTCCAATCCAGTGCCCATTATCTCTAGGAACATCCAAATGGGTGCTTCTCCAAAGATTTCTGTGGTTCTTCGTCCTCTCTTATTTTGCCCTTGATCTTCAAATTACAGCCTCTACCACCACTAGACACACACACACACACACACACACACACACACACACACACACACACACACAAACTCTTCAGGGAGTCTCATGGCTGATGCTTCTATACATTTTGTCAAGTGAGCACTAATATCCATGACAAGATATTTTTAAATGATAATTTAATTTTTTTATAGGAAAAATCTGTTTTTTCACCTCCTGCCATTTATATCTCATTGAAACTCTCTCAAGAAAGCAATTCATGTATAACTGGGCCTTCACCACCCTATTTATGTAATTGCATCTAAAGTCTTTGGATTATACTTTTTCGTTTATTTCTGTTTTTACTACAATAATCAAGCCCACCATTATTCTTTCTGGAACTACTGAAACAGCCTCCTAACAGATATTCCTCCATCCAATCTTGTTTACAACCAATCAGCACTCCAGAATAAACCCACAGAAATGCTGACCTCTACCCCACAACTAGCTCCATTAAAATCTTCCTGCCCCATGGATCGATCCTATTTCTGTATATGCTTCTAGGAACATTTAGGACTTGCCACTGCCCGCTTCTAAAGACTCATCTTTTTATTCTTTTCCCCAAAACATGCACCTGATAATCCAGTTGAATACCATTCAATTCCTCAAATGTGGCAAGGGTCTCTCATCTCAGGGCCTTCATGTCTTGATCTTTCTTTTTGGACATATATTGCTCACATTCCTTTAGGATCTGAGTCTTTTTTTTTTTTAAGATTTTATTCATTCATTTGACAGAGAGAGAGGGAGACACAGTAAGAGAGGGAACACAAGCAGGGGGAGTGGGAGAGGGAGAAGCAGGCTTCCCGTGGAGCAGGGAGCCCGATGCGGGGCTCGATCTCAGGACCTCGGGATCATGACCTGAGCCGAAGGCAGACGCTTAACAACTGAGCCACCCAGGCGCCCCAGGGTCTGAGTCTTAATAGCTCTTCCTCTATAAGTCTTTTAACTTTTTCCTAAGCCAGATGCTATGTTCTTAATATGTAGTTTCTAAATACCTTACATTGCCCACTTTACCATTTATCACATTTACATTGTTATTGCATTTTTTATCATCTATAGACTGTACTTGACTCCATGAGGACAGGGCATCTCCATTGCCTAGCACATAGTAGGCACTTATGACAAGTGCTTACTGAAATTATTATGTTGCTAGCTTCTTGGCATCTGTACACAAGCCAGTAAGTAACTAAGTGTGTGCATTTTATGGAGAAAGAAAATGATCTACCTTAGATACTAGTGGAGTACGTGTCCCCTCACCAAATTTCTCTGCTACACTGGGAAGCATATGAAAAAAGACACAAAAAAAGGCAGGGGTACCTGCGTGGCTCAGTCAGTTAAGCATCTGACTTTGGCTCAGGTCATGATCTCAGGGTCCTGGGATGGAGTCCTGCGTCAGGCTCCCTGCTCAGTGGGGAGTCTGCTTAGCTCTATGCCCCTCCCTCTATTCTATTCTGTTCTCTCTCTCTGTCTCTTTCTCTCAAATAAATAAAATCTTAAAAAAATAAATAAGGGAAAAAAAGCATAATATCTAATTAGTTTCCTTGCAGTCTCCTGTACATATCTGGTAGATAGATTGAAAGCATAATTATTTGGAGAGATCAATAGATGACATGTATCTAGATGACTGGATAAATGAGAGTTATATTTGAAAGCATGACTGCATGTAGAGTTTTTGTTCTTTGAACTTATTTTGCATGTTTCTTTCCTTAACATCCAATGAAACTTTCCCATTTAATTAACAATTGTTCTTAATGCCCAGATGATATTCAAATATATGTGATGCACGGTATTTATTTAGACTTCACGTTCAGTAACATATATTGATTTCATTTTTTCTCATTATAAATAATCCCCTAGCAAGCACTTCTGTCAAAATCTTTCCCTGAATCTGGATATAATATTAATCTTTCACACTTTTATGCTTCTTTTCTCTGGTGCCTCATCTTCCTATGGGAACTTAGAAATCTTTTGGTGCACCTACACTGAGACCCATTTTCAGAAGCCAACGCTCCCCTTACCAATTCTTTTTAGCAACGTTCTCTAGAGTGGTGTAGTAGCATCCAAACTATTGAGTTTGAAGACATCACTCCAGTGGAATTGTGTGAACTTGAAAATTCACTTAGTTGCCTTGAATCTTGGTTTTCTCATTCATACAATGGTAATCATCCTACTACCTGTCCTACTGCTGCATAGCTATTATGTTTTAATTATTAGTCTGTATGTTTTATTTACCGTTAAGTGAAGAAATATAAGTAAATTTATTTAAACTAATGATATTGTGTGTTGTTGATAAGTTTTATTTTATCTTAAATGATTTTCATGGATTAAGTTCAGATGCTTGTATCATTTGGATTAAGTTCAGATGCTTGATTCATACACAGTGTGTTTGGATTACATCCAAGGTCTGAGGCTTGGCATATAAGGCTCTTCTCAGCTTTACTCCAAGTTACAGTTACAAACTCATTTTGTGTTTATTTTTCTGTGCCAGAGGTACTTTCCTTCCCATGTTTTACAAAATCTCAAGGTTCTTACAGCACATGGTGTCTTTCTACAAGCTCGTTCCTCTACTTGGAATGTCATCTGCCATTTATTCTCTCCCACAGGCAAATTGACACCAATCAAAGATTGAAAGAGATTGGCAAGTCATTTTCAAACAAGTTTATAAAGAGGCTGTGTGTATTGAGTGTACCATATATATGTGATTTTTCAGAGTGTGAGTGTACATGCAAAGGTATATCAAATGTATGTGTGTGTGCATGTATGCATTCATGAATGTGTGGCTGAATATATATTTAGGATTAAAATAAAATATGCTTTTTTCCCCAGTTTCTAGGTGTCAAACTTTCAGCCAGTGAATTTCTAGTTAGTGCAAAAACAAGGATAGGCTTGTTGTTCTCCTTAGGCTTTTACTCAGAAGACAAATGGTTGATGGGTTACTTTAAGGCTACTTCACCTGCACTGCCTATTGCTGTGTAAGGCAGCCAGCTTCTATCAGGAGATGACCTCACACACAAGGTGCAGATGCTTCACTGTATTAGTTATAACAGTACATTGGAGAGGGAGAACAGACATGCATTATTGTAAGGAAAATTAACAACCAGCGTCTGGAAGAGAAAGAATTGAAAATGACAGGCCAGTTTTAAGAGGCCTTTTGTTTGGGCTTACATTTTTCACCTAGAAATGGACACAATTACTGAAAATTAGAAATGAAGCTGGGCTTTATACAATGAAATGAGATAATTTCACAGCCAAAACAAGTGGGCTTACGTTGAAAGGAAAGCCATTAAAATATACCTAAGCAGTAAGTTAATGGGGGAGAAATTCAATTTGAAAATGAGAGAACATTTTCAGATAGAAAGGGCAGGCAGTGGAACAGTGTGCTTAATGAGGTACAGTAGATATATTCAAGTTTAATCTAGATAATTTTAGATAATTACAGAAAAAGTTTAGGCTAGGATTTTTTTTTTCTCTCTTACTTTTCACCCCACTGTTTGATGCCAAGTATTGGACTGGACCAGGAAAAAAAATACACTATCATCCTATTATCATTGTCTTGTATAAGTTCTATTTTAAAAAACTAAAAGTTCAAAGAGTTTTTCCCCAGGTGACCAGATGTCAGTCCCATGAAAGAACTTTAATGCTCAGACAGGACCTTCAGTATTTTCATTGCTTCTGATCTTACACTTCTGTCTAGAGTGCAAGCTCCCCTTGGTGGTACTCCTTCTCTCTTCACATCACAGATTATAAGTCTGTACTAGGAAATAATGTGCTGGTAAGTGGCCACTCTCTGATAGTCAAAGGCTGCTTCTAGGGTGGTGATGGGATTTCCCAAGCATAAAAACTTCTCAAAGTTATGCTCTTTGTTTATAGTGGTGTTTGCTCTCATTTTAACATCCTCCTCATAATTTTCTTCAAATCTTTATTCAGGTTTGCATTTTGCTGTAGGTATTTGGTCAACATTCATTAGCTCTTTAACAGCTTGTAAGATTATTTTTCTCCTCAGTACCAGGACTGTAATGATTTATCATGGTGAGGGGACATACCATGACATAGTAGCTAAAAGGTGAAAGACAGAAAGAAGGGTTGTACAGGAGGGAGACAGTTTCAACTTGCTGTCTGCTGAGGTTTCAAACCTGTTGGGAAATATTTGCTGTCATCAGGCAGGCTCTGGTGGGCATCTCAGGTTCCATGACTTACACTTATTTTTGTCTGCTCAGTACTGCTAATATTTCTGATGAGGGGCTGTATGAACTAGGCTACCTGGGTTCTACTAAGAAGCACCTTATCGGGCTTGTATGCTGGGGTAGTCTACTCATAGGGAACATTTAGTGAAATGGTTAAGGATGCAGATTTAGGAGAGAGAGATAAACCTGGCTTCAAGTTCCTACTTAGCCGTTTATTTACTGAGTGGTCAAGGACTAGTTGCCTTATTTCTCCATAGCACTTCATTTTGTCTTTTAAAACAGATGTCATAATGTTAGCCAATTCTTAGGAGGAATAAATGCAAGAGTATATGAATTGCTTTTAAGTAAAGACCATTGCCCAGTTTGATCTTAACTGATAACTAGTAGATAAATTTTAACTGTGTCTATGGTAATAAATAAAGTGATACTCTTACCACTACTATTATCATCTCAGGTCAGAAAGTTTAGAGAAGCTACTATCACACGTTCAAGTTTAAACCAAAAATATGTCTGTAGTATGTATCAACTTCATTAAAGAGATAACTCAAAAGCTCATTAGCTATTATCTCAGAGAGCATAAGTATTACCTTTTTTGAGGTATAGAATCAATTCCTGGGTGTGGCTACTGAAATGGTAAGCCCCATATCTGGCACTTAAGGCCCACATTCTACAAAAACCCAGACACCAAACCCAATTGGAAGTGACTCTCAAGGCACTAAAACTAAGCCATAAACCCAGTGAAGACCACCACGTAGACCATGTGAATGTATTGATTCCCTTAATAATTTCTTCGGTGAAAACAACTATGCCCGCTTTGTTTGTTATAACATAAAGGGGTAATGGGCAATACCAAACCAATTCTCTTATACATTAATAATTAAGACTATGCTATTCCTTCAGTATGATAAGTTATTCTAGTTCTTCACCATTAGAGATAGACGTCTACAATAATTTTTCTTTCAATTCATACCTCTTATTTCTGGAAGATCAATATAAATGCTGCTAGGATCTCAGAAATTACTATCTGCTCGTCAAAATACAGAAAATTGCTACTAAGTTCAGCTTATATAAATCCCATACCACACCTTTTATCAAAATATATATATATATATCCTCATGCTTAATGTTTTTGCTGTCTTGATGGTTCACTTGTTTTCAAATGGAGATACTACCCAATAATGGGCAAGGTAAAGTAGGTTAAAGTTCTTTTTGCCTGCCATCACTCCATAGGCAACTTCAGGAGCAGCAGAGATCTGCAATTGGCTCCAGCAGGTAAAAAGTATGACTTTATCTCTTAATGGATCAGGAAAATTCAGAAAAGCATCTACATAGGCAAGAAGACCATGCTCTGGATCAAATTAACAGGATAGTAGGATCAGATGACTACAGATCTTCCTGTTACACTTGGATTTTCTGGTCTTACATTTTTGTGAATGAGGAACCAAGGTTGAGAACACAGTGGAACTTAATTTGAAAATGCCTTCTATTGGTCAAATGCCTTTTCTTGAAGAACATGGGTAAGTATGCTTATAAGTTCTAGAAGTGGAGCAGTTCTACTCCACCCCACTCCCATCCTGGTATTTCCATAATATAAAGGAAACCCCACCAACATAATACTTAGGGCCATTCTCTGGCCCTTCCATAACTCAGACCCCATGAGGAGAAAGGCGTTTATACTGCTAGTGAATTTGAAAAAGGGAATACAATGGGGCACCTGGGTGGCTCAGTAGGTTAAGCGTCCAACTCTTAGATTTGGCTAAAGTTATTATCTCGAGGTCCTGGGATTAAGCCCTGTGTCGGGCTCTGCACTCACTGGGGAGTCTGCTTGGGATTCTCTCTCACTCTCCCTCTGCTCCTCCCCCAGCTCACGCTTGTGTGTGTGCGTGCGTGTGCTCTCTCTCTCTCTCTCTCGCTCTCTCTCTGTAAAATAAATAAACTTAAAAAAAAAAAGAGGGAATACAGCAGGTATAGCCCACCTCCTTTCTCTCTCCTATCTGTGGGAAGTTGGCAATTACGCTATTCTGTCTTAAGGTTTACAGTCGTGGATCCTGCTCCCTTCAGTGATAAGTCCTGTGAGTTTATTGTATTCGCAGATCCTCACATCACATTTGAGAGTTACATGTGGAGAAATTCTGAAGAAACCAAGGCCCATGGTGTCTTATCTCCATGGTTTCCTTTAAGACCCAGTTTAATTAATACCCAGTTTAAAATAACTTCTATATGCTGAGTAGCCTCTGTTTTATTTCTCAGTCAGATCTGTAGGTCACTAAGAAATTTTTTAAAGCTTCAAGAATGTAACTACTATCTTTCACCAGAACTGAGACAAGAAAAATTAAAAAATTGTCTTCTTTAAAAATATTAACAAGGCACTCAATTTTAGATCATTTATCATGATGTGAATCTTGAATCTTGATATTAAACCTTTTTCCTTTGGAAAAAAATAAAAATAATAACATACTCTTAAAACTATACTCCTTATTAGTTGATAACTATGCTTGTGAATATTGGAAATTCAAATGGGAGTCCTATATACTAAAATATGATAAACTTGATTAATGAGCAAATAGAAATGGAGGCCCCAGCCAAGTTCAAACATATAAGCTTTCCTTGGATAGAAGTAGAAAAGAGCTAATCAGAGATACTTGAACTACCTCTTCAATTATTATTATTCAAGAAAGTTTATGCCTCAGGTGACCTAATCTTGAGAATTTGCATGTTATGGACATAGGAAACTGGTAGAGAAACTGAAGAATGCTTTATATGAATAGGAGATGGTATTTTAAGAAAAATCTCTTTGAAAATGACTGAGGAGGATCTAGGAGAACAAGCTAAAAGAGAAAAGGTATATACTTCAAAGAAATTCAAGGTTTCAGAGACTGTGATTCAAATGAAAGAAATATACTTAGGATACAGTATACCAAGATTTAACTACTTTTAAGTTTTTGGCTGGACAAAAGGGAAATATATTGATTGATAACCAGGCTAGAAAAAATGATCAGGGCTTGAGAAACCTCACAGAAGAATATAGTGAAGATCAGAGACCAGACAGCCATAATTCCCCTGGGATGGAGCTAGGACTCACAAACTATAGAGAAATGCCGTCTCAAAGCTACAGACAGAGGGCATACTAAAAGCTAATGGGAAACTGCCTTACTGAAGATTGTGATGATTATAACGACAGCTTATAAACTATTTCCACAAATACAATAGGCTATAACTAGCAGTGCTGGTATGAAATGCTCAAATTATTGTTGAGTGAGTTTCAAGATAAATTGATTATTACAAGTAGAGACACAGATATTAACTATTCTTTCAAGGAATATGTTGTGGAAATTATGTAAAATGAGAAATCTAAGGCAAGATAAATGATGGACAATATAAACTAGAGGAAGACAGGCAGCTCTCAAAGGTAGAATCCAGACCAGGATTAGATTTGGGGTTGAAAGAAGAATAACTCTTAGGTATGAACACTGTACTCAGGAGAATGAAAGCAGAAATGTTTTGACAGAACCAGAAATGAAAAACAACATATTTCTTACTACAGGGGATCCCAGCAGGGATTGAGGCTTATATTATTAAAAAAAAATGTAAAAGACCTTCCACAGAGAAAATTAAGCACAACTGTTTTCCCCAAAATCTAAACAATTAACACATTTATACATCAAGAGGGACTCCAAGGAATATTGTGAGGGCAACATCCAAGTTGGATGAACAGACAGAATTAGGTTGATAGATGTTTAGGGATATCAGGAAATTGAAGACACCCACATATGACTGAATGAGGTCAAGCACTATTTGGAGAGCAAATAACTGGAGTTGCCCAAATTATAAATCAATGTATTTTGCCAGTAGGATTGCCTGTCATCGGTATAAACACCCCTACTGTCAGGAGAAAGCAGCATTTTTTAGACTCAGAGTATAGAAAGAAAACTAGAAATTAGAAAAAAACAGGCGCTCAGATGGTCCAAATAATAGCAGGACCAAAGATAAGAAGGCTCATTACTCCCCATCCTGGTACTTGGCTAGGGCCAGAGTATGGGCAACTGAAAGAATCCTCAGAAATTAACTTTTGATGTTGTGTCCTCATCTAGTGGGATTACATCTTCCCTTCCGGAGAAGGAGAATTTGGGAACATGTTCTTCTTTTTCTTTTTTTTTCTTCCTCCTCTCCCTGGTCCTCCTCCCTCCTTTTCTCTCTTTTTAAAGGAACACAGAAATGTGTGACTTCTTACTTTCAGGGAGAAATATAATAATGTCAGAAATGGTGACAGGGGATTCTGTTTAATTTTAACATTTTCTTTTTTAGATTGACTAGAAAATCGCACATTCTATTTTCTTTGGCTTTGTACATAACTTTATTCTGAAAAAGCTGATAATGGAAAGTGATTTGTATTCAGATTGAGCCATAACTTCATTGAAATTTACATCAATCATGATGCTGTCGTTTGGTCCCATTATGGAATTTCTGATAGACTGTTTTGGACAAATTGGCTTGAAATAATTTGGGATGGAAAATTGGAAAATTCTGGCCTTAGATGCATTATGAATCTAGAACAGATTTGGTAAATGTGCTTTTGTTATCTATTTTAGATTTTTGGGTGGCAAAATCTCTATTATCTAGTAGTATTCCCAGGAAGATAATCACGGAGAGTAGTTGGTTTTTTGGGGGAAGTGGCCTTGATGAGTAGAGCAGTAATGTTGATCCCCTCCGTGGTGGAAGAATAACCATACTTTTTTTTTTTTTTCCACAATCCTGCCCAATCTTTTTTGTATATTAAGAATATGAAAGCCTTATGTATCATTTGTTGCAAATATTTTGCCAGTCCTTGTATGTACTTTTTATGTTTAATCAAAGTCATGCATATACATAATGCATGGAATTTAAAACACCAAATGGCTCATTAGCTTGTGAAAAAGTGACCCGCTGACTCCACCCTCCCCATTACTTTCTGTTGTTCAGAAACAATTACTTTACACTCTTTCAACCAATCTTTAGGATCAGCTTTCATATCTCTGAATAAAAAAAAAACAAAAGGCTGAACAGGGAGAAAACATCATAATGGCCCCACTGCGCCTATCATTTGCCTGGTGTCAGCAGTAAAAACACCGAGCCTTGGGGCAGCCCAAATAACACACACCTGGTTTAGGAGGAGGGGGACTGAAAAAGGGGGTGTGGGGTGGGGGGTGGCGGGCTGCCATGAAAGTGCTAAATCCACCCATTGCAACAGAAGGATGTCAACAGACAAAGCCTAAAGCTGAGTTAAACCAAGAAGCAGCATAAGAATAACCCCCATACTTTTGGTTGACCATAAGCTTAGTGGCTAGGTCCAGAGACAGAGAGGCATGGAATATTTGGAGGACACTTCCTCCCAAGCCGAGATTTTCTTACCTGGGGTTAAAAACCTGTTATTGTAGCAATTCTTGCCCTTTACTATCTCCAAACACAGATGGAGTAAGTCATTATATTGGTGAGTTTGAAAGAGGAACCAGATTCAGGTAGCCAGCCCCCTTTATCCTCTTACAGAGAGACATGCTGACTAGAGAAGATACTTGCATTTCATTGCTTTTGGTTGTGCATACAGTACAGAGAAAGCTGACTCTTTTTCATGAAGGTAGGAGTGGGGATACAGTTCTTGGGAATAAATTCAATTTAGGGAATTGTCAATAGCAAGAAGTTATAGAAACGTCAAGTTCGTCTTAAAGAGCATCTCTGCTCGTGCTGGAACATCATGATGTACTCTGCCTAATCAACAAAATGATGATGTAATGGGAAAGCAGTGGGGACTGACTGATATAGGTACAAAACTGTGCTACTAACTCCATAACTACTAAAGTCAGGAGCTAATTCAAACAGAAACACAGATGACCTCCCATTGCTGGGGCAGGCATTCAAAAATCTTTAAAATGATCCAATAAATGAAAACTGAGGCAGTTATTTATAAGTTATTTATAAGTGCTGAGTGTAATGGTGGGCATGTTAAATATATATCCAAGTAATTTCAAGCATTCTATCTTAGAAACATAGTCCAACCTTAAGGAGTCCCACTTATTGGAAATAGACTAAACAAGAAGACCAGGGTCCCTTCACTTGCATGTTCTATGAAAGGTAAGTGAGGCTGTCATCATAACTCATTCTTGAAACTTACGAGTCTCTAGTCATAGTCGATGGGTGAGTACCAATAACTTATTGAAATGACCACTATTTTCAGAGGAATATGATTTTAATGTACTTACCAATTGTCTTTGCATCATATCAAGAAGAGGTACCATCTATAGAGAACAATGCTCTTATTATTTATAATCCAAGTATTATCTGGATCAGAGCTAAGACAAACCAAATTATATATGCATGATTTTAAGTAAGTAATCAATAAGACAGAATTAGTCATGGGGTATCTGGGTGGCTCTGTGGTTAAGCGTCTGCCTCCAGCTCAGGTCATGAACTCACGGTCCTAGGCTAGAGCCCTGGTGTAGGGCTCCCTGCTTGCTCTTTCTCTCTCTCTCTCTCTCTCTCTCAAATAAAATCTTAAAAAAAAAAAAATTAGTCATGATTACAAATTTTTAAAGCCATTAAACAATGCAGTTATATAGAAGTTTGACTTTTGATAGTATAAAAATTATCTCCTCTGTTTAATTCAGTAAAAAACTATACATATTTTACAGATGTTTTCATATTTAAAAAATGCATTAGCTTGTATTAAATAAATTACCACAACAGCTTGTATTTTTATAATAAATAATAATTTCACATTGAAGACAACATGAGAAACTTAAAATAATTGATTCTCTAGCTAGCCAGTTTACCAGCTTTCTTTAGTAACTCAAAAAGTGACAACAAAAAGATTAATTTACAAGCTATTTTTTTTCCAGTCTCTAAATGATTTCTGAGTTTATAATTAATGAGCCTAAAGAAATAACCCTTTTTTCAGTATCAGTAGATGTGTAAAGCATTAAAATATCAATCATTTAATTTATCATGTTTTCACATTATCTCTCGTAGATCATTGATAAGATCCTCCAACTTAATTTTTAGCACATATGTATTGAATGATGTGCAGAGTAAATATCAGAATTTACAGAAGAATATGTATCAATGTCATAGCCTCCTCACCCATATCCAATTGTTCTCCATCCTTAACAATATTCAATTTATTTTTCCTAAAGAAATTCATTCCCAGGAGAGGTCAGAACTTGACTTCATTCAGCAAACTTGATAGTTGGGTGTGTTTCTTTCATATTTGCATTTTGTTATTAACAACCAGTTCATTTCTACACCTATACTTCACAGATTAATAAGTGAAAAGGCTTTCATTAATAATTAATGACATTTTCTTTATTTGCTGAAGACTAAAATTCAGTGAGATGAGAACTTAATCTTTTTAACAATATCTAGCAAAATTCTCTGAGTTCCATTATATTGTACTCCTGTGATATTCTATGGCTACATAGGTCTTATAGTCAAAATATTTTGAATAAGTTAATCAAATTTATCTAGTTTTTATTAAGCCTCCACTTGACAAAACAGTGGATATAGAAATGGAAACTGTGTGGGATTCTTTTTTTTCCCGCAGGTATTTCTTCAAGTAGTATATCCTGATTTACTCTATTTCTTCCATTAATTTATGTGTTCAAGAAATAGTTACTGAGGCTTTATCGTGTGTCAGCATCACTCCAGGATCTGAAGACTGAGCAGTGTTGAAAATACTGTTTTTGTCCTCTGTGCCCTTCAAATCCAGAAGACAGACAGGAAGTAAGCAACAGATAGATAATTTAGTTTGAATAACGTAAGGATAATGCTCTTTAAAATGAAATATATCTGAAGTTACATTTATTTGTATAGTTTTTGTGTTTGTGAGTTCTGAACGTGTATCTAAAAGATGAATCAAAACCTGTTTTTCTCAGTAGGAAAGCAATGGAAATAATTATTTAGCTTTCCAGGAGAGCTTTCCAGGAGAACCCCAGAGGAGGAAAACTTTAATAAGCTTCCTAAAGACAGTGACCACATGTGTGTGGTTCCTGAGGTATTCTGTGAACACAATGAAAGATCTTAGTATATAAAGTAAAAATTAAATACTCTTTTGTGATTTAAAAAGTCACATTGTTTCATATTTAAATAAAATCTGTGTAAATTAGTATTTTAGTTCTTATGGACACTCTTATTGTGATCGCCTTGCTCATTCACTTACCAGATCATCTGGAAGGTAATATATCATTGTTTGTCTCCTAAAACCCCTCAAAACTTCTTCCCTTCCTCCATTTATAGCCGTTTCTTTCTTTCCTAGTTTACTGAGAAAATAAAAGTGATTAAAATAGACAGTTCATGAGTTTCTATTTTTATATCTGGCCACCTATCTGCAGCCCCATTCTAATGATCTTTCTTCTCTGGTGTTATCCCAGAGGAATTCCTTCTGCTCCTAACGGAAGTTCAACTTCCACGTGAGATGTCATGACTTTTACCCATTCTAGGATACTGCTTCAGGGTCTTCTCTCTCTTGTCCCATTAAACTTTCTCTCTTTACTGTGCATCTCCCATGAGCATACACACATCCTATTGTCTTTATCCTATTTCTCTCTCGCTTTGCCCTTTTCTTTCTTTTTGAGCAAAACTCTTCACAAGTGTCGTAGTCACTACGACTTGTTTCTCACCTTTCTTCATTCAGGATTTCACCTTCATCGGGCTTCTGTCACCAATGGCCTCCACATTTCTAAATCAATAATCAATTCTTGGGTCTTGTCTTACCTGGCCTATCAACAACATTTAACAACTGATTGCTGTTTCCTCCTAAAAACATAGTTTTCTTTGATTAATTTCCAGGTTACTACATCTTTCGTTCTTCCTCCCACCTCACTACCACTCCTTGGTTTCCTTAACTGGTTCTTCCACCTCCACAAACATTTAAACTTCAATGGTCTTATCATCTTTATTCTGTATATTTACTGCCCTGGTAATCATTTCCGGTTAGATATTTTTGTATACTTTTTCTTCACTGATGATCCGCAAGTATATTTCACCAGTCTGGACCTTATCACCGAACTCCAGACTTTTATATGCAACTGCCTACTTGACCTTACCACTTGGATTTATAACTGGCATTTCAGATTAACATGGCAAGAAATTGAATTACTGAGCCATCCATCTCCTCCTCCATGAAAGTAAAAGCTCTTATGCCGTCTTTCTTATGCTTATTTGGTGACAAACCTATCTATTAATTTGTTCAGACCAAACCTTGGAATGATTCTTCACTCTACCCTTCTCTACTCCGTAACTTCATTCTACCCTTTTCTTCCTCCCTGCAGATGTTCCAACAGCAAATCTATTATCTCTCCTCTCAAAATATATACAGAATTTAACTCTTTCCCGCCACCCTAACTGCCCACCTTAACAAGCTACCATCATCTTTCCTTTGATAATGCCAAACTGCCAGTGTAGTACGGTTCCACAAGCAATGTGCTCTACATTCCCACCACATCTGGTATTGTCAGTCTCTTGTAGTAGATATGCAGTGACATTTTATTTTGATTTAATTTGCTTTTCCCTGATTACTAATGAGTCTTCACACATTTTCCTATTAGCCATTTGGATATCTTCTTTTGTGGAGTTTCATTTTAAACTTTTTGCAAATATTGGTTTGAAGACTTTTTTCTAAAATATATTATAGACATAAAACTTCGTTGATTATGTTAATTGTAAATATCTCCTCCTCAGTAGCTTGATTTTTTTGTTCTCTTTATTGTAGCTTTTGGTGAAGGTGAGTTTTTGCTTCTGGTAGTCAGATTAATTGATCTTTCTTTTATAGTTAGTGGTTTTCAATTTCTTTCATTTCATTTCAACCTACCCCAAGGTTATGATGATATTCTCCTATACGATCTTCTGAAAGTTGTGGCTTTCACGTATAGATAAATAATCTCCCAGAATTTGATTTTGTGTGTACTGTGACAAAGGGACCAAACAACAGTTGTTGTTGTTGCTGTTCTTTCCATATGGATATCTAGTCTCCCTTTGGAGTAATTTTCCTCTCGGGCACTCTGTTCATTCTACTAAAATAGGCTGGTGAAAACCCAGAAGTCATCAACAAAAATATTGATAAATTTGACTTGATATTATTAAAATAGATACAGCTTTAAAAGTTTCATCCTGATATCTATACCAAAATCAAAGTCAAAAGATAAGCAACAAACTGAGGGAAATATGCTTGCCATATATATTATGGACCACAGGTTAAGTTAATTGAGATATAGAACACTTCTTTGAATCAGTATGAAAATGATGAGCAACACAATAGTAAAAGAGGGAGAGTAAAAGAGGAGTAGAAAGTTTACCAGGAAATCAATGAAAAACAGTACACAAACATATAAAAACTTTTATTTTCTCCATAATTAAAAAATAAAATTTAGAACAACAATGAAATGCAATTTTATTGCTATCAAAATGGTAAAGGTTATTTATATGTTAGAGTATTCTGTTGCTGAGGATGAATGAAAACTGGTGCTTTCATATTTTATTGGTGGGAATGGGAATATGTGTTAATTTTTAAGATGCACATCTATACTGACTTGAATATTCCACTTGTACATGTACTCATCAATTCATTTTATCCTCACAAAGCCCTATGAAGCCAGTACAATTATAATCTCATTTTACTCATGAGAAAACTAAAACAAAGGCAAAGTAAAGTAACTTTCCCAACATCAAAGCTAGTTAAGAAAGAAAGAAAGAAAAGAAAAAAGAAAAGTGGAAGGGCGCCCGGGTGGCTCAGTCATTAAGCGTCTGCCTTTGGCTCAGGTCATGATCCCAGGGTCCTGGGATCAAGCCCTGCATCAGGTCCCTGCCCAGTGGGGAGCCTGCTTCTCCTTCTCCCTCTGTTGCTCCCCCTACTTGGTTCTCGTTCTGTGTCAAATAAATTAAAAAATAAATTTAAATAAAAAGGTCCAATTTGATTCTAGATAGTCTGACTCTGGACTCCAGGCTCTTAAACAATTTCATTAACTTTCATGGATGTATGAAAATATTCATTGTAGCATTATCAACACAGTATTAGATATAAATACCACACATATAGAAATTTATTTAAAAGTACTTTCATGCAGTGTAATACAAAGCAGTCATTAAGAAAAAAATGCTGTAAACCTTTAAGTGCTGATTAAAAGGTACTCATTATACTTATTATCACAAGAATCCTGTATCCCTGGTTAACTTTTTGGTATGTCCTGGAAATCTGGAGTTAAAGGCAGATTTATTTTTCATTACACTATATTCTTGTCTGGTTTTAACATTTTCACTATAGGCATATGATGCAATTATGTATATATTTTTCAAGAAATAAGCAGTGTAGTAATTCAAAACCTGTCTCAGTAATGAGAACATGTGATAAAAACAAATAATCAACTCTGTCTGGACCATGTCCACCCTAAAGCCTGCACTAGATGTCGTGCTTTGTAAAGAAAGCTTTTCACTCCTCTTGGCCCATGATCAATGTGGAATCCTAGGAACTGTGCCTAGAGCAGATTCCTGGGTGGTGACTTAGCCCTTTAGTTAGTTATCAAGAGAAAAATAGAAATGTAATTTTATCCATGACGTTTGGGAGGCAATTTGTGGAAGAGGTCCAATGCTGTGGGGCTTCCTGCTGGGCTCTGTCATGCCTTCCAAGAACCCTAATAGTTCATTCCTCAGAAGAAATGTCAAGCTACTTGTGCTGTCAACAGAGCAGATGCTCTGCTGACGTCTTTGGGGAACAGTGTCAAGTGACTGGAAAATGGCTGCCAAAGATGAAATAAAAATTCTTACCCTCATCACTAAATTTCATGTACCTCGTGACCTAGTGTCTGGTTATCTACCCCAGGCCTCAGTGTTAGTAGCATCCCCAGCTGGGGAGGCTCCACCATGTAACTACTGGAACACCAGAGAACTTAGCTTTCTCTCTTACACTTTCACAAGATGTTCTCTTAAAGAGGGGAATGCGTCTATTTAATTTGCTTTGTGAAAGTTTTTCCGCTTATCTGACAACTTCTACTTGGGAGATACCCTCTTTCCTTCATCCTATGCCTTAAAATTATTCTGTCCTTCTATCTGTTGTCTTTTTTTTTTCAGTTTTTCTAATATTTATAATTCTTTTCATAGAAGGCTTTCATTAGGATCCAAAGTATACAATAAAAATACAGAAATTTTAGGGCGCCTGGGTGGCTCAGATGGTTAAGCGTCTGCCTTCGGCTCAGGTCAGGATCCCAGGGTCCTGGGATCGAGTCCCGCATCGGGCTCCCTGCTCGGAAAGGGGCCCGCTTCTCCTTCTGCTTCTGCTGCTCCCTCTGCTTGAGCTCTTCCGCTCTCTCTGTCAAATAAATAAATAAGATCTTTAAAAAAAAATACAGAAATTTTAACTTTTTCCCCTGTGCTTTCTCATACATTACTTTATTTGAAATTAAAAAAAAAATCACAAGGCTTTTCACCTTATAGAAAAAGAAAGTGAAATCCATGAATTCAAATAACTGGTCCAAAGTGGCGCAATGAATTGGAGATGAAGATGGGCTGAGGGCTCTAGTTGGCTGTGCTTTCCCATATGCTAAAAGCTCTGCTAGGTTCTCTGTGACTGGTGTCTTCATCCTCATTAGAAAGTATAGCTTAAATTTAAAAATTCAAAAGAATGGAGGTTATGAATGTAGTACAATAATACTGCAGAAAATGTGTAGAATTCTGGACAACAGAAGGATCATGGAAGGGGGGAGAGGAGGGAAGAGAATCATGAAGCAGAAGGGGAAGGAGAAAAACAGGAGGAAGAGGGACAGGAAGGAAAGAGGACGCAACAAAATAAAAATTAAAAAAACCCATAATCAACCAAAGACAAACACTATTAACATTTTCATTCCCTTGTAGGCATGCATTCTGTTTTATTTTGTAAATTATTATGGTCCTATCATCTACATCTTGATATTGTCACCTAACTTGGTAAAATCAGTTTTATAAGTTGACTGATAACTCTTAAATTTTCATTTTCCACCTATATTCTTTTAAATAGTTCCCCCCATTTCCCTGTACAGGGGATTTGTGATTAGCTTTACTTTTGCTATTATAATTCATATAGTGATTAAGTAATACATGGTATTTTTGGCCAGTGAGAGGGGAGGAAAATCAAGAGTATGATTCCTCAAAGTCAATTGAAGAAAATGTATCAAGAAGAAAAAAAAAATAATTAGTAGTGAAAATATTGCTGACGGGCGCTGACGGATAGTGACATTGTTTACTTTGTCTTCATCATGAACACAAATCACAAAATGTCTCCCTGCTATTTGTAAGAGGAAAAGACACAGACCTATGATAAAATGTCATAGTCACCATTGCACAGATTATATGTTTCTAATACCAGAAAATATGACTAGTGTCTACTTCTCAGATCAAAAGTTCATAATTCCCAGAACATTTATTTCACATAAATTTTTACTGAGGCACTGGGGAGAAAACGGACAGAATTAAAAATCATTTGCATTTCTGTTTGAACAGCGTGATTGATATGCCATTCCTTCATTGACATGTAATTCAATACAATTTTCTGATCTTTTTGAATTGACATATAATTCACAGGCCATAAAATTTACCATTTCAAAAGCACACTCTAGAGATTTTTAGGTTGTGCAGTCATCATAATTGATTCCAGAACATTTTCATCGTTCCCCAAAGTAAAGCCAGACCCATTAGCAGTCACTCTCTCACCTTATTTTTCCCATTTTCTCCCCACCCCATCAGCCCCTGGCAGCCACTAATTTCCTTTGTCTCTATGGATTTGCCTAGTCTAAACATGTCATATAAATGGAATAATACAATATGTGGCCTTTTACATCTAGCTTTGTTGACCTAGCATATTTTCAAGGTTTGTCCATGTTGTAGCATGAACAATACTTCATTCCCTTCTAATGGCTAAATAATATTCCATTTTGTTTATCCACTCATCATTTGATAGACTTTTGAGTTGTTTCCACTTTCTTGCTGTTATAAATAGTGTTGTGATCAATAAATGTGTAATTTTTTTGTGTGTGAGTATATGTTTTTATTTATCTTGGGTGTAGAATTAGGATGGAAATGGCGGATCATATGGTGACTTCTAGAAGAACAGCCACACTTGTTTCCAAAGTGGTTGTAGCATTTTACATCTCCATCAGCCTGGTATAAGAATTCCAACTTCTTTATTCCTCCAGTACTTGTTGCTGTCTGTGCTTTTTATTTTAGTCATCCTGATGGTGACAACTGGTTTTGACTTGTATTTTCTTAATGTCGAATGATGTTTAGCCTTGCTCATGCTTATTGGCCATTTATATATCTTCTTTAGAGAAGTGTGATTTCAAGTTCTTTGCTTACTTTAAAAATTGAGTTTTTTGTCTTTTTATTGTTGAATAATAGTATATAAACATATCTTCCCTTTATACTAGACTATCAGATACATGATTTGCAAATACTATCTCTCATCCTATAGGTTGTCCCTCTATTTTCTTGATTGTATTCTTTGAAATACAAATAGTTTTAATTTTGAAAAAGTCTATTTTTTTTCTTTGGCTGCTTTTACTTTAGATGTCATAACCAAGAAACAGTTGTCAAATCCAAGATTTTCACCTGTTTTATTTTAACAGTTTTATCATTCTAGCCCATCTAACTGTTTCTTCAAGCCATTTTGAGTTAATTTTTGTATATTGTATGAAGTAGAATCCCAACTTCATCTTTTGCATGTGAATATACAGTTATCCCACCAATTTTTAAAAAGATACTTTTCCCTTTTGAGTTGACTTGGCATTCTTTTCAAAATCAATTGGCCACAAATGTATGGGTTCATTTCTGGACTCCTAAGTCTATCTGTATGTTTGATCTATATGTTCATCCTTAAGCCAGTACCACGCTGCCTTGATTACTGTAGCTTTGTAATGAGTTTTGAAATCAGGAAGTGCGAGTCTTTCAACTCTGTTCTTTTTCAAGATTGTTTTAACTATTCGGAGTCCCTTGAATTTTCATATGAATTTTTGGATTAGCCTGTCAATTTCTGGAAAATCTCTACCTGGGATTCTAATAAGAATTGCAGATTCAGTGTAGATCAATATGGGAAATATTGACTTCTACTCCATGAACACAAGCTGTCTTTATTTACTTAGGACTTTGATTTCTTTCAAGATGTTTTGTAGTTTTCAGTGTAGCAGTCTTATGCTTTTTTGTTAAATGTATTCCTACATATGCAAGGTTTTTGATGCTATCGTAAATGAACTTATTTTCTTAATTTCATCTTGAGTTGTTCTTTGCTACTGTATAGAAATATAATTGGCTTTTACAACAATGGTTGTAACCATTGTTACTGTAACCAGAAACTCAGCAAAAAGTTCCCCTTTTCCCTCAGTTTTTCACTAACAGTTGCATTTGCTTGAACATGTATGTCTTTGCTTAATTTCCTTCTAAAATGAAGGAGAAATGCCTACCAATATTATCAAATATTTGGCTCAATTCTTCACTAGAATTTTAGTATATGTGCTGCCGAAGCGAGCACTCAATTCCTCACTAGAAAGATGTTTCTTTTACCCCAACTTCTGAACGATGGCAGAAAGATTAATCCTGTATTTTATGGAAGAAACCTTCGATTTCAAATGAGGATTTTCTATCATCTCTTGGCCTGCTTGTTTCTCATTTGAAGCCTACCCAAACACTGGTTCCTGCAGCTGTTGGAAATACTGACAGAGATAGAGATGGAGATGGTTTGGAGTGGGGTGCGTGTGTGTGTGTGTGTGCGTGCACGTGCACAAGTGTGCACACTCATGCATAGGCAAATCTTTGATGATATTCTATTTGAATATTAATAATCATTGTCAACTTGAAATCCTAACAGAATTTTTCTAGTAACTACCAGGAATATGGCTGACTTTGAGAAAAGAGACATTTCCTATATCAATTTTGTTGAGAAGGAAAGTTTATTTAAGCCAGTGCCAAGGTAGATAAATGAAGAATGCATCTGTTTTAACTCTAATACCAGAAGGAAACTCATTAATTTTTATGGATTACAGAAGGAAGTTAAAACGAAATAAAATTTGTTTTCTAAGAAGCTACTGGAATTTTTCTCTCTCAGCCTGCTTTTCTTACTCATATGTGTGGAGTGTGATGGACTATTGAATCCTGACAACCTGTTGGATGAGATCCAACAATAACCAGTCAGATCAATGCAACCCAGACTGCCCTCATGGGACATGACAAGAAATTCGGTTGTTGTTTAGGATGCAATTACCCTGCTAGTTGCTGTAGAGAGTGACCTCCTTTACTCTGGTATTTATTGAATCCAGACCTAATGTCTGGTCTCATTTCAAAGTCCCTGTCTGCAATGCCTATCCCAAGGCCAAGTACAGTAGACAGTGAACCACCATAGCTGCCAAGATTCAGTACTTTGAAAAGTGTCTTTGCCAGGAGATTATCATGCCTGTTCCCGTTAGAATCAACATTGCTTTTTCTGGCTCATTTAATGTAAAATGCAATTCAGCTTCAAAGATAAGTACTTAAATTCACAAATGGTTGACAGCAGTAGGATTATAGTGTAGGCTCTGAACTTAAAAATAGTTTGGGTCTGATTACAAGTATTTCTGTCCTGAGAAATATTTAACAGCATAGGAACTGAGTAGAGGATATTAGTATGTGGCTTTATCAGCTCAAGAATAAAGACACATTGAAAGTATGACAATTGAGTAATGGGATTTGGAACTAAAGCCATGATCTTCTATTTCAGATTAAGAAACATTTTGAAGAAGTAATGTATAGGTTTCATTAAAATTTATGCCATGATTTATTTTCTTAAACTTCTACAGTGATTTATTAGATGTAATTGCAAAGAAGAGATAGTTCAGATTTTCCCTATTTGGCTAGAAGTTAAGTACTCTTGAGTCTAAACTTGGGGGACATGTCCTTATTAAAATAGAACTCATAATTAACATTTCTGTGCATTTTCTATAATCCAAACATGCAAGAGGGAACATTTAAATGCCTAGCAATTAAAATGAAAACATTTTACTTTTACTGTCAGCCTTTTAACTTTTCACTTCATCATATTTATAGTTATCATTATTAGACATCTGGAAAAATATAGTTATGCTTGCTATTTATATTACCAACTAAAGACTTTGAATCACTTTGTAGACATGATCTCATTAACGCTCTCTACATCTCTGTGAGGTAAGTGCAATTATCTTCATTTTATTGAGTTTAAATTACTTTCTAAGGTGTCAAAGAAAATTGTGGCAGGATATGGAAAAAAAAAACAAGGTCTCTTAGTATCCACTCTAATAGTAAATTCTGTTCAATAAAATCAGAAAGAAATGAATCCAGTTTTAAGTGCATGAGGCTTAATTTTCTGCAAATAGTCATTTGATGTAGGTCTATGAGACATAACATTTTGTAGTTTTGCCATTTCCAGTATAATTTATTAGCCTGACCCATATTCTAATGCATTTGACAAACCAATGTTTTACGCAATGACTCTTTCCTAAGTTTTCTGGAAGAAAGTTTTATAAAGAGGTGGAATTGAAACTTTCTCTGTGAATGTTCTTACTTTTTAAAGAAATTGTCATTTCCTTTCTAATTATTCCTACTTTTTAAAATCTCCACCATCCACAGACACTCTTGTAATCTAGGCTTGGCTTTTAGGTGGTTGTTTTTGTTTTTGTACCCCCCCATTTATTTATTTATTTATTTTAATTTTTATTGTTAATCATCATATGTTACATCATCAGTAGTGTTCAAGATTCATTGTTTGTGCATAACACCCCGTGCTCCATGCAGAATGTGCCCTCTTTAATACCCATCACCAGGCTAACATCCTCCCACCCCCCTCCCCTCTAGAACCCTCGGTTTGTTTTTCAGTGTCCATAGTCTCTCATGGTTCGTCTCCCCCTCCGATTTCCCCCCCCTTCATTTTTCCCTTCCATGTTTTTTTTTTTTAACATATAATGTATTATTTGTTTCAGAGGTAGAGGTCTGTGATTCATCATCCTTACACCACACACAAAAATAGGTGGTTGTTTAAAATACATTCCTCTTTACATTTTGGGGAAAGGGCAAGAGTTTGCCTTTGTTCATCTTGTGGATTTACTGAATTATTATGGAATTCATTGCCCTTACTCTAAATGCTTCCTACTTCTAGATTTTTATCAATGCTGAATATTTAGGCTAGCATTTTCTGCTCCAGTGTTGCTTCTAGATTTAATAACGGACAATATAACCAATTATATTTTTATTTTATTTTTTTACTGTAAACACTATCCCTCACGTATATGGTCAATTGACTTTCAACAAGGGCACTGACACCATTCAATGTGGCAAGAATAGTCTCTTCAACAAATGATGATGGCCAAACTGGATGTTCATATGCAGAAGAATGAAGTTGGATCTTTACCTGGCACCACATAAGAAAAGTAACTCAAAATGGATTGAAGACTTAAGAGCTTCATTAGAAAACTTAGAGAGGAAAATTTCATGATCTTACACCTGGCAATGGTTTCTTAAATAAGACACCAAAAACTTAGGCAACAAAAGAAAAATTATAAATAAATCAATCTTCATCAAAATTAAATGTTCATCCATTAAAAAGCACTGTCAACATAGTGGAAAGACAAACTGCAGAATGGAAAAAGATAAATCATATTTGGTAAGAGTTTAATATATTATGTAAAGAACTACAACTTAAAATTAAAAAGATAGTCCAATTAAAAATGGGCTCTAAAGACTTAAATTGATATTTCTCCAAAGAAGGTATTCAAATGGCAATAGCATAGAAAAAAAAAAATGCTGAACATCATTAATCATTAAGGAAAAGCAAATCCAAATCATGATGAAGTACCTCTTCACATCTACTAGGATGACAATAATAATATTAATAATAACAATAACTAAGTGTGGAGGCTGTAGAGAGATTGGAATTCTCCTGGGAATGTTTGTGGGAAAGTAAACTGGGATAGCCGCTGTGGAAAAATCAGTTCCTCAAAAAAATAAACAGAGTCACCATATGACCCAGTAATTCTAATTCTAGGTTATATTCCCCAAATAACTGTGAATAAGGACTCAAAAAAAAGCTAATACACCAATATTCATAGAAACATATCCACAGTAGCCAAAAGGCGGAAATAATCCAGATGTCCACCTATAGATAAATCAATAGATAAATGCATTATAATACCACCAATGTGGTATTATATAACAGGATGGAATAGAATATTATTCAGTCATAAAAATGAAGTTCTGATGCATGCTATAACATGGATGAACTTTGAAAACATGCTAAATGAAAGAAGCCAGACATAAAAGGACAAATATTTTATTATTCCACTTATATAAAATATCTAAAATTAGCAAATTCATGGAGACAGAAAGATTACAGGTTATCTGGAGCCAAGGAGAGGGAAGAATGGGGAGTCATTGACTAATGACTACAGAGTGGCTTTGGAAATGATATTTGGAGTGGTTTTGGAAATAGTGATATGATGGCTGCACAACATTGTGAACATAATTATTGTACAATTACAAATGGTTAAAAGGGGAAATTTTATGTTATATATATTTTACCCCCACCAAACAAAATAAAACTTACCCTTAGCATTTCAACCTAAGCTGCACAAGTTCTATTCAAGTGAAAAATCACATACTTAGTTGTGTTTTCTAAAATGGAAAACTCTTGATTTGCTTTTATAGTTAAAATAATACAGAAAGGGTTGAAAATTTCTCTCCCATTTCAACCCCCTTTAATAAACATTTAATAGTTGCAGAAAACAACCATTCTGTTAGTGTATTTGGCATCTCTTGAGCCAAATACGTGTTGTATATAATAGAAATAGTTACATTTTGTTATATATGAGAACTTAAAGTTCTTCTAGGACTAACCTACATAAATTTTAATGTATGCATTTGTGGTAACTGTTTTGGTTGCTCAGAGAGCCTATTAAATTCTTTGTTTAGTCTATTCGGAATAGGTCCAGTTGTATTATGGCTATGTTAACAGTATTTATTATATGATATGCATCCAGAAAAGGCATACTTTCCAGCTCTCAAGGCAAAAAGCTGCTGCACAAATGCAAAGTTAAGAAAATCTATTAAAATATGAGGTTCATAGTAAAACATCTTCATAGTGAAAAATAAAAGTTATATAAATTCTCAGTTTGATTATAAAAACAAGCATTTAGCTATCAGTAGGGGAAAACTCTACATTTTTTTTCAAAAAAATAATTAGCAAACACCTAGTGTAGTTTATTTTGAACATTTTTATTGCTAAGTGGCATAAAAATAAATATAGTAATCCAAAACTCCCATATGTAAATATTATATAGACACACATATACACACCAAGCCAAAGTTTTCAGAAAACTGTGACTAGTATTTCCTTATGTGAAGTACTCACATGGATATATCTTTTATGTTGTATTTCTCTCTGCTTTATTTAAAAAAAAAAAAAGTCACAGCCTTGAGCCATTAATGGGTCATGACTAACAGCTAGAAAACACTGGGAAAGTAAAAGTATTGTTCTAACTGGCATTCTAATTAAATAAAGGAAAATGTCTTTGAAAAAATACCTTGAAATATTGTTAACTGGCACTGAAGCTTCAGAGAAAAGATAAAACCTCCTTCCTCCTTCCCTCTTTCTCTTGGCCTGTCTCTCCTTACTTCTTCCACAGAGATAAACTGTTAAAGCAGTTACTGTTTCTCTTGCCTTGCTAACTGTATCTAGGTCTTCCAGTGAGTAGTGTTGATGGGAGCAGACATCTTTGCCTAGTTTCCAATCTTGCCAAGGATCCACAAGTAGGTTCTTTATCAGACTGAGAAGTTTTCTTCCACTTCTAGTTATTGAGAGCTCTTCATCGGGTGTTAGGGTCCAGTAAGTGCTTTTCCACTATATATTCATATCATTTTGTGATTTTTTTTGTTTCTGTTTGTATGATCGATTATGTATACTGATTTGTTTGAATGTCAAACCAGTCTTGCATGCATGATATGAATCTATCTTGTTTGTGATATCTCTCTGTATTTTGCTGTATTATTTACTAAAATCTCATTAAGAGTTTCTATGTCTATGTTCATGAGAGATACTGGCCTATAGTTTTCTGTTCTTTTGGTGCCTTTGTCTGATTTTGATATCAGAGTAATGCTGGCCTCATAAGATGAATTGAGAAGTGTTTCCTTCTTTTCTATTTGCTGGAAGACTTTTTATTTTTTATTTTTTTAAGGATAGGTTATAGTTTTCCTTACATCTTTGGTAGAATTCACCAGTGAAGCCACCTGGACCTGAAATATTCTTTGTTTGAAAGTTTTGAACTGTGAATTCAATTTATTTAACAGATGTTAAATAAATTAAATTTTATTTAATTTCATATTGAATGAGCTTTGGTAGTTTGTGTCTTTCAAGGAATTAGTTCATTCTAACTAAATTGGAAACCTTTATTGGAAAATTGTTCATAGTATTCTCTTATTCTTTTAAAACTTAAATCAACTTTCCATTGGCTTTATATTTAGAGAAAAGTTGCAAAGACAGAACAGATGGTTCCTGTATGTCACATACCGTTTCTCCCATTAATATTTTACATTACTATTGTATATTTGTTACCACTGATGAACCAATTATGATACATTATTATTAATTAAAATCCATACTTTAAGTTCTACTAGTTTTGATGCCCGCAGGATGGGTCTGAGGACCCACAGGGGGTCCCACGGGACCAGCCAAAAGAGTCTTTAGCTGCATGTAGGATTGAAATCAAACAGAAACCAGCAGGAAATGAAAACAGAGTTTATTGAAGGTATAGAGAGAGTATGGGTACAGATAGTGTCTGGGAGACTCAGAAAGGAAAGGAGAGAGCATCCTCTTTGCTTGGGGTCTGGAGGTTTTTATTGAGGACTGTGGTCTGGTGTAGTGTCCTTTTAAGCAGCCAGGAATGGGTTAGAACAAAGATAGGGGCCCAGGTGTTATTCCTTGGAGCTAGGGGTCTTGGTGTTGAGAGGTCTAGCTCTGGTGGTCTCGAATGCACATATGATGGCTTTATTTGGTCATTTTCACCTTCCTTCCTTAGATGTTATCTATTCTAAAGAAATCTTTAACTTCTTGTCCTTTACAAGTAGGACATACGTTATTTACGTTATGAGACGTGTAAAGTAGGGGCAGGTCCTAGCAAAAATAGAAGCAGGTAAAGGGGCAAAAAGCAGATTTTTATGGAGTTCTTTGAGTTCTCTCTCTCAGTTATACCCTAATATTCTTTTTCTATTCCAGGATCGCATCTAGGATACCACAGTACTTCAAATTATCAGTCCTCTTTAGGTTTCTCTAGGCTGTGACAATTATCAGTCTTTGGTTTGGTGACCTTGACATTTTTGAGGAGTACTGTTCATGTGTTTTGTAGAATGTTCCTCAATTTGTGTTTGTCTAATGTTTTTCTCATAGTAAAACTGTGGTTATTGAATTTTGGGAGGACAACAGAGATTAATAATCATTCTCAACATATTTTATCAAAGGTATGTGCTATCAACACAGAGGAAATATATAGCATGTTTAGATTTATTTGTTTCTGATGGTTTAGCTCAATAACATCATATTCTTCTGTGTTATTTTCCTGCATGTGTTATATTTACTGTAGTTCTTTATGCAGTCTTTCCGTCTCCCTGTCCTCTCTTAGTTTTCTCCATCTCAGTCTTGTGGAGTCATTCTCTTGCTTTCTTGCATTCTCTTTAAAACAAACAAACAAAAACCCCCAAACCCCAAAAACCAAAATTTCATATTTAGGACATTTTGTGTATATGTAGTAGTTATCTTTACATTAAAATACTGTTTGGAATGGCCTTAGCCGCCCCACCCCCCTTTCCTTGTTTATGCTTTTCCTATTTGTCTGCTTCAGTTTTTAGCATTTCATGTCTGTTACCTGTGTGCAGTCATGAGCTAGCTTATTCTAGTTTCTCATATCTTGCTTGATTCCCTTCCTGTTTAAAAAAAATCTTGATTGGGCGCCTGGGTGGCTCAGTTGGTTAAGCGACTGCCTTCGGTTCAGGTCATGATCCTGGAGTCCCGGGATCGAGTCCCGCATCGGGCTCCATGCTCGGCGGGGAGTCTGCTTCTCCCTCTGACCCTCTTCCCTCTCGTGCTCTCTCTCATTCTCTCTCTCTCAAATAAATAAATAAAATCTTTAAAAAAAAAATCTTGATTTCTATTAACTGAACTAAGGTGAATCTGCCCCTTGGTAAATTACAGGGAGAGACTACATAGTTGGAGCTGTCACACAAAGGAAACTTTATTTACAGCAGATTAGAAGATCATGGGGAATATCTTCCAAAGCTGTGACTCTCTGAGTGGGGGTGAATGGGTTCTTTTTATTTAGGGTTAGGATGAATATTCAGAAAGGGGAGCTTTGTCATTGCATATAAAGTGGGCATAAGGTCTCTTATTAGAAAACATGCCTATAAATGCATAACATAACCTGTTATGTTAATGAAACTTGTGCTCTTCCCAGGGTGGAGACTTTAACATTATAATGAAGAGAGATAACTGTCCGACAAAGGGGAAAGCAATGGGCATGCTCCCAGGGAAGGTATAAACTGGATGGGGCCTTGGGCTCTTTATCTCAGGTAAGGGAGGCAGGGCTTTGCTTACTTTTGAAATAGCACTGGGAGTTTTAGCACTGATTGTCTCTGATTAGGGTAGGCTATTTCCAGACCTGGTAGAGAGGGTTAATTTTTACATTTCCTTTGTTCCCTTAACTACTAAGGTTTTTGCATTTCTTTGTAATTCTGACACCTCCTGGGAAGTTATTCAAGAAAGGCAAGTGGAGGGCCCCTGGGTGGCTCAGTTGGTTGGGAGGCAAAAAAAAATAAAATAAAATAAAGAAGGGCAAGTGGAGATGGTTAAGGCATAGATCAGGTGGCCTAATGACCTCACTTTCTTTTCCTGGGGACCCTTGACTCTGCTTACATTTCTACTGTGTGAGAATGTATAATATCCTTTATTCTTCATCCACTCGTGTCCCCATTTTTATTTTAATCTTATATCCACAATTAAATACATTTCTTTGCTTACTATTAGGTCTTTTGCAGGGTCTAAAGTCCTCTCTCCATTGACTAAAGTTTATTCTCCAGTGGATTCCTAGGAAAGTCTTACCACTCATCTGAGTTCTGCATTTCTTTGTTTTGATATCTTGTTGACAGCTTGACTGGTTTGAAAATCTTAGGTTAGCACTTTGTGTTTTTAAAGTTTTGTTTTGGTTTTGTTTTTAATTTTGCTCCATTCTCTTCTTTCTATGCTCTTGTCTATAAGTTTGATGTCAACTTGATTGTCTTTTCTTTGTAAGTGACTTGGTCTTCTTGCCTGGAGACTCAAATAACTTTTTTTCTCCTATCTTTACAGTCCAGTAATTTTACTAGGATATATTTTGGGGTTGAATGTTCTGTCAGTTTTTTTTTTTTTTTTCCTTCAGTAATGGGCGCTTATAGTGTGTAGATCAGACCTTTAATTTTTACAGTTTTTTTATTATAATTTTACATATTAAGTTTCAGTGTTTCCTTTTTCTTCTACAAAAATCCAATTACACATGTGTGACTTTTTTTGGCCTTTTTTTATGTCTATCACTTTTTATGTGATGCATTTTATGATTTTTTTATGATTTTATTTTTATTCTCTTGGTTCTTTTCATGCCATTTCTCAATGTTTCAGTATATTTTCCACTAAGTCAACTTTTCCTTAGTCACCTTGAAGTTTATGCTTTTCTAATGAGTTATTTTTTTTCTTTTTCTCCTTTCTTTCTGAGTGTGCAAAATTTTCATTTCACATCTTCCTGTCTTTTTTTCCCATTTCCCTTTGCATTAACTGATTAATTAATTATTTATTTTTTTAAATCTCTGATTTAGAACTTTCATATCTGCAAATGCTTGTTTTGAGTTATTTAATTTTCCTTGGGTATTGCTACAGGTTTTTGCTGTTGTTATTTTGTGTATATTTGTTTATTTGTTTGTTTTTCCCTGTTTTATTGTTGCTTGGGAGGATATATTCTTTAGCTGAACTGTTTTAATTCTCATTTTCTGTTTTCTTCTTAAAGTAGCTGTGTAGGGATGTTACTTTCCAGTTTTGTTCATTTTTAAATGTCTTCTATTTTTTGAAAGTATCAATAGAGAGTGTCTCTATGGCAACTGGGTGAGGGACTTGATAGTATTACGTGTTTCTTACATTGAGAGTATCCTTGTCTGTTAGTAAAGTGAAACAGAGTTTCTTGATTGCTTGGCACATTTCCTTGGAATCGATGATATTGATGTGCATTCTGATTTTTCTCATTTTTTCCTCTCAAAGTTTCCACCATTTCCTTCCTTTTTTTTTTTTTCCTTTCATACTCTGCCTCTAACTGCTATATTCTGTTTGCAAGTTCCTTTACTTTTTCCTGGCAGCAATACTTCTCAAGACTGCCAACTTTTGATTCTTCAGCAGTTAACATTCTGATCAATGCAGTAGTAATCATCAGCATTATAATATTTAACCAATTTCCACAAACTGTATACTTCATCCAAATATGTACATATACTACATATATACCAAAAATAATGTACTTTCTGTTACACTAGTCATATTTCAAGAAGATTGATTTATTCAAGCAATATACTGTGGCAATATACCAGCACTAATAAGAGATAATAAGTAAAACAAATCCCCAGACTTACATTCTAAAAGATCCAAATAATAACCCAGTAGTTGTAGTGTCATAATATTTGTTTTGGAGGCCAGGTTTATAGTTATTTGCCTTAGTTCACACATCAATCGTGGAGAAACAAAGGTAAGTATTTTGCTATTAAGCTGAGAAGTAAGAGCTAGACAGAATGCCCCAGCCAATAAAAAACAATTGGTTCTTGCACTCAACAAAATTCAGAATGAATGTTAGTTTTCTATGTTATTTGTATTAGATTCTGTAATTGCACTACAACTGAAATAGTTTGAAGAACAAATTATTTTTCCCTAGTTGGTATCACAAAGAAGGGGCCATTTTCAAATGGATCGAGATGATAATTTGAAGAAAGTGTTCTCCATAAAACCCAAGTAGTGAATCAATTATTCATGTATTGTTGTTCACAAAACTTTTTAAATGCTTATGTTTCTAACATTCATGACTTCCTTTCTTAATTTTTTTTTTTTGGCACCTTCTTAGAGTGCCCTACAGATAGAGGTGTGCTGGGTATATTTACCCTTATATTTTGTTTCTGTTTTTGTAAGAAATGCGTGTCAATTTGGCTCAGTCCTAACCTTAGAAATTTAGTTCAACCTAAGGTAAACAGAGCAATCATAAAAATACCAAGTCAATTATTAAATTAGTATCCATAGTCTCCTGTGCTCCAGTACATCCAGAGATGTACCTTAATATTTTGAGCCTAGATGAGTCACTTATCATATATTAAAATATTTCAGGAGTGTATTAAAAATAATGGTGAACCAAGTAAGGATTCTGAGAACTCCTCATTTGCAGCCAACTGTGAATTCTTCATAACTCTTTGAAGAAATTTTAGTATGGCATTATTTTTTTTGCCTATACTAAGACAATATTCATCTTAAAGTACGTCAAGAAGTATGGACATACTCATGCTCTCTCCACTCTTAGTAATGATGTTTCTGTTTTCTTTATCATTTTTTCGGGGTATACTCTTATTCAGATTCAGTTTCAATTTCTCCTGTATGCAAATGATGGTCCCATTCTCTGTGATTTCGCATCTAACATGTTGCTTGGCAAATAATCATTTAATAAATATTGAACTAAACTTGTAACACTTTATTTTATTCTCCTTCAAAACACAACCATGAAGAGATAAAAAGTACAGCTTGGGGAATATAGTCAATGATACTGTAATAATCTTGTACGGTGACAGATGGTAGCTACACTTATGGTAGTGAGTAGAGTATGTGTAGAACCATCAAATCACTATGTTGTATACCTGAAACTGATATAGCATTGTATGTCAACAGTACTTCAAATTTTTTTTGGAAAATGCAATCAAAAACTAAGTTTATAAAATGGCACCATGTATCCTCATTCAGAAAAAAATATGAATATTGTGATATTTACTCCAGAATTTTGTTTTTTCTTAAAAAGAGAGTGAGCAGAGCACATTTGGAATAAAACCTCCTGAGTTCTCATGCACAGGGATAACCTTTGATCTTTCTGAGATGTGACCATTATTGTGAGTTTAATGAGTATTCTCCCTTCTGTATTCTTATATTCTGCATATTTTTTTATAAACACTCTATAGCATTAACTATTTTTTAGCTTAGCAAAATACTAAAGGCACATATAATGATAAGTTGTTCTATGACTTATTTTCATAATTTTGTATTATTTTAAGATTACATTATGTTAAGATTGATCAGTCCTGATAACTATATAAAATGTACCTATTTTGTTGCTATAGTAGTCTAACATATAAATTTTTATGTACTTGTAGGTTGATTGAATTTTGGTAGATTTTCTGAATTTTTATTTATTACTAAAAATTGAGCAATGGTTCTCATTAATACATCTCCATGTACAAATGTACAACATTTTCCATAGGGAACTTACCTATAAATTAAATTAGTTAAATCTCTTTTAAAAAAGATGACATGACAGAGTATGTGCATTTTTAACTATAATTTTTTCAACTACAGTATTTTTTCCCATTTTTCATTCCAAACATTTTATAACATTGAACAGCACTAGTAACTGTGTATAAGTTTTTCTTTACCTTAATCACTGCCTACAAAAATTATTTTGGACTTTTTTTCCAAACATACATATTTGATATAGAATCTACTTCCTTAAAATTTGATTTCTCTCGTTATTGTATATAACTTTATAATTGCCTCTTTTAAAAAATCACCTATTTCATTATTGATTTGTAGAAATTTATTTATTCTTTAAAAGAATTTTATTTAGTTATACATTCGTTTCCCCTGCCAGACTGTAAACATAATGCATTAAGTCAGGTGTTGTACTGAGTGCCTTCTACGTTCAAGGCTTCCTTTTAGGCTACAAGATTACAGCAGCAAACAACATGAAGCCCCTGTCCTCACAGAGTTCATATTCTAGTGGAGAAACAGAAAATAATAGGATGAAGAGGTGAAACTTGGAGTGAAGGTATAGAAATTTCTTGAGAAAGAACATTCCAGAGAAAGGAAACATCAAGGTAAAGGATTTGAAGAGGGGACATGCTTGGTCTCTCCAGGAACAGAAAGGGCTAAGCCAGCTGCAGGGCAGTGATAATGGAGCAGTCATTGAAGGTGAAGTTGGAAAGACACCTGGAGTTAGATTGTGTAGGGTTATGTCGGGCATGATAATGACATTGGACTTTAAATATGTTTACAAATTATTGATGAATCTCAAGGAGTGAGATATGATCTGTTTGCATTTTAACAAAAGATCTAGATCAATTTTAAAGGCAGTGATTTTTGCCCTCCAGGAAACAGTTGGCAATGTCTGGATACTTTTTTTTCCTTAAACAACATGATGGATGCTAGTGTCCTCTAGTTGGTAGAAGTAAAGGATGCTACTAAGCATCCTAAAATGCACAGAGAAGAGCCAGTCCCCTCCCAACAAATAATTATCTGGCCCAAAATGTTAATAATGCCAGAATTGATTGCTCTGGTCTAATCATCTACCAATACAAAATCAGTATATTTAGAGTATTATCCATTAGGATAAGGCAGTTACTCATTTGCTAGAATTTCTTTTTGGATTTTTCACTAGATCTCTAGATTTTTTTTCATATAAAGTTAAAATGCAACTTATTTGGAAAAAAAATTACATGGCAATTTTAGGGTAATTGACAATTTTGTGACATTACATCTTTCCATACAAAATGTGGAGTACAAGTACCACATTTTTCTTTATTTATTCTCATACATACGTGTGTATGCATAAATATGTATATATATATATTTATGTATGTGTAATTTTTATACAAATTCATTAGAATAACACTTTTTTATATACCTCTATTATATAACTTGACATTTCATTTCCCCTGCCAGACTGTAAACATAATGAAGTCAGGTATTGTATTATATTAATCTCAATGATGAGGGTCCAAGATACATTTATTAAATATTTAAGTATTTTGAGATCCTCAAATAACAACAATATATGGGGTGTTTTCCAATTACTTTTTCTCCATAGCAGTTATGATTGTGTTTCAGAGAAGACAATATCAAATAGGTGTAAGAACTGGAGTAACAACAGGTTAGGATGTCTCAAGGGTGATTAAGATTAAGATGAGTGTGTTGATGATCAAGTATAAGAAGTCGATGAGCTGACCCATTGCCATATTCTTGACTCAAGGCACCTAGAATTTACACCCCTGCCTTGACAGACAGGATTTTTTCACTATATAGTATTAACTTGGGCAACTAGCCTTAGTGTCTATTTTAAGGCAATGCTCAAAATGCCTAAAATGTGCAGTCACACCCATTGCTGCACGGCCTCTGAATAAGCAGTGTTTAGAGTAGACAGTGACGCAGCTCTTTTGTAATTATAGCATTAGTGATTCATGATCTTCCTTGTCAGGTTCTCTTTGGCTATCTGTGAAGAAACAAAAATGTGGTCTTATTAATCCTTCCACAGTACTTTCCTCTTCTATCTACTTTTTTAATTTCATTTTCCATCTTATTTTTCTCATTCATACTTTATTTCAAGTATAACTGATACACAATGTTACATTAGTTTCAGACGTGCCACCACCCAGGTTCCCACAGAGGATGACTTAGTTCAGAAGGACCAGGATATACCCACAACCGCAAGAACTCCTGGAGATGGAGAGGTACCACCCATTCCACATGAATGAAGATTCATTCATGAAAGTTACCCCAAGCTTTTCTCTCATTGAACCTTTGGCTATGCCTTTATTTCCTTAAAAAGGGGGGGGGGTGGTGGGAAGAAGACTAGAGGCTCATAAACTATAAAAACAAGTACATTTTGGCAATAAATATACAATAAAGAATGGAGAAACAAAGAAGTTATTATCTCAATAAAAACTCATGTTAGAAAGAGGAGTGATGGGAGGCTTCTAGCACTCACTAGTCTATAGAAATCCTAAAATCCCAGTGGGCAGACTTCCCAGGTACCATTATATTGAAGGTAGGAAAGGTTCTTTGATTAAGCCCTGATTCTCCTTCCTCAGAGGGACTCTCCAGTATATTTTTTTTCTATACCTCTTGACTCTGCTGTTTTGCAACATTCTTCCTTTGCCTTCATCCTATTAGGCCACTGCTGAAAAGTCAGTGAACATTTTCTTACTGATGGTTGAACAGTTTTCTCAGCCTACTTCTTGTCTGTTAGAAGTTGAAGGACAAGAGGTATTTCGTGACTTAAATGGTCTAGAACTCTTTAGATCAGTTTGGCAGTGCATTTGCAAATACACTTTTCTCAGAAAAGTTTGTAAGTTTTCCATGATTTGATACTAATCAATTCTATATACTAAAGCTGTACCTACAGTTCTTTTTGAGATATGTTTTTCTTTTATATTTAATTATGGCCTATTTGAGCTCATTAAATGGGATACCCATGCCATATTCTTGTCTTAGCAATAGCGCATTTATGCAAGACTATTTTAAACCTTTGTTTAGATCATGTCCACTAGCATCATACTTGCCAAAGCTAGTTACATGTCTATGCATAACATCAGATAAGCACAGAAATATATTCTTCCCATGTAGGTCAACAAGAGGTAGTGAATATTTATTTAACAATGATTTAATATACCACACCTACCATAAGAGTGGTAAGCAGGGTATTTTCAGGGTTCCAGGGATGAAAGGAAGAGCAAATATCTAGTCACTGTAGTGATTAATTGAATTAAAGGCTGAACAAATCCTACATTCAGTGATGTCACTGTTAGAGACAGAGACTAATTGCACTATGAAGTTCAGGAATTAGTCATTCTTATTGGCAGTATAGTAGATACAATGGAAAGAATGGAGTAAAACCATATTTGAATCAAATAGACTATGTGGCTTTTTACAAGTTATGGACCAATCTGTACCTAGTTCTTATTCAACTAAAAAGGAATAATTATTGAGACACCTGGGTGGCTCAGTCAGTTAAGTGTCTGCCTTCAGTTCAGGTCATAATCCCGGAGTCCTGGGATCCCTGCTAGGCTGAGAGTCTGCTTTTTCCTCTGCCTCTCACCCCGCTCATGCTCACTTGCGCTCTCTCTCTCTCAAATAAATAAATAAAATCTTAAAAAAAGGAATAATTGTCTAGTTTATATGATTCTATAGAGAATATGTATTACAGAATATACAGAAATACACACACACACACACACACACACACACACGTGGAGATAATGCTACATTTTTATCCTTATTTAAATGTTACATCCCTCCAATTTCTACTTTTAGCACATAGTATAACCTGCATTTGTTTTCTTTTTAGCTGACAAAGAAGATTCAGTTTCAAAAAGGATTTTTGTTAACCCCAGTAGATGCAGTGAAGCATACAGTTGCAGTGGTAAGAGAAAGGAAAAATGTTATAAATGAAAGTCTTATATAATTAGAAATAATTATTTAATGTGATAGTAGATAAAATTGAGTACATCCTGGGCTGTGATTGGGGAAATACCTTAAGCCCCACTGTGCATATTCAATCTAGATCTACAGTGAATATTTATACCAACTTTAATTATCACACTGGAGATTTAATAAATCAGGTTTCAATGATATTCTTTCTCTAAGGAAAAAAAATTCGTTAAACTCTGTGATGAAGACAGAACTATAGACCAGTTTTCATGCAAAAGGCATAAAATCTTAATAGATCAATCTGTACAATGCATTTAAAAAACAATTCACTAAGCTTTTGTGTTAAAAGGATAATTTGGGCGTAGGCCTAAATATCCCCTTCTTGCTGTAAATGCATATGATGCTACATAAAATGTATAAATGCACACATATACATTAAACTATGTATTTTCATTTAATAAAGAGAAAAGTAGAAAGGAAGCACTTACTGGTGAGTGGGAGATGAGGCCACACTGCCCTAAGAAACTGGTATCACTATTAGGGGCTGGAGATTCAATGCCAAAAGAGCATCAACATTAGCTCCATGTACATAGTATTGGGAACTCTAGATCCATGTTCACTTCTTGTAGTGAAGCTGGAGGTGAGCTTCAGGGCCACCAAGTATCAGTTATGTTTCTAGGAAAACCTTTTTTGGTGCTGGAAGTGTGAATAATTTTTTCGAGACATGACAGAATCTCTAGTAACTAAAAACTTTTAAAAATCTGTTTCAGGGTAAGTGTCCCTCACAGGACTCTTCATAGCAGCAATCAGGAAACCATTCATAGGGTAGTCTTTTATATGTAAGAGATATTTGCAACAAATTCCAGTCATTTAAGATTATACAGAACCTATATTTGACCAGAATGAAAAACAAAACACAACAAAGCAGTGGTCAACAACAAAATGAAAGCAAAATAACCAATCAAGCAAATAAACAACAATAAACAACAACAAAATATATATGTGTGTGTGTGAATATAACACAACAAGTTTCTAAGTAGCTCCTGGGATAAAATAAAAACCAAAGTGAAAACTGAAATGTTTATGTTGTTTTTGTTTTGTTTTTTAAATGCTTAGCTTATTCAGATTCAGTAGATTGGTAATTAGAAGCAAAATCATAGCCTTAAATGAATTTTTGATACTGTATAAATATTTGAAAATGGATTAGCCATTGTACCTAAAAAAAAAAAAATCAACAGACTCAGTTTTAAGAAAGCAAAAGAAAGGAAATAAAACAAGTTATAAGTTACTGACATAGGATAGGAATAGATGTAGAAATCAATGAAATAGAATTGAAGGATCCAAAAATAAACCCATGCATATATTGTCAATTATTTTTCAAGAGTGTGCCAAGATAGTTAAATTAGGGGAAGAACAGTCTTTTCAATACATGGTACTGAGCCAACTGGATATCCACATGCAATAACTTGAGTTTGAACTCATATCTTAAGCCACACACAAAGATTAACTTAAAAAGGATGAAGGACCTAAATGTAAATATAAAACAATAAAACACTCCAAGAAAATAGGTGTAATCTTTACAACCTTGGGTTAGGGAAAGTTTCTTCAGATACATCACTACAATCACAAGTATAATTTAAAAAAAAAGATAAATTGAACTGTGTCAAAATTGGAAAATTTTGTGCATCAAAAAATACCAGAAAGTGAAAAGACAACAAAATGTGAAAAATACATTTATAAACCATATATCTATTAAGAAACTAGTATCTAGAATATACAAATAACACTTAGCTCAACAATTTATGTTTTTTTTAAGATTTTATGTATTTCTTTTAGAGAGGGAGAGAGGGGGAGGAAGGGGAAGAATCTCAAGCAGACTCCACACTGAGTGCAGAGACTGATGTAGAGATATGCAGAGACTGAGGCAGGGCTTGATCCCTTGACTCTGAAATCATGACCTGAACTGAGACCAAGAGTTGGACACTTAACCAACTGAGCCATCCATGTGCCCTTTAGTTCAAAAATTTGGAAAAAATAACTCAAAAATAGGCAAAGGATTTAATTAGACATTTCTCAAAGAATATATTCAAACGGTTAAAAAGCACATGAAAAGATTCTCAATATCATTTTTATTTTATCTCATGCTTTTGCTACCTAAAAAGCTCTTTGCCTAATTCAAGGTCAAGAATTTTTTCTCTTATTTTTTTTTATAGTGTTCTTACATTTAGACTATGATTTACTTTGAGTTAATATTCGTATATGGAGTGAGGCAAGGGGTTAAATTGTGTGTGTGTGTGTGTGTGTGTGTGTGTGTGTGTGTGTGTGTGTGTTTGCCTGTGATATCCAATTGTCCCAGCATCATTTATTGAAAAGATTATTCTTTCTAATTGAATTGTCTTGGCACATTTGTTAAAATTTTATCAAATATAAATTAAACTTAAGTTTATTGATGTGAACTATAAATTCAGCTCCGTTAATCTAAATGCCCATCCTTATGCCAGTACTACATTATCTTAATTACTGCAGTTTTATAATATGCTTTGTAATAAAGTAACGTAAGTGTTCCAAGTTTTCTCCTCTTTCAAGATTTTTTTTGACTACTTTGAGTCCTTTGCATTTCCATATAAAGTTTAAGATCAGATTGTCAATTACTGCAGAAAATCCTAAGATTTACATAGGGATTTCATGAAACCTATACATCAATGAAGAGAATTGCTATTATTATAGTGAAATTAAATTTTAAGAGTCATGACTATGGGATGTCCATTTATTTAAATCTTTGATAATTTCAGCAATGTTTTATAATTTTCAGCATATAAATCTTATACTTCCATTATTTAGTTTATTTCCAAATATTTAATTTTATGACATTGTTAATATAATTGTTTTCTTAATTTCATTTTCAGATTCTTTGTGACTAGTATGTGAATTAGTTTGAAACATAAGTGAGACTTTCAATTTTTTAAACAATAAATTTACTACTATTCAAAAATATAATTTTTATTTTATGAATTTACTGTGTTATTGTAAGGCCTTTACCTATAGATATTTATTAAATGTAATTAGACCTATTGGTTTGGAGGTGCACGATGTGGGTGAATACTCTTGCACTGAATATGTATGTTTATTCTTCTTTCTTCCATGTAACTTTAGTTTTGACCCTGACTATTTTTCCTTCTTGTTTCTATTCAAAATTATAAAAGAGTATTTCCATGGAGAAAAGATGAATAGATAGTTTTGATGAGGTTCCAGCTATATAGCTTTCTTTTTCTACATGAATATCACTGCATCTACCATTGATTCCACTAACGTAGATTGTCATATCCCTTTGATTACTAATCCACTCAAGTAGGAAGAATTCTGTCCTAAGCACTTTTCCATGTTTCAACATTGAAACTTACTTTAGGACTATTACAGGAGAACAGTTCCTCTTCTGTTTGATTAAAAAAAAAAAAACCTGCAAATTTAATAGGTAGAGAAGTATTTGCAAATGGAACTACCAGATAAAATGTACTGCAGAACTATTTTCAGAAGTCCCAGAAAATTCTACAGCATACAATCAAATTATAGCTGATCTGAAGTCAGTAGACTTATACTATGTATAATTCAAGAAATAACCAAAGAATTAGCTATGGTCTCAGAATCCCTACAAGCAAAAAACTCCAAGACTTAAGCAGAATAGTTGGAGCAGAGCCCATAAGAGTCCAATTTAATACTTGTAAACTGTGAGCTAAACTTTCCCCAAATCTTCTTAAAACTAAAGCCAAGAAAGGTCTTTGGCCAATAGCAAATAGAAAAAAAAAAAAAATGAGAAAAGTACTGGGAAAAATATCTATATACCTTCACACCAGTCCTTGTAATATTTTAAACTAAGAAAAAAAATAAAACTTAATGTTCAAGGATACGTATTGTTCTTCTATTTTTACAATTTTTTTTATTTTTCCTTTATATTAAGATTAGAACATTATATTATTTGGATATATTGCATGTGATTTTTATTTCAAAATGATAAAGGGGACCTTGCAAAATATTTGTCATGGAAAGGGAAAGTTTTATCAGGAAGGCTGGGAGCCTCCAATCTGGAGCATCACTTGAGATCCAGGATTGTCACTGCTTCTGCTTTTGATGTTGTTGTTTGTATCTATAGGGGTGAGGCTCATCTGCCCTAACAGGATTCTGGCTAAAGGCAGGCCAGGATGGAAAGCAATTAGCAAGTAGTTATACCTTGCTTCTCAGTAATGCCTAACCTGAACATAACACTTTAGATCAATCTGGAGCCAAATTTTTATTATAATAGATTTATGCCCTGCTTTCTTTATGGTCCCCACTAATAAGCATATCCAGTACTTACTTGTTTTTACCTGGAAGAAACAATTTACCAGGAAAGTTATGCTTTGACAATGAGTTTTTAGATACAACACCAAAAGCATGATTCTTTAAAATAATTGATAAATTTGACTTTATTTAAATTAAAAACAACTTTTGGGGGGTGCCTGGGTGGCTCAGTTGGTTAAGCGACTGCCTTCGGCTCAGGTCATGATCCCAGGGTCCTGGGATCGAGCCCCGCATCGGGCTCCCTGCTCGGCGAGAAGCCTGCTTCTCCCTCTCCCACTCCCCTGCTTGTGTTCCCTCTCTCTCTGCCTCTCTCTCTCTCTGTCAATTAAATAAATAAAATCTTTAAAAAAAACAACAACAACAACACTTTTGGTCTGTAGAAGACACAGTCAAGAGAATGAAAGACAAACCACAAACTGTGAGAATATATTTTCAAAGCACATATCCGATAAAAGTCTTGAATTCAAAATATACAAAGAACTCTTAAAACAAGAAGAAAACAACTCAATTAAGCAATGCATGAAACATCTGTCCAGATACCTTACCAAAAAGATGCACAAATGTATGTAAGTATATGAAAAGATACTCAATGTAAGTGTTCATTATGGGATTCAAATTGAAATATCCATGAGCTCTCACTCCATAACTATTATAATAGGTAAAGAAAAAAAAGACAAAAGCAATTGTTAGTATGAATGCAGAATAATAGCAATGTTCATGATTGTGGGTAGTAAAGTAAAATAAGAAAGTCTCTTTGGAAAACACTTTGGCAGTTTTTTAAAAAGGCAAACATAGGGTCATCCTAAGATCCAACAATTCTGATATTGGACATTTATCTATATGAGTTGAACACTTATGTCCACCCAAAAACCTGCTTGAAAATGTTTATTGTAGTTTATTTATGATTGCCCAAAGCTGGAAGCAAACAAGGTGCTCTTCAATAAGTAAATGGATAAACCAACTGAGGTATGTCCACTCAATGAAATATTCTATGAATTAAAAAAAAAAAAGAACTATCAAGCCATGAACAGACATGGATGAATCTTAAATGCATATTTTAAGTGAAGTAGCCAGTATTAAAAGGCTACATCTTTTTGATTCCATTTACATGACATTCTAGAAATGGCACATATATAATGCAGGTAAAAGTCAGTGATTTTAGAGCTTTAAGGGTTGGGGGAGAAGGCTAAATTGATGAAGCCCAAGGGATTATTTTAGGACAGTGATATTAGTTTAAATGATACTGTAATGTCAGATATATGTCACTATGTATTTCACAGCCCATAGAAATTTACAGTAGAAAGAGTGAAACAATGCATGCAAATTGAAAAGAAAATATATTTATGCAGTCAGAGGATCCTAATGTAGAATGCTGAATGTGACAAAACTATCTGGCTGCATTACAAATTTATGAAAGAACCTTACTGGAGAACGTAGAGAAAGTAACCACTGACCTAAGTAATTCAGAAATGAGTTCATAAGACTAAAGTCAAAAGGAACTGCAAACAAGCACTGCATTCTAGTTTATATTCTTTTCTCATAGGGGCACAGGTTAACACTTCCAGTACTGCTGTACTTGTATACTGGATTTGAGCAATTGAATAAATGAAGAAGGTTGGAGCCAGGTTTCTCACTGTTGGAATTGGAGGTTACAAATAATCAAGGGGAAAAGGCTAGAATAATCCATGTGGTAATAATGAATTAGAGCTGAAGACATCAGTATGAACTCATGTTTAGTAGATGGTGACACATAGGATTGTTTATGAATTTGTGTATATACAAAAATTAGTTTATACATATATAGGCTTTTGTTTTAGCTGAGCATGCCTAGAGACAGTGACACCCTAGTATCCATTAGCACACCAAGGGCCCAGATCCTGGGTTCTAATACTATTCTCTGATAAAGGAATTGAGGCTTCTTCGGAGAAATGGCTGATTCTACGACTTAGACAAGATAGGCAAATTGATTGATTGATATAGGCATAGATATATATATAGAGAGAGAGATAAGTTGAGATATATATTTGTCACCTACCTACCTTATCTATGTCCTTAGTATCTTTTTTTGGTTTGTTTAAAAAATTTTTTTTTTCCATTCAGTATGTGCCCTCTTTAATACCCATCACCAGGCTAACCCATCCCCCCCCCTCCCTTCTAGAACCCTCAGTTTGTCTTCTAGTGTCAGAAAACAACACAATAATAGGAGTATGTATAAGGGACATAGAGTCAACTGAAAGAGCTCTCAATGGCCAATATTGGAAAATTATTTTCCTAGTTTTGTTGTTGGTGGTGGTGGTGGTGGTGGTGCTTGACAGTTAAATTCTGAAGTTCCACTGGGAGAACAAGCAGTTGAGAAATTCTGGGTCTTCTACCCACATGTTCAGTGTGTCAGCCAGACACACTAAAGAGAATAGAGAAGGTAGAGCATCACAAGATGTTAACAAACTTCTGGAGCCATGTGCATATGTCAGGCTGAGGATTGTTTTATATGCATTCCACAAAACTAGTGTTTGGTTTCTCTGGAGAAGATGGATGTGAGGACTGGAAATAGTCTTTGGAAACCCAAGGGAGGTATCGGCGGTGTACCTGTCCGCTCGGAGACAGAATGCCTGTATAAGATTTAGTTAGGAATATATGTTTCTAAATAGCATAAAATCAGTTCCTGTTCTTTCTTAGTATGAAAAGGAGGTCATTTTATAAGAAATCAGTTTGTACAGGATCCAAACTGGGATAGACCGACAGTATAAACAAGTGTTTTCAATGAGGTTGGATTTTTTTCTTCTTGGGTTAAATCACAGGCACAACAATCCCATCATTCTAAGGCTGGTTTTTCAATAGTTACACTCTATTTTTTTTTAGGTGAGGTTTCTTCCTTTGATATCTTAGAGTCTTATATTTTAAAAGTTAAAATAGGTTTTCAAGATTGATTGGAGGCGAACCAAAAGTAAAATATAGCCTGAAACCAAACATTTAGACTTTTAAGTTATTTTTGTTTTCTTGATTTTTTTTTCTTTAAAGGTGAATGGAATTGTCACTATAGAACTATGTTTTTTATTTGTCTCTGGAATGAACCTTGGTAATACCACAAAGGCTACCGAGAGCTTTAAAGAACAAGAGAACTGCATGCCTCCAGGGACTTGTCAGCACTTAGTATTGCTTGTTTTCTGTTCCCTTTGTTTCCAGTAAGAAACAAACTTTAGAATTTAAACAAGAAATGCAGTCCTCATTAAGTATGAGCCTGTGTGGGAACGAAAGGAGCTAGAGACCTTCCATGGGACTTTGAGCCAGCGGGGAATAATGCTGGGCGTTATAAATGCCAGGACTGGGTGCTCTGCCTCTTGAGAGGCTTGTATCCTCCCAGAAACATTTATAGAGGTGTTAGAAATGGAAGCAAATCTGGAAAATTTGAGACCTGTTTATTTTTCTATACCTGTTCATTGCCCTAAAAGACAACATGAAATTAAGTAAAAGGCATGTTTTCTGGAGTCTTCTCCCAGTTACCGTCTGCAGAGGGTGAGTGGGCTTTAGTAAGGTTGCCCAAATCCCAAGAGTGTTCTCTTTGCAGTCCATTATATTTATGCAGTATGTTTGAATTTATAGTATACTTTTCCTATATGAATTTCTCTCTTTATTCTAAAAAACCCTCTCTTGGGGTGCCTGGGTGGCTCAGTCGGTTGAGCATCTGCCTTTGGCTCAAGTCATGATCTCGGGATCCTGGGATCACCCCATTTCCGGCTCCCTGCTCAGCCAGGTGTCTGCTTCTCACTCCCCCCCCCCCGCCCCATGTGCTCTTTCTCTCTCTCTCAAATAAATAAAATCTTTTTTAAAAATCCTCCTTTTCTTTTATTACCCAAATCTTGAATATAAGCCCTTTCAGTTTTAAGGGGGGTTTACCTCAACCCCACCACACATTAATCCAGTGAAACTAATATCTTAAATATTAAGTATATTGATTTCTTTTCAAACTTTCCTATTTGACCTCTCTAGAATGTGATGCCTATGTCCTGAATTTCTGCCTTAGCCTGGAATTCTTGCTGTGTTCCAGAACTTTATTTCCATAACCCATGAGTATCCATCCTGGGATGTCCCATAGACCCAGGGTTTTGTCATATGCAAAACCAAAATTGTCCTCTTTTCTTACAAATCTGCTGCTTTTATCTGTAAAGGCGTAATGCAGTCATTCCACTAGAAATCATGGAGTCCTCCCAGTCTCTTCCTTTTATTCCACTTTTACATTTAATTAGCCGCTGAGTCCTCTTGAATTCTACCATTGGTAGATTTATCCAGTCAGTTCCCCTTTAATCATCCCTGTGGACCCTACTCTGGTTTAGTTTCTCTCCTTCTCTTAGAGTTTCCTGGTTGATTCTTCTCATGCAGTTTTTCTAAAGTGAAAATGTATCATGTGATTCTTTTTTATTGTTATGTAAATCACCAGACATTACATCATTAGTTTTTGATGTAGTGTTCCATGATTTCTTTTTCTTAACATATATTGCATTATTTGTTTCAGAAGTACAGATCCATGATTCATCAGTCTTGTACAATTCACAGTGCTATCATGTGATTCTGATTCTTGATAGTATGTATCTCCTCAGTGATCACAGGACAGAGTACACCCTCTTAGTCTCATGGACTTCAGATATTTATTACTAGGCCCCTCGGTACCTTCTGCCTGATATCATTCCATTGTAAAGTCTTGTACTAATATACTCTGTCCTCATTACCTCCTTGCAATAAATTTAATCATTCACTTCATGTGCTTTGAAGGCATTTTGTACCCTCCTTCAGTCATTCTTTTCCCACGGTATGAGGAATTATATTTTCACACATGCCAGATCTGTAACTAGCTCTACAAACTTTCTCCCAGTAATTGGGGGAAAAAATGAGGTGAAAGACTTCCATATGTCATTCATCTTTATATTCCCAGCATCTAGCAGCTTTCTGGTAACTTATAGGCACTCAAATACATCGGAAAAACAAGTAGACATACACCTCATTAGAAGCTCCACCAAGAAGACAAGGTGAGTTACATCTAGCCTTATTGCTAGCTTCTAGATGGTCAAATTCTTGAAAACATGATATTTTACAGAGACCCAAAGAATATGCACTGAAGGTCTACCTATAACATTTCAACTGGACTCTTTTCTTCCGAGGTTGGAAAATTAGCTTTTCTCATTTTTTTTTTTTTTGGCATACCTGCCAAACCATCAGCTAAAAAAGATAATTTTTCTCTATCCCTAAGAGAAATTCAGAGTTTGAAATAGAAAATATCCAAGGTGCAAAGCTATGTTTTCCCTGAGGTTGAAGAAAATTATATTAAGTGCTACTACTATAGTATTGTTATATAATGTAAATTATATATTATGTTATAGTCTCTAACCTTTTTCTTTTTTCTTTTTATATTTTCTGTTTTACCCTCCCCTTCATTACTTAATGGCTTTCTTGTTTTTTCTTTAACCCTCCACAGAGTGGAGGTGGGGTTCCCATCTACCATGTATCCTATGGTTCTCTATGTGGTCCTTCTATCCTGTTTGTGCAGAGCTTTCAATGAGCCCTCAGTTCTTCTTCAGGAGGAATCGTTCTATATGTAATTGTAGATTCACTGTGTCCATAGGAGGAGGTGAGTTCAGGGTCTTCCTATATCACCATTTTGGAATCCCTCTGATCTATTTCTTGTTATTGAGAAAATAAAAACTAAGACAGTAAGCAAGTGATGTTGTTCAATGTAAAAAAGAGGACTAAAATTATCAGAATTATAATAGTTAAATTATTAAATGTTTATCCTGTACCAGGTTCTACTCTAAGAACTTTACAAAATATTTTCCTTGTATAGCACTTTATGAATATATTAACTTATTTAATATTTAGACTAATTCTAATGGATAAGCACTGTTATTATTTCCAGGTTACAAATAAGTAACTGAGTCATGGGAAGATTAACAATATGCTCAAGGTCAAAGAACTAGTTAAAGAGCTGGGATTCCAGCCCAGGTAGTTTGTTCCACAGGATATGTCCTTAACTATCTACTATACTGCTCCCTTGTTGGGAAAACGGGATTCAGGGGATTGAATTAAATATTGAAGTTAGAACCCTTGGGTATCCATACACAGATATTTGATCACACAGGACATATCAAAGGTGAGGATATAAATAATGTAGAACTATTTAAAGATATTTCCCATTTATACAAATCACTTAGAGGAAACTATAATTATCCTAGAAATAACCACTTATTAATAAAGACAACTTAATCATAGTTGTTGACCCATGTGTTGTTTTTGAAAAGGACAGCAGGTTTAATTTATTAAAATTCACTGTGTAATGACCCAGAACCACATTATAACAACAGGTGATTTAACCTGTATAAAAATAAACCCAATGGTACTAATGAATCAAGGAATCTCAAGGCTTTGCTGTGAGGTGGAGCTCAGAACAAAAGGTCCTTTAATAGTCATGTTTTACATGCTGTGATTTTTTTTTCAGTCTAATTTTATGTGATATAAAGGATTTGTTCAAGGACCAAATTCATCCTTTGTATGTTTTGTAAATCTTATTAATTGCACGTTACTTCCTTTGTGGTGATGGGCAATTTTGTTTTGTTTCTTCCTTCCCCAGACAAATTCATCCTAATAAGATGCTTGTGTATTTGTGTAGTCTAAATACCACACTAAACTTCAATGTCCTTGATTTTTTTTTCATATTTGTCATCCTTGTCAACTGCAGGCAGATAACTCTTATGGATTAGCTGTAGCTCTACAAATGTAAGCTCACTTCAGCATGTTAAAATGTCTTTCCCTTGTATCCCCTCCCCACTTTTCTCTGTGGCTCTCTTGTTGCCCTGAAATCTTGTGTGCACCTGAAAATGACTCTTCCTGTGTTTTCATGGCCTTGGTCACATACAAAGGATCTTGGTTGTGTTCCCTAGGGTTCTATCCAGAGCCCTCTCTCCATTCTATGCTGCACTGGGTGATTGTATTCAGGCCCATGGTCCAACACACCTAAATATGCCTATAGTTTATAATGATAGATTTTTAGATCCATCCTTTCTTAAAAAGAAAAAAAAAAAGACACTGGACACTCCTACCCTGGGAAATCTCACACTTCAGTGAGAAAGAAACAAAGAGAAAACTATAACTGAGAAATATATGAAAGCACAAAAGAGGGGCACCCAACACAGTCTGGAGTGTTAGAAAGATTCCAGGAGGCTGATATATTGAGGATGAGTAATAGGAGCCAGCCGAGGAAATAGACAAATGGTGCAAAATCACTAAAGGCAACAGAGTGGAGCTGCGTGAAACTTAGTCTGCCAGCAGCCCAGTGAGTGAGAGGATAATGCAGAGAAATGTGGCTCCGGAGGTAAGCAGGGCAGGATTCTAAAAGACTTACCCTGTGAATTCTGTTGGATACATCCTTTAGAAATAGAACTCTTAGTGTGGCATTGAGATTAGATTTTAAAGTAGCAAGACAGGAGTCAAGACCAGCTATGAGTTTATTGCAGTAGTTCACATGACAGAGATGGATTGAATTAGGGTAGTTAGCTATTACGGTGGAGATAAATAAGTAGAGTCAATAAATAGTTTAAAAGGTAAAACTGACATAACTTTGCAACTGGACACCAGGTATATGGAAAAGGAGATCTCAAGGATGACATAAAATTATATGGCTTGAGTAACAAGATAGATTCCCTATACGAACGTAGGAGCTTGGGATGGAGATGGAAAATAGGATTGCTTTTGAAATATGCTAAATAGGGGTTTCTATGCAACATGAAGGTAGAGATGCCCAACAGATACTTCGTGATTTGGATCTAGAGCTCAGGATGGATATATGGGCTCAAGATTTGGTTTTAGCTTTGGGGAGGAGGTGATATAAAGAGCATATGAAAAGTCAGTGGTTGATTCTGAATATACCTCCCAGAGTGGAAGGAAAAGGCAAGGATGTAAAGGAAATAAATGTATTTGTTGTTAATGGACACACTAGAAGTTGAGACAGGTCCTATCTTAGTTCTTCATGATACAGGAACTAATGATATCTACTAGATGTGAAGTGGATGGGACTGAATGGCGGCTTGAGGACAGTGTTAGATTTGGAAAGGTAATGAAGACTATGGAGAATGGAATTGAGTAAAAAGCAGGTCAGAAAGTTGCTAGATGGTACAGAGGGCTATGCTTAGTGTGGAGAGTAGAAACTCATTGTGGAACTTGGTGGGGTGACAGACAGTGATGTGGTCCAATTTGTGGCCATGGCGCTGAGATAGAGATGGATGTTACCAGCATCAACATGCTTATTCATAAGCACACCTATAACATAAACCCAGTTTGCTGATAACTGCTCTAGTATGTACTACCTTTGAAGTCCCTAAAATAATCCCATACAGTATTACCACTATCATTTCCAGTTTTAAGATAAAAAAAATGTTTAGAGAGAGTAAGTGATTTGCTCAGGGAAACCCAGAAAGTCAGTGGTGAAACCACATTACATGTGGACAAATAATCTGTTTCTTAAATTGGTAAGCTTGCTTTCCTCATAAAGTGACTTCCATTGTGTGAGTGGCAATGGCCACCAATCTCTAGTCAGAGCCAGTCTCTGATCAGCCTGGTGACACCTGCCTAGGGGCCCTGGAGGGATTTCTGTCCAGGGCAGAGTTGGATATGATGCCGGCTGAAGCATCTTCTTAAGTTGAAATTCTGAGTATCCCTCTTTTAAATGCCAATGACAGTCTCTCTCTTTTTTTTTAATTTAATTTCATGATGTAAAATTCCAGAGGTGTCTGAAATTTTAAGTAACTTAATTGCCTTCTTCACTTGAGGCTAAAATGAAATATGAGTTTGTTTAGTGTGTGTGTGTGTATGTGTGTGTACACAGAGCCAGAGATTTGACTTTTGCTCTTTATTGCATTTCTTAAACTAGCTACACTTGGCAATTCATTTACATCAATAATTGAAAAGCCATCAGTCTCCTCTTGTCTTAAACTCCTTGCTATGCACATTAATGATATGCTTGATTGGCTATTGCCATAAAAATGCACCATAAATTTTTTAAAGATAATTCAACTACAAAGAATGAATCAATATGAACTATAGTGATAACATATGAGACAATTTCTATTGCCACTTCAAAGCAGTTAGTGCTCCTCTTGATGAGAATGTGTCATTACTTCCAGTTGGGGTTTTTAGGCAGTGGTTTAGGATTTTCCTGTTTCAAAACTTGCTGTAGGTACTGTCCTCTCTTCAGCCCGGTTTTGTGTCTCATGCATCCCTAATGCTACTGCTTTTGTTCTGTGCTTTCTGGTTTCTACCATTCCTGAGTGCCCTATAAGTAGAAAAGACGTGTTGTATCTTACATGTGTCATAAAATTGGGCGTGATAGACTGCATTCATTCATTCATTCATTCATTCCACAGACTGTCATTGTCCTCATTCATTCATTCCACAGACTGTCATTGTCCTTAAACTGATAGTAGTCTCATATGTGCAATTATCATCAATTAGAAGACAAATTGCAATAGAAATCCAAAGTAGAACCAACTCAGGCTGGTCAGTGCTCAGACAGAGGTGCAATGTCTACACTGAATGAGGATATTCTGGGCCCTAAGGATGCAATGATTTTGCTTATTTTCTTACAGAAAGCTAGGCAATTCTATTTCCAGGTAATTCATCAGCCTGGAGAGCCACCCTGGGGGAAAAGATTAGAAGGCGGAAAATCTCCTTCTCCTAGCATTGTCTGTCCTAGGTCAGTGGCAACAGGGTTGTTTATAGAGACTAAGCATCACACTTCAACATTTTAAGTCAGGAAGAGAGTATGGCTCATACTTAATCATCTGCTCTATGTAGGTGTTTTTATGGAATATCCCATCATTAGATCAGAATGCAGTTCTGCTTGGGTAACAAAGATTTCCAAGTTCCTCTCCATTTTGCCTTATAGGGTAGCCTTCTGTTGAAATGCACACTTGTAGCATGCATACACAGACACTTTGGAACTCAGTTTTGAGGTATGTGATTCACTCTCTGGAGCTGCCCTGCATGTATTTGCATAGAACTAGATCCAAAAATTTTTTTGGAGTGGGATAAATAAGTTTTCTTAAACCTCAAAGCAATTTATTTTTAAATCTCAGGAGCTAAAATCCAATTTATTATATTTTGTTACCTAAAACTATAATCATTGATTAAAGGGATGTCTTGCTTTTTTTTTTTTTAATTTTTCTTCTGTTCCTGATCCTTGCTTATATCCCTCTCCCTCATTAGTAGATCTCCATTCTAAGATATGGAGTATATCCATAACTATGCATACCAGGTAGTATTATTTGGCATGGATAGCTTTAATTTGTATACATTTTATTGTGCTTCACTCTCATTATATTTCTTACATTCTTTAAAAGTAAATTTTTTTAAAGATTTTATTTATTTATTTGACAGAGAGAGAGAGACAGCGAGAGAGGGAGCACAAGCAGGAGGATTGGGAGAGGGAGAAGCAGGCTTCCCGCTGAGCAGGGAGTCCGATGCAGGGCTCGGTCCCAGGACCCTGGGATCATGACCTGAGCCGAAGGCAGATGCTTAACGACTAAGCCACCCAGGTGCCCCTAAAAGTAGATTTTTGAATCTATTTATATTACAGTGTATTATATCTAGTTCTTTGTTTCCATAATATATTTCACTACCTCCACAATATATTACTTAGTGATTCTCCTGCTAAATATCCCTCAACTTTTTGCTACAATAGCATATGCATGTACCCACACCACACTGCAATCAGTTACTTTGTACAGATCCCCTGATAGAGCTTCTCTGAGATGTGTGTGTCTAGGAATGGAAGTGGTTAATCATAAGGCATAGCCTTGCTTAATTACATGAAGTACCTTCTGAATACTCTCCACCATGGCGGTGGATTGACATGATCAATGTGCCTGAGTTCTTGTCTGGCCACATCTTCACCAGTACCTGGCATCATGCACCATTCCAATTTTTGCTATTCATATGAGTGTCGCTCAGTATGTCATTATTGTTGAATTTGTATTTGTCTAATTTCAACTTAATTTGAATGATGCTTGAGAGAACTTGCAGAGATGCCCTATGACTTACTTTTGCCCAGTTTTCTGTTGGATTTCAAACTATTTTTTCAGTGTTAGGAAAAAGATTTTTAAGGGAGGCATACCAAAATAATGGTAAAAAGTCAAGACTCTAGAGTCAGGCAGAGTCCTGGATTCCTGGATTCACTATTTACAAGCTACATGACATTAAGCAAATCGTTTAAGCTTCTATTCTTCCTTCCATGTGAAGTGGATAAAATCTTAGGAATTAGGAGTCAATGTAGGCGTACCTTTACTGTTGCTGCTGTATGGCCCACAGTGACCATTTAAAATGTTAACTGATGTTATTTCTGTTAAAGAAGGCCTCGTATTTTCTACTTTCTTCCCTCCCTACCTTATGGAAAATTTTTGCCAGAAGTGTCAAGGTAAATGGTGTTAGACTATCACCTTTAGATTTATTGTTATTGTTACTTTCTTTTCCTTTTTTGACAAAGTAATATTGTCCTGAAGTATATAATTTATGTCTAATAAAATGCACAGATCTTAAATGTTCATTTGTATTCTTTTTGACAGTTTCACACATGCATGTAACAGCCATTCAAAACATTTCAAACATTTCCATCATCTAAGATAGTTTCTTTATGCTTCCTTCTGGTCAACCATCTTTGCAATTACACCTCTGACAAAATTGTTATTTTGATCATCACATGGCAGTCCTGCCTGTTCTTGGGCTTCATATAAATCTTTGTGTGCTCTGTTGTGCCTGGCTTCCCTGGCTTAGCACAATGTTTTCTAATCCACTCATGTCATTACAATTGTCATCAGTTCGTTCCTTTTCATCACTGACTGGTATTCTATGGTATGCACATACAGCAAGTAGTTTATACACTCTCCTGTTGATAGACACTGACTTATGTCCATTTTGGGGTCATTATGAATAAGTCTGCTAATGAAGATTATTTATTAGAAGCTCTGTGTGTGTGTGTCTACCTATGCTTTATTTGGGGAAAATAGCAATGGTTGGACTACCTGGGCTTAGGATAGATGTATGTCTAATTTTATTTTAAGAAACTACTAAATAGTACTTCAAAATGATTATACCATTGTACATTTCTAGCAAAGTAATAGAGTGAAGGTACCAGCTCATCCAGGCCCAACACCTGTTCTCTGGGATATAGGACAGGCCAAACCAATCCCCACACACTGGCCATTATACATGATTATACCATTTTACTTCCTAGCAAAGTAATAGAGCTCCAGCTGTTCCACATGTTTGTTAACACTTAATTGCCTACCTTCTTACTTTAGTCAACCTACTGGGTATGAAAATGTTCTGTGGTTGTAATCTCATTCACTGATGACTAATTCCCTATTTGTGTTTATTGGCCATTGCCCTTGCAACCTTGGTCTGAGGAATCTTTTCTGCCCTCTCCTGATTCCTCTGACCCTACCACAGCCCTCCCTCCTCAGCAATCTGTTATCCCTGGAGAGGGGGCTCTGTTGGGTGTGTGTGGGTGGGGCTGGTGGGGAACACATGTCTTCATTTATGGAGTATCTATTCCAATCTTGTTATGCATTTTTGTTTACATTGGGTTATCTTCTCTGTTGTTGAAATGTAGGAGTTCTTTATATATTCTTCATACAAAGTACATCTCTATGTATATCCATATGTATGGATATAAAATGTTTTGTGAATATTTCCTCCAATCTGTGGCTTGCTTTTTTTTTTTTACTTTTAAATATTATATCTTAGAAGAAAATTTAATTTCAATGAAATTCTATTTCTCCTTTTTTTTTTTTTCCTTTTTTGCTTTATGCTTCTTGGTTTCATTTTTCTATTGAAGATATCTTATTCCAATGTCATGAAGACATTCTTTGGAATTCTTTCATGAGATTTATTCTAGCATTTATGTTTAAGATGTTTCAATCTATGATCCATCTTTTCTTTGGGATGGCGTAGGGGGTCACACATTTTTCTTTACAAATGTAATTCCAGTTGTTTCAACATTCCTTTTTATTTCAAGACCGTTCTTTCTTCCTATTTAATTGACTTGGCTTTGGTAAAAAAAAAAATCAATTGACTGAATATTTATGAGCAATTGTGAACTCTCTGTTCCATCGATCTTAGATGAATGCCACAATTTATTATCAGGGATTTAAATTAATCTGAAATCAGGTAGTATTAATCCTTTAATTTTTTCCAAGGTAATTTTGGCTATTTTAGAGAATACACATTTCCATGTCAATTTTATGATCCGCTTGTCAATTTCTTCAACAACAAAACTTGGTGGGGCATTCAGTGAAATTGAATTATATCTGTAGAAATTTAATGAAAATTGACATCTTAACAATATTCAATCTCCTAATCCATAAACATGACATATCCCCCTAGTTATATAAGTCTTTAATTTCCCTCACCAATATTTGGTAGTTTTCAATTTGGAGGTCTTGCACATCTTTCATTAGGTTTATTCCTAGGGTTATGGTATTTTTTGATAATTTTGTAAATAGTAGCGTAATATAATTTTTCAGTTGTTTGTTGATATTATGTGAGATATCTATGTTATGTGAGTTATTGATCAGTAATTTTTAAATTTTTTAATGTTAATTCCAGTAAAGTTAACATACAGTGTTATTTTAGTTTCAGGTGTACTACATCATGATTCAACACTTCCATACAACACCTGGTACTCATCACAACAAGTACACTCTTTAATCCCCATCACGTATTTCACCCACTCCCCCCCTACCCCCATAGCCATCAGTTTGTTCTCTATAGTTAGGAATCTGTTCCTTGGTTTACCTCCCTCTCTTTTTTTCCCATTGCTTATTTGTTTTGTTTCTTAAATTTGACATATGAGTGAAATCATATGACATTTGTCTTTCTCTGACTGACTTATTTTTTAGAATTTCTTTTCAGTATTGGAATTATGCTGGCCCTCTAAGACTATTGGGAATTATTCCATTTATTTCCTGAAAAACTTCTGTAGGATTGGTATTATTTTTCCTTAAATGTTTAATAAAATTAATGGGTGAAGCCATGAAGGCCTGGAGATTTCTATATGGGAATGTTTATGATTATGATTTAATTATTTTAATAGCTGTAGAGCTATTACAGTTTCTCAGTTCTACTTGTATCACTTGTTTTTGAAGAAATTCATTAATTTTATATAAAGTGTTGAAATTATTGCTATAAAGTTGTTTCTAATATCTCCTTATTATCATGTTAGTCTTTGTAAGATCCATAGTAATGTTTCCTTTGTGCATTCCTAATATTAATAATTTGAATTTTGTCTTCTGTTCCTTGATTAGCCATCATGGGTTTTGCCAATTTTACTAATATTTTTTTAAAGAAACACCTTTAAATTCATTGATTTCCATATTGTTTCTCCATTTTCTATTCAATTCATTTTTGCTTTTATTCTTACTACTTTTTATTTCTTATTTTTCACTTTCTTCTTCTTTTGTTACTTTTACATACTGGAATATTATTCTTTTTATATTTTTCTAACATAGGCATTTAAAGCTATAATACTCATTATAATTAATACTTAGCTGCATTTCAAATATTTTGATAGTCTGTGTTTTCATTATGATTTAGCTTGAAATATTCTCTACTTTTCCTTGTGATGTATGTTTTATTCATGAATTATTTAAAATGGTGTAACTTTAATTTCACAATACTGGGAAATTTTCTTCATGATATTATTGATTTTTAACTGAATACCATTAGAGTCAAAACAATCTTCTGATTGGAGGTACATAATATTTATTAACTTGTTCTATTGTTTATCTTAATGTTACAGTTTTCTTTAAAAGTAATGTGTATTTTTCAGTATCAGAGTGTAAGTTTCTGTAAATGTCAATTCAGTCAAGTTGGTTGAGATCCATTTATTGTTTTTGAGGTTTATTCCTACATCCTCTATCCTTAATGACATTGGGTATAAATGTTCTGTGAATTACTGAAATTTAGATTTATCTGTATACCCAATATAAAATTTCTTTATATTTTCCTTTAGTTCTGTACATTTTTTGCTTCGTATTTTTAAAATAAATATTGAGATGAAATTCACATAACAAAATTGATCATTTAAAGTGAACAATTCATTAATACTAGCACTGGGTGTTATACAAAAACAATGGATCATGGATTACCACATCAAAAACTAATGATGTATGGTGACTAACATAACATAATAAAATGAAAAAATAAACAAATAAAAAAATAAAGTGAACAATTCAGAGGCATTTAGTACATTCATAATGTTGTTTAACTTCCACTTTTATCTAGTTTTAGAATATTTCCATCACTTATACACTTAGCAGTTTCTTCTCATCCTTCCTTACCATGGCCCCTGGCAACCACAAATGTGTGTTCTTTTTCTGTGGGTTTTCTTTTCTAGATAGTTCATATAAATGGAATTATACAGTATTTGTCCTTTTTTGTTTGGATCCTTTCATTTAGCATAAAGATTTTGAGGTACCTCCATGTGGCAGCATGTGTGAGTACTTCAGTCTTCTTTTTGGTTAAATAACATGGCATTGTATATCTATCGCTATCTCTATCTATCGCTATCTATATCATCTATATCTATATATACACAATAATTTTTATACAGTGTAAAATAATTAGTTTTGGTGTATAGAAACATGACTGCACAATATGTGTTCTAGCTTCAAATGTTACCAGGAAAGGTTGATTAACTTAAACATGCAGGCTTGTTTCTGATCTGTTGATGTAGATCTGTGGAATGCTCACAGTGTTTCTCAAGCCCCTCAGATTTGATGAGACACAACCTTTAAATTCTATCTCCCCTTAAGGTCATGTTAAGGTTTGGTTTTAGCGTCCTTTCTTTGTTCATTTGGGGTTTGTTTTTCTTTTTGTTTTGGTTTTGGTTTTAGTGTTCTTTACAGTGGGTTTTGGACAGGTCTTACTCTTAAGGGGTGACCTTTATTCATAAGGAGCAGCCTTTCTGTTATTTTAGCTGGCTGTTAGGGCTGTTAAGAATTTGTTCGTGATGAGCAACTATATGCCAGCAAATTAGATAATCTGAAAGAAATGGATGCATTCCTAGAGATGTATAAACTACCAAAACTGAACTAGAAATAGAAATAATAGAAATAGAAATAGAAAACCTGAACAGACATAAAACCAATAGGAAAATTGAAGCAGTAATCAAAAATCTCCCAAAAAACAAGAGCCCAGGGCCAGGTGGCTTCCCAGGGGAATTCTACCAAACATTTAAAGAAGAATTAATACCTATTCTTCTGAAACTGTTCCAAAAAATAGAAATGGAAGGAAAACTTCCAAACTCATTTTATGAGGCCACCATTACCTTGATCCCAAAATCAGACAAAGACCCCATCAAAAAGGAGAATTACAGACCAATATCCCTGATGAACATGGATGCAAAAATTCTCACCAAAATACTAGCCAATAGGATCCAACAGTACATTAAAAGGATTATTCACCACGACCAAGTGGGATTTATCCCTGGGCTGCAAGGTTGTTTCAACATCCACAAATCAATCAATGTGATATGATACATTAATAAAAGAAAGAACAAGAATCATATGATCCTCTCAATAGATGCAGAAAAAGTATGTGACAAAGTACAGCATCCTTTCTTGATTAAAACTCTTCAGAGTGTAGGGATAGAGGGTACATACCTCAATATCATAAAAGCCATCTATGAAAAACCCACAGGGGATATCATTCTCAATGGAGAAGAACTGAGAGTTTTTCCCCTAAGGTCAGGAATGCGGCAGGAATGTCCACTATCACCACTGCTATTCAACATAGTACTAGAAATCCTAGCCACAGCAATCAGATAACAAAAAGAAATAAAAGGCATCTGAATCAGCAAAGAAGAAGTCAAACTCTCACTGTTTGCAGATGATATGATACTTTATGTGGAAAACCCAAAAGACTCCACCCCAAAACTTCTAGAACTCATACAGGAATTCAGTAAAGTGGCAGGATATAAAATCATTGAACAGAAATCAATGGCATTCCTATACACCAACAACAAGACAGAAGAAAGAGAAATTAAGATACCTAGGCATAAATCTAACCAAAGAGGCAAAGAATCTGTACTCAGAAACTATAAAATACTCATGAAAGTAATTGAGGAAGACACAAAGAAATGGAAAAATGTTCCATGCTCACGGACTGGAAGAACAAATATTGTGAAGATGTCAATGCTACCTAGAGCAATCTACACATTTAATGCAATCCCTATCAGAATACCATCCACTTTTTTCAAAGAAATGGAACAAATAATCCTAAAATTTGTATGGAACCAGAAAAGACCCCAAATGGCCAGAGGAATGTTGAAAAAGAAAAGCAAAGCTGGTGGCATCACAATTCTGGACTTCAAGCTCTATTACAAAGCTGTAATCAGACAGTATGGTACTGGCACAAAAACAGACACATAGATCAATGGAACAGAATAGAGAGCCCAGAAATGGACCCTCAACTCTATGGTCAACTCATCTTCGACAAAGCAGGAAAGAATGTCCAGTGGATAAAAGACAGTCTCTTCAACAAATGGTGTTGGGAAAATTGGAGAGCCACATGCAGAAGAATGAAAGTGGACCATTTCCTTACACCACACACAAAAATAGACTCAAAATGGTTGAAAGACCTAAATGTGAGACAGGAGTCCATCAAAATCCTAAAGGAAAACACAGGCAGCAACCTCTTCGACCTCAGCCATAGCAACTTCTTCCTAGAAACATCGCCAAAGGCAAGGGAAGCAGGGGCAAAAATGAACTATTGGGACCTTATCAAGATAAAAAGCTTTTGCACAGCAAAGGAAACACTCAACACAACCAAAAAACAACCGACAGAATGGGAGAAGATATTTGCAAATGACATATCAGATAAAGGGCTAGTATCCAAAATCTATAAAGAACTTATCAAACTCAACACCCAAAGAACAAATGATCCAATCAAGAAATGGGCAGAAGACATGAACAGACATTTTTCCAAAGAAGACATCCAAATGGCCAAGAGGCACATAAGAAAGTGCTCAACATCGCTCGGCATCAGGGAAATCCAAATCAAAACCTCAGTGAGATACCAGCTCACACCAGTCAGAATGGCTAAAGTTAACAAGTCAGGAAACAACAGATGTTGGCGAGGATGTGGAGAAAAGGGAACCCTCCTACACTGTTGGTGGGAATGCAAACTGGTGCAGCCACTCTGGAAAACAGTATGGAGGTTCCTCAAAAAGTTGAAAATAGAGCGACCCTATGACCCAGCAATTGCACTACTGGGTATTTACCCCAAAGATATAAATGTAGTGGACCAAAGGGGTACATGCACCCTGATGTTTATAGCAGCAATGTCCACAATAGCCAAACTGTGGAAAGAGCCAAGATGTCCATCGACAGATGAATGGATAAAGAAGATGTGGTGTATATATACAATGGAATATTATGCAGCCATCAAAAGGAATGAAATCTTGCCATTTGCAATGACGTGGATGGAAGTGGAGGGTGTTATGCTGAGCGAAATAAGTCAATCAGAGAAAGATGTGTATCATATGACCTCACTGATATGAGGAATTCTTAATCTCAGGAAACAAATTGAGGGTTGCTGGAGTTGGGGGTGGGAGGGATGGGGTGGCTGGGTGATGGACATTAGGAGGGTATGTGCTATGGTGAGCGCTGTGAATGTGTAAGACTGTTGAATCACAGACCTGTAACCCTCAAACAAACAAACAAACAAACAAACAAAAAAGATAGCAGGAATGGAAAAATGAAAGGGGGGAAATCGGAGGGGGGACGAACCATGAGAGACTGTGGACTCTGAGAAACCAAACTGAGGGTTCTAGAGGGGAGGGGTTGGGGGGGTGTGTTAGCCTGATGATGAGTATTAAAGAGGACACATACTGCATGGAGCACTGCGTGTTATATGCAAACAATGAATCATGGAACACTACATCAAAAACTAATGATGTAATGTATGGTGATTAACATGACATAATAAAATAAAATTAAAAATAATTTGTGCATGAGATCTCTCTACTCTGGCACAGCCTGTACTCTAACATCCTTCAGCATTTTCTTCCCTCAGAGGTGCTCAGCCCCTAGTATCTCTGTTCCACTCCCAACCTCATAATGGCTGCTCTCCAGGAAGTATTGGTTGGTCTCTTCTTGAACACATATGGTCCATCTGTTAACCTCAGAGTTGTAGAGAACTCTGAACCCATTCTCTTCACAGCCTCCATTCCCCAATATCCCACTCCACAGACTTAATGCTTTTCAGCAGCTTCAAATTCTGACTTCTTCTTAATTTCAATAGGACAGTCCTACTCTACTGGATCTGCATCAGTTTTTGCCCAAATAGGGATACTTTCCCCAAGCTGGTGATCAAGAAGCTCAACTCATGAGTTCCTTTTCTCATAGGTTCTTTCTTGTGCTACCTGTTTTCCACTCCCTGAAAAAGAGCTAGTGACAGCACCCATTTTTACAGTAGTTATGGCAGGAGAGATAGTCTGGTAGAAGTCACTCCATCATGACAGGAAGTGGAAACTCCATCATAATTATTTTAGTTTCTGTGTCTGTTAATTCCGTCTAAGCAATCTCGTGAGTGCTTTCTGTCTTGACCATGCAGCGCATTCCCTTGCTTCATCATGTGCCTTGAAATTTTTGATTGAATGCCAGTCATTTTGTGCAGCAGAACAGTAGAGATTGAGATAAACAATGTCTAATTCCAAAAGAGGGCATGCCACTGTGTCTGTTAAGATAATATTGAAGGAAAAAGTTTGAGTGAGTTTAATTTTTTGATGACTTGGATCTGGGCATTATTGTAGGTTTAACTGATTTAACTTCTAATTTCAAAATTGTTAGGGCCATATCAGGATTTTCCCTGTAGAATGGCTTGGTATATGAACACTAGGGGTATTCCAGAGATCTTTTTATGCTTTACGGACAAGTGTCCAGATTTCTGAATGCAAGGAGATCTCTTTGTACTTTACAGATTAGCTCTAAGCTTCTGCGTTGGTGAAGAATTCTCTTTTTATCTAATTCCTACCCACCTCCTGCTTCCTGTGCCTCCAGAAATCTCTCTCCTCTTTGCTGCCTCATTCCAACTTTCAGAAGACAGCTGCAGTATTCTTGTGAAAGAGGGATTTCTCTCAGATTTCCTACCCTTAATGTAGTCTTTAGCACATAACCCCCTTGTATTTGATATGGGAATGAGTTTTTGTGTGGGTGTAGGCTCAAACTGTGGCTAGGGCTCCATAGAATTCTCATCCATTTTGCCAGGCCCCACATGTATTTCATAAATTTGTCTTTCTTTAACATCCCAGCCTATGGCAAGTTTGTTCTCTTTGCGCTTCTTTGTTAAGGATTGTAGCAGTCATGGGTCTTTTTTTTTTCTCCATGACTATTAGAAATTTAGTTTGTTTAGGTTGTTTAGGCTATCCAGTGAGTTCCCAATGAGTTACCTTGTTCTCATTGTTAGGTAGAAGCAATGTTCTCTTGAAAATATCTCCTCTGTGCTTTTGGTTTTGTATATATGTATATTTATGTCTCAGATCAGATTCCCCCCCAACAAAAGCCCAGACTGAGATCCACCATGCTTTGAGTCTTTAGATAATCACAAATTAGAGTTCACAAATGCAGTGTTCAAAAGACAAAATTCTGAGCATGATCTAGTTAGTATTTAGGGGTTTGGGAAGTTTACATACAATGTAAATATGCCTTAGCACCCTAGAAACCATGTATAACTGTTCTTCTTCTGGGCTATGAGCCCTCAGAATTCTCCCTTCTGACTACTGAATCTACTGACTGCATAATCTTCTATACATAACTGTTCCTATCTGACAACTTCCTAGGATAGCCCCTTGCCTCTCTTGAATGAAGAAGAAAGGATGAGGGAATGAGCAAGATCCCAAATGGGAGAACTCTATAGAGGGGAAGATAAAGAGATAGAGAAAAAGGCAGATAAGGGGAGAAGCAGAGAGTGGGGGCTGAAACAACTAGGAAGAGAATAAGCAGGGAGGCTCTGGGGAGAATGCAGGCAGGCTTCCAGCAGAGCAGGGAGCTGATGGCTAGAACCCAGTAACTCAGTTCCTACGAGTCCTCAGCATCATCTGTGGAGAAAGTCTGAGCAAAAGAGGGGAGGAGGCTGGCCTGTTCCTGTGAGTTATTTCTGGATGCATTATTCATATTTGATAAATCATTTAGAGGCAACTACTTTATTAGCTTATAAAGCACATTATATGGTTTTAAATTGTTAATACAGGCTGTTGTGATGCATATTGTACCTCAGAAAAGCCATGCATCACTTTAATTCATAGCCTCATTATAAAGCTTGTTACAAAGTGCCGCATTATTGCATGAAGGTTAGTGGAGTAACATCTCTGCAAGAGACCTGGATGTTTTATTTACATCATTGGTGGCTTGGTATAACCTCTAAGAAATGCTCCGGAAGATGGAACCAGATCAGATTCTGAGTTTTGAGGACAGATACCTAATATCTGCCTCCTCCAGATTTATCTTAATCCAGACTTAGCATCTGGTTCAAGGCTGCATACATAAGTATCCAGAAAAGTCTTGATTGAGTGATCACTTACTTGGATGAAGTTGGCTTGTCCACTTCTCTAGGATCCGCAGAAACATTGGTGCACAACTGAGCCTAGAAATTGCTTTTCATTTATTCATTTAAGAGACATTGATCTCCGTCCACTTGTTAGTTACTGTGCTAGACATTGGAAATAAATGGTGAAGAGTATAACCTTATTCCCTGATTTCATGAAGTTTACCAGTGTTTCCATTAAGAAGGAGAGAAGGGTGGATTTTTCCTGGGGTACTGAAATTGAGTTACAATCTACATCTACAATTTGTAGGTGACAAGGGTAGCATGCTAATAAATAACTAAATTTTCAGAAGTCTGAGTGACCAACAGACCCTCATTCAAACTGAAATTCAGACCACCTCCTCCAGAAATCCCACCTTGACAAAGATGTCAAACAAATCTAAGTTGGAATCCTGATTCACTTACTGGCTGTTTGTCCTTGGGTAGGTCATGTAGCCTCATTGGTACTCAGCGTTCTCATCTATAAATTGAGAATAATTATTGCCTTATCTCACTGACTCACTACGAATATTAAATAAAAGACTTATCTGAGAGTTTGAGACATTTCCGGTGCTCAGTAAATTGTTGGTGTTTCAGTCATTCAGCAACTGAAAGCAGAAGGTAGCGATGCATTTCAAACTCACCTGAAACATGCCTAGGTACATACCATGGCATTCACATACCATGAAACATGCCTAGGTACATACCATGGCATTCACATACCATGAAACATGCCTAGGTACATACCGTGGCATTCATTATAAAGTATCGCAGATGAAATTATATTTTAGGTTAGTGTTAAAGCCTCTGAAAATTAAAGGCCCCCTTTAGGTCAAGTAAAATCTAATTCAGTATTTGTGCCTTGACATCTTTGTCCCCTTGTGAATTGCTACTCTGTTCATGGCTTTCTAGAATTTAAAGGTGGGCACTGTCCCTCATTTGAAACCAATGGAAATACTAGTTAGCTCATGGTGAGGGTTCATATTGAAGAATAATTGGAAATGATGTAGGTTGGAAGAGGAAAAATCATGAGGGGCATTAAATATTAGTTCAAAGAATACAGGGATGAAGAGAAGATAATAGGCAGCCAGTGCTGCTACCCAAAGACTTAGAGAAAGGGGTTACATCATTAGAGCTTGACTTTTGGAAGTCATGTGGATCACTGTTTGGTTTTGGCATGGGGGGTGGGTGGTGGGGGCTAAATTACGGAAGACCAAGTGTTGACCAGTTTGGGTGGTAGAGCAGTCTTAGCATCTTCTAGATTCTGCAGTTACTTCCTCTCCCAATTTTCCTGACATCTCAACGACCAACCCATGTGGGGCACCCAAGTCCCATGTTGGCATGGTCTTCCCTCCATAACACAGAAAAATAATGCCACCTACAACTCTCTTTAAGAAATAAGTGCTTCTGTAAGTTTCTATGAGGATCTCTAGGAAAAGCAGAGTTAAGAAAACTTTTAAAAGGAGGGGGCGGAGCAAGATGGCGGAGGAGTAGGAGACCTAGATTTCGTCTGGTCTCAGGAATTCAGGTGAATAGGGATCAAACCATTCTGAACACCTACGAACTCAACAGGAGATCGAAGAGGAGAGTAGCAACAACTCTCTGAACAGAGAAGCGACCACTTACTGGAAGGTAGGACGTGCGGAGAAGTGAATCCGAGGCGATATTCGGGAGGATAGACGGCGGGGGAGGGGGCCTCCGTCGGCCGCTTCTGGCAAGTGATAGAGCCGCGGAGCACAAAATCGGAACTTTTAGAAGTCGGCTCCGTGGAGGGACGTGGCTCCAGTGGCTAAGCGGGGGGCGGAACCCTCCCGGGACAGTGTGGTCTCAGGACCCTTGGGGTCACAGAAAGCCCCGGGGTGCCTGAGTGCGGCAGAGCTCCCAGGTAACAGAGCGGGAAAGCCGGCTGCAGAGACGGAGCCGAGGCGCGGGCTCTCAGCTCGGGGTTGCCATAAACTGTGATCCGTGGCCCAGTCGGGCCACTGATCCTCCAGCAGGGACCCAACAAGCGGCAGAGCTGGGGAGACTCCCCTTTCTCCCCCGGGAGGAGCGGCGCGGGAGCGCACCGCAGGGATCTGCTGGGTTTGGAGACTCCACACGGGGTCGGGTGCCAGAGAGAGAAACGCTCGGTCACAGGCCGGGTGAGCACGGAGTGCAGCCGGAGACCGGGGAGAGGGGAGTGACTGCTTTTCTCTGGGGCCGCACTGAGGAGTGGGGCCCCGAGTTCTCAGTTCCTCCAGGTGGAGTTTGGGAGGCCACCATTTTCGCCCTGGTCCTCCAAAGCTGTACCGAGAGCTTGCAGGGAACAAAAGCTCCCGAGAGCAAACCCGAGCAGCTTGCTTAGCCCAGACCAACAAGGGCGGGGCAATTCTGCCTCCGGCAAAGACATTTGGAAACCGTGGCAACAGGCCCCTCACCCAGAAGATCAGCACGAACAGCCAACCAGCCAAGACCAAGTTTACCGATCAAGGAGAACGGGAGAACTCCAGCGCTAGGGGAATACTGCACATAGAATTCATGGCTTTTTTTTACCATGATTCATTAGTTCATCAAAGTTAATTTTTTTAACTGTTTTTTTTTATTTTTCTTTTTCCCTTTTTCAACCAACATCTTATCAATCCCTTTTTTTAAAAAAAAACATTTTTTATTTTTCATTTTTAGAGTCATATTTTATCCCTTCATAGTAGTTACCCTTATTTTTGGCATATATATATATATATATATATATATATATATATATATATATATATATAAGTTGTCCTCTCTTTAAAATTTTGAAATACAGTTTCTTCTAACAGATCAAAATATACCCTAAATCACTAGTGTATGGCTTTGTTCTAGTCTCCTCCCTGATCACATTCTTTCCCTTTTTTCTTTTTTTTTTAAATCTTCTTTCTTTTTTCAAACAACTTATCTTATCAATTCCTTTTATAAAATCTTTTATAATTTTCATCTTTACAGTCATCTTCCATCCCTTCATTGTATCAACCCTTATTTTGTACATATATGTCTTTCTTCCTTTAAAATTTTAGGAGGCACTTTTTTCTAACAGACCAAAATACGCCCAAAATCTAGTGTGTGGCACTGATCTATGCACTAGCCTGATCATATTCGATCATATTCTGCTTTTATTGTATTGTTCTGTTTTTGTTTATATCTTTTTTCTTTTTTTTTCTCATTCTTTTTTCTTTCTTTCCCTTTCTTTTCCCCTGGTTTCAGGTCTTTTCTGATTTGTATACAGTATATTTTCTGGGGACGTTGTTAACCTGTTAGCATTTTGTTCTCTCATTCATCTGTTCTCCTCTGGACAAAATGACAAGACGAAAAAAATCACCTCAGCAAAAAGACAAGAGGTAGTACCGTCAGCCAGGGACTGACTCAATACGGACGTTAGTACGATGTCGGACCTAGAGTTCAGAATCATGACTTTAAAGATACTAGCTGGGCTTGAAAAAAGTGTGGAAGTTATTAGAGAAACCCTTTCTGGAGAAATAAAAGGACTAAAATCTAACCAAGTCGAAATCAAAAAGGCTATTGATGAGGTGCAATCAAAACTGGGGTCACTAACTGCTAGGATAAATGAGGCAGAAGAGAGAATCAGTGATATAGAAGACCAAATGATGGAAAATAAAGAGGCTGAGAAAAAGAGAGAGAAACAACTACAGGATCACGAGGGCAGAATTCGAGAGATAAGTGATACGATAAGATGAAACAACATTAGAATAATTGGGATCCCAGAAGAAGAAGAAAGAGAGAGAGGGGCAGAAGGTATATTGGAACAAATAATAGCAGAGAACTTCCCTAATGTGCGGAAGGAAACAGGCATCAAAGTCCGGGAGGCCCAGAGAACCCCTCTCAAAATCAATAATAATAGGTCAACACCCCGACATCTAAGAGTAAAACTTACGAATCTCAGAGACAAAGAGAAAATCCTGAAAGCAGCGCAGGAGAAGAGATATGTAACCTACAATGGTAGAAATATTAGATTGGCAACAGACCTATCCACAGAGACCTGGCAGGCCAGAAAGGACTGGCATGATATCTTCAGAGCACTAAACGAGAAAAATATGCAGCCAAGAATACTATATCCAGCTAGGCTGTCATTGAAAATAGAAGGAGAGATAAAAAACTTCCACGACAAACAAAAATTAAAGGAATTTGCAAACACGAAACCAGCCCTCCAAGAAATATTGAAAAGGGTCCTCTAAGCAAAGAGAGAGCCTAAAAGCAGCATAGAACAGAAAGGAACACAAACAATATACAGTAACAGTCACCTTACAGGCAATACGATGGCACTAAATTCATACCTTTCAGTAGTTACCCTGAATGTAAATGGGCTAAATGCCCCAATCAAAAGACACAGGCTATCAGAGTGGATTAAAAAACAAGACCCATCAATATGCTGTCTGCAAGAGACTCATTTTAGACCCAAAGACACCCCCAGAATGAAAGTGAGGGGGTGGAAAACCATTTACCATGCTAATGGACACCAAAAGAAATCTGGGGTGGCTATCCTTATATCAGACAACTTAGATTTTAAAACAAAGACTGTAATAAGAGATGAGGAAGGACACTATATCCTACTAAAAGGGTCTATCCAACAAGAAGATCTAACAATTGTAAATATTTATGCCCCTAACATGGGAGCAGCCAATTATATAAGGCAATTAATAACAAAAGCGAAGAAACACATTGACAACAATACAATAATAGTGGGGGACTTTAACACCGCCCTGACTGAAACGGACAGATCATCTAAGCAAAGGATCAACAAGGAAATAAAGACTTTAAATGACACACTGGACCAAATGTACTTCACAGACATATTCAGAACATTCCATCCCAAAGCAACGGAAAGATATTCTTCTCTAGTGCCCATGGAACATTCTCCAGAATTGATCACATCCTAGGTCACAAATCAGGTCTCAACCGGTACCAAAAGATTGGGATCATTCCCTGCATATTTTCAGACCACAATGCTTTGAAACTAGAACTCAATCACAAGAGGGAAGTTGGAAAGAACTCAAATACATGGAGGCTAAAGAGCATCCTAGTAAAGAATGAATGGGTCAACCAGGAAATTAAAGAAGAATTTAAAAAATTCATGGAAACCAATGAAAATGAAAACACAACTGTTCAAAATCTTTGGGATACAGCAAAGGCAGTCTTGAGAGGAAAGCATATAGCAACACAAGCCTTTCTCAAGAAACAAGAAAGGTCTCAAATACACAACCTAACCCTACACCTAAAGGAGCTGGAGAAAGAACAGCAAATAAACCCTAAACCCAGCAGGAGAAGAGAAATAATAAAGATCAGAGCAGAAATCAATGAAATAGAAACCGAAAGAACAGTAGAACAGATCAACGAAACTAGGAGCTGGTTCTTTGGAAGAATTAACAAGATTGATAAACCCCTGGCCAGACTTATCAAAATAAAAGAGAAATGACCCAAATCAACAAAATCATGAATGAAAGAGGAGAGATCACAACCTACACCAAAGAAATACAAACAATTATAAGAACATATTATGAGCAACTCTATGCCAGCAAATTAGATAACTTGGAAGAAATGGGTGCATTCCTAGAGATGTATCAACTACCAAAATTGAACCAGGAAGAAAGAGAAAACCTGAACAGACCTATAGCCACTAAGGAAATTGAAGCAGTCATCAAAAATCTCCCAACAAACAAAAGCCCAGGGCCAGATGGCTTCCCAGGGGAATTCTATCAGACATTTCAAGAAGAATTAATACCTATTCTCCTGAAACTGTCCGAAAAAGAAATGGAAGGAAAAGTTCCAAAATCATTTCATGAGGCCAGCATTACCTTGATCCCAAAACCAGACAAAGACCCCATCAAAAAGGAGAATTACAGACCAATATCCTTGATGAACATGGATGCAAAAATTCTCACCAAAATACTAGCCAATAGGATCCAACAGTACATTAAAAGGATTATTCACCACGACCAAGTGGGATTTATCCCTGGGCTGCAAGGATGGTTCAACATCCGCAAATCAATCAACTTGATACAGTACATTAACAAAAGAAAGAACAAGAATCATATGATCCTCTCAATAGATGCAGAAAAAGCATTTGACAAAGTACAGCATCCTTTCTTGATCAAAACTCTTCAGAGTATAGGGATATAGGGTACATACCTCAATATCATAAAAGCCATCTATGAAAATCCTACAGCGAAATATCATTCTCAATGGGGAAAAGCTGAGAGCTTTTCCCCTAAGGCCAGGAACGTGGCAGGGATGTCCATTCTCACCACTGCTATTCAACATAGTATTAGAAGTCCTAGCCACAGCAATCAGACAACAAAAAGAAATCAAAGGCATCGAAATCGGCAAAGAGGAAGTCAAACTCTCACTCTTTGCAGATGATATGATACTGTATGTGGAAAACCCAAAAGACTCCACCCCAAAACTGCCAGAACTCATACAGGATTTCAGTAAAGTAGCAGGATATAAAATCAATGCACAGAAATCAGTGGCATTCTTATACACCAACAACAAGACGGAAGGGAGACAAATCAAGGAGTCGATCCCATTTACAATTGCACCCAAAACCATAAGATACCTAGGAATAAATTTAACCAAAGAGGCAAAGGATCTGTACCCAGAAAACTATAAAATACTCATGAAAGAAATTGAAGAAGACACAAAGAAATGGAAAAATGTTCCATGCTCATGGATTGGGAGAACCAACATTGTGAAGATGTCAATGCTACCTAGAGCAATCTACACATTCAATGCAATCCCCATCAAAATACCATCCACTTTTTTCAAAGAAATGGAACAAATAATCCTAAAATTTGTATGGAAGCAGAAGAGACCCCGAATAGCCAAAGGGATATTGAAAAAGAAAAGCAAAGCTGGCGGCATCATAATTCCGGACTTCCAGCTCTATTACAAAGCTGTCATCATCAAGACAGTATGGTACTGGCACAAAAACAGACACATAGATCAATGGAACAGAATCGAGAGCCCAGAAAGGGACCCTCAACTCTATGGTCAACTCATCTTTGACCAAACAAGAAAGAATGTCCAATGGAAAAAAGACAGTCTCTTCAACAAATGATGTTGGGAAAATTGGACAGCCACATGCAGAAGAATGAAACTGGACCATTTCCTTACACCACACACAAAAATAGACTCCAAATGGTTGAAAGACCTCAACGTGAGACAGGAGTCCATCAAAATCCAAAAGGAGAACACAGGTAGCAACCTCTTCGACCTCAGCCGCAGCAACTTCTTCCTAGAAACATTGCCAAAGGCAAGGGAAGCAAGGGCAAAAATGAACTATTGGGACTTCATCAAGATAAAAAGCTTTTGCACAGCGAAAGAAACAGTCCACAAAACCAAAAGACAACCGACAGAATGGGAGAAAATATTTGCAAATGACATATCAGATAAAGGGCTAGTATCCAAAATCTATAAAGAACTTATCAAACTCAACACCCAAAGAACAAATAATCCAATCAAGAAATGGGCAGAGGACATAAACAGACATTTTTCCAAAGAAGACATCCAAATGGCCAACAGACACATGAAAAAGTGCTCAACATCGCTCGGCATCAGGGAAATCCAAATCAAAACCTCCAGGAGATACCACCTCACACCAGTCAGAATGGCTAAAATTAACAAGTCAGGAAACGACTGATGTTGGCAGGGATGCGGAGAAAGGGGAACCCTCCTACACTGTTGGTGGGAATATAAGCTGGTGCAACCCCTCTGGAAAACAGAATGGAGGTTCCTCAAACAGTTGAAAATAGAGCTACCATACGATCTAGCAATTGTATGACTGGGTATTTACCCCAAAGACACAAATGTAGGGATCTGAAGGGGTACGTGCACCCCAATGTTTATAGCAGCCATGTCCACAATAGCCAAGCTGTGGAAAGAGCCAAGATGTCCATCGACAGATGAATGGATAAAGAAGACTTGGTATATATATACACAATTGAATATTATGCAGCCATCAAAAGGAATGACATCTTGCCATTTGCAACGACGTGGATGGAACTGGAGGGTGTTATGCTGAGTGAAATAAGTCAATCAGAGAAAGAAATGTATCATATGACCTCACTGATATGAGGAATTCTTAATCTCAGGAAACAAACTGAGTGTTGCTGGAGTGGTGGGGGGTGGGAGGGTTGGGGTGGCTGGGTGATAGACATTGGGGAGGGTATGTGCTATGGTGACGCTGTGAATTGTGCAAGACTGTTGAATCACAGATCTGTACTTCTGAAACAAATAATGCAACATATATTAAGAAAAAAGAAAAAGAAGAAGATAGCAGGAGGGGAAGAATGAAGGGGAGTAAGTCAGAGGGGGAGAGGAACCATGAGAGAAGATGGACTCTGAAAAACAAACTGAGGGTTCTAGAGGGGAGGAGGGTAGGGGGATGGGTTAGCCTGGTGGTGGGTATTAAAGAGGGCACATTCTGCATGGAGCACTGGGTGTTATGCACAAACAATGAATCATGGAACACTACATCAAAAACTAATGATGTAATATATGGTGATTAACATAACAATAAAAAATTTAAAAAAGAAAACTTCTAAAAGGAAAGAACGTTAATACCTGAGTGATATTATTATACTAAACTTTGGAATTGGAAAATGCCTTCTTATATAATGAAAATGTGCAATAACATGTGCCTTTATGATTATTGTTAGCATATAGAATGATGGAATGTAGATGTCTGTGCCCCCAAATCACCTGCGTGCTGTAACTTAAGTCTTGCTAGAAATAATGTTTTATGATTTATGAAACACTTTTAAATGTCAAAAACAGACAAAAAAGACAACACTCGCATATTTGAGAGTTAATGAAGCTCAGTGTTAGCTAGTCATTTACATTAAAACTAAGCATAGAGGGAGAGGAAGAATCTGTACAAATACTTTTTTTAGATGGTATCTGTGCTAACAGGTGAATATCCAGACCAAATAAACTTTCTTATCTGGCACTCTTTGCTTTCAGAATCCATGAAATAGAGTAAGGGAGAGAAGTGCCAACATCCCAAGGATCCTCCAGAAAATGAGTTGCTAACATGGGCTGACTTTCTTCTAACTTTTTACCTACAAAACCAGCATTTCTACATGTTTCACTCTAATTTCAAGACTTTGGCATTTTTACCCAAGTAAGAGGCAGATGAATGATGAATTCCATTCACATTCACTTGGTGTTAGATATGGCAAGTGAGGAGAATAACATACAGTCTTAATTAAAATGTAGGAACTCATGGGTCCATACAGGAATGAAGACACAATCAACACAGTATCTATTTGTCCAAATGATGTGCTCAGAAATAGAGAGTCATCTCTCTCTCTTTCTCTCTCTCTCTCTCAAAATTGAAATACTTAGGTAGGGAATGTCTTCAGTCATCTCCAAAGCTATATTTACTAAGTTCAGTGAAGTTTCCCACAAGTCACCAGGAAATGGTTCCCATGGGGCAGTTGGATGCTGTTAAAAGAATAGGATCTCCTTCAGATTTTGAGCTGTAAACAGTTTATCAGTCCCCCTTTTGCTTTCTCCTAGCCCTCAAGAACTCTAGGACTTGGCTGATATTTCCTGTTCTCTTGTTGGGGTTCTTCTTCCTCCCCAAAAGAGGAACAAAACAATAGTTTCCTAGATATCATTTTTGTTTCAAAACAAAGCATGCAAGCTACTTCACATTCTTCTGAGATGTTTACTGCTAGTAAAAGCAAAGAACCAGGGGGGTTAAGAAGAAACATAAGACAAACATGCGGGTGTGCGCGCGCACGCGCACACACACACACACACACACACACACACACACACACTATCCTTTTCATTTCTGTGGCTCTCTACACTGTGTAGACTCTATAGACAGGATCTCATTGGAAAGGGGCAGCATTACTATCTTTACACTCTTATTCCTACTTTAGACATGAGGACATGGAGATCCAGAGAGTTTGAGAGGATTTACTCTGTAGTGAGTAATGGTGAGACTGGACCTGCTATCAATGCTGTGAGAGTCTTTTCTGCATGGCTCCTTCTAAAAAAGCATGAGGAATATTTAAAAGTACCAGTAAGAGTTTCTCTAGAATTCGCTAAACTGTTAGTGGAATAAAGCTGGTTTTTATATAACTGCTATCATTTTGAAGCATTTACCATTTGCTATGTAATATATGTGTATATGCATGGACATTTGATCCTAACAACAAACTTACAGGGGAGGAATTTTCTTCCTAATTTCATAGACTGGAATCTTTCTTTATTCTAACTGCACATTTCTGAATCATGTACTTAGTTCTCTCATTTCCCTCATGCTCCATCGCATGCTTTCTCACCACAGACCACTCCATAGGATGGTCAGACATGATCATATTCCTGCTCTTCTAGGCACGGATTTCCCCTACATCACTAAAGGGAGGAGGGGAGTGCACGCTGAGGGATGGGAGGTAGCTTCTCCTCTCATTCCTCACTGTCTACCCCCATCTGTCTCTTCTAGACCCATCCTCTAAGTGCCATCTGATATTCTTACGCAGTAGTCACTTTGTCTTTCCGTAGCTTGGCTCAAGGCTGCCATGTAAAGTTTCGCTGGTTGTACACAGCAACTCCAGGGGGCGCCATTTACTTTTGTAGTTCTAGCCAAAGACTATTTTCTGGAAGAAGGCAGTAAAGGGTCTGGAGGAATAGGTGGCTTTTTCCCCTTCATAAATATGCACCATTTGAGCTGTGTGGTGACCCTGGTTTGGCTGCGCAGTCTCAGGCAAGGGCCACAGTTAGTCATCTGGCTGTGCTCCCTGAATATCCAGTCTTTTTCAATAATCTGAATGGCACATAATTCTTGTTCCAGGTAGACGATTTGAGATCTAATTATTACAGGTTATAGGTATATATTACTGTCTACACATAACTAGATGCAACATTTTAGTCAAATCTAAACAAACACCCTGTTGTCAGCAGAATGGATTGCTTTACATTTGTCTGAACAATTGCTGTATTTCCTTTGCCTTTAAAAAAAAAGTTTGTAATGTGATAAATAAAATGTGCAAAGCATGTTTATTAACTCCTTCTTAAAGAAATTTACTTCTTTTCTTGACTACAGGTCGCTGGTAATATGTTTTTCTAATCTTTTCCCTGCTTTTTTGGATAATTGACTATTTAAAATCTTTATATTCTTTGGGGACATGAGCTGCTACATTCCTTTATATGAATATTCTGAAGTAGAGTGACCACACCTTTTTGTTGGACATACAGTGTTTTCATTTTCATTTTGCTGTTATAAATATTGTGAGCATCTTTTTGTACATCTAAAGGATTTCTTTTTCCTTTAAGATAAATTCTGAGAAATGGAATCATTTGCTAAAACAGAAATATGTTTAATGATCTTAAAACACAGAACCAGATAGATTTACAAGGAACTCTGTTATTTTATTCTCCTGATAGAAACATTTGAAAAAGCCTGCCTCATTGCTATCTGCCATCACTAACTCTGAAGCAATTTGATAGCAAATGGAGTACCCATTTTTTATATGCTTTTCTTATTTTCTAGAAATGTTCAACATTCTCTCACATGTTTATTAGCCATATTATATTTATATTTCTTTTTAAAACATTTGTTCATGTTCATAGTCCATTTATATCTTATTGTGTTAGTGCTTTCCTTAATTATTTTCAGGGGCACCTTAATTATTAATGGCATTATTTATTTATTTATCATATATTTAAAACATATTTCTGAGTTGAGATTTTTAATCTTTTTTTTTCCAGCTAAGAGAGTCCCCCACCCTGAAGTCACCACAGAGGTCAGTGAAATGTTTAATATTATCTGGTTTTATAATGGTATATATTTATTGTTTAAAATAACACCTTAAGTTATCTGGAATTTATGTGTCTATGTGACATGTATCTCTGTGGTGTGGTTTCACTTGATTATCCAGATAGTCAAATTTGCCATTTACTTTTACTAAGTATCCAACTTTTCCCCATTTGTTTGTGGCTTTCCTCAATTCCTGGGGAATCAACTCACTTGATGCCCATCTGCTGACTCTGCTCAGACCACTCTAGCTCATCCCCAAAGGAGCCCACTTTTCTTCCCTTTGATTTGACTTAGTCATCTTAATAATCATCTGATTTTTTTAAAGAAATTTTGAATATACTGTGTACCTGAGGTCAACATATTAGTACCCTATTGGATGTTTAATATTTAAAAAATTTCATTGCATAACTGCACATCTTATCTCTGTTTTCTTACAAAAAAATAAAACAATAGAAAAACACCTAGTAAGCCTGCTGAATCAGTAATAATATACAGGTAGATTAGGAAAATATGATAGGGAAATGGCCATCTGCATCTCCATCAGAAGGAAATATAAAGGGAAAACTTTTTGGTAATTGAAGAAATTTGGAGTTATGTTGTTATGTTACCTGAAAGCACTGAGTTCTCTAAGTTGTCTGACAGTCCCGTAGGAGGTAAACTCCATAACCATAAATATGAACCAGGGTAGGTTTTGAGGCTTTGTGGAGGATGGATGAGCATTAGGAGAATAGGAGTCTTTAGGAGAATTGACCAAGGAGAATGAAGGCTGCAGTTGGGGTGGCTGTAAATCAGGTAAGAATATATGTGAGTATATATCAAATACTGTTTTATTCCATCTGTTGGCTCAAAAGTGAATCTTAGCTGTTGTTTTGGCATTTAGCTATCTACGTTTTAGCTATTTTGATAAATCTATATATTTATTCCCCACATATCTCTTTTTCACATTTTATTTAAAGAGTCTGGAATTCTGTTCTTTAACGGAATCAGGACTGTTTTCCCTGACCAAGTAGTGGTCACTGCCACAGATTTAGGGACTCTCAGATAAAGAGACCTCTTTAGTCAATACACAAGTGCTTAAATTATGGGAGGTGGTATTGTGTGGATATAAGGAATTCAGACTCTAGAATCAGAAAATAAGCGTTCTATGTATTCTTCTACCACCTGCTTACCAGACAATTAAACTCTCTATGCTTCAGGTGCATTCTTCATAAAATAGGAGAAGTAATCATTGTAACTATTGTATTTGAAGTTTGGGAGGGGGCAGGTAGGGAAGAATTCAGTGATAACCCTTGTACAGTTCTTTTTCTGGTACTGAGCATGTGCAAACACTTACCATACATTAGCTGTGTAATAGGAATGCTCTGCCCTCTAGGGAATGTTAAGTGTTGTCTTATTGAGATGTGGAAGCGAAGGAAGGTTCTACAACCTCACTGGGACAGCATTGTATCACAGCAAGAAGAAAAGTTTGCATATAAGTTCTTTGAGAGCTAAGATTGTTCAGAGCTCTGGATGTCCCTTATCTTTAGTAGATGAATAATTAAAATTTGTTAAACTGGGAATCAAATCCACTATGTTTTGACCTTAGTAAATAATCACCTCTAAGGTCTTCATTGGATCTATTATGCAAAAATGAGGGCTGAGGGTTGTCAGGACTGTTTAAACCAGTTCTTGTGGATCTCATTTTCTTTATGGGTATCACAGAGGGAAGGAGAAGATACCCTTTCTCTAAGCTCGATGCCAGTTCTATCACGCTGAAATTCTCAGACTCTATCCCTAGTCTACTATGACAAAATCTTGCTCTCTGAGAATACAAAAGGCAGCACTAAAGCTGGGTTGGGTGCAAGAAAGAATAAATCTGGAGGTGCAGAGCTGTACTGTCTTGCCCTAGGGCCTTGAAGCCTAATGCACATCCTGTTTTGCCTCTTTTCCCTTCCAGTTAAATGGAGTTCTGAAGGATTCCAAATGCAAGGTAAACAAGGCATTTATCCCAGTCAATTTTAACAACCTTCCCTTTGTACATTAGCATATAGCTTAACTTGCGTACAACTGTGGGAAGCTCATAAAATCTCAGCCTGTGCTGACCATAAAAGAAAGGTATTTTCGTATGTTGTTGGGTTTGCATACTTGCTTGAGGCAGTAAAGGAACTGCAGGAGCCTTTCAAACTAATTAACAGCCCCCTATTGGGGACATGGCACTTTGCAGTGATTTATCCTAGGTGGGAGTGCAGACCTGTGCTGCAGGAACTTCCGAAGTTGTGTGCAGATCTGAGGGGATTTGTGAAGTGGTGTTATTTACCACAAACCTCCCACTACCCACTTTTTTGGTGGAGAGTGAAATAGAAATATTTAATACATCCCCATCCTAACAGGAGTGGTGACAACAGGTAATTCTTTACTACCATGCCCCTGCCACAGTGATAGCCTCCCAGAACTCAAGATAAGTCTGTCCTCCCCCTACAAATGTTACTGTGTGTTTTAGAAAGTCAGGTAAAAGTGCTGTTCCTTCACAGCCTGTGGTACTTCTGACGTGTTTTAAAACATGTGACTCTAGAACATGGTGTAGTTACTGCTGCCATAGTGCTTTGGGGTATCAACAATTTCCCTTTCTCTCAGTAGCAGAATGATCTGATGCCATGAGATACTAGATTTTTTAAAATTTTATTTTATTTTATTATGTTAGTCACCATACAGTACATCATTAGTTTCTGATGTAGTGTTCCATGAGACTAGTTTTTTAAAGCACCTTCCCTCAGGTTATTTTGTAGCTGCAGAAACAGACTTATTTTCAGTGGCTAATTTCCCCCCAGAAGTCCCTGAAATGGACTCGTTAAGGACTGGGGGGTGGGGGTGGGGGTGGCGTGGGTGGGGAGGGCAACCTGGCTCTTTCCATTCTTACTGACCCCCTCCCCAGTCCTCCTTTCTCACCCAAGGGAGTTTATTATTGACCGCAGGTAGGTTTGAGGTCAAGCAAGAAAAAATGAAAACTGAAAATATATTTAGTATAGGAGAAAAACACACACAAGCATTCCAGGGAAGAAGATCCAGAATGCCTGGAGGAATCTTGGGTCCACCTACGTCATGTGCTAGCTGAGTCACCATCAGGAGTTACTGCAGCTTTCCAATCCTCAATTTCTTCATCAATAAAATGAGAATTAAATGGGACAGTCTTCTTTAGAGTCTTAGCATGTCAGCATCCCGTGGAAAGGTTGAACATGGATTTAAATATGAAAGAAGCTTTGACTGTAGAATTTCTGGCATCAGAGCATTTCACCACATTTGAACCACTATTCTGACCCTGATAGGCCTACCTAGTGTGTCTGAATGAGGAAACAAGTAGGCTTTCACTTTGTCCCCCATTTCCAATGCCTTGTCACCTGTTTCACTTCTTCCTACCTAGGCTCTCAGGGACTCTCCACCCTTGGCTCCCAGTCTACATCTGCCCTCTGAAAAGCCACAGGAACTCACCCAGACTTTTTGACGCATTCCTAAATGTTTCCATGATTATTTTAGTCTTGAGTCTTGAATAATAAACCTTCATAGCCAAGATAGTGACAGGATCCCATGTGAATTGTGCTGTGGCCATTCGAACATACAGATACCTCAACGAGAGGTACCATCTGAACTGTAAGAGGATAGAGTCAGATGTATTACTATCTATAGAAGAGCATTTAAATATATATTTTTATTTTTTTCTTAGTATTTCCATTCTTTGTTAAGTCTGAAGGATATGAAGTAGAAGGAAGAGAGAGAACGTGCATAGAACACAAGCACAGATTGACATAATATGGACACCTTCTGCTAAACAAGCAAAACCAACTTATAATTCAGTTACATTTGGATATGGCAGTTTTTTTACTGAAACAAAACCATTGAGGAATATGATAACATTTAGTCAAACTCATGAATGAATGAGGCATTGAAAAAGGAAAAAAATTAACAACAGAAAATACCACCTTTTATTTATATAGCACTCTGCATATTTTAAAGATTTTTTATGACAAATAAAAGACTGAATCCCACATTACTTGTGAAAAGAAAACAGGGAGGGGATTTTTATCCCAATTTATGGATAAAGAAACCATTTCAGGGTCCAAGGTTATGCAATAAATAAGAAGTTCCTCTCTGTGGCAATTAGGCTTATGGAAAAAGTGGTCAACAGAGTCTAGAAGGTTGGTGTTTTTGTTTGTTTGTTTGTTTGTTTTCCAGACTGGTCGATCCTAAATTCAATCCAGAAAAATAAGATAGGGTAAAGCAAGTGAGTGCAAGAAGAGAAAAAGAACATTTCTTTTTTTGAAATGAATTAAATGCAACTACAGTTATCAGAATCTGAATATGCAAAATCTGAAATTAGCCAGTACTAGAAACTCACAGTACCAATTTGGATTTCTAAGACTCACAAAACAGTGAAACCTGTTTTTGTACTTTTAGATTAATATACTAACTTTGTTTTCATAAGTTTAAAATAGTTGAATAAATACATGTCTATTGACATGGAATGATATGGTGATGTTCATTATATATTTTTAGGGAAAAATATGAAATGAAATGTGATTCTGTTCCTGTTTAAAATATATATATTTACTTATATTTGGCATTCAACAATAGAAAAAAAGCCTGAAATAGCAACATGAACATTTTTTTCAGCTTTACTGACGTATAATTGACAAAATTGTAAGATATTTAAAGTGTACACTGTGCTGGTTTGATATATGTAAACATATAGATGTAAACATTGTGAAAAGAGCACAAACATTTAATATTTCACTTAGCATAATATTTTCCAGTTTCATATATATAGTTGCAAATGACAAAATGTCATTCCTTTTCAAGGCTGAATTAATATTTCATTATACATATACACATCACATTTTTTGTTCTGTTCATTAAAAATGTTAACCTCAAATATTTCACAGTCCAAAGAGAAGACTGCCTTTGCCTGATCATTTTATTCTGGAGGTGATAATATGATTTAGGGGCTGAAGTCACAACAACTTTCAGATCATGGAGAATCATACTACAAGAAAACATTGTGTTCTTCATTGGTTATTGGAATTCCTTTTGTAGAGATTCATCTATACAGACTTCCTTTTCCTTCCTTTCCTTTTCCTTCCTTTTCCTTACTAGTTTTGTGCTTCAGGCAAGTTTTTCAACATTTCTGTGCTTTAAGTTACTGAATTATAGTAACTATCTCCTAGGGCTCGGTGAAGAGTACATGAGATAATGCAGAGTACCTGAGTGAGCATGAATAAATGCTCAATCAATTTCATTATCAATTGGCAGGTCTGATGACTTGATTGCAAGCCCAAGACAATGGTAGTCCTTAGGAGAACAGAGAAAGATGTTGGATTAATAATTAATAAGATGAATTGATGGAAAGTAAAAGAGGCTTTAAACAATGTTGGTATTTAATATCTCACTTATTACACAATCCAATGCTAGCATTTCTAGAGTTGGTGCTTAGTGCTGACACCAAAGACTCAGGAGCTCTGTTATCCTCAAATATTATTTGTTCTGTGTATGACGTATGCTGCGGCTCTATATAGAAAGCAGATGATGGAAACCAAATCATCTGTAAGGAAAAATTTTCCTAGGAACAATACCCCATCCTTCTTCACCCCCAAAGATTTTACTTTATGCCTCACTGCCCAGAAATGGGTTGTGCAGCCACCCATAACTGTGGAAGAATCCAGAAAGCAAAAATATGGTAAAAGAGAACTAGAATGCGTTATTCATTCTCTTGAACTGGACACGTTGTTGTCTGAACAGAGTAGAGGTGACTTGAGCATGGATAGAGGAGGATGAATGGGACACTCTGGATATGCAGTGATTGTCATTGAAAGACTTAATTGGACATAAAATCTCAGTACCACTATGGCAGACATTTTGGATACCATTGATCCCAGGAGCTTGATATTCAGTGGTGGACATGGCCTGTGAATGTCAAATCATTAACGCTGTGGCATATTTTGCCTTGCCTTTTTGGAAAAGGTATTACAAATGTTATTCTTTACAATATAGCTCAACTTGTGTAACTGGTTATAAATTCTGGGCAAGGTATACTTCTAGGTGGTATGGAGAAGTACCTACAATTAAATAAATGCTTTTAATAATAGTGCCTCAAATATGATCAGCATATCTCAGAGGATTTTACAAAGAACTTTGGGGTTTTGGTGGGGACTCTTTTTCTTTTTTTTTTGCTTACTTAGGTTTTACAGTGAAGACTAAACTTTTTTAATTGATTTTATTACTTGTTTCACCAAAATCTCATTTTGCAATGCTTTGCACATTACCACATAGCTTCAGAGCCTGAAATTATCCCTAATTTAGATTTATGGGAAGAGTTTGCATATTTTACAAACATGGATTTTCTTCTAGTTCTAACAAAGTGCATTTATTTTGTGTACAAACAGTATATCTGTTTTGGAATGCTTTTATTTAAATTCTAATGATTTATGGGCACTGGGGTTTGGCTGCCCATGTAGCATTTTATCTGGCCCTTCCTAGAACCTTAACTCTTTAATTGGGCAAGGCCATACTGCCGAAGCTCATTGATCACTCTCTTTTGGCTTTGACATTATCTCTATGGGGGCAAAGGGGGGAACAAGGTTCTATTTAGTTTTTGTTTGCTTTTATTATTTCCTTCAACTCTCTGGCTGGTTATTGCATTCCTGTATCATTTTGAAATTTATAGTCTATTTAATAGCGTTTTTATTTTTTATGATTATGTCAGTCTTACCCATAAGAGGATCTTAGGGAATATGTTTTCAGTTTCTTTCAATAGCAACCACATCTAGAAACTACCTAACTGAATTATGAGTTTTATTTTTTTACCGGAGGGAGCTATGAAACAGAAATGATTTTAGATGTAGATTATAATAATAATTTAGAGGCATCTTTATGATATGTGAGTTTCATATGACTCTCAAGCCTAGTGCTCCTTTGATTATTACTGTTCTAATAGAGCACTGCAAAACTTCTAATAGAGCACTGTTCTAATAGAGCACTGCAAAACTTCTAAACGTATCCAGTAGCAATCTCCACTTCAGGGGTAGGTGCAAGGAAGCAGGGTATGCTTAATACTGAGTCGTTCACGAAAATGTCAAGAACAGTCTGTTCAAACTGTCCCAAAAGGCCGCACAAATTGGTATTTCTTCTTCAGAGATTAGGTGTTTACAAGGATGAAAACATTAAACCATCATTAGTTGGGGGGGGAGATAATTTATTAGAAGGGTACAGGGATGTTTCAGGGGAGCACAAAGTCCTGTTATGGAAGACCAGATCAAGAAACTAGTAAGTTATCTGGGAACAAGGTGTCCTCCTGTCTGAACCTCCTCTATAGAAATGTGAGAGTGGGTCATCCTCATAAATGGATACAGACATATAATGGTAGATTAGGAAGTCATAATGAGTCATAATTAGAAGTAACATTATAAAATGTATACCATGTCCCAGGCCCCCTTCCAAGTGCCCTACCTATACTGGCTCATTGGATCATCACAATGACCCTCTGAAAGATTAAATTGATCAGGGAGAAGTTCAGTAACTAGCTTAAGGTGGCATAAGTTGGTAAATAATAAAAAGTGGAGACCTGATTTGACCCCAGCTACCTAGCTTCAGATATAAGTTCTGTTTCTTCTGTTTTCTTCTCTCTCTGCTGACCTTTCTTTTCTATTTTTTTCTGCTTCAGCCTGTGCCAGATTGCCCCAGTCCCAATACTGCACATTTTCTGGTTCAGATGTCTGACAGAGATTGACTAGATTCTCTGGGTTCTAATTCTGAATTTCTGAGAAACACAGTCTGTTTGGTCAGTCGGGTGAACAGCTCAATTGACTCTGGAGAGGGCAATGGGTCATATGATTCGGACCTAGATGCCTCGTTTCACTGTGAGTGATGAGGACAGATCTTATAGAGGGGATATGGCTGAGTAGTCCCTTGCAAAAGCTGTGTCTTATAATTTATAACTAGTAATATAAACATCCACATCTGGGGAGGTCATTCACATGGTCTCCAGTACTTCTTTATATATCTTCAATTATTAATTTTAAATCAATTTAATCCATATTTCCCTTATATTACTCTAGAAAATCATTTTATTTCTGCCTTTTTTGCATCCATTGCTCTCCAGATTAGAGTAAGTTTAGAAACCAAATAAACACAATGAAGATCTAGCAGTCTCAAGTTACCCTTAAAGATAATAGCTAAAATCAATTACGTTATTTAATCCTCACAACAAATCTATGAAGCAGAATCAGTACTATTCCCATTTTAATGATGAAGAAACTGAAGCAAAAAGGTTCAAATGAATAATCCAGCTCACACAGAAAGTGACAGAACCCAGGTCCAAACCTAGTCTGAGTTTAAACAATTATACTACATTAACACATGTGCTTGTTTTTACTTATTTCAGCCAGTATTTGCAGGGTGGGGGGCAGGCCCCCATCTAAAAATACCATAGCAATCTCAGACATAAAAGTGGTTCGTAAAACAAGATCTTCCCATGTGTTTCTGCATCTGCTCACTCTCAGAGGAAGTATCTGCCATGAATCTTTACAACTTCTTGCACATCTGGCAGCACTTGTCTCATCCCAGAGAAGCTTTGGGAGCTGGAAGCAGTTTACCTTTGTGGCTGAAATGGGAGATGGGGATCTGAATTCAGGCCACCAAGATTGGAATGCTAAGTACATTTCTTAAGCGCTGTGTAAATTTCAGCAAAGAACCAAACTGCTCTAAAATTCATTTTTAAAATCTGGGTGTTGATGCCTACCTCCCAATTTCTGTGAGGATTAAATGAGGCATGATACACATTTAGTTAATTTTGCTGCTAATTTTAGGGCATACTCATTGCTTAGTCTCAACTGCCTCCTGTCTCTTCCTTTTCTCCACCTACCAGTGTTTAACACCATGGTCCTCACTGGCCCTCGCACATTTTAACATTAGAACTTCTACTTTGTGTGGCTCCTCAGTCTGCTGTCCTGTATATCTTCTGCTGTCAAATTGTAGCTTCTGTAATAAGTGAATGAAACTCAAGAACTCGTAAATCTCTCTGATTTCTCTGCATAGGAAGACTCAAGAGGCAATACTGTGATATTTTAACTGGTCTTTGGATTTGCAAAAAGCCAAAGAAATCATCCACTGGAAATAGCTTCCAAGGAGAATCCAGCAGAATAGAGAAATGTTAGGTCATCTCTGGCTTTTTTGAGAGCACTATGAAATATATTCAGCCATCACTGATTTTTCGTGGGTGGAATATTTAGGAAATATGACACTTTACGTTCTAAAATTGTATTTTATGATCAGCAGAATCTGTGAAGTCTTAAATCTGCATTAATAATAATACAGATCTAATTTCTATTGCTCTTAGTTTTTGTAGAATACTCTTATATAAATTTTTCCATCAGCCCTTACAAAAATGAAGTATTTGTTATTATCCCTATTTTATAGATAGGAGAATTGGTTTCCAGAAAGATTAATGGCTTCTCACTTCATTGTTCAAACCAAGGGCTCCCATGCCTTGCAGCATATGGCTTGACAGCACAGAGTTTGGAATCAAAGGGACTGGTTTTCATCTGAGCTTGCAGGGTAGCAAAAATAAAGATAGTAACACCTCCTTCATAAATGGGAAATGTGTTTGGCTGCAAGTACCAGAAAGCCAATTTACAGAGATGCAACCGAGTTGGGGATTACAGATATCACACAAAAAGAGATGTGGGCCCAGGACTGGTTTCCTCCTTTGACAGTGTTGTTGACAACCAATCTGCAGTTCCCTTGGCTTTTCCCTATCCTTGTCACCTCTTCCAGAGCTGCAGACATGCTGCCTGTGTCTCGGGTAGAAATAAGAAGGATGAAATTTTCAGTCTCTTTCTTTCCTTTCATAGACAAAGCAAAAGCTTTGCTTCCTAGAGCCTCCCCATGGACTTTGCTGTTCTGCCACAGTGTGCACTGTTACATCACCACCACCTGCTGCAAGGGACTCTGGGAAAAAGAGTGTTGACCTTGGGGCTGGCAATGTTGCTGCCCACAACTAGAATGGGGTCACTGTTAGTAAAAAATGGGGGGGGTGGATCTTACCAGGACCAGCAAGTGTGTCTATCTCACATAGCTTTTAGACATATTTTATTTAGTGTATATTATTTTGTTATAGAATAGGTATGTAATAAATAGTATTATATGTAGTAGCATCTATAAGATTAATAATGAAAAAAATGACAGCACTGTTTTTTTTTTCTTTCTTCTCCTAGTCTTTTATTTGTTAAACAGTAGCCTTTAATAATAAATGTCAGAGGAAAGCAACAAACAAAAGCAGGGGATTTGCATAGTGGATGGGAAATGACTGTGAGCCATGGCAGACCAGAAGTTCCTATTTTTTGTTCTGTGGGGCCAGAAGTCTGCAAAGTGGTGTGCTCATCTTTCTTCTCCCCCACAAAGGTCTCAAACAGCTTAGATGGGAGGCTGAACGCGATGACTGGTCCTAATTTTTGCTATTCAACCATTTTTCTTGATCTTGCTCTCTGACTCCATACATTCCAGACTGTTCAATGGATTTGTAATAAATTTCCAAGATGAAGGGAAATTTCTTGCTCATTGTTTGCCAGAAATCTTGGCTTGTGTTCATCTTATTAAACAAAAAATATGCTCCAAAAACGCCCAAGAGTTCAACTACTAAAACTCCTTTAAAGATCTTCTTTGCCACTGCTTCCATAGTGCAGGCCATCCTGAGGTGCTTACACGCAGCTGTTTTTTTCATAGACAAAAAACACCTTTGAAAGAAAAAAGTGGTAGTTGCTAATAATTATCAAAGTCGAATGTTACCTTATATTTTTTATTGTGTTGAATTCTTAATATCTTTCATCTTGTTTTAGCCTCATAATATTCCTCTAAATAATAGTGGATAGTATAATTATTATAATTTACATGGGGTGCCCGAGTGGCTCAGTCGTTAAGCGTCTGCCTTCGGCCCAGGTCATGATCCCAGGGTCCTGGGATCAAGCCCCGCATCAGGCTCCCTGCTCAGCGAGAAGCCTGCTTCTCCCTCTCCCACTCCCCCTGCTTGTGTTCCTTCTCTCACTATGTCTCTGTCAAATAAATAAAATCTTTAAAAAATTATTAAAATTTACAGACAGGAAAACTGATCTCCACAGAAGTGAAGGGAATTGCTTAAATTAATGGCAGGGCATGTGTTTTTACTTCAAATCTTGCAGTCGGATCTGAATATCATGTACTAGTACTCAAAAGACACTCTTTCCTCCAGACTGATAGAGGCAGTTATAAATGATAAGTAATGGTCATTTTGTTGTTGATTCGTTACTGAAAAATTAAAGATAGATAATATTCTCTAGTAATATGATCCCTTGCAATTTAAAAAGTATTTTACTATTTGACATTCAAAAAACACAAAGTAGACGTTTGATTTGTATTTTTGCTCTCTATAGGCAAGTAAGTTTGTGACTCCTAATTAACTTGTAGAAAAGCCATTTCCTGGTACCAGTCACTGGAGCAGATGATAAAGCATTTTCCATTTTCATTTCTGAGATTTCCCTCGGTTCTTTATACATTCACGATATGAAAGAACTGGTTGTTCTCAACTGGTTGCCTTTAGTCTTTTGGGCAGTGATTGGCGTACACTAACTGCACTCAGTAATGACTGGCTAGAGATTTGACCTTATTAGCCTAGTCTGGGACAGAACAGAGATGTTGAATGAGACAGCTAAAAATACAGCGAAGGATGTAGATTTTTGTATGAAACAGGCCGATTCCGCACAGGCTCATCTGCCACCAGAGCTCAGATTTAAGCCGACTGAGAACCACTCCTTGACAGAGAACTCCGTACTCACCCACCATTAATAGTAGAGGAGGCCTTCTTCAAGGAGTTGACTTATCACTTCTTTTCCCCCATATAAATATAATTAACTATGAAAGGTGGTGATGGCAGCAGAACATCTGTCTTTAGCTTTCAGATTTTTCACAGTCTGTTGATTAGGTTATGTTTTGTATTATTCCAATGTCCACAGCTGTCAAGTGAAATGGGAGCAGGCCTGCCTGAATCAGGGAGCGGAGGTCTGCAGCGGCTCTTCACGTTCCACGTGGTAATAGCCAGTGACAACTTCTACTCCGAACAAATTGTTTTCCGTTGGTTGATGGGTCTCAGCTGTTCTAACCTGGAAAGTGATGAGTTTTGCTTTCATTTGGGCAGTAAGATCTGTTCAAATAGAGTTGCTGGCTTCTTTGGGTGTTACTGTTTGTTTGATTTTGTGTTTTTTTGAGCTATGTGTGTATGCACATGTAGTGGTGCTTTGGTCCATTTTGACAGCAAGTTCCAAACTTACCAAAGCATAATCCTATGGAGGCTTCCAAGGTCTGTGCTGTTCCTGATACATGGGAGGGAGTGATCAACCAAAGGCAGAGGAGCGTTTCAGACAGTCTCACTCCCACCAGGCTTTCTGAGATTGATTTCCCATCTTGACTCAAGAGCATTTGTTCTTGGGCTGATATGTTTTCCTTGTAAGTGAGGTTCGCTCACACCAATATCCTTGGTAATGCCGAACAGTGGAGTGGTAATTAAAATAATAAGATGGAGAAACACAGAGGGTCTTCCTTCAGGGTTATCAGATCTACTGAATTTATATGCTCTAAGTGTGAGCACATAGCATGGGAGTTGAGTATGTTTAAAATGGAAAAGTCGAGAAGATTTTTCCTCAGTGCCTTCAGGTTCCCTTCCCTTTCTACATATCAGAACATGGCCTTAGAAAAGGATCTAAATATACTTTGTCCCAAAGGTATAAATAATGCATGAATCCTTGGTTAGTGCACTTTAATAAGAAACAATGAAAAGTATCTACTGCTATTCAATACAAATTTCTGTGATGCTAGAAATGTTCCATAGGAAATCGCGTAGTATGCCAGAGGGACTCAACTTTTATTTTTATTTCATTTCAATTAACATAACTTTAAAGAGCCACATGTGGCTAGTGCCTGCCATATTGGAATGTGGAAATAGACCATTAATGTTGAGCTTTAAAGCCTTCAGCTATTTCAAATGAAGTGTGTTTTTTTAAAGAGGGTTTAATTATCCTGGCATTCCTGAAATGGTACCATTGCCACCTAAAATAGTAACACTGACCATTTCTAGTATCTAGCACAGCAGTATTAAATCATAGGCAACAGGAAGAATGAATGTATGAGGGGCGCCCGGGTGGCTCAGTCATTAAGCATCTGCCTTCGGCTCAGGTCATGATCCCAGGGTCCTGGGATCGAGCCCCGCATCGGACTTCCTGCTCTGCAGGAAGCCTGCTTCTCCCTCTCCTACTGGCCCTGCTTGTGTTCTCTCTCTTGCTCTGTCTCTGTCAAATAAATAAAGAAAATCTTTAAAAAAAAAAAAAGAATGAATGTACAATTATAGTACCTTAGATCTCCAGCGTCCCCTTCCTTTATTAACTTGATGATTACATTTAAAATAAAATGTCTGCATGCAACTGGCACAGAATAAATACTCCATTAAAGACAGCTATATTCCTTTTTACTATCATCATAATTATATGACATTCCTATACACTCTAATTGTACATGTGGTTTCAATCAGAATGGTCCTTGAATCATGGATGAATCCCATAAGTGATTCTGCACTTAATGTCACCAATGATAAAAGTGTCACAAAATTATTGTTCTAAAGATATAAGGGTCCCAAAGAGAGTACTAAAAACGTTGCATCCCAATCAGAAGAGCTTTTGCCGTATGTGATTCTATTCTCCACTCAAAATCAGCAATACTACTTATGAATACAGTTACCAATATCACAGAACTTTAAACTTTTAAAAAATCTTGTACCTCATTGTCTAAGTAACTAGTGCATGGTGAATTTGGTGGGGACAAGGAGGGGGAAGTTGACTGTAAACTATATTGATTGTTAATTAAGGGTGAACTGAATCTACCATCATTTCCACTGAGTACAGCTGTAATTTTCTGCCATTCATTCTCCCCGAAATGTATTTCCTAGTGTTTCCACCCATAGGACTTGCCAACCACTGCTCCAGGCACTGAGATTGGTGGAAACTTATCCACTGGTTATATTAACATGGGAAAAAATTCTACCACAGGCACTTAGCTGTCAGCCATATGATCTGAAGTAAATTCAATGGAATTGATTTATTTTAATTCTCAGTATTTCTAATTGGCCCCAAGCTGATTGCCAGTTAATGTTTATAACATTAAATTCAGGTTAACATTAAATTACTCTGTAATTTCGGGGCTCCTCAAATTGATTGTAACTTCTTGGCGACCATATTAAGATTTATTTTCTATTTCTCTGTGATGTATAGAATGGTTCTGATGACACAAAACATACTCAGTGGGCCTCTAGTAGATTAGCAAAGTGGCTGAATGCCTGGGAGAAGGGGTCAAGGTGATGAACTTTTTTGGTCCTATAGCAAAGACTTGCAGGTATTGTCTGCTGTGTACTAAGATGGAAGTCAGAAATTGCAATAGAGATCATCAAGTTTGTGAGGCCTGGAAACTGGTCACTGGGCAGGAGTATTGCTGGGCAGAAGGCCAGTGTTGGAGGTTGAGCCTTGAGAAATGTCAAACAAACCAGTAGGGCGAGGAAAACATGGCAGGCCCAAGAATCTCTTTAGGATAAAAAATAGAGATGAGGCAGAGTGAAAAGATGAGTTTGAGTCCTCCTCTGCTAGAGAGCTGAGCTTTGCTTCTGTAAACCCAGGCACTGCATCTGAGACTGGATAAGTAGGACGCCGGATTCAGTTTATTTTGTACATTTTTTTCCTTTGATAAAAATATAAATCTCTATTCACTCATTTCCTTCATTTACATTCACATTGATCTGTTAAGACAAGCAGTTGAGATGGGGATAATTTTCCAGTTGAGCATGTGTCAGCATGATGCTAAAAAATGTAGTTGGTGCATTGTACTCAGCGCCCCCAAAAAGTTGGATATATTTCCTTTTAAGTGAACAAGCCATAAGAGAGGAGATGTTAATAAATAATAAGGAAGGAAGGGATAATAACCCTTGAAAAAAATTAAAGCACGGGCTAGATCAGCAGCATTTCATTGAGCAGAATGATGGTCCTTCTTCCTTTTTCTGTTATAGGTTATAGGGAAGGAAAATCACATTGACTTGGTTCTGAAATTCTTGTTAGGGAAACCTGTTCATCTGAGGCCATACCTTTGTCTGTAGTGAGTTTTTACAAACAAATGAATTATAATCAGGAATTAAAGGAAGGCAGAGGTGGGATGGTTATTAAATAAATTGTAATCAGAAGTTAAATGAGTACAGGCCAGAGATCAAGGTTTGAATATTGGGACCTTGAGGAGCCAGAAGCTGCCACATAATACAATCACAACTTCATGCTTTGAGGGGGTCAGTTGAGTCGATGGAGAAATCAGGCAGCAAGGGCGTAAAAAATTCTGCATAAAACATTCTGTAATGAACATTCTCTGCTACAGGTCTTCGTTGTGTTTGTTCAATAAGCAGAATCTAATGCATGCTCTCAGAGAAAGCATAAAAGTTTCAAAGAAAGATCATTACAGTCACAAAACAACTCTCTTTAAAATACATATACATATGTACATGTGTGTGTTTCTTTCAAAACAGTATCTTATTTTTGTACTGTTTTATGATATGCTTTTCTCACTTACCAGTATATTCCTTATATAAATATTGAAATCTAAATTCATATTCATGGTTTTATATGGTTCCTACCAAGAAAAAATGTTGTTTAGTTTGTAACTGCCAGTTAATTTTTTTGACCTCATGATATCTGATAGATCACCATTGGAGCTAAAGACATAAGTGACCCAAGATTATCTCAAAGAAGCAAACTTTCACAAAGGTTTAATGGGCATCAATATACAGCTTTTCTCTATTCTAGTTCCAATTCTGCTCACACCTCTTACCGTGACACTCAAAGGCTATAATGAACAAGTATAAACATTAACAATGTTAGGTTTGAGGAGGGAAGGGTCTATGGTTTATTGGGTCTGGAGCCTCAACTTTTTCTGTGCTATTACATATTTGTAGGGTTTATTTCAGATTTCATGGGTTTTTATTTAAACATTTTATTGAGATAATTATAGATTTACATTCAGGTACAAAACACACACACACATACACACACACACAGTGATTCTTTGTACACTTTTCCCAGTTTCCCCCAAGGGAACCATTTTGCAAAACTTTAGTATAATATCACAACCAGGATATCGACCTAAATACAATTCACTGATCATACATAAATTTACCATTTTACTTTTACTGGTGTGTCTTGTAAGAATACACAATTATATTTTTTACTAATGTATATTTAGCATTTTTACTCTTTGGTCACATTTTCTAAATTTGAATATTTAATGCATTTTACCATTTTTTGATGTTAGATAGGATTTATGGTTTTTTTGTTTTGAGTATAGTTGAAATGTAATGTTACATTAGTTTCAGGTTTAGTTCTATTTTCCAGGTGTTTAGCCTTTTTTTAAAATGCCCTTTTCCCTTGGATTTGAACCGTTTACTTGATTGTATACTATAAGTGTAATATATTCTTTCCCCTGATTTTTCCAACAGGTGGCCCTGATGCCTCTGCCTTTTCTTGGCCTTGTCCCACATCCTTTAGTTACTATAGCTTTAAAATATGTTTTACTCTGTGGGAAAGACAATCTATTCCCATTACTCTATTTAAAATGAAAACTTATTTGCAATCCTTAGACATTTATTCTTCCATATAAATCATATAATTTAGCATTTGTTTTCATTTCTTAAGGAAATCATGCCAGTATAAAATTAATTTGTATTATGTTTGTAAATTAATACTTAGAATTTTTTTTTCTTCTTACAAATTTTACCATGTAAATTCTTGCCATTTAGCTTCATGCTGTAGCTTTACTTTTTGTTCATCTTTTTCATGGACCTTAGCAAAATTACTCAGTTTGCTCTATATGGGTTCTGCACATTTTGCAAGAGCTTCAGAGAAGTTTCCCTAGCTCTTAGATTGAATCATTAAAAATGGGTCTTCCCCACATGCTTCAGTACATTTCTCTTCTTCTGACTTAGTGACATGGTGGCCACGACTGTTACAGTGTTACCAGTAAGTGAAAGGAAGAGTGAGTAACATGACTGTTTCTTTCTGATGGAAACTCGGGGTCTTATTTGGATGAGACTCAAAGGTGTTGCTCAATGATTCCTGAATAGGTTAAATGATCTAAGAAGAGTACACAGCTTTCATTATAGGTTATATATCTCCCTCATTGTGTTCTCTCTGCAATCCCATGTTCTCCAACTCCATCTATGCCCTCATAATACAGAAAAGACACAATTAAGTGTGCTATTCCACTCTTAAATGGCAGCTCAGAGAAGTAGGCCAATGACTTAGGGGGGAAAGAGTCAAAGATAATTTAAGTAGACCATATCAAAGCAAACAGAGGATTTGGAAGAGGTTGCTTGGAATAAAAGCAACATTTCCCCACTACTTTTGCCACTTAAGTGTGACCATAGGACTAAGTTTTGACCAGTAGGATGTAAGCAAGAAGAGTGTGTGTGAATTGCAGGAAATATAGTCAGAGGAACATGGTTTGCTCATTTGTCTGCATTTCTCCTTATGGTTCTTAGAATACTGACGTAGTGGCTTCCTCCAGATTTTTTTTTTTTTAGTATGAAAGGAAAATAAGCTATTATCTTGTTAACTCACTGATATTTTGGATTTTGCTGATAATTGCAGCTGAATTTGATTTTAACAAATATAGGATGTGTCTTTTGCAGAAGAATTCATACATTAACAGCTACTGCCACAACATATCCTCAACAAATTACTGAACTTCATGAATGGAGAAAGAAATTTTCAGTCATCCAAGCAGAAAAACAACTCTCAAAGTGAAAAAAAAAAAATCAGGTTCATTTTCTAATTTTTTGCAACAATGTTGAATTTTTACAAAAAAAGGCCTAAGTCTACAAGTTCAGCATACAAGAGTTTATGACCAAACTATCATGACAAGCTGAGTTATGTCTTGTATCCAAATGTTAGAAGAAGACATTCTCAAACAGGGATGAACTTGGGAAACTATTGTACCTGTGAGAGAATCTTGGGGATAATTTATTTAAAAAAGACATAAAAGTAAGAAAATAAAAAACAAGAACACCTGACCATGAAATCTATCCATAATCATGAATGGGAACACCATGCTAAAAAGGGCTGATGCTGAATACTGGTGCTATTTAAATATTACACTACAAAGAAATTACATTGGAAGAAATGACGTTTTTCAATCATATGCATAATAAATGAGTAACAAAACTCCCACAGTGAGAAAGGGAAAAGTGGGAGAAATCATAAGCTCTACTTTTTGTTCTAGACCTATATATCAAGTCTTCTTGATATATTATCTTGGGCATCTTAAAGTCAATATATATAAAACCAGATTTGTTGTCTTTCTCCCCAAATGTGGCCCCTTTTCACTATTCCCTATCAGAGAATAATCATATCATTCATTCACAAACTTGTCTGAAAGACTCCACTGGTCACTTTTCATAAGCGGCCAAGTGTTCTTGGTGCTCAGCCTCAGGTACACATACATGCTCTTCCCTCTATTTATATCTTTCTATCTCTCACCTTACCCCTGTTCTCATTTCATCCCTGTAGACCTACAGTAAAGGTTTCTTTCACTTCTACTTCCCGGGACATGATCATAGGGCCACGACTCCTACAGATACCTTCCTTGAGTGGATAAATTCAATTCAGGTATTAAAGCTATGTCCTCAATATAATTTTACCAAAATAGGCACTGTATTGTGCCTCTTCTGTACTCTTGAGTAAGTTCTCAGTGTAGTTCAGAAGCAAGAGAGAGAGGCTTATAATTAATCTCTGCCCCCTCAAATCATATCATTATCTATTGTTTCTGCCCGTGTGGGTGAAGGGCATTTTACCAACCCACTGTAATTTAAGACTTTGATAACCTTTCTAAATCATTTGTTTTAAATATATCTCTTATATGGAGTATATAGGGTTTTGATTTGTGGTCCAACTGCTATTGTTTCTTTCAATTGGTATTGTAGCCAATTTATGAATGTACATATATGACAGATATGTTTAGGTTTAGATTTTTTGTGATATGTTCCTAAGTTTTATAATCTTTACATGGTGATTTTCTTTGCTATGCTTTGTGTATGTGTTCTGATAATTTTGAAGGTTTATACATTTTCTTCTAGTGGATTTCTAAAGGTAACTATAACTTTGTGTAATACTTTATATAATTAGCACTTTTAAAAAGTAATATCTATTTAACAATAATAGCATTATAATTTTACGTTCTCTTCATTTTTCTTTCTGTGACCTCCTATATTTCACTGAACTTCAGTCACAAAAAATTAAAGAATTAGTATCTATATTCTATTTCCCACCATTTGTTTGGTTACAGCATTCCTGCACTCTCAGTGTATATAACTAAATCTAAAAACAAATTTTCTGACTAAATTTAACCATAATCCCAACATTTCTTCTACCTCGGTAGCACAATTAAATGAATTCAATGCCACTTGTCTGTAGGCTTAGTTTTAATATTCAGTATGTTAATAATTAAAAAAATACAAATCATTGGGAAAATCATCTTTAAGTTAGCATTGGGATACTTGGGCAGCTCCCTAAAAGTATTAAAGTAGCAATTTCAATAGCCACCATAACATAACTAAAATATTTTAAAATTCCCCTCTATTCCTGTGTTTGGTTTGTGAATTGCTCGGTGTCTGTAGAGGAGATATGTTCATTACTAACATGCAGAATTCCAATAGAGAACATAAAATAAACAAAATGGTGGTTAAAATAATGGCTAAGAGTTGTGGGATCAATGGCCTGCTTTGAAGCCTAACTTTACCACCTACTATTTGAGAAAAGTACTAATATTTCCTATAAAATGGAGATTAGAAATAAGACCACAAGTTAAATGAGGATTATAAAAAAAATAAAGCAGGTAGAAAAATGTCATCACATAGTATGTACTCAACAAAGGCTGGCCATTATGGTATTATCCATCTTCTTAATGTTTGCTGGTCTGCTAGATGAGAAATGGTAGCTAGTTTTTTGAATTTGCAGCTTCCAGATCAATAATAAATTAAACATCTTTTTTAAAAACATGTTTATTAGCCATTTGTATGCCTTCCATGAGTTGTTTGTTAATGCTCTTTGCCCATTTTTCTCTTGGGTTATTTGTCTTTTTCAAATAAATTTGTCAGGATTTTTTTGTTTGTTTTTACATTAGACACAGTAACTTTTCTGGGTATTGTATCTTTTTTGCAAACTTTACTCTTAGTCTTGTGTTTATACTTTTAAAGCATTTTTGAATTAAAGTGATTTACATTTAGGAAAAGGTACATCTCAATGATCTTTCATAATCTGAACACACCTATGAGCTAGCACCTAAATCCCAGAAAAAAAGAAAATAATCCAGCAGTCCAGAAACCCCCTTCTTGGTCCATCCTCAGCAGGACCACATCTAAGTGTAACTATTATCTTCACTTCTGACAATATAGATTAATGTGTTTTCATGTTTTTGTACTTTAAATGAATTTGAATCATATACAGTTGAACTCTTTTGTGTCTGACTTCTGTCATTTGTAATTTAATTTTGTTTAATTATGGCACCTTTCATTCTAGTAGGATTTTTTGATGTTTTACATAATTTAATCCCTTAAAAACTCAGTGAAGTGAATAAAGCAAATACTTTTACATATGGTTGTAGAAAAGGGTGGACTAGTAAATTTTAGTATAATGTGATGTGTTTTTTTTTAGTAATTTCATCTCCTAAACCAATGTTTCTTAGAAAAGAGAATAAAAACCTTTTAATCATTGGGATTCTAATTTTCAACAATATTTCATCTAATCTTCATTATGTAGTCTTTAAAGATTTCTATAGTCTGGTTCACCTGACCTTTGCATCCATATTATGTGCTACTTTCTGAAGAAGTCTATAAAGGCAGGGCTGTCATTATCTTCCAAACCTGCAGTCTCTTTGCATCTTTCATTCTGTCGGGAGTTGCCCTCTTGGTGCCCCTTCACTATTCAAAGCCACATTATCCCTTTACCTAACTCTACAGTCATGGTGTCTTCAGGCCAATGCATATTTATTGAGTAACTCCGGTGTTTCACAGAGGTCCTGAGGTTAAAAAAAAAAGTGCTGAGAAGTCATTGTTATTAACGTGATCACAATCTAATAGGAGACACATTTAAATGCATATTTATAATTAAGTAAGTTTGGAAATAGGGATAAGTTATAAAATTTGTATAAAGGGAAGAGTGGTTCACTTTGCATACATCAAAACTCATTGAAAACTAAGAAGTGAAACTTGACAGTCAGAGTGATATATGATGAATGTGGAAAACAATGTCTATGAGTCCACATACAGGGGGAAGAGTGTTTTAAGAAGAGGGAACCGATTGTGGAAACCCACTGAGGACTGAACCATTCTAGCAGTTACATGTGGAAGTCCTTGTATCCTAATGAAGAAAGCAGAAATTGTTCCCCGTTTGGAAAAGAATCCACAAAGCATGAAGCAAGATTAGGCAAACAGGCATTTATTAAGAGGTAAGGTTGAAGAAGTTGATTGTGTCCATATTGTGAAGGAACAATAGCATCCATATGAATTTTCTCCTATTGTTGGTGAGGTGCCTAAAGAATATAAGGGATGACTCTACTTTAGGTAGATCACTCTGTACTTATGACAGGTACAAAGAGACAGGGTCAGGGGAATAGCTGTGCCACCAACTGAGTAGGGTGATGCATCTGAACTCTCTTACTAGAAACATCAGTCTTCTTGCTATCTGCCACCTGTCTCCTGGCAGCCCAGTCTTGGAGGGGGCGGGGGGGTGCCATGATCTGTACTCTTTATCTTCATGCCTAAGTGACTGTTAAATTTTGAAGAAAACACCACCATGCCTGTAGATGACAACTAAATCCGTGTCCACTATTGCAAGCATCTCAGTATCACTCAGCAGTCATTTCAGTTTTCTTCCTAGGAAGGATTGCTCTTATTCTTCTCAGTTACTTTTTTAAAATTTAGATCTTCTCTTAAACCTGTTATCCAAGTACATAATTTTATTCTCAGCAAACAAATTTACCTTTTGTTTCTTGAAGAATTTTGGAGACTTCACAAACAATTTCTCTAAAAACTTCCTCTCTTCCACCAAGATAAAAACTATTGCTTATTACTACTAGGTATTACCCAAAGGATACGAAAATACTGATTCAAAGCGGCACATGCACCCTGATGTTTATAGCAGCATTATTAACAATAGCCAAATTATGGAGAAATCCCAAACATCTACTGACTGAGGAATGGATAAAGAAGATGTGGGGTGTGTGCATGTGCGTGTGTGTGTGTGTGTGTGTGTGTGTGTGTATGTAATGGAATATTACTCGGCCATCAAAAGAATGAAATCTTGCCATTTACAATGACATGGATGGAGCTAGACTATATCATGTGAAGCGAAATAAGTCAGTCAGAGAAAGACAAATACCATATGATCTCACTCATATGTGGAATTTGAAAAAACAGATGAACATAGGGAAAGGGAAAAGAAAAAGGAAAAACAGGTAGGCAAGCCATAAGAGACTCTTAACTACAGAGAACAAACTGAGGGTTGCTGGAGGGGAGGTGGGCAGGGAATGGGTTAAATGGGTGATGGGTATTAAGGAGGGCACTTATTGCGATGAGCACTGGGTGTTATATGTAAGTGATGAATCTCTGAATTCTCTAACTAGAATTTAAAAACTTGAAACAAACAAAAAAACCTATTGCTTATTTATGGCTATATTTAACTCCTTCTCCTGGGGGAAGATGTCCCTTCTCCTGTATGAAAAAATCCCATCCAATTGTACCTATAATTCCATATCCCTGTATTTACCTGTACTCACTCATGTTCTCTGCTAGAGCTTCAATGTCTCATGTCCATTTTATTTACTTTAGCTTATATTATTCAAGACCACATCCTAAATTTAAACCTAGCACTACTGACATGTTTTTTTGCTAGATTAGCATTCATGCTTTATGTAAGGTGGAAGCAGTGAGCTCTTCTCCCAGTTGAAGAGACTTTCTTCCATGTGTCCTTTGCTCCCAGTACCGTTGGATGCCACCATAGAAATGTAATACTCTTCAGTTTACATGCTATGCATGGGAAAAGTTACATGTGAGTGAGGACCATCACCTGATGCTCCATTTATAAGCTTCTGATTAATTTCCATAAGTTGCCAGTTAAACATTTCCCCATGATGTGTCATAGCTAAATCTTGATTTCCATGCTGTCACTTGGACCCTAAGAGTACAAGTGGGATAACATTAAATGACCTTATTCATTTACCCCTGTGGACAACTCTTTCTTTGTCTGTGGGACTCTTGGGTAAATTAACCCTTTTCTTTCTCAAGCTGAACCTGTTTGCCCTTGGTTTCTCCTTGATTACAAATGCTAATAAATATTTCCTAGTTTTTGTATGTTTTTGGTCAACTAATCCAAATATGTTTCTTGGAAACCTTTGTGCCATGTACTGGTCTAGATTCTGAAAATATAAATATGAATAAGACAACTTTCCTGAACTTGTGGGTCTTAACATTTGGAAGGGTGGATGAGAGTGAGTGGCATGCAAACAGACAATATATTTTTTTAATAAATAAATGCACAAATGGATTTTTTTAAAGGAGCTAGGGCTAGCTAGGAGTAGCTAAAGTAATTTTGTTTTCTTCATATCATACTGCCTGAATAGTTTTCATATTTCTGTGCTTCCATTCTTTGCATCTTTGTGGGTATGTTCTGCAGACCTCAGCACGGGTCTCATTTATACCACCAAGGTTTTGCAGAATAATGTGATCATCTTTGACTTTGGGAAAATGTCTCTTAGATCATCGAGGTTCTATGCTACAAAGGGTCTTGTTTTGTTTTCATATCAGTTTGTCAATCTGTGTTTCAAAATACTGAAACTCTATTTCATTCCATTAAGCTAAGCTGGGATGAAAGCCCTTTCCCTTGTGAGAACCTCCCCACCCAGTTCTTGGCCTTAACTTTTGGTTTCCCACTTGTGCTCAGTATCAGTAGGATGGACAGGACCTGTGTTGTCCTGGCATCACGGTGCAGTGTTGAACAAGGTCTGTGATAGATGGGGCAAAGGACTTTTTTTTTTTTTTTCATGGAAAGGACTCTACACTGGAAGAAAGCAGCATGCTAATTTGGCAAATTCAGAAATCAGTCAAATCAATTAGGCAGCAACATGAGGACCAAATCTCTAGCTTGATGAACCATAGTTTGTCTTCCTACCATCTGTGTTAGCCTCCTATGTTTCTGTCAGTGGGAAAGATTTAAGTGGCTTCAGGAAGCTGTTTTTTCATCTTTTGTTTTGCTAATAGCGAATGAAAGAGCTTTGGCAAGGAAGTGAGGCTGATAACAATATGCTCAGATAGATTTCAGGCTTCTATCCAACATGAACCAGGTCTATACAGCAGAAGAAGAAAACCTTCAAGCAGATGATATGTGGAGCTTTAGAGATTTCAACCCCAAAATGGAACATTAAAATAACTCTTTCAGGCCATTTCTCTCTGGCCTTTAATGAGCCACTGCTGAGGTAGGTTTTGTCATTTCCACCTAAGGCTCACAATAGGCACTGAGTGGCCAGCAAAAGATTAATAAGATACAGAATGAAAAGTTGAGTGTTTACCAACAGCCCATATCCAACCTTATATTCAGGAATAGGTGGAATAAAAAGTGGATTGTAGAGAAGGCATATTTCACAAACATCAAGTCTTCACTGGACTTCTTTCTCTGTGCACCTGGTGAGCTAAGGCAAAACTCACTCCAGGTACTGGCGCAAAGCCCACCCTAAAGGAGTAAAATTTCTTCTTCTACTGTCAAAGCACTCACGTCATCTACTACTGACGGTTGACATTCACGCCTGTTTATACCTGTGATAGTTAAGTTTTTGTGTCAGCTTGACTGGGCCACAGTCCAATTGCTTAAGCCTTATTCTGGGTATATGTGTGAGGATGTTTCTGGGTGAGGTTAATATTTGAATCTATATACTGAGTAAAGCAGATTGCTCTCCCGGTGTGGATGGGCCTCATCCAGTTAGTTGAAGGCCTGAACAGAACAGACAGTAGAACAGCTGAACCTCCCACAAGTGAGAGGAAATTCCTCCTGACTTACTGCCTTGAGCTGGGACATCAATTCTTTCTTGCCTTTGAACATGAACTGAAATACTGGCTCTTTCTAGGTCTCCAGGATGCTGAATCAATCAGTCTTAATCAGTCTCTCTCTCCCTTAACTATTGGATCTGTTTCTCTGGAGAGCCCTGACTAATATAATACCCACATGGTTCTGTCCTAGGGCTGGTATATGTATTTTGAAGGGAAGGAAAATGGACATGAGGAGACTGAGGAACATTTCTGAGTTTTTAGAAGGCTCATCCCTCCCTCTGCTCTTCTTTGTTTCTCCTCTTCCCCCGACAAAGGGCCCTTGTTAATTTGCATAATGATCTCAGCAATATCTCTTTTCACCAACCTCCTCCAACATATTATAAAGCTAGCAGTTTTTATGTTACCACCAAGGCTCTATAACTGGATTCCTACTATTGCCCCCAAATACCTAACATTACACACAGAATAATGGCAAGTGTATCCAGAAATCATCTCAGCAGATTTCTGTACAGACCCAGAAGCCCTCATTCTTTTTATCCAGAAAGACAGTAAAATATATCCAAAGATTTCAGTAAACCAAACAATGATATGGTGGAGCATGACTCCGTACATACTGAAAGGGAAAGAAAGGAAGGTGATAAGGCAGAGAGAGGGGAAGGGAAGGAGAAAAGAAGAGTTTGCTTGCTTTACAAAAGCCATTATCACAGTGACATAATGTCACTATGGTTAGTAAGACCTAGCATCTTACTTTCAGGAGTTAATAAGCCAGTGATGGATGGGAATTGTACACAATTAACTCCAAGCATAAAATAATACTCTTAAGAAACTCTCTCAGCCAATGTGCTTGCCAGTGAATCTAGATCATTCCTAGTTTTCAGTAAGTGAAACATTCCAAACTTCAGGAAAGCTCTTCTTCTCTAATGTAAGTAGATAGCTGACTCTGACTCAAATAGCTTTCATGCAGCGTAGTATTTCCAGTGATAAAGCCAACAATTCCAGAAAACAGGGCTTTTTTTTTTTTTTTTTTTTTTTTTGCTAAAAAGAAGTGTAGGAAGAAGGGAGAATACTTAAGAAAGTGTACTTAGATTGTGTTCCCCTCTGTTCCATGTGTTTTGACATGATGACTGGTGTCTCAGGAGCTTAGAATTCAGAATTGGTCTTCCTGCATATCAGAATCTAAATCAGTTATTCCCATAAACAAGAAACTGTAATTCAAACTAATTTACATTTATTAATAAAATGCACTGTGGATAGACATTTCATTTTTTTCCTAGTAGAGTTGTCTTCCTAGTATACCTAAATTTAATATCAAATTATAATGTCTCAAGCACTAGAGTACTTTGCCAATTGTTTCTTATTCAGTCTTCATAATAAAAAGGAAAGATGAATGATGTTTTCTCTGTTTTACAGATGAGAAAACATGAGGCTTAGAGTTAAAATGATTGCTCAGTTGGTTAAGTATCTGACTCTTGGTTTTGACTTAGGTCATGAGCTCAGGGTCCTGAGATCAAGCCCAGTGTCAGGCTCAGTGCTCAGTACAGAGTCCCCTTGAGATACTTTCCCCTCCCTCCCCTCCCACTCTCTCTCTCTCAAATAAATAAATATATAAAAGATTTACCAAGATTACCCAGCTGGTAAGCAGAAGCACTAGAATTTAATCTCAAATTTGCTGGGCTTTGGGACATGGTTCTTTCTTTCTTTCTTTTTTTTTTTTAAGATTTTATTTATTTATTTGACATAGAGAGACAGCGATAGAGGGAACACAAGCAGGGGGAGTGGGAGAGGGAGAAACAGGGTTCCCGCTGAGCAGGAAGCCCGATGCAGGCCTCGATCCCAGGATCCTGAGATCATGACGTGAGCCGAAGGCAGACGCTTAACGACTGAGCCACCCAGGCGCCCCAGGGGACATGGTTTTGAAATCAAACCATGGAATCCTAAAGTCACACTCACATTGCAGTGGGCATCTAAGGAAGAGGTGAAGTGGTAGATAAATCAAGATGAAAAAAGTCCAGCTGTCCTTTCCATTCAATCATTTATTCATCAATTTGTCTATTCATGTATATTTAGCCTCACGTTGTACCAGTCATTGAGCAGGATGTCACAGCATATATATTAATGTAGTCCATGACTTCAAATAACTCACAGATGTTTCTTTTGAATTGGAAACATTTTGCTTTTACAGTTCTTCTTTCCCTCCTCAGCTTCTTCACTGCCATTCCCGTCCTTTGTTTACTCACCTCCCTTGTCCCCTAATGTTTAACTCTCTCCAGGTAGAGTTCAAACTTCATCTTTTCCAGAAAACCTGCCCTGAGCATACATACCCTGGACTACATGAGATGCAGCCCAGTAGTTAATTGCTCTCTAAATATTCTGTTGGATTTTTCCAAATGGACCTTAAGCTTATGGACAACAAGATCTGTGGATAAGACATTTTCCCCTCTATTAAAAAACACAATGCTAGACCCATAATAGCTGCTAAATAAATTCAGTATAATTTTAAGCTAGGTGCATTTCTTGAAATTCAGCCATACATTACTAGGGCATCACTGAAGTTGCCCATTCCCTTGTTTAAAACATTGAAATGCAAAAATAAATAGATAAATAGATAAATAAATAAATAAACATTGAAATGACTTTCATCCTCCGAGTTATCTAGGTCCTTCCTTAACTCCTGGTAGATATTCAGTCTCCAATCTTCTCTAATTTCTCTCAGTTCCAAGGAGAAGGATTCCATTAATTTGCAACCACATTTGTTCTCCATAACAAGAATGAACTCCTAAAGTCCCACTGGAAAGCAGGTAGCTGATTATCTAAATTGTTCTCATGCACAGCGATGTAATTTTTCATCTGGGCTTTAAAAATTGCAAAACATGATACTCCACACACAAAACTGCTGATGTACATTTTTTGTTTAATTTTGCCAAAAGCCTTGGGCTCAAATCTGGAAGAGAATTCCTCCTTTTTTTTCTATCAGCCAAGATTTTCTTTCATTGCTAGCACTCCGGAACCTTGTATCTCGTTGAGATTTGATGGTGACCTCACAGGTACCTTATTAATAATAAACCAGAGGGGCTCAGCAGAGCTTGGGTTTGGTGTAATAAATCATATTGTAAGTAAGTGCCGTGTTTGCAGTTTTGGAATTTAGAGGAATATAATAACCGAGATTGAGGGTCTGGCAGGTGGTAAGAGTTACTAGGGGTGGGGACTGGCCTTTTATGGGTCTGACACATGCTTATGGTTATTAATTACTTTTGCCTTTTACATTGTTAATTGCCAGTATTCTTTCCAGTTACAATGTAATTGAATTTTAAAAAACGAAGCCTCAAATATCACATCCAGATATTACATTGTGCCTTGACCTAAGGAAGTGTATACAGTTTAGGTTACTTGAAATAATGGATAATAAAGGTAACTAATGATATCCAAAGCAGCAAATAACCTAGTGTGGGAAATGCCAGGGGGTTGTAAAGGAGAAATAAGATCTCAAAAAGTTAACATGTGGATTTTTGCTAGTCAGTAGACCAGCATGCAATTCAGTTGTTCTGTTTATTAGAAAAATCCTTTCAGTCATTAAGGAAGAGCACTGCTAGTGTAGTTCCAAGTCCATGTGTTTTTAAAACACAGTCTATTTTCCATGCATTTTGTGCCCACACTCCTAGGTGATGATGGTGATAGCATTTGTTAAAAGCATGCAGTCATATGAACATTGCTATGTGGGCTCCTTAGAATAGTTCAGTGTTTTCTAACAACTTGGATGTGGACTTCTTGGACAGTCTAAGGAAAATGTGGACTTCTTTCTCATGCACATACATATAAGCATAGATACACTAGAACCTATCAACAAATTGGTAAGCACAGGTAGGGGATCCTTGGGTCTTCGCTTTGATGGATCCCAGAATAGTAATACCTGGTGCAGGAGTGGGCTGACTGGTGACCCAGCTATGGTAATGGATTATCATAATAATGATCCCTGGTTACTGTGAAAGATTAAGCCATGTCTTTTGTCCTTTCTTAAGAAGGCAGGTAGATGGGTGATTAATTTGTTGGTTAGAATTTTCAAATAAAGTAACTGTTCCTTAATTAAGCTTTATAGACCAAACTTTAATAGTGAAAATGCTATTTATTATAATGACAGTTTACTCTTTGACAGTAATTGCTAAATAAGGAGCTACTGTAAATCGAAAGACCACTTGCCCAGAGTTACCTTCTGTACATGGGAGGCTTAGAGCAAAGGAGCTGTTCTGTCAATCCTGCTACCTCCACTCGTGAAGTTAGAATGCCCTGCATGATTAGGCTGCATACATTTCTGAGAAAGGCCAAATTGCCCCACACTGTACTTATTAACATCTTGAAATATCATACTTTTCCAGCATCCCCTTACTCATCACACAGGCTACCTGAGACTTCATCGTCATCAAAGAGGAATTTGATTGGAAGCCCGAATTTCACATAATCATAAATTTCTCTTTGTTAAGATGAGAGAACAGAGGCTCCAAGAAGGAAGGGGAGTGATTCTTCGAAATCTCCACTAAGCATGAGATTGGAAATGAAAGTCAATCCAGTGTTCTCTCAGAATTGGGCTCCATGTAACTACTGGGAGTACAGTTCCTTGAGATTTAGCAAACCTGTGGTAACTGCTTTCAGGCAGAAAGCAGCCTGAAAACAACATTATTGACCTCTGTTAAAGAAAAGTCTGCTCCCAGATCTAACAAAAGTTCATGTCTAATGGATGTGCTCTTCAGTGCCTCTCTGTAAGGCAAGATGCCTTTAACAGCATCTTTGAAATTATAGTACTTTGTTCTAGTTTCACGGTAAATGCTCCGATGGCTGTGTGGGCTCTCTTGGGTTTCTTCTTTCTCTGCTGTGCTGTGAAAACACACACTGCATATACATTGTTATTATCATTGTTGCTAAGAAGTAAGAGAGCATGAGTTTCTACCCCATCATCTGTGCAGAGCAGAGCAGTGAATCCTACTGGAGCGTAATAACAATCTATAAGTAAACCAGTCATGGTAAAATCTATCAAAAATGTGGCAATTTACAAAAATATGTCCCTCAAGCACACCAAAGTTGTCATCAAAGTGAGTTAGCTGCCAATTAACTTCTACATCTTGCGCAAAGGGCACAGAATTCTAGTGTAAAAATAAAACCAGTTAAGGCATATCTACTGTCTATGAACAAATAAATCAGAAACAAAAAATGAACATACCACTTGGTGCTTTTCAATGTATGTTATCACCTTATGGAATGCTACTGTTTAGGCTTCTGATTTAGGAAATTACTTTCAAAGGAGACAATGATAAAGATATTTTTGCCTACAAATTTGAGCTTCAAATTTCAGCCAGTGAGCCCTTAATTGATTACCAAGTATGTTCTAGGCACTAGTTCACAAAAAGCAGGACAATTTGTTAAAAACTCTTAACACTACTATTCATTTCTGTCACAGATTACAGTCAGTATATTTATATTTTCAACAAATCATTCACTTTTCACACTGAGCATTCGGTTAATTCACTTTTGGCAAAATCACCTATATCCCAAATAGAAGTGTATAGAGGATGCTACATGTGCCTGAGAGAGAATGAAATGTTCAGGAAAGGAGGAGATAGTTGTACTGGCCCTTGAGGGATACTTAGGTTTCTATCATTTCCAGCCAACCTATTAGTGTGTTCTTGTTCTGCTTCACTTATTCAGCTGAATTCTCTCAAAAACAAAGAAATAAATAAAAATAACAGCTACCACCTCGGTAACCTGCCTCCCAACCCTGAGCTTACTCACTTTGATGAGTTTCTGCAACACTTGTCTGTGGCACAGAAGGTTGCACATCTTTCCAGCATTCCACTGTCCCGGTATCATGGGGAGTCTCTTGACACCTTATGACTGACTTTAGTACAAGACTTTCACATCACACTTCAGAGCTCATAAGCAAAGCATGTAGTCACTGAGGGTACAGAGTAATTTTCCTCTGCCCACATTTATTCACCCAGCTCTCAGCCCACCACTTACTCACTCATCTTGATGGTGACACCATGCATCATGGGCTCTTCCTGGAAAGGCTCTATGCACACCTGCACATCTGCTAACCAGTTTACCATAAAACCTTCCCTGGTCCCCTGTGCCTTTCAAAATAATGTTCTCACCTAAAATCACATCGCTCATCAGTTCTACTTCTTTTACTTTTTGATCATTTTCTTCAGTCACATAATTCAATAAATATATATTAAGCCTATTGTATTCTAGGTATTATTGTGGAAGCTTTGAAACAGCACTGAATCAAAAACAAAGATTTTGCCCTCTTTGAGTGTACAGTGTATTGTGGGGAATGAAATGATAGACAAATAAGTAGCATATATTATAATAAGTGCTCTGGAGAAGACCAACTTACAACAAATAGAAGGAATGCTTGAGTCCTGTGCAGTAGTAAAGAAGATGATCAGGGATGCTTCATGGAGAAGGGAATATTTGAACAAAAATCTGAAGGGGGTATAATTAGACAAGCATTTATCAAGCAGCTATTGTTTTACTCCTCCCTAAGATTATAAAATAAATAGATGATAGATCAGTCTCTTGATTCTATATTATTTCAATCCTGTATTAGGCATTAAACAGCTTGAGACCTATTCATTATTTTTATCTTTAGCATCCAATACAGAATCAGGTACTTAGTACTTATAAAAAGAACGGATGAATAGTTGAAGGCATGAGCATAAATGCTGATCTATCTTTTCTAAGCTTTTTAAGTCTTAGTCCCTTCCCCCCAAAAATGCTATGGAAGAGGCAGTAAGGTAAATCCAGTATTTCATGAGCTCCTCCATATTTCCCAGCCCCCCTTTGCAGTTAGCAGGGACAGATGCCTAGTTTTATCCAATAAAACACAAGCAGAAGTGAAATGTATCATTCCTAAGCCAAGGCATTTGGGAGACAATGCATGGCCTCCAGTGTTCTCTTCCCTCTATTCTGGAGATCTTGAAGGTCACATGTTGAAATGAGATTGTCAAAAATAGAATACTGTGGGTCACTGGATGGAGAAGAGTCTTATTAGCTTGCCTCAGATTTTAAGAGAGAGAAATAAACTATTTTGCTAAGTCACTAAGATGTTATAAATTACTTGCTACCATAACATTGTCTAGTTTATTCATTTCAAGTGGGTGTGAGCATATCATTGTTGGGAGTATGTAATCAGTCTTTTAGGCATCAATGAAAATGTAGCAGAACTAGGACTGAGTGCACTGAAATGTCTCAGTAATTATGTTGAGACATTTTAGTTAGTTGAAAAGTCTTAATATTAGTGTCAGTTCTAGGAAGGTAAGGGGCTCTTCTGAAGATATCCACGTGGCATCTGGAGACTCTATAATAATAGGGCCCCCACCTAAGTTTCTTTGATCCTTTAGTTGCTGTTCTATCCACTGTGAGTTGCATGGGAGAGGGGTCAAGAAATAGTAGCTTTGGCTTTTTTAAAATCTTGAAGTGCTTCTAGGGAAATGAGTGGACATGAAGCACTGAAACACTGCCTTGGGAAGGCTCATGTTGAGTATATACACTGCAGCTGACAGTTTATTCTCACAGTTTTCACTAGACTACCTTGCTGTCCTACGAACTCCTGGATAATGGGAGCTTTAATCTGTTACTCCCCAACATTCCTCACATCACTGAGCAAGAGAAGGATCAATAAACTATTGATAACTGTATTTGGTTGGTTAGTTCATTAGGTGGTTGCTTACTTGGGTAGTTGAAAATCCATGAAATGAATGGATGAAAGAAACCAGACTGGTGAGAACACAAATTTACTTTCAGATTATTTAGATATCTGAGTTTGAATCTGGACTTCTCAAATCCTAAATTTATCACTCATTTATTTTTCATTGGTATAGATGCTGAAGACCAAACCATCAGTAGGCATACTCATTTGCAAACAAAAGAAACTGACTCTGGATGATTTAAGCAGAAAAGATAGGTGAGTGGACAGCCAATATCAAGGACATAAACCCAAGGGCATGCTCAGATCACGTGCAGACCTGATATGTGAGGACACCAAACCCAGACACCACCCTGGGCACTAAGTGCTACAGTTTACATCACCAATACTCCCAGCCTTGTCCACTGGAAAGCACAACCAGCATCACTGTCACTGCTGCCCAGGCTATTCTCTCTGTAACCTCTTCCTCTCAAAGTTATTCAGTATCTCCTGTGTGTTCTTGATAGTCAATCTTCTAAGTATACTATTTGCTGCATTCATTTGTTTACCTCACCTTCATTTAACAACCCAAAACAATTGGCTTCTTGCTTCATCACTCCACAGATGCAGCCCCTTGACTAAGATCTCAGTGACTTTCTAATAAGTGCAATGACCACTTTATCCAACTAAATTCTCATAGATTTAATATTCTTGATCACTCCCTTTGTCATCAGCACCTATTTTCCTGCCCATGCCTTAAAATGCTAATATCCCAAGGGTACAGTCTGCAACCCAGATCCACTCACTATAAACTTCCCAGGGATCCCATCCACTCTTGTGATTTTAACTACCACCTACATGGTGATGACACCAATTATCAGCATTTCTAATCATGTCTTCTGAGTTTCAAACTTGCATATAGAGTTGCTGGTAAACATCTGTAATTGGATATTTCCCAAGAACTTTAAGATTAACATATCTTAAATTTAACTTACCATCCACCCCCAAAAATGATTTTATTTTTATGTTCCTTGACCCAATGAATGATACTTTCCTAGATTCCAAAAAGGTAATTATTCACCCAGTTTCCCAGCCAGAAACCTGGTAGTCATCCTTTTTCATTTTGCTTACCCCCAACATTAAATCAAACAACCTCATGTACAGTAGTTTTGTATTCTCTTGCGCCTGTTTGGTGAAAATGAATAACCTCTTATTTTAGGCTTCCACCATAAATTTCAATAAGTTGTGACATAGTCTTTGTTAGGTGGGACACATATTGCTGAATGGAGTGCCACTTGCTGTTCTTCTAAAGTGAAATCTTATTTAAAGTGGTAATATGGTTGAGTTTTTTGCCTCTGTGAAACTGATTTCTCTGTCTGTAACTGCAGATTTGGTCTTGAAATTAGGCATTCTAGGGTGCCTGGGTGGCTCAGTCGTTAAGCGTCTGCCTCCGGCCCCGGTCATGATCCCAGAGTCCTGGGACTGAGTCCCACATCGGGCTCCCTGCTCAGCGGGAAGCCTGCTTCTCCCTCTCCCACTCCCCCTGCTTGTGTTCCTGCTCTTGCTCTCTCTCTCTCTCTGTCAAATAAATAAATAGAATCTTTAAAAAAAAAAATTAGGCACTCTATGCTTATTAATTTTCACTGAAACAAATTATACTTCTCAGATCACTTATTTATCTGGCAAGTGTTGTTTGAGCATATACAATGGACAAGGATGTATGCTTGATAGTTGGGGGAAATATAAAACAGTTCCTGCCATCAAACAATTTACTATCTGTAGAGCCAGGGACAGATACATGTAACTATTTACGTAGGATAAAGGCCATAAAGGGGGTCTAAACACAATACTGTGGGAATTCAAAAAGGAAACCCTCTACCACAATAAGATCAGGGAAGGCATTGCTGTGAAAATGTCACTCTAAGTGGGGCCTAGGAAGATAGTGTTGAGTGGCTCAGTGGGAAACAGGCAAGCCTGTACGGAGTGAGCTTAGCAAAGTTTTTGAAGTTTGACTTGAACTTCAGCCCTGCCTGGGCCCATCAGCTGAGGATCTTATAGTCCAACCCCATCAAGGCTTACATGTTCCCAATGATATTAGTCATTCCTCCCCAACTCTCAGATCCGTCTGCCCTCCCAGGAAAACCCACAAATCCTATTTACTGTGTATACAAGGCAACAGTCCTGTCTCAGGTGTGAAGTGCAATCACACACATACACCAAGATTTGGCATTTGTTATTATAAATTATAGAGTATTATAACCTACTGCTCTCTCCCTAGTAAAACTGTCTTTGTAAATAAGAAAATGATTTAGGTTTTAGTCCAAGAGGAAATTATTATGGAGTTGTATAGAAACGTTAAAAAGAAAGATGCATGGTTTCCAGAAATGATCTGGATTTAAACTGTTTTTTCCAACCACTCTTGTTTCTCTAGGACAAAGATGGGGGAGGGGGGTCAGGAGGAGGCAATCTGAAACCAGCCTTGGCCAAGTTATAGCTGATTCTCAGTATATTTGATGAATGAATGAGTGTGTCTCTTTAGTATTTTCCAGAGACTCAGAAGTAAATTTGCCTGGTTGAAAAAGCAAGTGGGAACAGGAGCTAGAGTTAGGTGGGGCAGTTCCTGGGAACTTGGGGAGGGAAGATGTAGAAGAAAGAGTATCTCCTTGAAAACAACTCATTAATAGAATTAGCCTTGGGGAAAAAATAACTCAGGGTTGCAGGATGGTCTATAGATCTTGACTTGGGCTCCCACCTACCTCTAGACTCTTCAATATGTTATGGGAAAAGACCACTGGAAGTTGGCATTTGTTTTATTTTGCATCTGGTTAACTGACAACAAAAGCAATCTAAAGCCATAGACTTGAATGTTTTTCTGCTACCTATTGCACTCATACAATCCTCCTGCGTCATATGGGCCATGTTCACATTGGCGGGTCAGAAGTGTTGGCTGAACTGACAAAACCAGTGAAAGCCAGAGAACATCTAATGTGAAGGGGTGGGCGGACAGTCTCCCTCCTATCCAGTCTCATTCCTGTATCCTTGTGACAGGGTGATGCAAACTTGACCAAGTGGGAAAGGTTGATAGAGATTTATGTGCTTGTTTTACACTGGATCTCGTGCTAGCATAGCCTTGTCCAGTGATAGTGATCAAGACCTTCTCTAGGAGTACCGAGGTGACTGGGGATCAAACCACTCTGCTGTGGGTTAGCCCTAACAGACTCATGCTGCTGGACCCTGACCTCCAGGTGAGAAGCTCTCCAAAGCGACACTGACTCCATTCCCCTTCCTGACAGCTCCAAGGAGTCCCAGCTGTGCCTGTGATTGATTTCAGCAGGGCTCTCCAGCCACATTCATTTTGCCCAGAATCGGATGTTCTTGTTCACCATCCTGTGTTAATCCTCAGCACCAGAGAAGATACTCTCCAGCTGAATGCAGGAAACATGTTGAATTTTTGAATTAAAGTCATTTCGCAAAATGGATGCTGAGGAGGACCCTCTCTAAAATAATAAAAATGAGATAACCTTGTTAGTGATAAGTTTGCCCCCGGGCCAGTTCTCTGAAATGTTACTATTTAGCAAGCAAACTAGTCCTGGGTAAAGTGAGTGAGATATCTTTGATCTAAGTGTAAAATCTCCCCTTTTTCCCTTTTATAGAAGCTATGACAAAGCATCTGCAACAATCTGGCAGACTTTTGTTTGTGTGTAAAATATATATTGAATATTTAATTTTGCCAGTAAGTATTATTTATTTGTTTGTTTTTATGCTAAAGATGTGACAGTATTTTTTCAGCTTTATTGAGATATAATTGACATATAAAATTGTAAGATATTTAAAATGCACATCATGATGATTTGATATACATAAACATTGTGAAAAGTTTCCTACACATTCATTACCTCACATATTTATCTTTTTTTTTAGAACATTTAAGTTCAAGCCTCCTAAAATGTCAATTATGCAATATAGTGTTATCTACTATAGTCACCAGGTTATACATTAGATCCTCTGACCTTATTCATCTTAGAGCTGACGGTTTGGACCCTTTTATCAGCCTCTCCCTAATTCCCCTCTCTCCCAGCCCCTAGCGACCACTTGTCTGCTCTCTGGCTGGTTTATTTCATTTAGCATAACTCCCTCAAGGTCCTTCTATGTTGTTGCAAATGGCAGGGTTTCCTTCTTTCTTGTGGCTGAATAATATTTCATTGTGTGTATAACTTCTTTATCTGTTCATTCGCTGATGGGCGCTTAGGTTGTCTTCCAATCATGGTTATCGTGACTAATGCTGCAATAAACATGGGGGTGCAGAGATCTCTTTGATATTCTATTTTCATATCCTTTGGATATATATATCCCTAGAAGTGGGATTGATGGAGCACATGGTAGTTATATGTTTAATTTTTTGAGGAATCTCTATACTGTTCTCCATAATGGCTGCACAAAGAAAGTTTCTATTTGAGTATTTCAAGGGAATCCTCAAAACAGCTGCTAGACCATTAAAGAAGCAGAGCAGTGCGGCTGAGCATCGGGTTTGAGCCCTGCCTTCACTATTGACTGGCAATGAGAGCTTGGTCAAGGTACTCATTGTATTTATATATCAAAATTATTATAATAACAACATGTATTGCTTACAGTAATTCACACTATTATGTCTATGCAATGAGCTATCCATGGAAAGCACTTTTAAAATGCTTTTTGCAAATATAGAAGGGAGGGGGGGTGGGGGGTTGGGTTAGCCTGGTGATGGGTATTAAAGAGGGCACGTTCTGCATGGAGCGCTGGGTGTTATATGCAAACAATGAATCATGGAACACTACATCAAAAACTGATGATGTAATGTATGGTGATTAACAAAACATAATAAAAAAATCCTTACATTTAAAAAAATCTATTATTACAGTAGCTTTTTTAGATAAAACATTTGGCTACAAAATACCTGAGGGCTTCCTTTGTTCAATATTCAGAACAGAGTAATATGTAAATAGAGGCAGGTTAAAGGAATTTGATGTTGATGGACTAGAGAAAATAATCATTTAAGCATGTTTGGGGTGATGGGATAAAAGGAATCCAAATTCTTTTAAGATTCTATTCAGTGAGAGTTGGGTGGGGGAGAAGGGGGCTCTTATCCCAGCCTCAGCATGCCCATAAAGAACTTTTGAGGTCAGCAAAGAAGGAAAGCAAGAGTTTTTTTTTTTTTTTCCCTAAGATTTTATTTATTTATTTGAGAGAGAGAGAGAGAGAGAGAGAGAGAGCACACAAGCGGAGGGGGCAGAGGGAGAGGGAGAAGCAGGCTCTCAACTGATGGAGCCCAATATGGGCTCCATCCCAGGACCCTGAGATTGTGACCTGAGCTGAAGGCAGATGCTTAACCTACTGAGCCACCCAGGTGCCCCAAGAGTTTTTGGTTTTGTTTTGTTTTGTTTAAGCTTGAGCTTTAATCTCTGACAAGACTGACCACTTCCAGATCACTGTTGTTATCCAACCAGATGGCAGTGGTCTTGAGGACAGGCGTCATTTCATCTTTTCTGAAGCAGAACAGTAGAGTTCACAAGGTAGGTGTTTGATAATGACCTGCTGATGGATTCTCTTGCTTCATTTCAGTTCCATCCTTAAACAGAATGTAAAATGCCATTTGATGCCTGCAACATAGCAACACTAAATATGTTTATAGATTCGGTACCATGGATCTTGTGATATGAGGACCCAGTAAATTGCCCTAAGGAAACACTACCATGCAGGGCAGTGCCTCTGACCTGCTTTGGCTTGCTCGCATAAGCACAGACCCCATCCTCCAGCACCTACGTTTATTAAAGATGGAAGAAATACCTCTTAGTGCTTGTACCCAAACCTAAAACTACTGCTGCACTGCACAATAACGGTCTAGTGTTCCTTATCTCTCTTCTATTAATAATACATTAAACCTCAGTTATAAAAAAAACTCAGAAAAAAGAAAAAGATAATGATTTCTTGACAGATCTTGAATGAAAGGCTTTAGCACAGCTTTAACTGAGCTTGACACACCATTTTTTAATGTGCACGTTCCTTCTCTTTCCCAATCTCTTCATACTTAATTGAGAAGTCCCACTTAGGGATGAAGCAAAGAGTTTAATGAACCTCCTCCCTAAAATCATTAATTCAAAATATCTGATGTTGATTACGCATTTTTTTTTTTTTGGTAATAAGTACTCTCCCTGGTGATGTCTGCATAGAAATGGGCTGAATAACCATGTTTTATGAATAGAACCCACACTGTTCAAATTGGAATGTTTTATTAATCACAGTTCTTAAAAGATATTGAACATTGGAGGGGGTAGATCAGGAAATAAATAATACATACTCTTGAAATGGCCCTGAGATGAGTAGCTGTTCTCTTTATAAATATTACAAACCTCACATAATTCCTTAGGTAAAGACACAATATTCAACACACATAATGATAAACAACAAAAAACCAGCATTTTCATTTGAACCAGAGTAGCCCTGGTTGTGGTTTGCTCATCCTGTTAATACAGTATTCCCATAAGTCTTATTAACTAGGCTGTTAGTAGCCCCAAATAATAGATGATTATCCTGAGATACAGCAGTCGACCCACATTGTAATACATTTGGTCACTGTCAGTGATTAAATGATATGAAATTGGAGAGATAATCCATATGCAGGGAAGGTGATGGTATCATTTTCTGATCATGTCTAGTACAAAATTTGTTGGACATACATGTTTTCATAGCTTCTTTAATCATTTACTTATACAAATAGAATCTGGGTGTTGCTGAAATTTCAAAAATATTTTTTATTGCATTTATTCTTTAGTAAGAATTATTGTGGCATACATTATCACTGTGAAACTAATTGCTCTAATTAGCAACTGCTATCAGTGACAAACTAACACAGAGTATTCTCTTTTCCACAACTGTCATTAATAATTTGTTTTTTAAAGAAAAAGAAAGGAAGAAAGAAAAAGAAAAGTTTTCAAGTAACCATTGGTTTCTCTTAGACCAGAATGACCCATGTTTCTTTTTCCCTGACTTTTGGCTCCAGCTGCTGAGATCAGGGGTTGGTACTGGGGTACCTCAAATCCTGGGAACCCCTCCTCCCCAGTAGTTCTTACATTTCTGGCTTCTATTTTCACACGGATCTCCTATGATCTTTATAGCTAATTATCTGTTGACATATTTTAGGCTTGTCTTTTCAAGTAGAATGAGGCTGGCAACTATGTCTAATTCATTTCTGTAGGACCAATATTTGAGCCTGGGGTCATGTCTTTTTACAATGTCTTCATACAATAGTACATTCACAAAAAAAAAAAAAAGACAAGCTGGTTGGTTGGTATTTGAATGACAAATCAGTTTAGGATAAGCAAGTTTTTTCCTCTGAAAAATCAGAAAAGAAAGCATATCTGCTTACATTATGCTTAAGTAGAAATGATGTATCATATGTTTGCAATTCCTGATCTTGTTCAGATTGTAATAATTGTAGGTAGCCCTTCAAGTTTCTCTTACAGAGAATCGTACTTATGAGGAGACAGATTCTGCTTCATTTTATGAAAAATTTTTGAGGACCTACTATGATCAGGTCATGGAGGATGCAAAAATATGTAAGAGAAGGCACTGTCCTCAACATACACTTTGGAGAACACAGAGACATATGATAGAAATAAAACAGATATGATAGAATGAAAATAATTTTAAATAAGCACACAATAGGCTTGCTCCTGTCTGAAATTTAAGGTTGTTACACACACACCTGTTGAACTCACAAGCTCCTTGAGTACAGGATATATGTTTTTATTTTATTTTTTTATGTCTCAATTCCCAGCAAGTCCTACAAAGGAAATCATATTATCAGACATTTATCTAAAAAGGATACTCCCTATAAATTTCTCCTCTCTTCTGATAGTCTTTCTTATAATTCTACAAGCTAGTAACTGGCTCATATAGCCAACTCATATGGTAAGATTAACAGATTTATATCTGTATTTTACTTCTCATTGTGTGACTGGTACCTCAGTAGGAATAACACATGGAGGTCAAGAGGCAGATGTTCTCTTACAAATTGCTCAGCTTGCTCAAAAGGAACAAGGTGTTTGGCAAGGGAAGAAGTCAATTTAATAATAATTTATTTAATAATATTCTGAATATTTTATCTGCCAATGCTTTATTTTCAAATAAATTGAAAGTTCTACAAAAGTAAAAATATAGTAATAAATTGAATGAGTGACTGGATGGATCAACACTTTCTATTTTGTATATAAGAGCCAACCACAATAATAGGCATGAAATAATTACAAAAATGAAATGAACTTTGATTAATTTACTGCCAAATTTGCATATCTGTCTTGCTTTTTTATTGGGGCAGGGGAGAGAGGATTGTGTGTTGGAAAGGTGAGGTTATAAATGCAGTTACAGTAGCATTGCAAACATCACAAATCAAAGTGCTTTTTTCTGAAACTGGTCACTGGTGTTTGGTAAAGTTAGTCCTACATTATCATTTCCAAGCATTTCATGTTGAGTTCTGTGTTTGAGTTGGTTGAAATCCTTTCCCCATCCCATGTGTGTTTGAATGTATGTGATTTAGGGTGAGCAAACCCACCCCAGGAACTAGGCTAGAAGAACTGGACAGAGAAACTCTGCCCAGAGTGTGGCAGAAGCTTCTGGAAGGTACCCTATTTCACAGTAAGTTAAAATGCGTGGCAGTAACTGACAACCTAGCAAATCCCCACTTGATTTGTTCTTTTATAGAGTGAGTGCTCCCTGGGAATGAGAAAACTTATCCCCAAATCTTTTGTTAAACTCTTCCTGGGCTGTGCTTAAAGAGCATGAGCTGGTGTCTATTCTTGGGTTTTCTTGGTTTGTGTATTGTGCTGAGAACGTAGGAGATCTGGGCAAGCCACCTCCTCCCCCTGCATTAGAGAACATTACTTTCTGTAGACTCCAATAACATGCACACCTTCTCCCACTGCTTCACAAAGCCCTTTACATCTCCATGTAGTCTTCATCAGAGCTCCCTCAGTGAAGAAGGCAAGGAATGGAACCCTGACTTCATTTTGATTTATGAATCTGAATGTCCATAGAACTTCAGATAAATCCAAGTCTCTCCCACTACTGCAGTGCATTCAGCACAGTGATCTTGGGCAAGTCCCCAAACCTCCTTCTGCCTCAGTTTACTCATCTGTAAAATGGTGCCAGTCATGTACCAACCTTAGAAGATTGTTGTGAAGAGTGAATGAATGAGCATATGGTAAGGGCCTAGAACATGCCCTGGCAAATAGGGAGCATCGGATATATCTAAGGCATGGTGCTGATACTGCTTCCTGGGCAGCTGTATGGAGTTCCTTGGAGATCCACTGTGTCACTGTAGGAATGGGGACTGAGAAACCTGCATCCTTGGATTCCTGACCCAGGAGCTTGACAAGTCCTTTCCTACCCCACCTTCAGTAAAGGGCATCTTCTGGTTGTTCATGTACTGGGGGGGCACTGAACCCATCTTCTCCAGGACACACTGATCTTCTCTCCCCTGCTGCCCAGTGCAGGTACCCTGCACAGCTCACCACATCACCTCACAGGGTTCCTGTGCTTCTGCCCTGCTGTCCCACCTAGACTAGGAGGTCCCACCAGTTCTTGGTGTTTTATTACCTTGAAATTCTTTAATGTTACAGTTCACACATACAGAGTATATAGAGGCTTATTAAGGCAGTATCTGGTGGGAAATACATTTGTGTGTGAGGGGTTGCTACTGGGGGGCTGCATATTACTCTTCTCACCATGTGGGCACCAGAATTTGATGGTAATTGTACACTGTACCCTCCTTACCCTAAAACCTATATTTAGCAATCCCTGAAGGGGCTCTCAGAACTGTACATAAAGGCAATAAAGATTAAGTAACAATGGCTAAACCCAGTTGATAGAAATAACTCTGTGTAGTTTTCTAACTTAGCATAATTATGTATTTAGCAAACTATAAATTGATGTTGGACGTGTGCAGAGATGTTTCTTTCATTGTTAAAGCACTGCAGAGGCTTTCAAACTACTTTATTCTATTCTATTCTATTTTTAATATATTACTTTTTTTACCTACATGCCTCTTTCTTTAACAAAATCTTATGCTAAGAACCAAGTACCTAAACAAAAGAGAGAAGAGACAGAGAGAGAGACAGAGAGAGAGAGAGAGAGAGATGTGTGGGTAAGAGCAAGGGGGTGGAGAGCTGCTCTGTCTAAAGAGGGAGCATGAGTGGCAGTCCTAAGCTCTCCCCAGGCATCTCCTGGGCACCATCCATGGATTTTTAGGGAGTAGTGGAACCTACCAGCTTTAAAGAGAATGAGCTGTGGAATGGAACAAGTCTTGGTCTGTCACTTACATGCAAGAAAATTATGGAATGGATAAGTCACAGGAATAAAAGGCATGGCATGAGAGATCTAATCAATGATAATGTGGTAGCATTGTGTAGTGACAGGTGGTAGCCACACTTGTGTTGAGCACAGCATAACATATAAACTTGTGGAATCACATGTTGTACACCTGAAACTAATGTAACATTGTGTATCAAATATACTAAAAAAAAATGGAAAAGAAAAGTACTGGAAAGTCTAAGATCTGTAAGCTACAAGATAAAGATAATAGTCAATATATTACCTTCAAGTGTTGGAAGAATCAACCAATATGTGGTAGAGGATAGAGCATGTCCTCCTACAAGACAGAGACTATTCTTTTCAATATTTCATGTCACGGGAAGCCATGTGCTAGCCTGGGTTGAAATGGCTGCTTCCTTCCGTAACATGGTTGTCGCAGGCCCTAGTGAAGAAGACAGAAAGAGATCTTTAATCATTTACACCTGATGCTCATTCTTCCTAATGCTCTACTTGCATTACCACAGCAAGTCCACAAAGTGCAGACTAAAAATTCTATCAAGCAAAGGTGTGCCTCCTGGCTGGTATTCACTGCTCTAGAGTAAGCCTCACCTCCTGAGGGTGATGCCAAAGTGGTGAGACACATCTGTACCTCTGCTCACTCCTTATCTGTTATTTTTATTTTTACTCTCAGATTTCCTTGAAAGTACTCTAACATGGATGATGAAAGCACACTATAAATGGACCTCAATGTAAGAGAAAACTTTCACTACTCAGGCAAAGGGAGGCAAATGGTTTCATTACTACTTGTGGCTAGAGTTCCACAGAAGAGCTGTCTAAATTGGTTAATAGTCATTATCGACATGACCTGATGATCCAGGTAGCCTGGGGACTCAGGACCATGCTGGGACTCAGCTAGGCAGGTCAGAGTTCTGCATTCATCATCATTTCTGCCTCTAGACCTCCGCATGTCTTGCTGATTTCAGAAAGTAAGTAACACAGTGTGCCTTGGTTGTGCTCAGACAGGAATCAGGGCAGGGTTTCTTGCTCTTTAAAGTGCCCTAACATTGAATGACAGCTCTCAGTAGCCACACCCAGTTCCCTCCTTCTGGGTACACACAGCCAGCTGGGAGGATCTGAATGACTTCTGGCTTGAGGTGATATACTGAATCCTGGAAGCACAGTCACTGTTAGGATATGGCCTATATCATTGTTTGATCATTTTCATATACAGAGCACACTAACAGTTTTCATGCTTACTATTGTAGAGTACATGGGCCCTGGGCAGGGCACATAGCAAAGCTCACTTAGGATTTAAGAATGGAACCATTTTAAATATGACTCAAGTGTGCATTTTTTGCCATTAGAAATGCTTCAAATGAGGTTTCCTTCTCTCTTTCTCAGGTGGTTCACTGTGAGGGAATTTGGGGTGGTCTACAAATTGCAATCTGCCCTCTTTCCTATTTTCTTTTAAGTTCCCAAATGGAAGTTTTTCACCTATGGACCTGTTGGTAACCTTGGGGCTCTGCCAGGGGAGAAAGGAGAGAAATTAGCTCAGAGTTCTCCTCCGGCCACCAGAGCAGTTCGCAGAGATGCAAGGGTAGGCAGAAAGTCACCCTGGGCCCCATAGTCCATCCTATTACCATTGGACCTTTCTTTTCTGACTGCAATTTTCACCTCACCCAGGTGCGAAAACCTTTCCTGGGGAGAGGAAGATGCAAGTTCCTCTATCGGCAGCAGGTTGAAGTCACTGTCCTCCTTGTTACTGAGCAAGTGGGTCTGTGACTTGGCCTCTGATTTTGCTCAGACACTTGAACTATTCATACTCTATTAGACACATATGAAGGAAGGAAATTGGACTTTCTCAGGTTGCAGATGTATCAGCAGGGATGTATGACTGAAAATTAATTCCCTGACACAGACTGATGAAGACAGCAGTTTCCTGAAATACTGAGAGGCATTTTATATTTTTTATAACACATGATCTCAATGTTACATATTTTCCCTAGTTCAAAGTGCTATTGATATTTTGACAGTGGGACCTGGAATATTCCATTTTCACACACACACACACACACACACACACACACACACACACCTTTCTTGTTAATTAGTCAAGATGTCAAGAAATTGGTCAGTGTGTCTAGTAATGAAAATACTTCAATGAAATCTATGGATCTTTTAATGAATACAGAATGTCACTTAACTATGAAGTGCTAGATGAACTTATGCCTTTTGATATCTAGAGTTTAGCTACAACTGAAAACTAAAAGTCCCTTCTCTTAGTGTTTTTATGTATTGCTAAAATCTACTTTTTTACACATGAATAATAGTGTAAGCATTGCTTATCACTCAAGATTCATTCATGATGCACTTGGTGGATGCCATTCTTAAGCCAGCCATGCTTATTTTTAAATCTGATCTTGTTTTTCATTCTTACTCTTCCTATGCTAAAGTCTCATGAAATCTCTGGTCATTAAATTTTATATGGCACTCTTATCCATGGCTTCTAGAGTAAGTCTCTTTATTTTTCTGATCCCTTGTCCACTTAGTTGAAAGAAAGTAACATCTGCTTTATCTTACATCATTGTTTTGATGAACAAATTGCTGACATATGTTAGAGAACTTCAAAACCTGTGAAATATTATACAAATGTGTAGGACTATTGCTATTACTGTGTTATTATATGCACCCATATTGTGCTTTGTGGCAGAAGCAAGAATCTAATCAAGATGATTAAAATCTGTAACATGGAATAGCATTCGGAAGATGCTCAGCGTATTGGCTGAAAGACTGAAGGATTTAATAAAAGTTGGCAGGATTCTCTTGACTGTGCCTCAAGGCCAAATAATTGGGATCTTTCTATGCTGCAAACACTTGACATCAGAGAGGACTTTTAGAAACCACGAAACATGTTGGAGAAAAAAGGCAGAAACAAAATCAGCAAGACACAAAGGTTACAGACATCCCCAAAATGCATCCAAGAACAACTTCTCTTCAGCTCTAGCAACAGCCCATAGCAGGGCTGAAGTCAGAGGTGCAAAGCAGTAGTTCTTTAAAATACTGAGTAATACTGGTGATGTGAGGCTTGTGGTCACATATAAGCTAGATCTCTGCATCTCTCTGGGTTTTAAACAAATTGCTTTGTAGAATGAGTCTTGAAAGGGATTAGAGCAAACCAGCCAATCTTATTACAAACATATGAAGCAGCTCATTGAACCCCCAGTAATGGCTTTTCAGAACTGATTTTGGGGTGTGTGTACATGTGCACACACACGTGTATGCCCTTCTGAAAACCAAAGGCATTATAACCATTGGCTAGTGTTTCTGAAAGCAATTCTCTCTACAAGTTAATTCATTTTGTTTAAGATAAAATCTGGAATGGCAATTAAACAAAGCACCCTGTAGTTGTTGGAACAATGACAGGTTACTTACATTATGCTTATTGGTGGATAGAATGGGGAGAGAAAATGTGGATAAATGAAGCACCAATGACAAGGGAGGAAGTAACTGACAGCACTCTGACTTTAGACTGTGTTATTTCGGGGTTAAAATGATCACTGGGAGAACCAATAGGAAAAGGAAGTGGACAGTTGCAGCAGAATCTAGAGAAAAAGGTCCTCCTTTGAGCTATTTTCAGATACTAAGGTACTTACTCATTTGTTAGAGTATGGAGATTTGCAGTGCAGTGGCCACTGATGGCTTTCAGAGTTAATAATCCCTACAAAGCTTCAGAATATATTACCTTGATCTTTGAGTATGCCAGTGGGGGACGGGGGGCGGCGCTCAATCTCCCTCTCTGTCTACAGGAAGGAGCTATTTGGAAGTTCTCAAAGCAATCTCTTGCATATAGGCAACTCCTTAATTGTTGTTCTCCTTCTCTGTTTAACCTGTTAATGTGAAAATAGGTATAAAAATATAAAAACTGTTTTATACTGTATCCAAACATGAAGTAAGCTTTCTTGAATCTGTCCATCTCTATTTTGTCCTAGGCATGTGGCACCATAATTGGAGATGCTAGAGTAACAGTATAAGAATAAATTCCATGTCTTGAGCTTGAGGAATTAATGTTGTGTTGACACCTGTGTATAAATGGTAAAAATAAATAAATAAATAAATAAATAAATAAATAAATAAATAAATAAATAAAAAGGGGATGCTACAATATCTATTACACATGTAGTACACTCCAAATTACCTAAGGGTTAGTCAGGCTTAGAGTCAGGTATGTGAGGGGAATTCAGGGGACTTCAATTCAGTAAATATGTGTCAAATACCTCTCCTGTCTCTTCTTAAACACTTAGGACATCAAGATGAGTCCATTGCAGCCCATGTTTTCTGCTTGCTTATAAATCTTTAAGAAAGGATTGGACAAATAGGAAAATGAAAGTAAAAGTATAATTAGTAGGTGGGCTATTATTTCTATATGAGGGAATTGGAAATGAATTGAAGTTGACTCCAGAAACAGCCTGCCTGCAACATTTTAACCCTGATGCCATTGCTTTCCTAAATGAAAGGTCCAAATAGCCCGGTACTTTCCATATTGAAAGTTGGGAAAGAGATGAGCTGGGTCAGCTCTATCTGATAACTGACTGGGTTTTTTTCTCTAATGCTCTTTGTCTTTTTTTTTTTAATTTTTTTATTGTTATGTTGATCACCATATATTACATAATTTGTTTTGGTGTACTGTTCCATGATTCATTGTTTGTTCATAACACCCAGTGCTCCACGCAGAATGTGCCCTCCTCAATACCCGTCACCAGGCTAACCCATCCCCCCACCCTCCTCCCCTCCAGAACCCTCAGTTTGTTTTTCAGAGTCCATCATCTCTCCTGGTTCGTCTCCCCCTCTGACTTACTCCCCTTCATTCTTCCTCTCCTGCTATCTTCTTCTTTTTCTTTTTTCTTAAAATATGTTGTGTTATTTGTTTCAGAAGTACAGATCTGTGATTCAACAGTCTTACACAATTCACAGCGCTCACCGTAGCACATATCTTCCCCAATGTCCATCACCCAGCCACCCCATCCCTCCCACCGCCCCCACCACTCCAGCAGCACTCAGTTTGTTCCTGAGATTAAGAATTCCTCATATCAGTGAGGTCATATGATACATGTCTTTCTCTGATTGACTTATTTCACTAAGCATAACACCCTCCAGTTCCATCCACGTCGTTGCAAATGGCAAGATCTCATTCCTTTTGATGGCTGCATCGACAGATGAATGGATAAAGAAGATGTGGTATATATACACAATGGAATATTATGCAGCTCTTTGTCTTTTTGAAATCTCACTCCCATGGGTTGAAACATTCTGGAATGCTTTCCATAATGCTTTCCATTATTACTCAAAAGACCTATTGTTCACAGAGGGCAAGAGTTAGAAAGAACAAGTTTGGCAATCTCACTGGTATGGAAACCAAGACCTACTATTCCTCTTCATTTTCCTCTCCTTGACGTGCCAACAAAGTATTATTAAGCACTATTTCTCAGAGAAGTGAGAAATCATGCTTGGCTTGTACATCAGGAAAGACTTCACAGGGTAGTTGGAATTTGAAAAGAAATCTAAATACAGATTAAGATTTTCATGGGAGACAGAGTGGAGAGAAGATATTTCACTTGCAGAGAGTATGAATGGAGATACAAAGATAAAATAGTGTGAAACATGATAGGGACAGTGTGTAATTATATTTTGCGGGAGCTTAACTATGTATTGATGAAAAAAATGAAGTAAATTCTGGAATGTAGGTGTCAACCATGCTTTGCACAGTTTTAAATGCCAAGATGTATGTAAAAGCCAGTAGACAGGGAGAGAGTCATAGAGGTTTTATTGGAGATAGTAATGCGTTTGAAGTTTATCTTCACAAAATTAGTATGGCTGTCATACGTGAATTATCTAGAATAAGGCAAGTAGGTATTAGAGAAACCAATTAATGAGCTATTAAAAGAGCCAAAGCAAAATATAATAAAAGTCTAATTAATTCGATGGCAATGGGCAGGGTGACGGGTGGGTAAATGAGATGAATATCATGAAGGTAGAATTCTGCATGACTTGGCATATAGATTTGGAATATAGTGAGTGGCTCTAATGAATGTAAAGAAAAATGGAAGGATAAATGAATATGACTCCAGGAATTGGTTGTTTAGGAACAAGAAAGTGCCATTATTGGAAACTAGATAATCAGGTGGAGAAGCTGGTTGTTCCAAACAATGAATACCTAGCTACATGGAGGGCTAGATGTTTTAGGAACAGGAGTACATTACTTGCAAAGGCATATTTTAGAATGATCAGTTTGGTAGGAGTGAGAAGATGGATTGAAAGGGGTGAGTGCTTTGAAGAGCAGTTGGTTTATCATTATTAGAAGCTTCAAAAGGATCACCCCAAAATGGCGGGATACATAGCTAGGAAATAATGGGGCATCATAATAAACAATGATGATTTGTGAGTACAAAACTAAACAGACTTTATGTCTAGCAAGTGGTTATTCCCACTGATTTTTAAGAAGAATTTTCAGGGGCATAGAACCTACATAATTTACATATGGAAGTCAGTTTTCACCAAAAAAACAAAACAAAACAAAACAAAAAAACAGTCCTTACTAATCCTTCTGGAAGGCACACACGTATCCACAGGAGAGGAGGGGAGAACTCCATGTATTTTCATTGAGGGCCCCCCCATAGTCAAAGGATAAAGACAAGAAAGACACATATTGATAAAGATATTTTAATAACTGGAAGGAAAGGATAACACTTTTCAGCTTACAGAACTTGAGTACAATTACCTGACATCTATTTTTTAAGAAAGAGAAGGAAATTTAATTGAATGCACAGTTAGACATCTATCAAAATGAATTTTCTTTAAAAACCTCATATAACAATATCCCATTTCTCTCTCAGCATAATGATTTCTTACCAACAAAGCCTGTCAGTGTTTCCTAGAAGCAATATTGAAGTGACTTCTTGCTGGAAATTCAGCAAATGAACTTTTTCTGCTCCCAGAATCTCTGTCCTCATTAGGCTAGTTAGAAATTCGCCCGGGGCTCCCAGCCCTTCTTCTCTCTGATGGATACTAAGTGTAGAGGAGCTAATGGACACTTTAACTGTTAGGGGGCTTTCGATTCAATCCCTTGCAGCTTGGCAGCTCATTTCAAGTCCTTTCAGAGGAGCGGCAATCATATGCTCAAATATGACGGTTAGATATGGGCTGGAAGGGAAATAGCATTTTTCCCCCTCATCATGAGAGATGCTTTTTAAAAACAGGAAGTCATTCCTAAGTTTTCCAACTGGTTGGAACCCTCACCCATTCAAGAAGTCCCTCCCACTGGATGTCCCTGTAGCAATTTGGTCCTTGTAAGGAGAAAAGCGGGGAGGAAGGCCCTTCTCTAGTTCCATCTATGTTGACACAACCTCCTCCTATGGGCCGTGATGTCATATATTTCTTCTTTAAAATACCATCTAATAGCAATTGCTAATAGAATAAAACAGCCTGAAAAGTTTGAATTTCAAATAAATGAAAACTGACAAGCACCCTGTGAAATGAACCATGTTTCCAGGTAAATGTGTATTATCTGAATAGGTGTAATTAGCAGTTTTCCCAGTTACCTTACCTTTCACCCCTACCCTTCTTGTCCCAATATCAGCACCAATAAAGTGGTCAGTGATTGCTCTCTGATTGTCTGTGTCCCCTGTTTCAGCATTTAGTTGGAACGTTTTTAAGTCATTGTTTCTTTTCTTCTACTTCTCAGTTCTCCCCCATCCAGCCTGGCACTGAAGCTCAATTTTGCAATTCTTGACTGCATTCTTAATCTACAGGTTAAATTTGGTTTGGGGAACATTGCCTTGATGTTTCAGATGGCTTAGATTCAATAATCCACAAATGTCTAGACATTCAAATGAGGTCAGGGAAAAAAAAATCTATTCTTTGAAATTTATTTAGCAATTTCAGACATTGATTTGGAGAGTGTGTCTTCCACAGGCAACCAAAAGAGAAATTTGTACTGGTTCTAAATATGAATCAAAGTGGCAAGGCCCAGATTGTCTTATCTTTCTAAATATAAGCCTTTTGGAATCTATAAAGATGCTCCTGTGAATTTGGCTGGTGCTGAAGTGTCAAGGCACAATTTATCCAAAATGACTGCCATTGCCGGGAGTCCAGAGCTGAATGTAAAGAGGCACTGTCTTGCCGAAGCATTGGGGTTCAAAATTCAATATTGATGGGATTGTTTTCTCCAGACTGTTACCTCATGATTTCTTCAAGTCTACTGACTATTTTTTCTTGGGAAAAAATATGATATGTTTTGTCTGGTGGCTATAGAACTTAATGGTACAAGATCCAGCTCATGTGTCTCCCAAGACCGTATAAAAATCAAAGGCTTTTGAATCTGTGGCAATCTATATGCCACTGCTCTGGCAATAGCATGTCTCATTGTTAACTCTGATGGCATGACCTAACATAATATGACACACAGTAGAAGAAGTAATGTGACAAGTGGATCACACAAGCAATGCTGCACATGAGAAATATGACATCTTATCTGAAACCAATCCTGCTTTTAGCAAAGATACTACCTCAAAGGGCACATCACTTTTGTCTACATCCTTCATGCTTTTTGATAATATGAGATTCATGTAAAGACCGTATTGGCTATGGACACAGAAGTAAGCAGTCTTTAGGCAGTGACAAAAGTCAGTCTATGACAGCTGACATGTTCCAGCAATCAGTCAGAGGAGGTGTAATTAGGCAGTGGGCATAAAGAGGGGCTGCCGAGATCCTACACTACCAGGTCTCTAGGACTAAGAGCTACAACAAAGCAGTCAAATTATTCCTGAAGAGGATAGTTGGGATGAATGCTGTTGAGAAAGCATTAATCTGTTCTCTAAAGATTTCATTGCAGAGTTTCAGAACTTGCTCCTAGTTCATTTCCTCATTCAATTAATGTAATTCATGTATATATTACATGTATCAGTCAAGGTCCTGTCACAAAGATAGAAACCACTCTTAAGAATTCCAAACGGAAGAAAATTAGGTATAGAAACGTATTTACAAATTGTTGGAAGAGTGAAGGGGGGGATATTGGAGGGGGAGACGGACCATGAGAGACTATGGACTCTGAGAAACAAACTGAGGGTTCTAGAGGGGAGGGGGTTGGGGGGATGGGTTAGCCTGGTGATGGGTATTAAAGGGCAGGTACTGCATGGAGCACTGGGTGTTATACACAAACAATGAATCATGGAACACTACATCAAAAACTAATGATGTAATGTATGGTGATTAACATAACAATAATAAAAAAAATTGTTGGGAAGGGTTATAGGGAAATATAGAAAAGAGTGGTGCTACCCAGAGATCAGAAAGCAGAGGAAGTCACTACCCCCTCCTCTCAGGGCTAGAGAAAGAAAAGTGAGAAAGTGGAATTAATTCCTTAACCCAAGCCCCAGATGTTATTGGAGCCCACATTTTCCCTTTCTTTGGTACTTCTGTAACTAAGACCCAACCCCAGAATCCAACGGATAAAGGAGTCCAACAAATGTAGTTTCTAGACTTCCAGCCCCACAATACAGAGCAGAGGATGCTTGTCAGGTGTTGCAGGGGGTGGGGAGGGGGTGTTTAGTACAAGACAGTATCTGTCATATTATGCTTTAGTCGTTGTACTAAAGGTAAGTAAGGCGATGAGATATATACATACACACACAACAAATTGTGAATGCACTGTAGGTAAGTAACAGGTAAATGCTCATTTATTCTGAGCTATCTTCATACATCTGGGATTGGACAGTAATACCTGATATGCATTTGCATTAGTGGGATGCGGAGGATGCAGCATTATCTAAAGATACGATACGCTTAGCTACAGTGCACATCAAATGCTTTAATATGGCTTATACTTTAATCCTATTTGCCAAAGGTTTGCAAATCATTTTAGCACTATAATTCTCAAAGTTTGGATTTCAAATAGTGGGTTAAAACTTATATTTTGTTATTTACTGTCTTCTCAACTGAGTCACAATAAATACTGGATATTTAACTTAAAGATTGACCCTAATACCCATGGAAGAGAGACACATATTTAATATGTTACTACAAATCTTGTAGAACACCACATTTTTCTTTTTAGAGCAGCAAAAAAATAGGGGAAAAATTATGGAAAATTAAAGAATTTACATTTAAGTCGCAAAAAGAATTTCCTACAAGAAGCTTTTTTTTACATGGCGCAGAAATGCCTCATTAGATTGATCATCAATGGGAAGTGAGGTGTTCCACTTAGCTGGTTTCTTCACATAAGCAAAGACTACCTTTTTAATTTATTTTTAATCATTGCAATATTTTTAGAGTTTATTATTTTCCTGCATACAAAATTAATATGTGACAAAGGAGTTGGATCAAGATTGCAAACTTAGGTCATTTTTTTACTTCCACTCCCACTGAAAGGGAACTGAAATGATAGAAATACTCTTAAGAAAGAATGTTTCTGTATAAACACTAAGAAATAAAGTATCTGAAGCATAAACATTCTTCACTTCAAAGTGCAAGGTAAGATTATCTTTATTCTGAAGATACAGAACTTTTTTTTTCCTTTAAAGCAGTGCCACAGTTTTAAGTATTTTGTCAATGATCAAACAGCATGTAAAGTGGTGTATCCAAGATTTAATCTAAGTCTGTTTGCAACTAAAGGCCATGCTCTTTATTTATTTCTCTTTTTAAAATTTATTATTGTAGCTTAAATCATCAAGAAGGCATGATTTAAACTAGGGCTTAAAAAGTGGAAAGAATTTTCACATTCAGAATGACAAAGGTAGGAATACTAAAAGGTGAGAAAAGTTGGAAAACAATTCAGAAGTAAGAAATCACATAACATTTGGGAAGGCAGTCATAGTGAAGATACTGCACCCCAAACTGATGGAGGTAGACATGCTTCTGTAGGAGTTGAATGTCATTAAAGCTGACACATCTTTGTAATCTAGAAATGCATTTTTGGAATGGAAGAGATTATAAAAGTGGTAAGGCACAGTAAGAGAATTTGTTGATTGGAGGTGAGTTGTATGGGGAATAAAATCAAGCTTCATTTAGGGGAATTTTTGAAGAAGTAGATAAATGCAACACAAAGACATATATGGCTGATTTAAATAACACTCATATTACTAATTATCACATTAGTCTAAGAAGTAAGTACACTCCTATTTTCAGAGTAAAATGATAAGTTTAATTTTGAATATGTTGAGAATGAGGGGATTACAGGTTACCCAGGAGATGATGTCCAATAGACAATTTGGATTTAGAGCCATCAGATAGCTGAGGGCTGGATTTTGGAGTATTCTATAGAGAAGTGGTCCTGTATCCAGTACATAGTAATTGCTCAGATATTAATTAAACTGAATTGAATTGCATTGAACTGAATTGAATTGAATAGGGTCATCAAGTACATCAGAGAGAAAGCAGTCAAACAATTAGCAGGAAACCAACATAGTTAACTTGTTGTGTTACAGAAGTATAGCGGGAGTAATAAGGTATTCCATGGGGTAAGGCAGGGTACATGCTGGAAAGAAGGCTCTGGAAATGGGGACACAAAGTGGTCAGTATGGTAGCCATAGTTCAAAGAATTCTGGAATGTGCGAGTGATTTTGCATTAAAAACCTGTTTATTGAGTGTCTACTATAGTAAATAGAGCAAATAAAATACTGAGATGCTTTCACATGGATGTAGATGCTTCCAGTTTGCAAGGCAGCCAGGTGCTAATACAGAACTGAAGTGAATCCATCGCAGAACCTGCCCTTGAGGAGCTCACATTTGTCTATGGGAGATGGAACACATGCAAGAGTAGAAAAGTAAAAATGTCTGAAGAAAAGACAACGAGTTTGCCTTTTCCCCAGACATTCCTATTCTAGTAACATCTGGTCTGTCATCCATTGCTGATGACTTAATGAGAGCTTAAAATACACTCCTCCTTTGTTAAGACTGTAAGCTCTATGAGGTCAGAGACTGTGTCTGCCTTGTTCATGCTGCTTCCTTGGCACATAGAATAGAACCTGGCACAAGGTTGCTCAATAAAACATTTTTCAATTAAAAAAAAAATGGATGGATGGTTGGATGGAAGGATGAATGCATGAATAGACAGATCCCTGACCACTGTTTATGTAAATACTGCTTCACATCACTCTGTTTCTTTTTTTCGTTGTATTTACCCATCGACATATTTCTCCTATTATTTCAATACTTATTTTTGAAAATACAAAAGGTAGTAAAGTACTCAGCAGCTCTCCTGTTTGAAATCTGCCACACTGTATCTTTCAACCTTGTGTCCTTGATTTGTTCCTTCAACATCACAGCTGTAGCTAAGGTACCTTAAAATACAATAAAAGATAGTTAGATTCTTTTGAAAGATAGAAAATGCAATTTTCTTCACTTTCTCAAAATGATATAGCTTTTGAAAATATTAGACTTTTGACCAACTTCTGAATTCAGAGCTAAAGAGTTGCCTTTCAATTACTTCCCACATGAACATAATGTGATTTGATATTGTCACCTGGTTTGGATAAATGGGAAGTTATTTGCAGTTAGTCTGAGAGGTACTGAAGGACTCTTTTTGGAGAGTTGATCAGATTTTGCTAGACTTTGAAGTCCTTGGGGTCCTTGCAACCACCCAAGTACATCAAATTATTTGAGGTAGATGAGAAAACTTGTTTTGATTAAATTGAGACCGTTCTCTGACTTTCTGAGCCTTCAGATAAGTTAGGGACTAAGGCACACTGCACGTGTCTCTTTCTGAAATGTTTTCCACCTTAGTTTTTATATGACAGTGAAAGCACAGCTCTGAAACACATGAAGAAATCTGAGGATTCTGTAGAGACAGGAGTGGTGTGACATAAATCTCAGGAAGGTATCTTCATAAATGTCCCGGTCGATTTCTGCTATCTTGTGAGGCTGGGCACTGCATTTCTATCAAAATCCAGTCAGGAAACCTTCTGAGATGACTTCATGAGAAACCAATACTCCTGCAGATTGGCCCAAAGAAGCCATACTCCCATGGGTCATATTATACTTTTAAGGATTGTTGTGCTTTAAAATTATATTGTAAATGCATGACTAAATTTATGTACATTTAGCATCAGTACTAGGTGTTAATAGGCTTCATGTGAGAAGGGACATTGAGCCCACTCCTGGGAAGTTTTTGTCTAGGGACGTCAGATAGTCCTATATCTACAGAAGTATATGGTAAAGAAAGGGCAGAGAATAGGTTATGTTCTGACATGTCAGCATTTTTTTTTTTTTCCCCAACAAATTCCATGTCCTGGAGAAAGGAGAGAAATATTTATACAATAAGCATGTGAGTGTCGAAGGCCAGGTGTATTCTAGATAAATAGAAGAATTCTAGATAAATAGAATTTCTAGTGATAGAAACAGTGTTGGGGCAGACATCTAAGGAGGGTAAGGAGGGAGAAGGCAGTGAAGCCATGTCTAGCAGGAGTGTCCGGGGAATTACCACAGGAGAAGCAGAGGCATCTGGATATGTCCATACTCACAGATTTTTCTGTTTACCTTTTGTTTGTTTGTTTGTTTGTTTGTTTTAATACTTTTTATTATGTTATGTTAATCACCATACATTACATCATTAGTTTTTGAGGTAGTGTTCCATGACTCATTGTTTGCGTATAACACCCAGTGCTCCGTGCAGTTTGTGCCCTCTTTAATGCCCATCACCAGACTAACCCATCCCCCCACCCCCTCCGCTCTAGAACCCTCAGTTTGTTTCTCAGAGTCCACAGTCTCTCATGGTTTGTCTCCCCCTCCGATTTTTCCCCCTTCAATTTTCCCTTCCTGCTATCTTCTTCTTCTTCTTCTTTTTTTTTTAACATATAGTGTATTATTTGTTTCAGAGGTACAGGTCTGTGATTCATCAGTCTTACACAATTCACAGCGCTCACCATAGCACATACCCTCCCCAGTGTTTATCACTCAGCCACCCCATCCCTCCCCCCCACCATTTCAGCAACCCTTGGTTTGTTTCCTGAGATTAAGAATTCCTCATATCAGTGAGATCATATGATACATGTCTTTCTCTGATTGACTTGTTTTGCTCAGCATAATACCCTCCAGTTCCATCCACGTCATTGCAAATGGCAAGACCTCATTCCTTTTCATGGCTGCATAATATTCCATTGTATATATATACCATTTCTTCTTTATCCATTCATCTGTCGATGGACATCTTGGCTCTTTCCACAGTTTGGCTATTGTGGACATTGCTGCTATAAACATCACGGTGCACATACCCCTTCGGATCCCTACATTTGTGTCTTTGGGGTAAATACCCAGTAGTGCAATTGCTGGGTCATAGGGTAGCTCTATTTTCAACTTTTTGAGGAACCTCCATACTGTTTTCCAGAGTGGCTGCACCAGCTTGCATTCCCACAACAGTGTAGGAGGGTTCCCCTTTCTCCGCATCCCCGCCAACATCTGTCGTTTCCTGACTTGTTAATTTTAGCCATTCTGACTGGTGTGAGGTGGTATCTCATTGAGGTTTTGATTTGGATTTCCCTGATGCCAAGCGATTTTGAGCACTTTTTCATGTGTCTGCTGGCCATTTGGATGTCTTCTTTGGAAAAATGTCTGTTCATGTCTTCTGCCTATTTCTTGATTGGATCATTTGTTCTTTGGGTGTTGAGTTTGATAAGTTCTTTATAAATTTTGGATACTAGCCCTTTATCTGATATGTCATTTGCAAATCTCTTCTCCCATTCTGTTAGTTGTCTTTTGGTTTTGTAGACTGTTTCTTTTGCTGTGCGAAAGCTTTTATCTTGATGAAGTCACAACAGTTCATTTTTGCCCTTGCTTCCCTTGCCTTTGGCGATGTTTCTAGGAAGGAGTTGCTGCGGCTGAGGTCGAAGAGGTTGCTGCCTGTGTTCTCCTTTAGGATTTGGATGGACTCCTGTCTCACATTTAGGTCTTTGAACCATTTTGAGTCTAATTTTGTGTGTGGTGTAAGGAAATGGTCCAGTTTCATTCTTCTGCATGTGGCTGTCCAGTTTTCCCAACACCATTTGTTGAAGAGACTGTCTTTTATCCACTGGACATTCTTTCTTGCTTTGTCGAAGATGAGTTGACCATAGAGTTGAGGGTCCATTTCTGGGCTCTCTATTCTGTTCCATTGATCTACGTGTCTGTTTTTCTGCCAGTACCATACCGTCTTGATGATGACAGATTTGTAATAGAGCTGGAAGTCCAGAATTGTGATGCCACCAGCTTTGCTTTGCTTTTTCAATGTTCCTCTGGCTATTCGGGGGTCTTTTCTGGTTCCATACAAATTTAAGGATTATTTGTTCCATTTCTTTGAAAACAGTAGGTGGTGTTTTGATAGGGATTGCATTAAATGTGTAGATTGCTCTAGGTAGCATTGACATCTTCACAATATTTGTTCTTCCAATCCATGAGCCTGGAACGTTTTTCCATTTCTTTGTGTCTTCCTCAATTACTTTCATGAGTATTTTATAGTTTTCTGAGTACACATTCTTTGCCTCTTTGGTTAGATTTATTCCTAGGTATCTTATGGTTTTGAGTGCAATTGTAAATGGGATCGACCCCTTAATTTCTCTTCTGTCTTGTTGTTGGTGTATAGGAATGCCACTGATTTCTGTGCATTGATTTTATATCCTGCTACTTTACTGAATTCCTATATGAGTTCTGGTTTTGGGGTGGAGTCTTTTTGGTTTTCCACATAAAGTGTCATATCATCTGTAAAGAGTGAGATTTTGACTTCTTCTTTGCCGATTTGGATGCCTTTTATTTCTTTTTGTTGTCTGATTGCTGTGGCTAGGACTTCTAGTACTATGTTGAATAGCAGTGGTGAGAGTGGACATCCCTGCCATGTTCCTAACCTTAGGGGAAAAGCTCTCAGTTTTTCCCTATTGAGAATGACATTCACTGTGGGTTTTTCATAAATGGCTTTTATAATATTGAGGTATGTACCCTCTATCCCTACACTCTGAAGAGTTTTAATCAAGAAAGGATGCTGTACTTTGTCACATGCTTTTTCTGCATCTATTGAGAGGATCATATGGTTCTTGTACTTTCTTTTATTAATGTATTGTATCACATTGATTGATTTGAGGATTTTAAACCAACCTTGTAGCCCAGGAATAAATCCCACTTGGTCGTGGTGAATAATCCTTTTAATGTACTGTTGGATCCTATTGGCTAGTATTTTGGTGAGAATTTTTGCATCCATGTTCATCAGGCATATTGCTCTGTAATTCTCCTTTTGGATGGCGTCTTTGTCTGATTTTGGGATCAAGGTAATGCTGGCCTCATAAAATGAGTTTGGAAGTTTTCCTTTCGTATCTATGTTTTGGAACAGTTTCAGAAGAATAGGTATTAATTCTTCTTTAAATGTTTGGTAGAATTCCCCTGGGAAGCCATCTGGCCCTGGGCTTTTGTTTTTTGGGAGATTTTTGATGACTGCTTCAATTTTCTTAGCGGTGTTAGGTCTGTTCAGGTTTTCTATTTCTTCCTGGTTCAGTTTTGGTAGTTGATACATCTCTAGGAATGCACCCATTTCTTCCAGATTAGCGAATTTGCGGGCATGTAGTTGCTCATAATCTGTTCTTATAACTGTTTGTATTTCTTTGGTGTTGGTTGTGATCTCTCCTCTTTCATTCATGATTTTGTTGATTTGGGTCCTTTCTCTTTTCTTTTTGATAAGTGTGGCCAAGAGTTTATCAATATTATTAATTCTTTCAAAGAACCAGCTCCTAGTTTTGTTGATCTGTTCTACTGTTCTTTTGGTTTCCATTTCATTGATTTCTGCTCTGATCTTTATTATTTCTCTTCTCCTGCTGGGTTTAGGCTTTATTTGCTGTTCTTTCTCCAGCTCCTTTAGGTGTAGGGTTAGGTTGTGTATGAGACCTTTCTTGTTTCTTGAGAAAGGCTTGTATTGCTATATACTTTCCTCCTAGGACCGCCTTTGCTGCATTCCAAAGATTTTGAACAGTTTTGTTTTCATTTTCATTTGTTTCCATGATTTTTTAAAATCCTTCTTTAATTTCCTGGTTGACCCATTCATTCCTTAGTAGGATGCTCTTGAGCCTCCATGTGTTTGAGTTCTTTCCGACTTTCCTCTTGTGATTGAGTTCTAGTTTCAAAGCACTGTGGTCTGAAAATATGCAGGGAATGATCCCAATCTTTTGGTACCGGTTGAGACCTGATTTGTGACCTAGGATGTGATCAATTCTGGAGAATGTTCCATGGGCACTAGAGAAGAATGTGTATTCCGTTGCTTTGGGATGGAATGTCCTGAATAGATCTGTGAGGTCCATGTGGTCCAGTGTGTCATTTAAAGTCTTTATTTCCTTGTTGAACTTTTGCCTAGATGATCTGTCCTTTTCAGTGAGGGTGGTGTTAAAGTTCCCCACTATTGTTGTATTGTTGTCAATGTGTTTCTTCGCTTTTGTTATTAATTGCCTTATATAATTGGCTGCTCCCATGTTAGGGGCATAGATATTTACAACTGTTAGCTCTTCTTGTTGGATAGACCCTTTAAGTAGGATATAGTGTCCTTCTTCATCTCTTAGTATAGTCTTTGGTTTAAAATCTAATTTGTCTGATATAAGGATAGCCACCCCAGCTTTCTTTTGGTGTCCATTAGCATGCTAAATGGTTTTCCATCCCCTCACTTTCAATTTGGCAGTGTCTTTGGGTCTAAAATGAGTCTCTTGCAGACAGCATATCAATGGGTCTTGTTTTTTTATCCAATCTGATAGCCTGTGTCTTTTGATTGGGGCATTTAGCCCATTTACATTCAGGGAAACGATTGAAAGATACAGGTTTAGTGCCATTGTATTGCCTGTAAGGTGACTGTTACTGTATATTGTCTGTGTTCCTTTCCGGTCTATGTTACTTTTAGGCTCTCTCTTTGCATAGAGGACCCCTTTCAATATTTCTTGTAAGGCTCGTTTCGTGTTTGCAAATTCCTTTAGTTTTTGTTTGTCCTGGAATCTTTTTATCTCTTCTTCTATTTTCAATGGCAGCCTAGCTGGATATAGTATTCTTGGCTGCATATTTTTCTTGTGTAGTGCTCTGAATATATCATGCCAGTCCTTTCTGGCTTGCCAGGTCTCTGTGGATAGGTCTGTTGGCAGTCTAATGCTTCTACCATTGTAGGTTACAAATCTCTTTCCCTGAGCTGCTTTCAGGATTTTCTCTTTGTCTCTGAGACTCATAAGTTTACTATTAGATGTTGGGTTCTTGACCTATTTTTATTGATTTGGAGGGGGGTTCTTTGTGCCTCCTGGATTTTGATGCCTGTTTCCTTCCCCAAATTAGGGAAGTTCTCTGCCAAAATTTGCTTCAATATACTTTCTGCCCCCCTCTCTCTCTCTTCTTCTTCTGGGATCCCAATTATTCTAATATTGTTTCATCTTATGGTATCATTTATCTCTCAAATTCTGCCCTGGTGATCCAGTAGTTGTTTATCTCTCTTTTTCTCAGCTTCTTTATTTTCCATCATTTGGTCTTTTATATCACTAATTCTCTCTTCTGCCTCATTTTTCCTAGCAGTTAGAGACTCTATTTTTGATTGCACCTCATTAATAGCCTTTTTGATTTCGAGTTGGTTAGATTTTAGTTCTTTTATTTCTCCCAAAAGGGTTTCTCTAATAACTTCCATGCTTTTTTCAAGCCCAGCTAGTATCTTTAAAATTGTCTTTCTGAACTCTAGTTCTGACATCTTACTAATATCCGTATTGATTAGGTCCCTGGCAGTCGGTACTGATTCTTGTTCTCTTTTCTGAGGTGATTTTTTGCATCTTGTCATTTTGTCCAGAGGAGAATAGATGAGTGAGAGAACAAAATGCTAACAGGGCACCAACGTCCCCACAAAATATACACTAAACAAATCAGAAGAGACCAGAAACCAGGGGAAAAGAAGGGGAAAGAAAGAAAAAAGAAAAAACAACAAAAACAAAAAGATAAAGATAAAAAAAACAGAATATGATCAAATATGATCAGGCTGGTGCATAGATCAGTGTCACACACTAGAGTTTGGGTGTATTTTGGTCTGTTAGAAAAAAGAGCCTCCCAAAATTTTAAAGAAAGAAAAACTTATATATGTACAAAAATAAGGATAAATATGATGAAGGGATGGAATATGACTGTAAAGATTAAAATTATAAAAGATTTTATAAAAGGTATTGATAAGATAAGAAGTTGCTTGAAAAAAGAAAGAAGAGGATTAAAAAAAAAAGGGAGAGAGAATGTGATCGGGCAGGAGACTAGAACAAAGCCATACACTAGAGATTTAGGGTATATTTTGGTCTTTTTGAAGGAACTGTATCCCAAAATTTTAAAGAGAGTAAAACTTGTATATGTGTGTGTGTGTGTGTATGTGTGTGTGTGTATATATATACATATATATATGTATATGTATATATACACACACCAAAAATAAGGTTAACTAGTATGAAGGGATTGAATATGATTATAACAATGAAAAATAAAAAATATTTTTTAAAAAAGGGTTGATAAGATGTGGTTGAAAAAGGTAAAAAGAAAAATTTAAAAAAAAAGAAGAGAAAGTTAAAAAAAAATTAACTTTGAAAGACTAAGGAATCATGGGAAAAAAGCCATGAATTCTATGTGCAGTATTTCCCTAGCGCTGGAGTTCTGCCGTTCTCATTGATCGGTGAACTTGGTCTTGGCTGGCTGTTCTTGCTGTTCTTCTGGGGGAGGGGCCTGTTGCTGTGGTTCCCAAATGTCTTTGCCGGAGCCAGAATTGCCCCTCCCTTGTCGGTCCGGGCTAGGTAATCTTCTCGGGTTTGCTCTCAGGAGCTTTTGTTCCCTGCAAGCTCTCGGTACAGCTTTGGAGGACGAGACTGACCATGGCGGCCTCCCAATCTCCCCGGGAGGAGCTGAGAACTCGGGGCCCTGTTCCTCAGTGCGCCCCCAGAGAAAAGCAGTCTGTCACTCCCGTCTCCCTGGTCTCCGGCCGCACTCCGTGCTCACCCGGCCTGTGACCGAGCATTTGTATCTCTGGCACCGGACCCCGTATGGAGTCTCCAAACCCAGCAGATCCCTGTGGTGTGCTCCTGCGCCGCTCTTCCCCGGGGAGGAAGGTGAGTCTCCCTGGATCTGCCGCTTGTTGGGTCCCTGCTGGAGGAGCAGTGACCCGACTGTCACCGATCACAGTTTATGGCAACCCCGAGCTGAGAGCCCGCGCCTCGGCTCCGTCTCTGCAGCCAGCTTCCCCGCTCCGATCCCTGGGAGCTCTGCTGCACTCAGGCACCCCCGGTCTTTCTGTGACCCCGAGGGTCCTGAGACCACACTGTCCCGCGAGGGTTCCACCCCCCACTTAGCCACTGGAGCGACGTCCCTCAGCGGAGCCAACTTCTAAAAGTTCCGATTTTGTGCTCCGTGGCTCTAGCACTTGCCAGAAGGGTCGACGGAGGCCCCCTCCCCCACCGTCCATCCTCCTGAATATCGCCTCGGATTCACTTCTCCATACGTCCTACCTTCCAGAAAGTGGTTGCTTTTCTTGTTCAGAGAGTTGTTGCTCTTTTCTTCAATCTCCTGTTGAATTCGTAGGTGTTCAGAATGGTTTGATCCCTATCCAGCTGAATTCCTGGGACCAGATGAAATCCAGGTCTCCTCTTTCTCTGCCATCTTGCTCCTCCCTCCTGTTTACTTTTTTATTATCCAGATGGTTTTCTGCTAAGTGAAAATGCTAAGACTTGATCTCTACACATTCAGAATCTACTTTATGTCCTTGATATGGAAGAACATTATGATAAAATAATGTTTGAAATTAAATCTGTAATACTTATGGTTGACCCCTAACTTTATTTTTTTTTAGCACATAGCTCGTGCCAGTTCTATGCCTTTATATTTATGAACTAATGTAAACCTCAGAACAGTTTGATGAGATTACTACTATTACCTCTATGAATAAACTAAGGATCAGAAAAGGTAAATAATTTGCCCAAGAATACTCAGGGAATCAAAGGCAGTGTTAGGAACCAAACCCAGGCATTTGTACTCCAGAGTACTAAATCACTATGCTGTGATTTTAGTTTGTTCAATATCTCTGTCACATATCTTTAAATAACAATGAAGTTTTTACAACAAAATAACTCTTAATAGTTTCATATTATTGTTTGTTAGGAATATATAACGTTATTTACTCAGCTCTCTCTTTGGTCAACAGTTAGATTGTTTTCCATTTTTGAAAAATGCTATGATAAACAAACCTGCATGAATTTTTATCTTTGCAAGCACACCTCCAGGAAAACTCAGTTCTTAGCAGTGAAATGACTGGATCAAAGGATATGCATATTTTTAAGGATTTTGACATATGCTATCATAAATCACTCTCCAGAAAGATTGTCTCAAATTGCATTGCACCATCAGAGACTGAGATGATCAATATCCCTAAGCACCAGAAATGATCATCTTTTCTTTATCTTTGATAGTTGCTAATCTCAGTATAACTCACTGTAGTTTAATTTTGGAATTTTTGATTGTTAATCAAAAAAGTTGAATTTTTTCATGTATAATGTTAATTATATCTCCTTTTTTAGGAATTAAGTGATCCCATTGTTTAATTTATTTGCAGTAATGTTTGTAGAGTACAGTTATCATCCCTTTATAATACTTACTGAAAATATTTCCCTAGAGATTTAATTTTATATTTTTTAGATGTAAAGAAGCTTTTTGAAAATTTACACAAGTACATCAGTATTTTTCTTCAGAGTATAGGCACTTGTTTGAATGGTTAGAAAACCTTTCTCTAATCTCAACAGTATATAATTGTTTGCTCTTACTTTGTATTGTTCCTTACAGTCTTTTAAAAAAAACTATCTGTGACTTATTTTGATGAATGAGCTGAAGTTGAAGTAGGCAGCTTGCTTTTTGTTTTTCTTCAAATAATTAGCACTTGTCATGTTTATCAAGTGACTTTTTAGCCACTAGTCATTATGATCGTAATTTTTATTCGTACTATTAACCTGAATTATTGTGTTATTAACATATAATATTAATGTATGGAGCAATGTTGAAACACACAACATTAATTTAGGTGCTAATATGAATCAGCTCTTTTCCTTGAGATATTTATCTTAATTATCGTGGTGTTTTTATTTGGCAACTAGAAAATATCTTGCTTTTAATTACACGAATAATGCAGACTTATTGCAGAAACACATCAAACACAGTAGAAGAAAAAAGACAGGCAATCCTTGCTATTAGGTTTTTACATTAGACCCTTCCATCTCTGTTGACTGTTGTTTTTGACATGCATTTTTCAAGACACTATACATCTTGATTTACAATCTAATTTTAAATTCAGTCATAGCAGAGTTTTTTTTCTCTACCTAGATAAATGTCTTAAAACATCAAGTATAATAAGTATATAGTTTGACACACACACAAATGCACTGCAGTCTATTCAACCAATCATAGATTTTTTACATTTTGTCATTTTCCAGTGTTGCTTTTATAAACAATAATATAGCCTTCATATATCTAAATCTTTGGGGAAGGGTACGCTTGATTTTAAGAAGAATAAAGCATATTTTTTCTTGGGAGTTCTAACACTTTTCCCCTTCATTCTGCATAGCATACCTCAACAAAATTCCTCTTCCTAAAGCATTGTTTTTAAATGGAGGAATAATTTATTTCCAGTGAGGTGCATTCATTTGAAGTGCACTGCTTTTGAGATCCTATTTACATATAAGCCTGTGTAACCACCACACAGGAGGCTCTGTCTGGCCTGTGCCACTCAGGATCTATCTATCCTCAGATTTGTCTCTCAGCTTCCCTGCCTGTTCCCCAATTTTCCTTAGCTGGAAGCCTGGAGTGCTGGGACTTAGGATGTCTTTGCTGCCCTTTGCCCCATTTCTCTGAGGAAGGAGGATCTTCCAGCACTACTTTTCTTAAAGCCCCTTACCTTTTGGATACTCCTCCAGTGCTCCATGTAGGGACATAGGGATATGTTGGCAAGGTGATGGATTCCTGCTTGGTGGCTTGCCATTTGGGGATTCTACACTATTACACCATGTCAGCTCACACACACAGTCAGTTCACAGCCTGATGGATAGTCTGTTGGTCTATCCCCTTTTTTTCCTAATTGGATAAATTTGACTTGTAACATTGTGTAAATGTAAGTTGTACACAGTGTTATTTTTAGTAACATCTATATATTGCAGTACGGTTGCCATTGTAATGATATTTATCACATTATGTACTTATGGTATAATATTGTATATATTCAATAAACTGTACATTAAATCTCTATGGTTATTTGAACACTTGAAATACATCTGTACTCTGAAACACAATTAATGTTATCCTACCACCCCCCCATCCCCTGGTAACCACCGTTTTACTGTTTATTTTTCTTTAACATGTTTGATTTTTTTACGATTCCACATTAAGTGATATATAGTACGTGTCCTTCTCTGTCTAGCTTATTTTGTTTAGCATAATGTGCTCGAGGTCCATCAATGTTGATGTAAATGGCAGGATATCCTCCTTTCTCATGACTTAGTAATATTCCATTTTGTATATACCATATCACTTTTATCCATTCATCCATAGATGGGCATTTGGGTTTTCCATATGTTGGCTATTTGTGAATAATGCTGCAATAAACATGGGGGTACATACATTATATCTCATCAAATTCATGTTTTCATTTATTTTCTCTATATTCCCAGAAATATAATTGTTGGATTGTATGGTAGGTCCAATTTTAATTTTGTTGAGGAACCCTCCTATTGTTTTCCGTGGTATTTGGACTAATTCACATTCCCATCAACAGTATATAAGGGCTCCCTTTTATCGCATCCTTGCCAGCACTTGTTGTCTCTTGTCTTCTTGATGATGGCCATTCTTTTTTAAAGTAAGCTCTTTTCCCAACATGGGGCTTGAACTCACAGCCCTGAGCACATGCTCTACCGACTGAGCCAGCCAGGTGACCCTTTGATGATAGCCATTCTAACAGATATGAACTGATATCACATTGTGGTTTTTATTTGCATTTCTCTAATGATTACTGATGTTTAGCATCTTCTCATTTGCCCGATGTCCATTTAGATGTCCTGGTTTATCCCTTCTTAGAAGATTCCTCATCTTTCTGTATTGGCAAAGATAAGAGAAATGGTCGCTTCCTTCTTATAAGAAAGCCACTCTCATTGTTTAGTTCATTTCAGTTTCTTTGCATCTTCAACTCTCAAATGTTTTTCAAAAACTATGATATTATAGCTTCTCAGGCTTGTTTTGGTGTTTGGTGTGAACTCTATTGTTTCCTGTAATTTTCTACATCAGAACCTAGCACAGGACTCCTAATGTTTTAACCTTGAGATATAGATATATATCCTTAACTTTGTCTATCTAGCCATATATATACATACATATATATATATACATATATATACATACATATATATATATACATATATATACATACATATATATATATACATATATATACATACATATATATATATACATATATATATACATATATATATATAGCTATGGTTGTAGCTTATTTCTCTATTTCTCATTTATAATGCTAGGAACAGTATATTCTCTCATTTCACTTATGATTCTTGCAGGAATTTGTTCTGTTATATGGCTCTTTTAAAAATTTTAGTTATTGAGTAAATCAGTTTTACTATGACTTCTTTCTCTCATTGTATCAATCATGTTTCTATCTTAAACTCATTTATTCTGGTATCATAATATTTACTGTGTTGCTTTTTTCTAATCTTAATTAACTTAAATATTTTATAAGCTTTAAAAATAAAAGTATGTAAATCTATAAAATTTCCCCTAGTTATACTTTTGTTTCTATCTTAGAAGTTTTGGTAAAGGTTTCTCACAGTTCTTAGTTTTAAATAGATTTTTTTTCACTGTTTTGTTCATTTTTGGATGAAATAATTATTTAGCAGAGTGGGTTTTTTTTTCATTTCCTAGTTATTGGGTATTGGGATATATACTAGTAAATAATTACATTAGTGTTTCATTGCATGTAAAGTATTTACTGCTTAGAGTTTAAGTTTTCTTTACTGAGTAGAATATGATCAGTGTTACTCCTAAATATTCTGAAGGCAACTGATAAGCATGTTTAGTTTTGTTTATAAGACATAGATTTGAATATTTACCAACTAAATCAAGTCTGGTAATTTATTCAAATTCTCTCTATTTTTATTCTTATATACCATGTTTCTCAATGAAAGGAAATTATTATAAGCATAACCTGGTGACCAGGTGATTTAGAGAGCAGAGGAAATGGAGGTGAAGCTAACATTCAGACACCTGACAGAGAATAGGATAGAATACTAAACAAGAGTTGTAGTGATGGAAAGGTGATTCAAGCAGTCGATAAATTATCAAACTCAAAAGATAAAATTTTGACCTTATATTGATATATACTTTACCCTTTCAAAGTTATTTTGTATGCATTTTCTCCTGTATTTAGAAGAACTAAATGTTTGGTTAATATAGTTTCTTTTTTTTAAAGATTTTTTATTTATTTGCTTATTTTAGAAAGAGAGAGAGAGAGAGCAGGGGATAGGGGCAGAGGGAGAGATAGTCTTAAGCAGACTCTGCGCCGAGCATAGAGTTCAACATGGGGCTTGATCCCATGACCTTGAGATCATGACCTGAGATGAAACCAAGAGTCAGATGCTTAACCAACTGCACCATCCAGGTCCCCCTGGTTAATATAGTTTCAAATTCATAGATGTGGAAACTTACAGAAATTAAGCAGTTTTCGATATCACACAACTTTTAAGTGGCAGAGCCAAGGACTAAACTAAATTTTTCTAACCATTAATTGTCTTTCCACAATTTTGGAATTGTCTACATAGTTTAAAAGGTCTTGTTACTAAATGAATTGGAAAAAAATTAAAAAGGTGTAGAAGGCTAGAGGTTGGGTTAATTCAGTAGCTCTTCCAGGATCCAGGTTATTTTCATTTTTCCCCTCATCATTCCCAGCAAAGTTGACTTCTGTTCTTAGGCTTATCCCCTTACATCCTCAAGATAGCTATCATGGCTACAAGCATCACATCCTCATAACATCTAAATAAGCCCCTTTCCCCAATAAAAGCTGTCTCCCTTCCTCGTGCCACCTTTTAAGAATGAAGAAACCTTCCTAGAATACTCCTCAGTGGCCAGAATTGCATAGCATGCCCAATCCTAACTAATTATGGGCAAGTAAAATGAAATTACTGTCATTAATTTATACTTACCAAGGTTTAGACCATGGGACATTAGAGGCCGACTTCTGATCCCAAAGAAAAGAAACAGAAAAGAAAAAAAAGTATACATTTCTATTGTCAAGAGCAAGGCAGAGGAGTGGCTTTGGGTAGATGACAAACAGTGTCTGTGGCACAGATACAAAGATTGGAGATAAAGTGAGAGGATGAGCCAAAAACTATTACAGACCACACATCTGGGGAAATGAGAAAATAGATTATTATTGAGAGAAATATGAAAGAACAAAGAGATGTCAGTCTTGACAGAAAGATGATAGCTTTGGTTTGGCACAAGTTGGTCAGAGATGGGATTTTTAAAAGGAATTGCAGGTGCATAGTTACAAAGATTTGAAGCACACAGCAGCAGTCAGAATACGATATTGAATCTTGAAAACTTCTTTATAGATACGTTTGTCAATGCCATGGAAGTAAGATTACAGAGAATGACACTGGAAAAGAACAAAGACTAAGCATTAGGGATTATCCCTAATTAAGACTACAAAGACTGAATAAATGAAAAAGATAAGGGTGAAAACAGCGTAGATATTATTTTTAAAAAGCCGATGCCCCTCTATCGCAAACATAGACTACCAGACTCATCATTGAATTATTAACATCCTCCATCGTTTTTCTTCTCTATAAGCAAATATTTTAAAATTTTTAGGTGTTCCATCTTGTGGCTCTACATCATTTATTTAATCATTCCTCTCTTTTGGGATATTTACTTACTTACAGTTATGTTTTTTTACATCTGCTCCTTTAATCTAGTTTCAGTTTTCCACCTCAGAGTCTGAGCCAAGAGGTATATAGTCCCAGAGCAAAAAAATAAAGATATTTCTAGCAAGACAATTGCCTTGAAAACAATGATTAATATAGAGGAAAAACTGCTTGAAATTCCTTTGGTATATGATGAAATAAGCTTGATCTACTGAGGTCATATATTCTCTCACTCAGTTCAGAGTGATACATTTACACTCACTAAAGCTTAACCACAAGGTTGGATTCAGGAAGGAGAATGTGATGTAAAGAAAATAAAAGTAAAATCCTATCCTTCTTGTTCTGAAGTATTGTGCAAAGAAAAGAAGACAATGGAAGAAAAAGTAGTTGATCAGATGGGTTTCCCAATATTCCTTATTAGATTTAAACCCACAGAGGTCAAAATGAGTCATATTGATTGAAAAAAATGGGGGGCTCAGGAGGCAACGCTTCTTCATTTGGTCCTGTACAAATATGAAGGAACCCTGAATAATGGATAAACTTTTTACTCAGAGAGAGAGGATTCTTGTTTGCTTTCCTAAGCTTCCCTTAATTCCTATGTGGCCTGGACACTGTGGCAGGGGCAAGGTAACCTTATGACATAAGCTGAAAATGGACTAATAATATGGTAGGTTGTGTGACAGAGAAAGTGACATAAAATTGGAAATATCTAGAACCTGAACTAGATCTGAACAATTAAGTTAGCAGAGAGATCATTAGGGTTTAATTGAAATCCCAAGGGACTGATTTACATTTTATCAACTAAAGATATCAGCAATAAGTGCCAGAAAAAAATGCAAATGGAAATTATGATTGCTGTCTCCAAAGTGGCCACTGTCTATTTCTTTTCTATATCTATTTCTTTTCTCCCTGTATATGCGATTACTTTGTTAAGAAGTAGAGTATATGACTATTCCCTTTGAATCTGGATTTTCCTCTGGGAACTTGTTTCACCAATAGAACGTGGTAAAAGTAATGCTCTAGGATTTCTGAGGCTACATCATTAGGGGCTTTGAAGCTTTCAACTAGGTCTCTTGGAACTTCAGGTACCACATTATGAGAAGTACAAGGCACATAGAGACGGTTACCTGTGGGCTTTCTGTCTCACAGCCTAAGGTGAACCTCATCCATGGACAGAATCAGCTGTCAGCCATGTGAGTAAGCCATCTTGGACATACATTCCAGATGAGACTTTAGATGGTCCCAGCACTGTAGCTGCAATCCTGAGAGACCTGAGGATAGAACCAATCTACCCACAAAACTAAGAAAGAGACTATCAATCTTTATTTTAAGTCACTAAGTTTTGGGGTGGTTTGTAACATAGCAAAAGATAACCAGGGCAGATGAGATCAGTCCAAACATCCCAACAGAGGCCTCAAGAGCTAAGCTCAAACTGGATCTTGGGGATGGCATTTTGGCATGAGGACTCTTTCACCATATAGGCAAGAGGTCATGAAACCATTTTCCCAAATGCATTTTTAGTAGAGCAGGATTAGGGGACAGGCATAAGGAAAACTGAATATTTTTCCCCAGATACTAGACATTACCTGAAATAATTTTGAAATTACCATATTAGGTTAAATACTAATGAAGATTAAATATAGTAAGTGGAAGCACTGATGAGGAAGAAGAGATCATGTACAGGCATATAAAGAAAATGTATTTTATATAGGTTGCACTGTAATCAAATAGAACAGGAATCAGTCCATTGCAACCTGTTTTTTGTAGATAAAGTTTTACTGGAACACAGCCATGCCCGTTTGTTTAGGTATCTTCTGGAACTGTCTTAGAGCTATTAACAGTTGCAGCAGAAACTGGGCTGCAAATTCTAAAGTATTTACTCTCTGGCACATTAAAGGAAAAGTGTACTGACCTCTATATAAAATGAAAATTGGAGCCGCAATTCACACACAGATTTTAAATAATTTTTGCAATTATATTTTCAGGGTAAATTTCTAGATGGAGAATTGCTAGGCCACAGAGTTTGTGTAACATTAAAGTCTTTCATATATTTTGGTTCTAATTTATCTCCAGAAAAATGGTGTCAGTTTACATATAATTGTATCAATATGAGATGGCTAAGTTCTCTATATCCTCATCAGTCTCATAAAATTTAACTTTTGAGTCATATAAAAAAGGAGGAGGAGGAGATAAAGCTCTTCTATGCAAATCTTTATCATTATTTAGGATACTTCCTACAAGCAAAATACAGGGTCAAGGGACAGTGTATTAAAAGTGTACTAGGTCCCTTTTTATATATTGCCAAATTAATTTCCAGAAGAATTATACCAATTTATGCTCCTCTTTATAATGTATGAAATTGATGTATTTCACTTAACTAATAAATACATTAGATAAATGGACATATTTATTTCATGTAGTAGTGTCAATTGAGTTGTTCACATGTCAGGCAAAAACTGTATCCCATATTGGTTTTTGTTCACCCTTTATTCCTCAGTAAATCTCAATATTTCCTATACGGTTATTAATCATGTTGATTTATATAAAAGTTCTCTTATGGTTTTCTGGCCAGCTTTTCTTTGTTTTCCTAATTGTGTTTTCATATATAACACAAATTCAAGAAGTACATTTTTAAAAATATGCATATGCATTTATTGCTGGACTTACTATTCCATTTCTGTGTTGATCTACATCTATACTAGTACTAATCAGAAATAGATATTATAGATTATTATATGTTTTGGCATCTGGTAAGGCTTACATTTATTCTTTTTAAGTTTTGGGTTATTCGGATGCCTTTTCTCTTTCAGATTATTTTAGAAACACGCTGTCAAAGTCCATAAAAATCTTTTTGAGATTTGCATGGATATTGACTTGGTATGTTTGCAATTTTATCCAATTTTCTACTGAGATGTTTGTCACAAAAAATATTTTGAGTTGATTACAAATTAAATAATTATTAATATTTGTGAGAATTATAACTACCTTTTAATTTTTAAAAGTTTTTTGACACAAAGTTTTTATCTTGATTAGTTCATTATATTGATCTTTTAAATTGTGTATTTTTTCCTTTGTTGACATATTTTACTTTCTTGACATATTTCAGATGGCAAATACTCTACTGCATAAGTGGTTAAATAAAAGTTTTACCTTCAGAGAAAGAAAAATGATTGTTTTCTATAATATAAATATAAACCATAATGAAAATATTAACTAAAAATAAAAACTATAATACAATCTGTTGGGATTTTTTAAATAGTGAGGCTAGGTTGGGTATAAATAGAGTATTTTGAGGAATTCAAAGAGTGCACATAAATAAATTTGATAGGGAAGAATTGTTTTAGGTCCAGACTTCATGGCACTCAGGCCCCATTGGTATCTGACACTGAGTCTGGGGTTCATGAATTCATGGTGTTTCTGACTCATTTATATATCAACCCAGTTGTATCCAGGAGAATAGAAGCAGGCTCTCATTCTCAGTCCTACTGTGAGTTTTTTATCTGTAGGTTATGTCTAAAGATCCTGGTCTCTCTTAAGTATCAGCTGCCATATATTTCTTTCTACTGTATCAGATATTTCTATGGCCTCTTTAGTTGACATGGTTATCTTACTATATAAAAATTACTTTGATTTGAGATATAGATTATCCGTTGCCTCTTCTTAGTCTGAATATAGACTTGTGTGTGTCACTTCAGAAGCCAGGAGGAATGGGGCAATCTAACAGTAGGATGCTATGAAACTCAGAGTAAATCTGAGCACTGCTAATGGAAATACAATAGCAGTAACAGGGCCTTCAGTAGGCCTGTAGAGATTAAGCTATCAACCAGCAAATGCTCATCTTAATTCTCCTTAAGATTGGTCTGCCAGTGCAGCTGATATCAAGATTCCTAAAAACTTCTGTGAAGACAACTAAAAGTTAATATTAGCCTTTGCAGTAAACAAAATACAACAAAGCAAAATACAACAAGCTATGCAGCTTGAGATGCAAGGACCTAGGGCCATCAACCCAGGTTGCTTTTTTTTTTTTTTTTTTAACATTCTTCTCCCATCCCTACCAAGGATGAAAGGCAGCCATATTTTTTTCTATTTTTAATTTATTTTTAAATTAGCTCTTTAATCCATTTTGAGTTTATTTTTTTTATTTTTTTTAAGATTTTATTTATTTGACAGAGACAGACAGAGCAAGAGAGGGAACACAAGCAGGGGGAGTGGGAGAGGGAGAAGCAGGCTCCCCGCTGAGCAGGGAGCCCGATGTGGGGCTCGATCCCAGGATCCTGGGATCATGACCTGAACCGAAGGCAGACGCTTAATGACTGAGCCACCCAGGCGCCCCAATTTTGAGTTTATTTTTGTATATGGTGTTAGACAGCGGTCCAGTTTCATTCTTCTACATGTAGCTGTCCAGCTTTCCCAGCACCATTTATTGAAGAAACTGTCTTTCCCCATTGAATATTCCTTCCTCCCGTCTACAGCCATACCACCCTGAATGCACCCGATCTCGTCTGAATATTCTTGCCTCCTTTGTGATAGATTGACTGTATAATCATGGTTTTATTTCTGGGCTCTGTTCTGTTCCATTGTTCTATGTGTCTATTTTTTGTCCCAGTACTATACTGTTTTATTATAGATCTCTCATATATCTTGAAATCTAGTATTGTGAAACCTCCAGCTTTGTTATTCATTCTCAGAATTTCTTTGGCTATTTGGGGTTTTCTGTGGTTCTATGAAATTTTAGTATTATTTGTTCTAGTTTTGTGAAAAATGCTGTTGGTATTTTGAAAGGGATTGCACCGAATCTGTAGATTGCTTTGGGTAATATGGACATTTTAAGAATGTTAATTCTTACAATTCATGAGCATGGGATATCTTTATATTTGTGCCACCTTCAATTTCTTTCATCAGTGTTTTATTGTTTTTGGAATACAGGTCTTTCCCTTCTTGGTTAAGTTAATTCCTAAGTATTTTAGTGTTTTTTGGTGCAATTGTAAATGTTTTCTTAATTCCCCTTTCTGTGACTTCACTTGGTGCAATTCGGTACGTTTGGGGCAATGTAAATGTTTTCTTAATTTCTCTTTCTGCTACTTCATTATTAGTGTACAGAAATGCAATGGATTTCTGTATTTTGATTTTTGTATCCTGTGACCTTTCTGAGTTCATTTATCAGTTCTAGTAGTTTTTTTGGTGGAGGCTTCAGTGTTTTCTGTGTATAGTATCCTGTCATCTGCAAATAATGGCAACTTCTTTGCCAATATGGATGCCTCTTATTTATTTTTCTTGTCTGATTGCCGTGGCTAGGAATTCCAGTACTATGCTGAACAAAAGTGGTGAGAGTGGACATTCTTGATACTAAACCAAATACAGACACCACAAAACAAACAAACAAGCAAACTATTGGGCAGTATCTATCCCTGGTGAACATAGATACAAAAATTCTCTACAAAATATTAGCAACCTGTATACAACAATATGTCAAAAAGATCATTCACCATGATCACTTGGGATTTATTCTGGAGATGCAAGTATGGTTCAACATTCACAAATCAATCAACATCATACACCACATCAACAAAACAAAGGATAAAAATCATATCTCAATAAATGCAGAAAAAACATATGACAAGATTCAACATCCATTCATGATAAACTCTCAAGAAAGTAGGGTTAGAGGGAACATACCTCAATATAATAAAGGCCATGCGTGAAAAACCCACAGCTAACAACAAAGGCAGCCATCTTTGATGATGATCTTGGCACCATCCTATAGTCCCGAAATGTAAAAACAACTTTGCCCAGGATGCCAGAATTATTTGACTCTCTGCTATAACTGTTATGTTACAATCCACATAGCCTTTGAGCATTTAAAAAGCTTATTGGAGAAAATGGAGCCTCAGTACTTTCCCTAATTTTAGGTAAAAATTAGTGTCTTCCTCTGACTCCAAGCTGGACGTTTAATGTTCTTATTTTGGAAATATCAGAACATGTGCAGTGTCCCAAATGGCCCTGGCCTTCACTTTGCTACCACCTTTGCTCTGATGTCTCCTACCATAGCTTTCTTCTCTCGCTATTGTTCTAATTCATATTTCAGTTTGCCTATGTCCTCATTCCCTTAACTTTCTCTCAGATTTGGATTCCAAGTTATTTTAGCTCTAGTTTTGCAGTCTTCCCAGGCATAGCACACCGCTATGAGTATCATCTTTTTTAACTAGCTCATGAACTTGATAGTGGAGGTACAGACATTAAACAGTCTTATTTTTCTCCAAAGATTATTCCCAACTGTGCTGTGAAAGTATTTTCTTCCTACTAGGAAATATATATCCTAATAATATTTTGGGGGAGATTTGGTAACTACCTTATCACTTAGTCAAAGTCAGTCCCCTTCAGTTTAAACCTAAAACCACATGTCTGCATCAAAGCTGGTTCTTTTCCATTGCTAGCCACAGTTGTGACTCAGAAGCCCTGAAATGGGGAGAGGTTGTGGCCCAACTCTGTCCTACAACCATTCAACAATATTAATTGAGTAATTATTGTATGCAAGGATCGGATCTAGGCAATTAGAATTCATCAGTTACTCTTAGAGCAGGGCCTCTTAATAATTTGTGGGGCCCAGTGCAAAATGAAAATGCAGGGCTCTGTCCAGGGACTCTCTGTCTCATGAGTCCACTGCACCAACTCCTCAGAGATAGGTAGACCAAGGGCTTTAAAATTCTGCTGAGAGGGGCTCCTGAGTGGCTAAGTTAGTTAAGCATCCGGCTCTTGATTTTGGCTCAGGTCATGATCTCAGAGTTATGAGATCGAGCCCTGCATCAGGCTCCATGCTGACTGTGGAACCTGCTTAAGATTTCCTCTACCCTTCCCCTCTTCTCTCCCTCTCTTAAAAAAATACACTTAGAAATGTCCTCAGTACGTGGACTGGGAGGTGGGAAGCCCCACATTTGTTCAATGAATGTATCTTGCATTGCCAGCCCAAGGCAAGAACCTCTGCTGGCTCACCTAGATATTCTGCTAGTCTTGCATCTGAACCCTCCTGATACCCAGGTTCCTATTGGGCTGGAGGGCAATGGTGAAACACAGGCTTCTGTGCCACCACCACTCCCCCAGGGTACAGGAAGGCCAGGCAGTGCCAAGAATGCCAGAGACTAGGAAACAGGCAGCCTTAAAACTTACTCTGGAGGCAGTAGGTAACAGGAGTCAGGGCAGCACGTTAGGTTAAGAACATGAACTCTAGAGCCAGACTACCTGGAACTGGAATATGAGCACTTACATACCAAATGAGTAGCCATGGGTAAGTCATAGAACCCTTCTCAGTGTAACAAAAGGATGAAAATAATATTTCCAAATTATAATGTTACAACATTGTTGTGAGAACAAAATGAGCTCATATACAAAGAGCTTAGTATAGCACCTAGAATCAAATAGATGCTATACAAATGTTATTGCCTTATGATTATTACCTTTATTATTGTTTGCCACCTACCATATATTGCCTTGTGTCATTGTGACTTGCCAACATTTAATTATCTTAAGCTTCTTGAAGCTTAAAATGTCTCATTTTCATTTCAATAATTATAACAATTCCATCTATTCAACACATGTTTATTGGGAACTACATTAGGCACTGGAGAAACAATGATGAGCAAGATAGACATTATCTCTACTACCTGGAGCTTACAGTCCAGGAGAAATTTGTTTAAACAAGTAAGTATAATTAGTCTAATCAGTGTTAGTAACTATAATAGGAAACACAACATACTGTGAGGATACATAGCAGTGGAATCCAGACAAGGGGTTACTACCTACTTTGAGACTCTATTTACTCAAAAATATTGTTGAATGGTTGTATACCAGAATCAGGTCACAACTTCTTCCATTTCAGAGCTTCTAAATCATAACTGATTAGCAATGGAAAAGAGACATTTTCGATATAGATATGCATTTCAGGACTCATATAAAAAGTGGTATTTACACCAAAATGGGTAGGATTTGGAAAGGCAAATAGGAGAATAGAGTAGAGGTTGACTTGGGAAAGAGTAGTCCAGGAAGAAAGGAGATAAAATTTTAGAGGTGTGGGGAAACATGGAATATTGGGTAAGATAGCCATCTTTAATAACGATCTTGGCACCATTCTATAGTCCCCAAATGTAAAAACAACTTTGTAATACCATGTAATTGAAGTCAAGTCAAGAACACCCTTGGGGTGCCTGGGTGACTCAGTCAAATGTCTGACTCTTGATTTTGGCTCAGGTCATGATTTCGGGGTTGTGGTATTGAGCACTGTGTCAGGCTCTGCACTAGGCATGGAGCCCACTTAAGATTCTCTCTCTCCCTCTCCCTCTGCCCCTCATTGCTTTCCACCCCCACTACTCATGCACATATGTGTGCTCTCTCAAAAAAAAAAAAATTTATGAGACATTTTAGTGGGTTTAGACTATAACTTAAAGAAAGACACTATTGAATGATTCAACGAAGGAATAAAAGAATCATATTTGCATCACAAAAGGATCATTCTCTCCTCTTTGTGAAAAAAAATGGACTGAAGAGATGCAGAACTATAGGTAGAGACAAGGACTAAGAATTAGTAATCTAGTCAGTGGAACTGGGCTGTAAGGATAATTATAGCTAGAATGAAAAAGGAGGGATTGATTAAAGTTAAGTAGTAGAATCGATAGGAATTCTTGATTAACTGGATAGGATTATTGAGGGAAAGTAAAGACTCCAGGATTACATCTGGGTTTCTGTTGGTGGTGACAATTACTGAAATAAGCACAGAGAGGAAAGTTTGGGGGTGGCTAGTTGGGAGCTCAGAGTAAATGGCAATGGTTCTGTTATCTCTGAGTGGTAATGTCCAGTAGGGAATTTGTTGTAAAAACTTAACAGTATATAACCATCTCATGTACATGATATTATCTGATTTCCAGAGTCCTCAGAAATAAGACTGACATGACATTTTAGGAACTAAACTGAAATCTAGGCAAATGAGATAATCATCCATGTTCACCCAGAAAGTAAAGGGGATGGGCAGGAAAGAAACTGCCCCCTATTTCTTGTCTAATGCTCTTTGCTCTGTGGCTTATGATCTCCCAGAAGGCACTACGCAAGAGCTTGCCGAATGGGTGAATTTTAATTCTTTATATAGAATATAGAGTAAAATACTATTTTACCTCATATATTGTACAAGGTTATTTGTAGATATTGAAGGATGAAGTGAGCAGACCATGAAAAATGAGAAAAATTATAAAGGACCTGAAAATAAAACTTCTACTTCATTGGAAAGGCACCTCCATTATTTGGCTTTCAGCACATTTAATTCTTGAAGAATGTGTGTCAGTGCAAAATGATGTCAAATTGCATTTTTCCCCATGCTGTTGTTGGAATGCTGCTTTTTAAAGTGCTGATTACACATTAATCAACGTTATGTAAAATAAATTGTGGGAGGTGGTCAAAGAAAAGCAGAAATAATATTTCCTGAGTGGTTGCCCTCAGTATCATCACAAAAATGACATCTCATATAAGGTTAGAACAAGGAGCACATTTACAGAATAAATTGTAAACAAGATTAAAGGAAATAGCAGTGAAGAAAAATAGGGGGGGGTTATGACACAAGGAAGAGAAAAATGTTGGACAAAAAGTGAAAAATTATAAATGGTGGCACATAAACATTGCAGTTTAGGACAGGGAAACGATCTGAATATAGAGAAACAAGATTGGAAGATGGTTGGAGAAATAAATCCCAGGCAAGGACAGGAGAGGGCTATGTGACTGAAAAATGTCAGTCTGACGTCCTTCTAGAAGAAGTCGGTCCCTCCCAGGACCTGACACTGTGCTGAAGTGGACATGGCCAGAGCAGCTGTGACAGCTCTTCTGGTTTCCATCATTCCCAGTACCATCTTCTAAGCCTTGTTAATTGCATGTCTACAAGAATATTTTCTCTTTTGAGGTAAAAAGAGAGTTCAAACTCTGTCAATGTTAACTTAAAATCTTGTTTGTAGTTCTTGTGTCTTTAGACTATGATCTAGATTAATCTAAGGCCCAATTACTAGAATACAGATGTGTGATCTGAATGAGGGAACTATCAATCTTAGGACTGTCATTGACTTTATCTATGTGATTAGCTTTGAAAATAGCTCCTTGCTAGGTCTCTGAAAGGCAGGAGAAAAGAAGGAAGACTTTTTACCTGAAAACTGGCAGTCCTTGGCTCTTGCTAATCACAAAGACTCCAAAGATGTCATCATGCCCTCAAAAGGAAGGAACAAGATGTGCTCCAAAACCTGAGGATATGATTTCCACAGAGCCCTTTCAGATTCTAAGCCCCAGTTACTAGTCACTTTGCCCTTTCTGGGGATCCAGATATAGTGGAGGGACATCAAGTCCAGGAAATAGATGACAAGAGCTATTTTTATCTGTGGCTGGAAAATTCTGATTCCAAGGAGCTTCTTGATTTCACATTGATAAAATACAAAATGATCTGTGAATGCAGTGTGAATAGAGAATACAATATTAGTGCAAATTCACATAAATACTTTAAAATGGTTCTCAAACTTAACTGTGCATCAGAGTCATCTGGAAAGTTTGTTAAAACATTGCTGGGCCCCACCTCCAAAATGTCTTAATCAGCAGGTCAAAAGGTAAGGACTGAAAATTTGTATTTCTAACAAATTCCACGGTGATGCTGATGCATCTCAAAGGACCACCTTTGAGAACCACTCCTCGGTATCATACAGTGATGAGTGGCAGTGCCAGGACTGAAGCTGGCTTAACCTCACAGCCAGCACAGACCTCGCTCCATGGCAGTATGCCCCTTCCCCCTGCATGCTACATGGTCTGTGCATTCATCAATCTATTTGTTCATCTGTCCCAGCATTTCCTAGTTTGGCTTAATTAAGCTATTATTCAACAAGACAGAGGAGGTCCTGTGACCTCTAGCCAATTCTGTCTGCTTCGTTTTCAGCATCACAGTCTTCAAATAAACCACATACACATGTATGCACACTATTTAAACTGGCTAAGCTCTGCCAGTGGATTACTCTTAAACTGCCCGACCTATGGGGTCAGATAAGTTCAAAGGTGCAGAGTAACAGAATATGGTCTACCCCTTTGGGTACTCTTGATCTACCCACCGTAACCCATACTCAGGAACATGTGAAAAGCAAACAGTCATCACACATGGTCATTTCCATGAACCACCCTGAGCGTGATTCAACCCCATCGGCCCTGTTACTCTGCACTCTCAACTTTCATATTTCAGCTCCCTTTAATCTCTGTACTTTTGCCCTCACCTATGCTCATTCTTGTATGTCACCTATTCAGAAAGTGGTTCTTTTGATTTTTAGTTTTTGAGGTAACCTACTTTTCAAACAGGATTTTTGACGTTTACCTTCTGGAGCCACCCACTCCCATGTGGGTAACAAACCTAATGACAAACAGGGTGCTGCTGGCTACCCACCTGTCACACCTGTCCTTCTGCAGATGGGTGCTGGCTATAGAGGAGGGTCAGAGAGAAACAGCACGTTGTGCCCACAGACAAGACACTGGTGCTAAAAGACAAGACTCCTTTGAGAATGCAGCTTCAACCCCGTTGCTTTCACTCTTGTTACCAAACTGAAACCAAATGGGATACCCAGGTAAATCTAAAGTTTTGAAGCCACTCCGTATTTACCTCTTGAGGGACGCTTTCTAAAGCATCACAGCCCCAAAATCTGCCATGTGAATTTCTGATAAGGACTGCAGTAGCTGTGAAGTGTGAGCTCTTGCCAAGCCCTGGCTAGAGCACTTCACTTGTATTACGTCATTTAAGAACTGCAATGCCTTTGGCGCCTGGGTGGCTCAGTTGGTTAGGCGACTGCCTTTGGCTCAGGTCATGATCCTGGAGTCCCGGGATCGAGCCCCACATCGGGCTCCCTGCTCAGCGGGGAGTCTGCTTCTCCCTCTGACCCTCCCCCCTCTCGTGTTCTCTCATTCTCTCTCTCTCTCAAATAAATAAATAAATAAATAAATCTTAAAGAACTGCAATGCCTTTATCAGAGGAGTATCCCCCCCCGCCACATTTCACATGTGAGGAAGTTAAGACTTAGATGTTAAGTAACCCGTCCAAAGTTACCCTGGTAATCAGGGTCACAGCTAGTATTTCAGCCCCATCCGTCAGATGCCAGGCATCACACAAGCCAGGGTGTGAGGTCTGGTTTCCTGTGGCACAGACAGCCAGTCACGTGGCACTTCCACAGTTTTTGATTGACAGATTGGAGATGAATATCTTATGAACACATGTACCTCTATTCAACATGGACATGTGGTACAACAGTTGGGTTTCCAGCCAGCTGTGTGCAAGGATCCATTGCAGTGCAGAGGTGAGAAAAGGAAACCATGGAACTTGGTCCCTACCTGAGGAAAATGTGTATATGCAAATAAGCTGTTGCAGAAGTGGATGGAAGAACCTATGACTAAGAGGCCAAATGTATGCAAAGCAAACTATAAAATATGTATTTTAGCTAAAACTGAGAACTAAAAAAAGAGGCTAAGTAGGCTAAATAGTATAAAGGAAGATCTTCCAAAATCAGTGGCAGAGCTGCCCCCAGCTCAAATGGTGACAGACTGACTGCCTAATGTCCTAGGGACTTAGGCATGTATCTGTTGCACTGGGGGTATTTACAATGCCCTCTCATTTTAATATTTATTTAGAAGTTAATTACTGTCACTGTCAGCTCTTTTATCTCAACAGCAATTCAAAGAAATGTATTCAGGCATTATGTGACTTGTAAGTAAGATTAACAAGAAAGTTCAGAGGAGTGTAATAATCAAGGGATTTGGCTGTTAATAAAGAACTTAATGAAAAACAAATGAGTTAACACCACATTGAATCTGAATTTGGCTAAAGCAAATTCCAGAATTACATACAATACGCTTTCTTAAGCGTATGTCATTGTACACCTAGAATCAAAAACTAACGACCAGTGACCACATTCATGTGTCAATGGGCAATGAGAATACCGACTTTGAGGATTATTTTAGACTCAAAACCCAGGGCTTTGCCTGTATTACTTAAACCTTTAAGTCAACACAAATGTGCTTTCAGGTGGGTTTCATTGGATGTATTATCTGCATTATGCCCTCATGCACACAGACACACACACACAGACAAACTGACACTCTACTGATGAGTTGATAGAGTATATTACTCTTGCTCTACAGATGGCTAAAGGGATTAAGCAAGTATTGTTGCTGCAGCATGAGGCTGAGCCTTTGTATTCATTTATAAAGTTAGGGAAGTCACTGAAGAGAAAGAAAAATCATGCAACTGGAATGGAGAAGAAAAGCTCCAATTATAGTTCCAGAATTGGCTTGCCACCTTTAGTGTTAACAGAGTGTGCACGTTTCTCAGAAGTGACACCTGCATTGTCTATTGGGAAACATTTAATCCCTGAAGTTGCATTAAGGAGGCTGGTGAGCATACAAGTGAATAGAAATGATGTCAGTTCTTTCTGATAGAAGAAGCTGCACTAATTTAAATAGGAGCACATCAGAGGGTTCTCTGGACCCCTCTTAATTTGATTTCAGTTACAATGTACCATTCTGCCCCTGAAGAATACTGGAAATTGCATAAACATGACTCTTTGAATGTAGGTATAGTTCTGATGTTCCCACTGCCCTTTGTATATGCCTCTATCCATGATTTGATTAGCTTGTCTCTCTTCTTCCAGAAGGGAAGGCATTTTGTTTTATTTAACATAGTGTGGCCACTGACCAAAGTGTGCTGAATGCATATGGTTGGCACCTGGGGAATGTTTGTGTCATGAATGGCAGTACAGTTACAAAAATACCTCTTTGTCTCAGGGTCACATCCCACAGCTTCACCTACCATAGACCACAGCTGAGAGGCCATAAAAAGTTACTCTGAACAGTTAGAATCGAGGTGACGGTGAGGCCAGTGATTAAAATCTGTGCTTTACCTGAAGGAAATTCTCTTGAGCCTCCCCATAATATCCAACATCCTGTTCTTATTTCTGTCCCTGGTAATCATTGCAGTGCCTGAACATAGTTGGTGGACAATATATGAGTGTTGCACCAAGACAGCATTTTATATATATTGAGAGATTTCAACTGGAAAATGTTGAATGTGCTTAATGTGTGGGCACTTAAAAACATAAGTTCTGGTAATCTGATAAAGCATTTCATGGTACTAGCTGATTCTCTTGTGATTTAAACAAAGAAACAAACAAACGAAAAAGAGTTTTCATATTGACTACTTCCAGGCAGCATCATTTTTTTTTTTTTTTTTTTGGTTCCAATCAGGAGGAGACCTGGGTTGCTCAGCCTGCTGCTGAGTTTGGTATGAGAGTATAAAGTCAAGACAGATGCAGATGCTAACAGGATGCTGACACCTTTTCAGATAACTGGCTTCATCTGTCTGCCTGTTTGTGGGGAGAACTGATTATCAGCCATGTGCAAATGCAGGGGAAGCGATCTGATCTCTGTGCTGTTTTACACCAAAGGCAGAGCCATCTCTCTATCCCACATTCACTCAGCAAGGCAGGAAATATAATTAAGCTTTCATGCATATTCCCCCAGTACCCTACATAATCATTCAATCATTAGAGAGAAAAAAAAATGAGTCCGTGTCAGCAATGCTTGCTTGTTTGAAGACACTACATAAAACTGAAGAGCTCTGGGAGGCAAAAGAGGGGATGTGAGGCATGGGTGTAGATAGTGGATTTCTCAGGGAAGTAAAAGGGAGGCTGAAGACAATTGTGGGCAGTTATTCCACAATACACACAAAGTGTATTTAGTCAGTTAAACATAATCCAGAGAGGTTTTTAATTTAAAAAAAATTAACCTCAACATTGAACTGCTTAAAAGAGTACAGAGTCCTTGGCCTCGGTTGGGTGGTCAGTATTGCTAGGGTATGGTAATCACTAGTTAGCTGGACCTGGAGTGGCAAGGGACTTCACTGAGTTTATTTGTAGAAGCTCTTCACACAAAGAAACGTTACTGTACCAACAATCATAAGACCTGATTTGAATTCTAGGTTTGTTAATTATCATGTGAACTTAAGCAAATTATTTAACCACTAGAGCATCAATTTCCTCATCCATAAAATGCATGTGCTAATACCTAATCATAGTATGATTGTGTGGATCGAATCAAACAATGTATTATATTTAAAGCAACCCATAGACTGCCTAGACCTCTATAAGCCATGATTGGTTTTACCAGCCTTTTGTTGACATTCCCAGAATGTGCTCCATGAAACACTAGTTATACCAAATGTAAATATATAGAGAAATACATTTAGAAAGTACTACATACTAGATCTTCTTTTTGATGGTTATAGGGCACGCTAGAATTTTAAAGGCTCTGAAAAGGCCTGAAATTAAAGCAATAACAAAAAACACCTGTGTGCCTAACCCAGCATTTTACAAATGTATTTGGCAATCTGCCCTGTGTTTCTCATATTTAATTCTTACTAATATGTCTAATTAGTCATTAATTGTGACTCCTATGTCATGGAAATGTGCCACAGATTATATTTTGGGGAAGTCCACTTTGTCCAAATTCTTTCGTTTCCAGGTCTCTAAAGTTCCTGAATAAATAAATCTTTACCTTATACAGGTTTCCCCTGCTATCTGAAAGTAGAGCATTCCTGTGAAATCTTTCATAAGTTATAATGGCAAAAAGCAAACAAGCAATTGCCATTAATTTTTATGGACATTTTTTGAGTGTTCCCAAACCCAAAAAATAACCTTTCTTAGGTTTTTCTGGTATCTTAGGACACATCTTGCTGACAGAATCACAAAATAAATTGAGATAAAACACACATGCTCACAGACACAGTTCGGAGCCTTGGCATCTTGAAGCTGAGATGTTGAGTGTGATTCCAGAGGAAGGAGCTGGGTGGTACCCCTCTCACTGCTCGGGCTATGAGCTGCCTCTATAACAGCTTGCTACAAAACAAATGCTGAATACGATTTTCGCTTTTAGCCTTTTTTCGTAAAAGCGAAGAGCATCTTTGAATTTCTTTCAGTTAGCAAGAACAGGTACCAATGTTGAGTCTTTCATAAAAGCAAAGTGGTGTAACATGAACTTTCAGGTTATGGCCCTTGCCACGGGGCACTTCATATCACATTGCACTGGAAGACAGACTGCTCTATAACTGCATTTCAAATCTGGCTTCATGGCTGCAATCAGCTAGGGTGCTTTAAAAATTACGGATGCTTGGGCCCCATCCCTAGAGATTCTCAAATAATTGGTATACATGGTGGACTGGGAACACTGTTTGAAACACAATAGGTAATTCCAAAATGCAGCCAAGTTTAAGAACTAGTACCAAAAAAAAAAAAATCATCCCAGGGCTATTATTTCTAACACTGTTGACATATTTTTCACTCCAATCTGAGAGTAAGCCTGCAGTCTTTCTGACAAAGCTCAAGGGTATGGTAAACATTCAGTGATTATAAACACTATTATTCATGTTTTAATTAATTCAGTTAACACGCATACTCTGGTCACAAAGTCAATAGCCATGTTCAACAGGTTTTGTCCAGCCTTTACTTCTGGCTGCTGCAGTTCTCAAAGCTCTCTTGTGTCTCTGAACTACTACTCATCTGATTGTCTTTTACCATGCAAAATAGCATATGCAGCATTCTGCCCAGTTACTTTTTTTGTATTTGTCTAGCTCACTCTTCCCTCCACCTAAGCTGAGACCACGAACTTTTAAACTCAGACACCAGCTATGAAGCATGAAGCCAGAGATAGCATCACACAGGAAAGAACAAGAGCTTTTGGAGTAAGATAGACATGAGTGTAAACACTGAGTCTCCCTCTTATCAACTGTGTGCTCTTAGACATTTTCTTTAATTTATCTGAGCTCAATTTCTTTATCTATAAAATAGGGCTGATAATATTGACCTGGAAGAGTTGTTATGAAGAGCCAGTGGGATAAGGTCCTCAGAGTTCATACACGAGGGCATAACACATGAGAGAGAATCAAACAAAGGAAGCTCTTACTACTATCCATGTTGACCATCTTGAGACCTCAGTTGATTGCACCCCCATGTGTAGTGAGCAGGAATGTTGACTCTTCAGAGGGAAATCTTGCAAAATTCCTAACTCTGGGCCCAGAGCAAAGACTTCTGGCATTTTATACAGAGTGATTTTCCCTGAATTCATTATTTTCCTGCTACTAAAAAAAAAAAGAAGAAGAAGAACTGAGGGGGAAAATTAATGTGGTCACATTAATACATGAATATGGAGAGGGGTTATATTACTATTTTGGATAAGTGATGTCCTTAAATAGAAATAAATCTGATAAAATTTTACTTCCATTGGACTTGAAGGTATTCCCAGTAAATACCATTAGAAGCCAAGAGAGAGAAAACATGAAAAAGATTGGAACGCAGTATAATGAACACATTAGCAAGTTATTATTCATGCTAATGAAAACTATAAAGAAACTGCCTTTAATGACACAGGGAGACCCCAGAGCTTGTGGGGGTGCATGTGGTTACAGTATGGCCTCAGAGGCTTAGGGCTCTAGCTGGATATCTGTGCCAGACCCAAGAATGTAGTCATTTGGCATTTATACTTCATTAGTCATTACCTTCCCATCTATTAGTAGCTCATTGAATTCAATAAACATGCTCCATTTCTGTTTTGGTTGGGCCTTATTGACTTATTCCTGGACTAGCTATATGGAACTTGCTCCCTAGAATGGAACCAAAGTTGGGTGTAAAGAAGTGGCCTTATGGCCTTAGCTTCAGCTGTTCTCAGTATGGCCACACAAGGTTCAGAGCAAAGGTTATCATGTAGAGAAGCAGAATGGGAAAGGAAGGCAGGAAATCACCAACCAATCTCTGGTGACACGTGTGGGGTAGCATGCCTGCATCTTTGATTGCCTGATGAGTTAGTCTCTAATATTCTGAGGCCTTTATCTGGGGACTGTGAGCCCTTCCCAAAGATACCCAGGCAGAGAGGGCAACAAGATCAGAGTCTTGGCACCACCAGCAGAAGGGTTTGTAATCAGTGATGTCCTCTTCAACAGGGTATCCAGGATCTGTAGGTATACAGAACCTCAAGAGGACTCTCCACTCAACTCCTGCTATATAATGGGTACCCTAGTCTAGTCATCGGAGAATATGCCAAATTCGCATGTCAGAAAAAAACAGAGTGTTAATGCTTTTTTAGCACAGTGTCTGGCAAATATTTAACACTCAATAATATTAGCTATTATTATTATTATTATTATTATTATTATTACTATGAAACAAAGGGAAGGAAGTATAATATCTAGTGATATAAAAAGGTCTAGTAAGATAACAAATGGTCAAATGTCATTGGCTTTAGCGATATGGAGGTCTTGGTAACCTGATAAAAGCACTTCTGGCAAAGTACACTGAGTAGTGAATGGAAGGGAAGGAAACTGGATGGAGAGTAGAAAACCTTTTTAAGAAATTGGCATGAGAAGGATCTGCAAAAGGCTAGGCTGCATCTAGGGAGGGAACACCAGGCAGTAAAATCATTTTGTTTTTTAAAAATTTTTCTCCCCTAGGATAGGGAGTTTGTGGTGATGCTGAAGTATGCATGATTCCCAGCAGTTCACCTGCACCTCCCCTACTACCTGGTCTTGTCAGCTTGAGGTCCCAGAGGCATTCATGACTTTCCTGTTGTCTAGGTACCCTCCAAAAGCAAGACCTTCTGGAAGAGTTGGATATCTCTGTTTAAATTGCTAGTCCACAGGAAAGATGCAAGAAAGGAGCAGAATGATGAGTTTCTTTCCTCTGTGTTCTTTACACGCAGTTGTGACCTGAAGCCGAAATGTTAGCAGCCTTTTCTTTCTTAAGTTATGACTCATTTACTCCTCTTTCTGGAAATCCAGAGGGACTGGGTAGATCATTTGGCAGAGGCCTGATGGCCTGAGTCTGAAAAAGGCTGTAGAGTTGCATGTAAGGCAGCTGTTCCAAGGGTGAGCAAAGAGCAGTGTTGGGTTGAGCTCCCTGCCCTGGAGAATGACAACTCTGTAGTCTCTCACTAGAATCAGGCTTTCTGGAGGCTGCCTGGTCTTTGTTTGAAGTCTTAAGTCTTAAATAGATTCCTAAGAGGGGCATGTGGGTGGCTCAGTTGCTTAACCGTCTGATTCTTTTTTTTTTTAATTTTATTTTTTTAATTTTTATTTTGTTATGTTAGTCACCATACAATACATCATTATTTTATTTTATTTTATTTTATTTTATTTTATTATGTTATGTTAATCACCATACATTACATCATTAGATCCATGATCCATTGTTTTCGTATAACACCCAGTGCTCCATGCAGTACGTGCCCTCCTTAATACCCATCACCAGGCTAACCCATGCCCCCACCCCCCTCCCCTCTAAAACCCTGTTTGTTTCTCAGAGTCCATAGTCTCTCATGGTTCATCTCTCCCTCCGAGCTCCTCCCCTTCATTTTTCCCTTCCTTCTCCTAATGTCCTCCATGCTGTTCCTTATGTTCCACAAATAAGTGAAACCATATGATAATTGATTGTCTCTGCTTGACTTTTTCACTTAGCATAATCTCTAGTCCCATCCATGTTGATGTAAAATTTGGGTATTTATCCTTTCTGATGGCCGAGTAATATCCCATTGTATATAAGGACCACATCTTCTTTAACCATTCACCTGTTGAAGGGCATCTCAGCTCTTTCCACAGTTTGGCTGTTGTGGACATTGCTGCTATGAACATTGGGGTGCATATGGCCCTTCTTTTCACTCCATCTGTGTCTTTGGGGTAAATGACCAGTAGTGCAATTGCTGGGTCATAGGGTAGCTCTATATTTAATTTTTTGAGACACCTCCACACTGTTTTCCAAAGTGATTCTTGATTTTGGCTCAGGTCATGATCTCAGGGTCCTGACCTCAAGCCCTATCTTGACCCCGCATGGAGCTCAGAGTGTGGTTTTCCTTAGGGTTTATTTCCTAAAATTCTCTCCTGTAAGTGTGTTAGTGATTCTTTTCCCCTCTTGTTGGTCACATTTGCAATGTTTCCTTTTCTATTTTTTTCCAATATTTTCTTATTGACAAAACAGCTGTTGAGAGCCCCTGAGCTTTTGGGCTCAAGAGTGTATAAGTGAATCCCTGTATTCTATGATTATCCAAACCTGGCTGGTTGGCACAATGGGCAGTGCTCATTATCTAAATGATGTATCTCTGTTTTGAGAAGATAACATGACTGAGACTTTGGAAACTTCACAGATGTTGATTAAAAAATGAACCCTATGCAAAGTTTATTCAGTTTTTAAGTTAAGATGATATGTTCTTTTAAACTCTCCTAGCTCTCTACTGCCTTTAATCCCAAGTCCTCTGACATAGCAAAAAACTCTCTTACAACCAAGTCCTGACATACTTTTCTAACATCATCTTTTGAGGTTTTCTGAACGCTGTGTTCTAAGCTATAGTCATACATATTTTCTTTGCATTTGCAAATGCTATTTCCTCTGCCTAAGTGTCCCTAGTTCCACACCTAAATCTAATTGGAAATTATTCCTAATAATTTTATATATAATTCAAATATTAACTCTCTTGTAAAATTTCTAGCAAATCCCTACATAGAAATCTGATTTATACATACCTGTACCTCAGTTGTATTACATTAATTTTAATTGGCTGGTTTCATTCACTGTGGGCATCTTACATTAATATCTGATTCCAAATGTCTGAGTTTCTTGTAAATAGCAGTTAATAAATGAAATGCTTAAATTATTTATTGCTTACTCAAAGTAAATTGATCATATTATTTCCAAACCTTATTTAAAATGCTATGGTCACCAATCCTTGACCAGCTGGTTGTGTCTGACATCCTCCCAAAGGAACATCCTTAATTTAGGTCTTTGATTTCTTTTAAGAGAATGTCCATTGCCTTCAGAGAAATCAGAATGTGAATGGTTAGCTTCTGATTTCTTGGTAAGCTGATGATCCCAAATAAAAATGTGGATAAAACAACAACAACAAAAAACAAACAAACAAAAAAAACAAAACATAAAAACAAAAACTTAGTGCATATCTGTCTCATCTTATTCTTGCTAAATATGGAAAGAATCAAGGAAGGGGTAAGCAGCTGGTCCAAGCAGTGATCTGGAATCCATACAGGACTAGAATGTAGGTCTCCTGATCACTATTCCTAGGATTATGGAAAAAAAAATTAGATTAGGATATCTCAGTCCTATTTTTGGTTATGCCATCAATAAGCTGGGTAATTTAAAGCAAGGCTCTTATATTCTGGGTTTTGGTTACTTAATCTGCAAAATGAGCAAAACCACACCTGTATTATAAAAATGTTGTGAAGATTAAATGCGATAAAGGAGAGGCAAGGAACACTCTGTAAATCACAAAATTATTCTAGTTAATGCCTTTATGGCAGATAAAGAACCCTGTAGGTCACAGCTCTGATTGACTGTCATTGGCTTTGCTTCTTCCATAATGGGAAAATTTTCTCATGGAGTAATCATTACAGCTTGTCAGGAATATGCCTATATGTCCCTCCCATTGTACCACGCACCACTCAAAGGAGTGGTATCTGAATGACTGGATTTCAGGTATCTGGGGGAGAAGAGAATGAAAGGTCTGGGGCACAGTGGTAGAGTGATTTTCAGGGAGCTCATTATTCGCGATGTCTCATCTGATCCCAGCAAGCAGTCACCCTTTCTAGGTTATGCTTCACACACCCAACCAAACCTTCTCTCTAACCACCAGGACTGCTGGGCTTTTCCTTTAGCCTTTCTGTTGCTGATAAATACTTGTACAAAGATGGCAACAAGGGTAGGACACAGATAGCTTCATAGCTTTCTGTGTTTTGTAGTGAGGGTGGTGGGGTAGAATACTTTATAGAGAAGAATTTAATATATGTTCATGTACAAAACCTAGTTTTCAAATCTATCTGTAAAACCCATGCCTCTTCTACCTCTTCACACCGAGAATAGTATATATTGATATCTGTATCTATATATAGGTAGTATATTCTATCTATCTGTCTGTTTATCTATCCTTCTAACCACAATAAAAATACAGGGGCAACATTGCATTTGCCTTGGCAATCACTATGCAGAGCTGGCCAACTCTTCCGTACCCTACAGATTGTAGTCTTTAATCACCTCTTGTCCAGATTGCTAATATTGACAAAGGTATATATGCTCTCTGTGTGTGTGTGTGTGTGTGTGTGTGTATGTGTGTCTATTAGCTAACACTTCCACAGATACTGCCTGATGGAAAGGGACATTACTTGGTTGATACCTTGTTATCTTCTTATTAATGAGATGCCCAAAGCTCATATTAACTCCCTAAGACTTTGAAGATAACCTCAATAGGTTTTTCTGAAAATCAGAGCATTATAACCACTAGCTTTTAGCAACCTATATTGAAATTTGGATATAAAAGTGATCCCATTTTCTTGCCCTGTTTTATTTCCCCCTTGTGGCTCTATTATCACCAAGGGACACCCGGATTTATCTGCCTTAATAATATATTTCATTGTTTTCCATAGAACTAGAGATAAATGGATTTATAAAGAGAAATGGAATTGGATTTTTCTCCTTCTTTTGATAACTTAGTAGGAATTCCAAAATTATTACTTGGGAGATTTTCCTCACTGTGACTAGATTATTGTCCGTGCTACATTTTAATTTCTTCTGCCCATATCAACATATTTTTTAAAGATATGACTATTTAAAGATACATTGTATTCTCTTTCTCTGGATATGAAGAAAAAGAGTTGAACAAGTTTCTGTTAATTAAAAGTGTGTGCTGACATATGTTAAGAAAAAAGAAAAAGAAGAAGATAGCAGGAGGGGAAGAATGAAGGGGAGTAAGTTGGAGGGGGAGATGAACCATGAGAGACGATGGACTCTGAAAGACAAACTGAGCATTCTAGAGGGGAGGAGGGTGGGGGGATGGGTTAGCCTGGTGATGGGTATTAAAGAGGGCACATTCTGTGTGGAGCACTGGGTGTTATGCACAAACAATGAATCATGGAACACTACATCAAGAACTAATGATGTCATGTATGGTGATTAACATAACAATAAAAAATTTAAAAAAATTGTGTGCTGGAGGGAGTGAGATACTTGTGGGTCATTCTTTTGGTGGTTAATTTTGTGGTCAGTAAGCGGTGCCCTGTAGCACCTCATGTCTGATTCACTATCACTCTGGACATTTAAATGTTAGTTATCGGCATTCTTAAAATTATTGTATATGACTTTTCCATGCCTGGTTCCCTGGACATTATAAGCCATGGCTACACTTGTGTTCATGAAGATATCACAGCTCCTATTTCTTTTCTGATGGTAGGATACATACTTCATGCAGAAGTACACCTAGTTGATTGATAGTGTTTTCCAATCTGCTGGGTTATTAGAGGAAGGAGCTATAGAATGAAGAGATAGATGGAGGGACTGGAAACTCAATGTATGACAGGGCAAGGAAAGAAGGGCCAGAAGTGGGGATATGGAGCCCTAAAGGAGCCACAGAGAGGCTAGCATTTTAGATTCTGCTAAGACACTTGGACATGTAAGGGCAGACAGTCGGCTGGAAAGCTAACTGGCACACCAGAGTATGCTCACACAAAATTACCTTCTTGATAATGAACCTTAACAGACTTCCCCCAACTTGGGTGTGTGTGTGTGTGTGTGTGTGTGTGTGTGTGTGTGTGCTTGTGTGTGTGTTTCATGACTTATTAAATAGATTAGCTACATTGATTTTTACTTTGAGATTTCCAGGCAATCACACAATACTTGAATTTTTCAATCATGTTGCTACATTGTATGTTAATAAAAGCCAATAGCAAACATTTAAAAAGTTTTCCTAGATTAAGGCCCTTCCAAAAATCAATAATCTCATTGACACAGTTCAAAAAGCTATCAATTCTGAGGACCACTAATGGCTGAAGAAAGCATGCATGTAAACACCACTAGAAAAATCAATGTTCTCTCCAACTCATCAATAATTCTTGATGGAAACTGGAATTATAAAAATGTAACATTTGTCTCACACCTTAAGCAGGAGAAGTATCCATATCAAACTATCTGATGTCCTGGTGTCCAGGACAACTGTGGGTTAGGTCTTGTTGATCTGATAACTTTTGCATGGATGATACTTTATGGGTTCTAAGATCACAGCGTCATATGTACATCACTCATTTGATAGCCAGAGCAAACCTGTGAAGTTTGGTATTCTCACCTTATTGCTGTAAGACAACAGAAGAAGGTATTCTCACCTTATTGTTGTAAGACTTCTCTTAAGTCTCAGAATAAGAGAAGTTGTACATTGGCTGAGACACTTAGGGGGTAGCTGGGAGTAAAGCTCCTCTGATTCCTATGTTTTTGCCCTTGTTGGTGATGGGTGCCCACGCTACTGCAATGGGGCATGCAATAATTATTTCTTATTTACCAGTTCTCAATAGGCTACAGGTAAGCAGTTTCCAGGGAAACCTGGAAACTAGTACAGGATCCAGAAGGGTCAAAGACACAATGCACCTCACCTAGGTTTAAAGAATTAACATAAAAGAGTATTCATTGAAGGATAGTACTTTCTCATGCCCTTCTGTTGTCTCAGTGGTTACTGGAGTATGTCTGCTCTCTCAAGTGGGAGGTATTTGGCATTTCTTCCCATACATTCCTATTTTAGAGGAGATCATGATAAACAGAGCTCACCTTAGTGAGATAGCCAGCTACTAGCCACAGTGCTGCCTCTTCTAGCAATGAAGAAATTTTTTATCCTCTAACAGTGTAACTTCTCTGTAGCAGATTCTGTCTTTGGTTGAATATTTTTACAATAGAAATTTTTATTAAAATGAAAAGAAATGTTTACAAATGAAATGAAGCCTCACCCTCAAAGAAACAGAAGTAATAGGCGAAAGAAACGATCCTGGGAACTCCTCAATGTAATAATGAATTCAACATTCTTCAATCAAATTTAAAATTTAATTATAGGTAATTGTTCTTTTTTTAATGAAGTACTTTTGACATAATGCTCCATTATTATATAATTAGATAATTAACTCCATTAATCACCTTACAACTTATTTTTCCCTGTTTTCGTTAAATATTTATATACTGTGCCCATTTTTACAGCGACAAAGCTCACCATAATCAAGAATGTGAGTCAGGGTGAGCAATAAAAGAGCTTGGTGAAGGACAGTCACTGTGATTTCCCCAAGTGTACCTTTCATGCTCCTTGATTTATCAAAAATTAAATGTTTGCAAAGTACCTTCTATATTCTCAAACCTGTAACAGGCACTCAACATTTCTTTTACCATTTGCTGACCATCTAATATGTGTCATTCATGCATCTCACTGGCCTGGATTTGAAGGAAAGGGATAACAAGAGATGACTAAGGCATAACATTTGACCTAAAGGAGCTCATAATTTATTGATGGAGAATCCATGAGGGATGTTCATGGCTCCTTCTCTTAAGAAGTTCACAGTATAAAGTAGGAAGTCAAGTGTAAAATCTGTCACAGATAGGAGAAACATTAGATTTAGTGCCCCAAAAATGGCAGGAGAGTTTTTCTGGCTGTATCCAATCTTCTGGTGACCTTGACCTGGTTACATTTTACATATTGAGTTAACTCTGCATCACATAGGGGTCCTTGCAGGTCTGTGGTAGACAGCTCATGTCCCTGTTCACATTGTTGCTTCTTAGTTGATATATTAGCATGGCATGATATTCATTTTCCATGTTTGTATATGACCAAAGAATTATGTTTAAAGTGCTCTTACTTTGAGTAGGGACAGTTATCTAACCCAGCTCTGCAGCCTTCCACTGTATAATCTTAGGCAGCTTACTTAACCTTTCATACCTCAAGTTTCCTCACCTGTAAAATGGGATATTCAAAGAGCATGAAAATTTTAGAAGTTAATAAATATAAATCACATCAGTTTCTAGCACATAGCAAAAATGCAAAATAAGAGATATTATTTCTACTCTATTATTTAATTAGTATTAACCAGGGATGTAATGAAAACAGACTCCATCAATATCTTCTTTCCTATCCCAAACTTGCATCTGAATATCCACGAATGATTTTCATGGGAATGGTTTAAGGGGCTGTGTGTATTGAAAACCTTCTTGTTTTTAGGAGGAAAGAAAAAGAAAAGACATTTGAATTGACTGTTGTCTTAATGTATCTTCTTCATTGTTTTGATTGTCTTAATGGTTATTTCCCACTAGTGAGCATTCTCACGGCTAAAGCAGTCTTACAAAAAATAATAAAAGAAGAAAAGTAAAATGAAAAGGATGAGCAAGAAAATAGGAAAGTAACCTTCTCTTATTGCTGACTTACTAGAACTTTATTGTTTTACTGCTTCAATTCTACTCACGTGGTTACTCTAGATTCTGTACAACTGATTTGTTGTCATTTTAGAGAATCCTTCCAACTTTGGTAAACGAGCTGAAACCTAGGTATTGAGACTCTCTTCTGGAGGAGCTGTCTGCTTTGGGAGAAAGTTCCTGAAGAAAGCCTTTAGGAATCTCAACATTAGTTGAGAAATCAAGTGATTAAATATTGTAGTAACAAATGTTTTCTCTTGGAACGGTCCCAGAATTTTTTTTTCTTTTCCGTAGTTAATAAGAAAGAAAAAAAAATCATACTCTCAAAGGAATACCATAATGAACACCTTAATAGAGTGTACTGTGGGCTTTGTGCTAGGTTCTCCATGATGTGCTGAACCATGATGAGCGTGGTAAAGGTAGGTTTACTGGGAAAAGCGAAGCTTCCCTCAGATTGGCCCTCTCCTCACACACCAGTGGAAGCTGCTACTTGCACAAGAAAATACAGCCCATCAGAAATGAGAGGTAGAACTGGATATTTCACTAGGATACTGGGAGAGATTGGACAAAAATTGACCCAGGGCTTTTTATTTATCTTGTCTCTAAAAGTACTAAAATTTCTTCAAAGTTGAGGTTCACGTATTCTTTCTTTTATCCAAGTACCTAGCTCACTGGTGATGCTCAGCAAGGAATTATTAATTTGTTGATTGGTCATGGGTAGAAACTAAGGTGACAGATGCTGAAATTTAATGATGAGTATGTGGCAAGAGATCTGGAAGTTTCTATACTTTCCTTATGTGACTTAATCCTCACAGCAATTCTCTCAGGTCAACAGCAACACTCCCAAGTTGTGGATGAGCAAACTGAGACGCAGATAAACTAACTAAATTTTCCATAATCAAAACTATGTTTCTATCTCAGTTCTATCTTTGCACATTACCGGGGAGGGGCACAAAAATGAGGTTTATACTACAAAATAATCACACCTTTTGCTTGTTTATTATTTCTTTCCCTGTTAATCACTAATGTTAGAGCCCTACATCTTTTGCGTACAATTATTCATTAAGGTAGCAGAATTCTTTGAGGATTTAATAGGAAGAAGGGCTACAACCTGACTTAAGAATAAAAAGTCCAAGAAAATACTCCAAGACAAAAACATACAAATAGTATTCTGGAGGCATTCTTCCAGCTTAACCAAAATGGATCCACCTTTAAATCCAGCTGCTGAGGATGCTAAATTATGTTCAATTAACTGCACAGATTCCAACAGATCCCTAAGCTTTTAAGTTGTGCTCTTTTTAAATTGCTTAACGACCCCAGGGACTTCTTGGGGGGTGGGGAAAAATGGGAATGGATATTGATTAAAAGCAGTCATTTATAACTCATCAGATGACTGAATGTAGAGCTGTTGGGAAAAACTGAGACCTCCTTTCCACAGGCGTTTATAATCTAAGCTGATGGGAGACACCCAGGGCTCAGAAGCAAAACCAATCTCTATGAACCTCTGTTTCACAATCTGTAAAATAGGAAAGCAAACAAATGCCGCCCCGCCCCGCCTTAGCAAAAGGAGAAAAGGTGTATGACAGTCACATGTTGAAGCTCAGCAGTTCTGAGTTCTCTTCCTTTCCCTCCTAATCTCATCCCTGTCCCTTGGTTATTGGTTGAGGTGCTGTTTGCAAGGCAATACTGTTTGTGAAGGTTACTCTGTCAAGCAGCCCTTTTCCTCTTTTCTACTCCATGAAAGAGTGAAACAGGCCCTTTAAATCCACAATTCCTACCAATTTCAAAAAGCACTTTTCACAAATGGGTAGAGCTTCAGGTACAGGGAAGGGCCGATGGGCCAGAATCATTCAGTAGAACCCCGTGGGGGTTGGGGAGGTGTGAGGTTTTACCTAGGGTTTAATGAGGAAGTCTAAATGTCTGATGGTCCTGTCCTGGCTAAGTTAAGTGCAAGCCAGACTGCCTTGAAGGGGGACCCTTATATCACACCAGTTAGTCGATAAGCAGGGGAGAGTTAGTGATGGGAAAGACCAATTTCTCTGCATGGAATGGATTCAAATGCACAGGAAGTACCAGGTCAAAAGTGAAAAGTGGTGCTTGTTCATTCCTCTGGCAGAAGTAGGATCATAAAGGAGGAGGAGTTACACTTTGCAAGAACTGAAAAGAGAAAGGATTCAGAAGACATATCAACCAGCTCCAATGAAAGGCAGCTGCACTGCACTAGACTCCTATGACTACAAAAAGTTTCAGGCTGATGGGATAGCTTCATTCTGATGGGGAAAATAAAAATTATTTCCTCTAGTTCTGGCAGCCCAGCAAGGAAAAAGAGGTATTAGCAGAAGTCTGAGCCTTCGGGGGTCTGGCCCACATCCCAGCCATATCCTGAGAAAATGGCAGGACTTCCAAAAATTCTTGTGGCAGGCATTCTCATTTCCTGTCCTAAATGGTTAGGCCATCTGGAATGTCTATTATGGAAGCATTAAACTTATGGAACTGTCCTCACGGGCTCTCAAAACCACTTCAAGTATTCTACAGAATAAAAATAAGTCGAATAAACATAAACTATGCAGATTACCAACTCTTCTAGAGGAGGAGGCACAAATGTACTGAAGTCATATGGAATTATCAAAATATAAAAACTAAGAATTTTAAAAGTGAATTTCATTGAGTGATTTCAAAGGGTAAACTTAAGATACAGAACTGAATCTAAGATCAGGACATTTTGGCCATGGTCTTCTGGAGTTCCTAGAGCTACCTGACTTATGTATGTTAATGGTCTCCACACAGGCAGGACAAGCCCCACCTCCCAAAAAGCAGCCAAAGTGCTTTAACAATGGAGAGGCGGCATATCATCTGTCTATACACAAGACAGCATTACTCTTCTTTAGATGTCACTGCCATTTTAGATGTACATGTAAAGGAACTGACAAGTAAAAATATGAAACAGGAAAATCTAGTCATGGTGCAGACATGCCCACACATAATATAATCGTTTTCTCTGTATAACAAATTACCACAAACTCAGTGACTTTACACAATAACATTTACTACCTCCCAATTACATACATCAGAAGTCCAGGCAGGCCTGACTGAGCTCTCTGCTTTAAGGTGCCAGAAGACCAAAATCACAGTATCTTCTTGGCTGGGCTTTAACCTGGAGCCTCTGGGAAGAGTCCAGTTCCAGGCTCATTATGGCTGCTGGAAGAATTCAGTTCTGTGCGGTTGTAGGACTGAGATCCCCATTCTCTTGTTGGTTATCAGCTGACTCAGGTCCTTAAGGCCACTTGCATTCCTTTTCATGTGGCCTTTTCTGTCTTCAAACCAGTAAGGGCCACTGACTCCTTCTCACCCTTAGAATCTCTCCTGACTTTTCCTTCTGCCTGCAGTCTGAGGAAACACCTCTGGTTTTAAGGTGCTCACATTACATTACTCCCACATGGATAATCTCCCTTTTGCCATATATGGAACATATTCACAGGAGTAATGCCAGGAGGCAAAGATCATGAGATCACCTTAAAATTCAGCCTACCATACATAGCTTGTGACTCACTGTAGAGACAGAAACAACTCTGAGCTTTCCTACCAAATGACGACTCTGGTTAAAGAGAACACCAGAGAGGAGGCAGCCTGCATTTTTGTGTGGAATGTATAATCACAGGTAGTGTGATATAGGGTGGTAGTTGTGGTTGTTAATCTCACATGACTGCTGCTTAGTATCCTTTAAAATGATCTCGGGCATATGTTCTACCTCTGCCCATAGAGTTCCTCCACCTCTTGACTGCCAACCTTATCCCATCCCCCATCAGAAAAGTGTCAGGCCTGAATCTTGAAGAAACCTCACTTTCCTCTGGCCACAGTGCTCTTCTGAACACAATTAGTGCTGTTGATGTTGCTCTGTCCACATTGATTTGCCTATATAAACCTTTTCTCTTCCAGTCTACTCTGAGCACCTCAAAGGCAGTTAGAGTGTCCGAGGAGATTGTACTCACCTCTGAATCCCCTTGTAAATCCTGCCCAAAAACTGACACTGACCCAGAACAGGGGCTCAAGGAATGATTGTAAGATTGAGATAGGTAGTGCCATTACTCTGTACTGTGTTATGTATAGGCAGTAAATTATATGCCCAACAGCTTTGCATGCTGTTATGTTAGTAAAACAGATTAAGGTTTTAAGTCCCACAATAGCCAATCAATATATATTGCAACACAGAATCCATACACTTCTAAATGAGTTTGTACAGTTCAGTTACCTTCTTTCCCCATTCAGGTAATACAATTCTCATATTTAATCTGTTGGCTGATATGTGAGCCCTCAGAAGCCAGGGGATTATCTTCTTTGCTCCTGCAAATGATATCAGAATTAGCTACAGTGAATATGTCAGTCTCACTTGTCCTACAGGTAACCACATGATGTGGGGAGTAGGCAGCTATGGTCAATGAAGTAGCTCTTGTCCACTCAGGTTATTCCAAACACAAATCAAACCATATCAATGTCATTTCAACCCAATGAACAGGAAATTCAGGGCCACCTATCAAAATGTGATGTGAAAATCTAATAGGTATAGCCAGATCTATGACAAAGGACTGGATAGGGGACATACCTACAGGGCTTCAGTGCCAGGTAGCACTTGGGTGTGCAGACACTTCCACCCAGAATATGGCATTTAACTGCTGCCCATAAAGCATAAGGAGCTGCTTCTCAGATATACAGGGTCAGAGTGGGAACATAAGTATGCATCATCGGGGCAGCACTGAGGAACCCCCTGATTGCAGAAACAGAATATCTCCAGTGACATGCACTTAAATGTTGTCCGGAGGCTAACACAGACCCAGGGACTTTTGTAGAATAAAATATGATTGGAGAGCTGCCATGTGAAAGAAGGGGTGGGGGAAAACTATTATGACTTTGAATCATAAATGATCTGTCCATGGAGGGTCCCTGAGACAGGCTAGCCAGACTCTCAAATGACCTGCCTCTACATTTCCAATAGATTAAACAGTGGACAGATGTCCCAAGGAATGAGAAACAGTGGCCAGATTTGGATACTTAGAAGTATTAAACTCTGTCTTCATTGGCCTTTCTGGTGCTTCAGCAAGGTCACTGAGGGCAATGTAGTAATTTGACACTTGGTATAGATGCTCTCTATACATTGGTTAGGCATTAGAATATGCTAGGCTATAAATGTAAAAAAAAAAAAATAGATGAGCTGTATATAAACTGATGCTATAGGGAAAAACCAGAAAATGAAGATGGCTATGAAGGTGATGTCTTTATTGTTTACCATTATTATAGCTTACCATCTATTCCATTCTAAGAATAATCCCTGGCTTTATGCTTAAAAAGTTACAAACTAAGTAAATGGACTTCTTAGAACTTCAGCATGAGCCCCTTTACATAGGGCTCAAAAGCTGTTCAGAAAACATTGCAAGTGTATTTTTCAATGAATAAACACATCATTGAAGTAGTTCTACATAGACCAAACTTTATAATATTTTGGTTGAAGTGTTTGGGTTTTGTTTTGTTTTTTTTCCCCCAGGGAGCCCTCTTGTGGGTAAAAAGAATATTACTGAAACATAGATTATCAGTGACTTGGTTGGAATTGAGTTGGGAAGAATGCTTCGTGTTTCATTCATGATAAGCCTGAATATGTATGCACTTTTCTGCCCCCATGTTGTTTCTCCATTTTTAACTTCCCAAATTTAATTTTAGAATCCTTGACTTCCAAGCTTTCAGAGAACTTAAGGTCATCTGGTCTGGTGGCTCCCAAACCAACTAATCATCATTATCATCTAAGGAGCATTTAAAAAGTACATAGCCACATATCCTCGGGTTACACTCAAAGATATTCTGGGTTGGTGTGTCTGGAAAGGGGCTGGCAATAACTAGTGTTTTAAATACCCCCCTGGTGATTCTGATTAGTAATCAAACTTAACACTGTCCAACTCCCCTTCTGATTATACTTGCTGCAACACGAGGGAAATTCATCCTTAAAGTTATTCATTTTCTCACCAACTCAACTGTGAATCTGACAGGGATAAGGTCCTGCTTGACTTCCTGTCCCCTGAGAACCTAGTGTAGTGATGAGTAAAGAGTAGATACTCAATAAATGTTTATTAAATTGAGTTAGGTAATTCTAATCTACTAATCAATAGTGTTAATATAATTGAAACCATAGTCCCAATAGATTTGTACTTTGGAAAAGCTTAAACAAAGAGATTTCAGTATAAAATCTAACAATAATCAATCAGTTCAATGACCTTACAGAATCCAGGAGCATTCAAACAAGTATCATGTGTATTTGGAGTCCTTATGTTGAATGGTGGGAATAAAGTTGATATTTGTTTCCCCTCACTTATATTTTAAAAGAATGTGGTGTTATATTTCAGTTAAAGTTAATAAAGTTTTTCAGCCCTTCTCACCATTCAGTGTAATGTACTTGTATGACTGCTGTAATGGAAAAAGACAATCATGGGTACTCTCAATTATATGCACAATTTTGAATTCCAAGAAAATAGGAAGCAAGTTACCATGCATTTACCTTTACAAATGCTGGGATGAGGCAAGATTGGATATAAGCAATTGGATCTGACGATAATATATTCCATTTGCAATTGTTAGAGATTTATGCAAGATAGCAGGCAACATCTTCCTTTTGAATTTCAAATGCTGTATAACCTTTTGAAGATAACAAGGTATATTCAGCCGAAATAATGGTAGGAAATTTATAACACAGACCACATAATTAGTTGTTATTTTTTGCAAGAATCATATACTCTGATAGGAACATGGCTAGGAAAAAATAATATATGCTCTTTAGTAAAATGTAAGCTCCTCCCCCCTCCCTTCCCCTCCCCCTTCCCCTCCCCTCCCCCTCTCCCCTCTCCTCCCCTCACCTCCCCCTCTCCCCCTCCCTTCCCCCTCTCCCCCTCCCTTCCCCCTCCCCTCCCCTCACCTTCCCCCTCTCCTTCCCCTCCCCTCCCCCTCTCCCCCTCCCTTCCCCCTCTCCCCCCCTTCCCCCTCCCCTCCCCTCACCTTCCCCCTCTCCTCCCCCTCCCCTCCCCCTCCCCCACCTCCCCCCTCTCCTCCCCTCCCTTCCCCCCTACTCCCTCCCCCTCCCCTCTCCCCTCCCCTCCCCTCCCCTCCCTTCCCCTCTCCCTTCCCCCTCCCCCTCCCCTCCCCTCTCCCCTCCCCTCCTCCTTCCCCCTCCCCTCCCCTCCCCTCCCCTCCTGACCAGTCCTGTCTTGTCCTGTCCTGTCCTTTAGCTGAACAGCTTGGTACATAGGGCACCCAATAATTTAGAAGAACATAAATTAAATGTAAAAGCATTCTGAAATGTTTATGAGCTCTGTTGGATTCTCTGGTTTATTTCTAATGTGTATCCTTACCAAAATAGAAAATTATATGGTTCTGGGTTAAATTCTTTGGCATGATAGGCATCCATCAGTCCCAAACCTAGCAATTCAGTGTAAGAAGAAAGAAACATGAATTCATTTATCTTAGAGTGACCATTCTTTACATGATATTTTCCAGCAGAATTCAACACCTTACCTTCAGTTTCAGAGTAAAGCTACTTCCAAGCAGCTTTACTCCAACAGGAGTAACTCAACGGGTCTTCCCCTAGAACCATGGCCTGGCAATTCTGTTCATCTAGGATAATTTTAAGCTGCTATTTCCAGATATGACCACTAACTCCTGGTGTAGCTGAGAGCTCATGCAGAGTAAACTACACTGAGTCTTCACATAGCTCTAGAAAGTTCTCCAATGTGCAGCAGCTACTACTAAGTGATTTTATCCATCTCTGCCATTTCAACTTTGTCTGGTGTTCAGAGAGAGAGAGAGAGAGAGAGAGAGAGAGAGAGAGAATCTTCTGTCTCATTTCACCAAGCTCTTATTCTTGGTGAAATGAGGTAGAATGATTCTCATTTTGCTCCCTAGAAGACCCTTTCAATTCCAAGGGCTGAACCAGTAGCTTTAAAGGCACTTCTTTTATACCAGACCCTTGGTGCAATTTCAGAGGAAAACCCCTTGACTCCTTGGCTATTCCCTGGCCACCTTTCTCCCGCTTGTATATAGCCAGAGAAAACATATTCCTAAACATAGTCCCAGCTAAATAGTCATTTACTTCTCTTTACATTCATCCAGTGACTTATCTAAGTCCTGCTCTGTTAAATATTAAATGAGGGATGTCTGCCTCCCTCCCCACAAAACAAAACACCCTCTTCCTTGAGGAGACAAAAACAAACAAACAAACAAAACGTGCTAATAGTAATATAAGTTCTCATAAAATAACAGCAACAAAAAATACTGTATAGACAATAAAGTTCTACACACATGAATGGGAATTCAGCACATGACATGGTTAATGTGGTTACATGTTCCAGAATACCCAAGGGAAGCCTTGGGGAGAAAGGGAGATGTGAGTGGGAACTTGGAGGATCAATGAATTTCCATAGTAGAAACAAGAGGGGAAGCATCTGAATATCTTTTTTCTGTGGAAAACCTTGCCCTCTCAAGCAAGAGGAAGTCCAATCTGGATGCCGCTCTTTAAAAGGAACTGATCTCTCGGCTGTTCAATATTTTCACATACATAGTTGTTGGCTGGGTATACTCAGTCTTATGTCTGTCCTTAAATTAGAACTTAAATGTCAACATTAAGACAACAAAGCTTTAGTTGAAAATGGTTGGGCACACACTACTGAATATAAATTATATACTGTTTGCCAAACACACGACTTGGGAGCATACAGATACTTTCACATTACAAGTGACATCCAGAAGTAACTGCATTATAATTCTTGTGTTAACTGTAATGCTGATGTTCCGGAATTGAGTGATTGAGATCTGGACTTTACTCCTGTTTCCTAGTCCTGGTTCTGTAATTCTCTAGTTGGAAGATCATTTCTTTTGATGAGGGTTTTTCTTTTCCTTCTTCTCCTCCTTCCCATCTCCTTCTCCTTCCCTGTTGCAGAACACTGGTACTACAAAACTTAGTGTTTAAAGTAAAGACCCTTTTAGTTTCCATAACAGCCCCCCCATTAATATTTCAATTCTGGCTGTTTCTGATATTATTTGCTATTGTGTATCAGTGAGAAAACTCAGTCAAGGCCTAACGCTTCCAGTGCAAACATTCTGCTATTGCTCTCCACAAATTGCTTGTAGATGGGTTTTTACAAAATGTTTTCTGTTGCAATAGTAGAAAAGGTATTGAAAAACTTCCTGGCTTTAGGTAGAACAAAATATCTTTTATCCTGAGTACCCAGGGGAAGGTGTGTTTTTCTTTCTGTAATAATTGGGCTCTTAAAGTTTGCAAGGACGAATACTCTCTGGTTACATTAGTAAGGGGGGTTCCTGCATGGATACCAACGAATAGTTCATGTCATGAGACTTAAAAAAAATCACCTAGGTAGGGTACCAAGAAAGAAATTGTGTGATACCAAGTATTTTGTCATGAGTCACTTAACAGGCACACCTTCAAAGAGAGAGGATCTTTATGGATCAGTCACTCTTCAGTATGAATCACCCCAATGAATAGAAGTTTTCACCAGAACTTTTATTTGTATTAATCCAAGAACCTATTATGTGCCTGACACTGTCCTAGGTACTGAGGCTTCATTGTTCTTTAAATAATACCCTACCTTCTTTGAGCTTACATTGTAGTAGTCTTTCACTTAAAAGAAATTTAGGCTTTTTTTTTTTTTTTTTTTTTTTGTAGCTGGCAGTACTTCAGTACTACTGCTCAGGCAGTAATAACCAGAATAGCACAACTGGTTTCACTTGACCCAAATGGTGGTAGCCACTATAATGTTATACAGACAAGACCTCCAAGACATCTTTTTTTTTTTTTTTATTAGAGGGTATTTTAGCTTTATGAACTCTATGAGCATTGCTCCAGGGACACATTCTACTTCAGAACTCTTTTCTCTATGGTCTTTCATGCCCTCAGCCTCAAATGACCCTCCAAGAGGAACTGGAACTAAGTCTGGATCTTTTCTGAAAAATAGTAATGTGGTTTCTTACGTATTTTATTCCCATAGTCATAAATATTAGTAACCTAAAAATATATAGTAAAGATACAAAATAAGCAATGATTTAATCATGAAAAACATGACTAACATAGTTTTACTGAAAATAAAATATTTTTCAGATACACAGACACATCCCTTTACAATTCAGAAAATAAATTTATATGCATTTAATTTCACCTCATAACAGATCTGGGAGACTGATTCTGGAAGCATTACTGTTCCCATTTTACAGATGAATAAACAAAGCCTCATATTGTGGAAACAGAAGAGTTAGAATTTAAACTGTACTTGCCTGGCTAGAAGCCCACTTCTATTTCCATATTCTGCTGCCCCTAAAACTGCTAATTTGATTCAACAAATATTTATTAAATGCATGATTGAGTTTTATTTCCCCCATGCTTGCTGCTTGATTGACTAGTGGTTAGAACTGATTGGTGTAAGTAGCAGATTCTACTAAGCAGCTTTCATAAAGGAAAGGGGCATTTCTGTGCATGATTTTAAGCGATAATATTTAAACAACAACAGGCTTGCCAACATATTAAACACTCAGAGATAAGTACCCCATAATAAATTTATACCCGGAGTTATTTGAACAAATCATTTGATTTGATTAGTACAGATATAATTTCAATGCTTAGAACAACTAGAAGTGACTTTTATGAAGGACCCCGGAGCTTGGAGCCTGGAGGTAATAGGAACAATGTGTGTCTGAAATCTCTAATCTTTACCTCCCCCCATCCTCTCAGATCCCAGAATTCTGTTGGTGGCACCTTTTGGCTCCCTCACCTTTCTGATGATCTATAAGCATGTATTATGAGGCATCCATTTTGCTTTTTTATCACATTGCATTTTTCATGATTTATGAATACATAGTATATCTTATGCACAGTATGATTAGGAGTAAAGAGTGTTTTCCTACTTCTTGAGGTACCCCCTTAGCTTTTAGCACAGTAGTGGTACTCACTACATTTGGGGAATAAGATTAAAACATCACCAAGCAATAGAAATGCCCATTATGGAAGTAATATAAAAATGCCAAAACCCTAGTTCTCAATTCACTTCTCTGCCGCTGGAGTCTATTAATTTGGCTGATTAGGTTCTAAACATGTGCACCCATGTTTCTAAGGAAAAAAAACATGGAAAGAATTTGTAGTCTTTTTAAAGAAAACATTCTACTTATTGATTCACTAAAATACTCCTTTTCCCAGAACACTTTCCCATGTTTGTTCTAAGGGAGAAATGTGGTATAAAGTCTTCAGGCAGAAATTAAAGAGAGAAATATGCTTCCACTGGGATCCATTGACTATACATTTGAATAATTCTGAAATGGAAAGAAAAGTGTTCATTATTATCCTAATTCTCAAGTGTTATGTTTCTTCCCTTCAGGGTTATATTAGAAGCAGTTTCTTATGGGTCATGAAATGGTAGCCTGAGTCTCAGGAATAGGCTTCCACAGGGTCAAGGCTGAATGTCCTTGAAGAGGAATTAGAGAAATTTTACACTTGGCATCCAAAGAAAATGTGGGCAAGCCAGTGGAGGTGGATATTAAATGAGCAACATCTATGGAGCATTTTCTGTGTGTTAGGCACAGTCCCAGTTGCTACATATCCAGTATTTTATCCAGTATTTTATCCAACCTACAAAAGTCCATTGCAAATAACTTACTGGGTTCCTATTTTACGACTGAAGAAAATACCTTTTGATGATTCCAGTTATTGGGACACGAGTATAGTACCTCATTATAATCTGTGCTTCTACAGACTGTCTTAACACAAACTTCCCTGTCAGCCTGACCAAACTGAACAAGGTTTGTACATCTCTTAATAGCTTATTTGCTCTCAGAAGTGCTTTAACTCCATCATAGTTGAAGTTCATGCCTTATTGTGATGGTATATAGTCAGAAATATAATGTGCCTCATTTTGGTACTTTTTAATTTTGATCTGTTTTCTAATTAATAGAAAAGTTGCAAGAATAGTATGAGGAACTCATGTATAATCTTTACTCAGATTTCTCATATATATATATATATATATATATATATTAGTTTTTATTTAAATTCCAGTTGGTTAACATACAATGTTATATTAGTTTCAGGTATACAATATAGTGATTCATCACTTCCATACATCACCCAGTGCTCATCAAAAATGCACTCATTAATCTCCATCAACGATTTCACCCATATCCCCACCAACCTCCACTCTGGTAACCATCAGTTTGTTCTCTATAGTTAAGAGTCTGTTTGTATCTCTTTGTATCTCTTTTTTCCCCATTGCCCATTTGTTTTGTTTCTTAAATTCCAAATATGAGTGAAATCATATAGCATGTCTTTCCCTGACAGACTTATTTCACTTAGTATAATACTCTCTAGCTCCATCCATGTTGTTTCAAATGGCAATATTTCATTTTTATGGCTTAGTAATATTCCATATACATATATCACTTCTTTATCCATTCATCAGTTGATAGACCCAGGATGATTCTGAAATTTGGCTGTTGTAGATAATACTGCTATGAACATCAGGGTGCATGTATCCCTTTGAGTTAGTATTTTTGTATCCTTTGAGTAAATACCTAAGTAGTACAATTGTTAGATCTCAGGGTAGTTCTATTCTCAACTTTTTGAGGAACCTCCATACTGTTTTCCAAAGTGGCTGCACCAGTTTGCATTCCCACCAACAGTGTAGGAGGGTTCCACTTTCTCTGCACCCTTGCCAAAACCTGTTGTTTCTTGTACTGTTGATTTTAGGCATTCTGACAGGTATGAAGTGATAGCTCACTGTAGTTTTGATTTGCATTCCCCTAATGATCAGTGATGTTGAGCATACTTTCATGTGTCTATTGGTCATCTGCATTTCTTCTTTGGAAAAATATCTATTCATGTTTTCTGCCCATTTTTAAATTGGAGTACTCATTTTTGGGATGTTAAGTGTATAAGTTCTTTATATATACTGGACACTAACCCTTTATTGGATATGTCATTTGCAAATATCTTATCCCATTGTACAGGTTGTCTTTTAGTTTTATTGTTTTTTTTACTGTGCAGATGCTTTTTACTTTCATGAAGTCCCAGTAGTTTGCTTTTGTTTCCTTGTCTTAGGAGACATATCTAGTAAGAAGTTGCTAAGGCCCATGTCAAAGATGTTACTGCCTATGCTCTCTTCTTGGATCTTTATGGTTTCAGGTCTCACATTTAGGTTTAATCCATTTTGAATTTATTTTTGTATGCTGTAATAAAGTGGTACAGTTTCATTCTTTTGCATGTTGCTGTCCAGTTTTCCCAGCACCATTTGTTGAAGATATTGTCTTTTTCCCATTGAGTATTCTTCCCTGCTTTGTGAAAGATTAATTGACCATTCTTTGCTTTTTCAAGGTTGCTTTGGCTATTTGGGTCTTTTGTGGTCCCATACAAATTTTAGGATAGTTCCGTGAAAAATGCTGTTGGCATCATGATAGAAACTGTATTAAATGTGTAGATTGCTCTGGGTAGTACAGACATTTTAACAGTATTTGTTCTTCCAGTCCATGGGCATAGAATGTCTTTCCATTTCTTTGTGTCATGTTCAGTTTCTTTCATCAGTGTTTTATAGTTTTCAGAGTACAGATCTTTCACCTCTTTGGTTAGATTTAATCCTAGATATATCTTATTGGTTTTGGTACAACTATAAATGGGGTTGATTCCTTAATTCCTCTTTCTGCAGCTTCGTTATTGTGTATAGAAATGCAACATATTTCTGTATGTTGATTTTGTATCCTGTGACTTTACTGATTTTGTTTATTAGTTTTAGCAGGTTTGGTTTTTTTTGTTGTTGATTTTTGGGGGGTTTTCTACATATAGTATCATATCATCAGCAAATAGTGAAAATTTTTCTTCTTTCTTGCCAATTTTTTGTCTTTTTGTTGTCTGATTGCTGTGGCTGGGACTTCCAGTACTATGTTAGGTAACAGTGGTGAGAGTGGACATCCTTGTCATGTTCCTGACTCTAGAGGAAAAGCTCTCAGTTTTTCCCCACCGAAGCTAATATTAGCTGGGGGGGGTTCATATATGGTCTTTATTATGTTGAGATATGTTCCCTCTAAGCCTACTTTATTGAAGGTTTTTATCATGAATGGATGTTGTACTTTTTCAAATTTTCTGCTCTATTAAAATGATCATATGGTTCTTATTCCTTCTTTTTATTAATGTGATATATCCTGTTGATTGATTTGTGAAAATTGAACCACATTTGCAACCCAGGAATAAATCCCACTTGATCGTGGTGAATGAGTTTTTTAATGTATTGTCAGATTCAGTTTGCTAGTATTTTGTTGATAATTTTTGCATCCATGTTCATCAGGGATGTTGGCATGCAAGTTCTTTTTCTTTGTGGTGTCTTTATCTGACTTTAGTGTCAGGGTAATGCTGGCCTCATAGACTTACTTTGGAAGTTTTGAAGAATAGGCATTAACTCTTCTTTAAATGTTTGGTAGAATTCACCAATGAAGCCATTGGACTTTTGTTTGCTCGAAGTTTTGTTGTTGTTTTTTTTTTTTTTTTTTGATTACTGATTCAATTTCTTTGCTGGTTATCAGTCTATTCAAGTTTTCAATTTCTTCCTGTTTCAGTTTTGGTAGGTTATATGTTTCTAGGAATTTATCTATTTCTTCCAGGTTGTACCATTTGTTGGAATATAGCTTTTCATACTATTCTCTTATAATTGTTTGTATTTCTCTGCTGTTTGTTGTTATTTCTCCTCTGTAATTTGTGATTATATTTATTTGGGTCCTTTCTCTTTTCTTTTTGATAAGTCTGGCTAGAGGTTTATCAATTTTATTAATTTTTTCAAAGAGCAAACTCCTGGCTTCATTGGTCTGTTCTATTGTTCTTTAGTTTCTATATTATTTATTTCTGCTCTATCTTTATGATTCCTTCCTTCTGCTGGTTTTAGTCTTCATTTGTTGTTATTTTTCTAGCTCCTTTAGATGTAAGGTTAGATTGCGAGTTTGAGATTTTTCTTACTTCTTGAGGTAGGCATGTATTGCTATGTATGTCCCTCTTAGTATCATTTTTGCTGCATCCCAAAGGTTTCTGACCATTGTGTTTTCATGTGTTTTTAAATTTCTTCTTTGATTTCCTGGTTGACCCACTTATTGTTTAGTAGCATGTTGTTTTACTTCCATGTATTTGTGGTCTTTCCAAATTTTTTCTTGTGACTTCTAGTTTCATAGCATTGTGGTGAGGAAAAAGCATGGTATGATTTCAGCCTTTTTGTATTTGCTGACACCTGTTTGTGACCTAATATGTGATCTGTTCTGGAGAATGTTTCATGTGTACTTGAAAAGACTGTGTATTCTGCTGTTTTAGGTTAGAGTGTTCTAAATATATATGTTAAATCCAACTGCTTCAGAGTGTCATTCAAGGCCACGGTTTCCTGGCACTTCAGAAAGTATCTCTGATAAATGCTGCATTCACTCTGCTGTTGTGTTTTGGCTGGTCTATCTTTCAGGTGAATTGTCTGCAGAGGCTCTCCTTACCTGCAGGGCGCAGTTTGGTCCCTGGCCTGAATGTGATGAGTTTTAACTAGATGTGCTCTGGTCTGCTTGTGAAATGAGACCTTCCACCAATTCCACCAGAACTGAGGCCCCGCAGAGCACTCTGGTTGGGAGATGTGGTGTGGGCACGGGTTTGTGCTGGTCTTCTGGGGGAGGGGCCCACCATACTGAGACTGAGGCAAGTTTTATTGAGAAAAACAGTCCCACCAGAGCACAAGGGGGTGCGTCTTGGTTTAAGCAAATTATGTAGCCAGTGTCTATGCTGTGCTGCTTCCCACAGATAGCTCTGGGTTTATGCTGAGGGGCAGGGGAGGGAAATGATACCAGCCAACTCCTTTGTTCCTGGTGAGGTATCCCCAGAAATGCTGCCTCTCAGGGATGTGCTCTGAGAAGAGTGAATAATCTCCCCACTGTGTACCCCAGGCATTCTTCAGATAACTGTTTCCACAGCGTCTGCCCTCAAGTTTTTTTGCCTGCCTTCTCTTCAGGAGCAGTGCAGTGCCCTCCAGGCTCTATCCAAGCCAAGCCTGCCACTGACCTTTAAAACTCCAGGCTTTAAGCCACAGTGGTTGCAAGAACTCACAAAAGTCAGACCCTCTTGTTTTACAAGCCAATGACTTTAGGGAAATATTCTCCATGTACATTCCCCTGTGTATTCCTTTCTCTCTCACCCTTCTTGAAGACCATGGCTCCCTCCTCTCTGCAGCACCTGTGATCCATTTATCCCCTAAACCACATTTCCACACTCTCTACCTTCTTCAGTGTGGCTCCTTCTGTCTTTTTAGTTATGGAGTTTGTTCTGTCAGTCTTCAGGTCAATTTCTGGAGTATTTAGGATGATTTGATAATTATCTGGTTGTGTTTGTGGGACAAGACTGACCTATGGTCCTCCTATTCCACCACTATCTTCCTCTAGTCTCTCATTTGTATTCTGACCCATTTTTGGGTCAGAATGATAAAACAAATGATATTTGTTTTATCATTCTCTCTCTCCCTCTATCCCATGTTTTATATTATGTGCATATATGCATATTTCTTTTCTGATTCATTTGAGAGTAAGTTCAAAAACTTCATATCCATTTGTTCCCATATACTTTAGAGTGTATTTTCCAAAAGCAAGGATACATTCTTAAATAACCATAGTATAGGTATCAAATTCATAAGATTAAGAATTAATGCAATACTATTATCTAACTTGTGACCCACATTTAAATATCATCAATTTTTCATGAATCTCCTTTTAATTGTTTTTCTCAGTTCAGGGTCTAATCCAGAATCATATGTACTTTTAGTTGTCTTGCTTATTTGTTCTTTAATCTGTAACAGTTACTTATCCCCCCGCCCCCCACCTTTTTTTTTTGGTCTTTCTTTGGGCAAGTTTGAACACACACATGCTGATTATTTTGAAGAATTGCCCTTCATTTTGCTTTGTCTGATATTTGCTCTTTTTTAGATTCAGGTTACACATTTTAGCAGATATATTATACATGCAATTTTGTGTCTCTCTCAGTGTGTCATAGCAAGAGATACATGATATTGATTCATCCCAGTATTGATATATTGATGATATTAGCTTTGAATCACTTGTTAAATTGCTGGCCTTCCCTATAAGATTACTATTTTCCTTTGTAATTAATGTAATTTATAAAGATATACTAAGTAATTTATGGTTGAAATGATGTAACTACTCTTTTATCAGATTTTTCACCTGCTTATTTTAGCATCCATTACTGATTTTTCTAACTCCATTACTTCTATAACTATTAGGTAGAATTCCACTCTAAGGGAGACTTTCCTCTTCTTCATTTATTTATACGTTCATTCATTTATTTATACCACTCTACGGACCCGTGAATTCTTGTTTTATTCATTAGATTACAATCCATTCGTTGCTATCATTCTTTATTTTGAGGCTCAAATTGTCCCAAATTTGATCAATGCAAGCCCCTACAAGCTGGCTCCTGTGTCCTTTTAACATGCCTTGTGGTTCCTAGAACATCCATCACTTTCTGGTTCAAGTTATTCTTTTGTACTGTCTTTTAAAGGGCTGTGTCAGACTTTCTCTAGTTACCCTAGATGTACTTTCTCTTTATTGCTCTCTTGTCTCAGTTTACTACTTGTGGATACTTTGAAAACACACTGTACTACCTGGACTAGTCTTTCTCTCAGTGACTGAAGTTAAACATGTTCCTAGTTCCCTGGATCATGTGAAATGGCAGGCTAGTTCCAAAATCAAGTCCTCTCTGTTCTGCATGTGCTCTAAAAATGTGAATGTCAGCATTTTGGACAGTGCTTTAAATTTCTAATTTGCATCCTTGCCTCTATAACCTCCCCTTGTGGCAGATGTAGTGCTACGTGGCTCAGAATATATTTCTTATGAGTTAATTAAAAGGCCTGTAGAACAAAGGTTCTGTACTTTCACCAACAATATGAGTAATGCAAATACAAATGATAACAGCAGGTTCAGAGCATATCATGTGAAAATGGAGTGCCAAGGAGAGGGTCCTAAGAACTTCTACATACCACTGACTGATTCAGTGGGAACGAGTAAAGTATATCTTGATACTTGACACCTGTTACTTAATTGCTGCGACTTTAGAAGTCATTCACCATCTCTGATTTTTAGTTTTTTCATCTGCAAACAATGGAAAATGTGACACTTGTACTTCCGAATTTGAAGAAGTTCTTAATAGAATGCAACTGTAAAGATAAATAATGTGTTGCTAAAATACATACTCAGTTTATTGAGTTCATTTTGATATTTACTTTGTCAAGTTAAATGCACTACATAAACATGTGTAGGGCTGTCTAGAAAAAAATGTAGAACTAAGTGGCAAGTCCATCAGCTATCGTGATATTGACAAAGCTGCATAGATTTTTTATATGACAAAGGGGGTCACTATACTGATACATAGTCTGTGCAATATAGCATAGGTATTTAGTATGAAACTATGTCAGCAACTCTTCAAGCATTCAGACCCTAGTGCTTTCAAGACTGGGGCCAGAAGAGAAACTCAGTATCACTATTCCCCCTGATAATTATTCTGCCTCCTTACTAATCATCTAGATGTAATGTTTCCACCATGAGAGGAATTGATTGGCATTGTTTTTCATAGGTCAATGAGAAGAAAACTTACTGAGTAGAATTTGATCCCAGATGCCTCAGAGACTGCCGCCATCCACCTTCTCTAGGTTACATGTTACCTTTATAGTTCACTTTGGCCAGGATGAAAGGGGTAGTTTTACTGAGTCACTGTGGCAGGGCATGTAACCTAGGAAGAAATAAACTTCTTAAGTTCACTTTCCTTAAGGGAAATGGAGCATAAATGGAGCACCATGGGGTGTGAAAAACACTAGGGTATTGCTCCATATTGGTTCATAAGCACAGAAAAATGTTTCCCAGAAGACAAACAGACAAAATCCACTATCCTGCCAAGTACCTTGGCTCTGATTTGTGCCTTATTTTAATGATATACTCTCTTACAACTTCCTCCTTGAAACTGAAATAGCTTTGCTTTTGGATATTGTGCCATCATGTTAATTGATTATGATATGTTGATAACATAGCAATGAGAAGATCCATAACAAATGAATTGTACCATGCCTGATAAATATTTACTGCTGGTGTAACCAACTATCTCACTGCATGCCATATAGCAGATGCTCAATAGATGCTGGATTCTTTTATCTCCTTGAACACATCTAGTTTTACATATGTGCTTTGCCTAGGATAATGTTTTCCAAATTCTAGAAAAATAAAATCAACAGAATCAATTTTATCATGATATAGTATGGCTTTTCTGAACTGATCATGTTATGTGAATTAAGAGTCAGAATTCTGAAAATTATTTTCCACAGCCAACTACTTAGTGCAAAGTGCACCTAAAGGTGTGTTCAAGGATTCATGTTATCTGACCTCAATTCTAAATGACAAAAGTAAAACTCAACTGTAATTTGTTTGCTACATATTATAAGCTAATGAGAACAATGACCCAAAAAAGTACCTAAGGCAAGCACTGTGCCAATAGCAATAAATTCCAAGACAACATGCCTCCCCATAACTAGACCAGTCTCAAGCCATAGAGCCATACATTAACTATGTAAGCTAATAAGCTATTCAAACATTTTTTTTAACCTCAAACATCACAAATCTCTCGTTTTTCCCCTCTTCTAAGAATACATTCCAAAATAGAGTGCCTTCAATAAGAAATCTCACATTTGTTTATATGTTACCAGAACATATTTTGATACATATTTAGTTATTAAATTACTTACATTTATTACAGTATATGAATGATATAAAGTAATAATATTCACAGTTTTGAAATGTCAAATAAAACATTTCCCACAAATATACCTGCTTCTTAGGCATACAATCTTAAACTTTATTACCTTCTCTCATAAGTCAAAATAAACATGTACAAAAGTGCTAAAGTCTTCATATATAAAGTCTTGATATATAAGGGAATGTTATAAAAATGTTATAAAAATATAATGAATGATTTGTCAACATTATACTGAGAACTCTTTACTAATGCTGCTACAGAGAGCTAAATCTTTTTCATAATCTGTAGGTCAAATCCCATAATAGTTAAAGTCAAAACAATGTATCAAAGTGAAATTAAAGGAAAGTTCAGTCAGTTTTATTTTCCTTATAATCAGGACTTTATAACATAGAAAGTGAAATAACATCTTATGAAAGGAGAATCAAATTATACTTTTGTTTTATTAGCAGCCCTGTTTTAAGATTTCACATCTTACAGCTAATTCACTGCAACTGATTTTTATGCAAAAAATATCTATTTTTAGATCCTCCCATTAAGCTACATTGAAACATCATACTGGGGAAATGATTATTAAAATATGATATATATGTATAATTTTTCAAGTATAACCTAAATTTGCTAATTTTGATATAGTTGCTAATGGTAACTAATGTGTTTTGTCTGTGTTTACCATTCTGCCATTTAAATGAAGAAAGCATATGCTTTTCTCATTAGGAAAGTTGGCATGAATATAATTTAAATGGCCTTACCCAAGGCTTTTTAGTTGGAAAGGGTAAATATCTTTAGGCAGTCTCTGGATTAAAATAAAAAAACCAGCTCCCCCAAATGCCTCAAAGCTGGATCAGTGGCAAGTCAGTCTTGATGAGCTTTTGTAAAGCCGGGCTTTTATTCTTGGCAACAGGAAGAAGGCCTTACTGGACTTATCTTTTTCATTTAAAAATACAAACAACAAGGCTATAGCAAACAAAGCCATTTCCAGTAAGCACTGACATGATTTAATAATTGAGGGCTAAACACTATAAAATTAAACTATTTTTTCCTATTCCCTCCACAAAATATAATTGAGCTTTTAGGCTTAACATTGACAAAACAGATCCATGAAATACATAAAATTCCTGACAATAAATTGTACATCAGAGATAAGAAAAACACATTCTACTTAGGGGCCAAGATGATTCATGAGTAATGGACATTTGGGACTTGCAATACCTTTGAATCACCTGGTTAAGGATGCATAATCTCTTGATGGTGTCTTTGCTTCTGTCTTGCCTTTGCACACAAGTCTATTATTCACATAGAAGCTAGAGAAATCCTTTTAAAACAAAAATCAGTGCATATCTATCCCCTGCTCAGGGATTTTCCATGAGTTATTTTCTCTTTGTGGGACACTCTTCCAGAGATATCAGTATGGTGGACCATTTCATGCCATTTAGGTCTCTGCTTAGATGTCACCTCCTCAGAAAGTTCCCTAAATGCCCTAAGAGCAAATGTTACTCTGGCTTACTCTGCTTTATTTTTCTTAACACTTTCCAGAAACAGATACTTAAGTATTCATTTGTTTATCTGTAATGTAACATACATAGTCACCACTGTATCTCCAACACCCAGAACAGGTCTAGCACATTCTGGATAATGAAAAATATTTGTTGAATAAATGAAGGAATAGATACTCAAAATAGACCAGTCCAAGAACATTAAACTCACTAAGAGGGTGCATTGAACAAAGGAGGCGTAGCTACACAATAGTCAAGACTTGGCAGGAGCCAAAGAAATGATCTAAACCATTTCTAAAGTTGAAGTGGGCAAGTGAATGTTTCAGTTTGGGGAGACAATTAGAGAATATTTACAGTTTATTAGAGCAATCCAAATTACTAAGGAAATGAGAAAATCTGCAACTGTTCCTTTCCCCAGTCATCTTTTTTTGTAAGATTTTTTTTAAAGCATAAGTATATGAAAACTAGACTATTTCACAGAAATAACTTTGCAAAGGTTTTGCTGTATATATAGTCTCCTTCTTGCCATTTCTGAAACAGTCTTCATCTTTATGGCAGAAGTAAATTTGAGATCAGTGAGTCTTTTCTTTTAAAGTTCACTTGCATTTTGACCATGATCTCTTAAGGCAAAAAAAAAAAAAAAAAAGCTTTCTCCAGTGCCAATTTTTTTTTTTTAATCTCATGTCATAATTACACAGTGATCTCCTTAAGTAAAGGAGCTGTTTCATTCTTCTCTGTATATCCTCTTATTGTAGCACACTCCCTCATATAGAAACTGTGGTCAAGAAATATGAGCTTTTGATGTTGTTGGATGAATGATTCAAGACTTAGGTGCAAGGCATGTACGTTAGCAGTTCCTGGGTTGGAAGAGGAGAGATAAGGAGAATCTTGCAAAAGAACTTCTTACCAATTCACTCTAGGACAATGGAGACTAAATGATCCAAAGATCTTTGACTCTAGAAGTGTAGTAAGGTGGGCAAGTCAAAGTTGAAGAAAATTCATTAAATTCAGGTACTTCTTGTAGATCAATATTAATGCCTGCAAAACTGGATGCTGCAGTCTCGAGTACCAGGTTCATTTTTTTCAAGGAAGCCAAAGGAAACTTTCCCATATAAAGAATATAAATTGTACAGAGTAATGAGAAATAAAGCTAGAACCAGGAAAATTATAAATAGTCCAGGTCTAGGGACAAGGCAGTCCTATGTTTAGAAGAAATGAGAGATTCAGGACAGGCTTGACATCAGTGAGACAGTGAATGGTAGAAAGATGATTCAATTACTGTAAAATGGTGTAAGGGTCTTAAGTAGAGAGTGGTCCAGACTGCTTCAAAGGTCTGTGTGCGTAATGGGTTCAGCCACAACTCAGAAGATAGTAGCTGTTGGAACTACAGGGTAGGAAGAACACAGTGAAAGTGTGGACTATGAGTCTCATAACTCTAGTCACTTGCATCTGATATTCCATTAATGGGCAGCAGACAAGGATACTTAGAAAAGAGTTTAGATCTGAGTATAAAGACCAAGCAACAAGATCTGGAAACATAGGCTGGGGGTTGGGAAAATTTTCTATTAAAAAACAATGCAAATTGGGTGCCTGGGTGGTTCATTCAGTTGAGTGTAGACCCTTCCTTTCCCCTCAGGTCATGATCTCATGGGCCTTGAGATTGAGCCCCCTGTTGGGCTCTGTGCTCAGACTGGAGTCTGCTTGAGATTCTCTCCCTTTGCTCCCCCTCCCCCACCGCTTGTGCTCTCTTGCTCTCTCTCTCTCAAATAAATAAATAAAAATCTTAAAAAACAATTCAGGACTTCCTCTTTTCCGGCTGGAACCATGGAGGGTGCAGAAGAGAAGAAAAAGAAGGTTCCTGCTGTGCCAGAAACCCTTAAGAAGAAGCGAAGGAATTTCGCAGAGTTGAAGATCAAGCGTCTGAGGAAGAAGTTTGCTCAGAAGATGCTTCGAAAGGCAAGAAGGAAGCTCATCTATGAAAAAGCTAAGCATTACCACAAGGAATATAGGCAGATGTACAGAACTGAGATTCGAATGGCAAGGATGGCAAGAAAAGCTGGCAACTTCTACGTACCTGCGGAACCCAAATTGGCATTTGTCATCAGGATCAGAGGTATCAATGGTGTGAGCCCAAAGGTTCGAAAGGTGTTGCAGCTTCCTCGCCTTCGCCAGATCTTCAATGGCACCTTTGTTAAGCTCAACAAGGCTTCAGTTAACATGCTAAGGATTGTGGAACCTTATATAGCATGGGGGTACCCAAATCTGAAGTCGGTGAATGAATTGATCTACAAGCGTGGTTATGGCAAAATCAACAAGAAGCGAATTGCCCTGACAGATAACACATTGATTGCCCGATCTCTTGGTAAATATGGCATCATCTGCATGGAGGATCTGATTCACGAGATCTATACCGTTGGAAAACGTTTCAAAGAAGCAAACAACTTTTTATGGCCCTTCAAATTATCTTCTCCGCGAGGGGGAATGAAGAAAAAGACCACCCATTTTGTAGAAGGTGGAGATGCTGGTAACAGGGAAGACCAGATCAATAGGCTTATTAGAAGGATGAACTAAGGTATCTGCCATGATTATTTTTGTAATCTGGCCAGTTAATAAATGACTACTCTCATGGAAATGTTCTGTTGTCTTGGTGACTTTTTGCTAGCCTGACTGCTGTCCCTTAACTATTAAAGCAAATCTTGGTGTGTGATAAAAGTCATCAGCCTTTGCATGCAAAACTAGGGTCTAGTTTGTATCTTGGTGGAAAACATTCCTTGGGTTTATTAAAGACTCTTCTGTACAAAGAATATATCTTAATTTTTCACTTTTGAATTGTGCCACTGAGTTAGCCAAGATGGGTCTGTTCTAAGAAAACCTATTTCATAGGCCTTTGCATGATTTACAAATAAAAATACTGTTGCTGAAAGAAAAAAAAAAGAAAAAAAAGAAAAAAAAGGAAAAAAAAGGAAAAAAAAAGAAAAATAAGAAAAAAAAAAACAATTCAAATCTTGGTTAAACTATAGAGCAGAGCCACCCAATAGACCTTTCACAATGGTGTCTTCATGGCCACTAGCCATGTGATTATTGAGTATTGAATTGTGGCTAGTGTGACTGAGAAGTGAACTTTTAATTTAATTGTAATTTTAATTTAAATGACCATGTGTAGCTAGTGGCTGCCATATTGGACAGCATCAGGTCTAGGGTTTAACTGACAGCATGGAGACTCAGAAAGCAGTGGCAGACCACTGATGAGGTAGAAATAGAGATAAAGCATTACAGGATTGCTTAGAAGTTTTAATTTTCAGCAATACATATGTGTTTATTCACATTAGTCCTATTTCATATCTAGATTGTTCTAGGAACTTGGAAGGAACTAAGCCTTTAGGGACATCATTGTATCATTGGCTTTTTGGAGGTCTGGGGAAAGGAGAGGCTTCGATACACTTAATTGTGAACTCCTTGAAGTCAGAAACTGGTTTTGCTGCTGTTGTTTTTTTACTGCTATATTCACAGCCCCTAGGAAGTAGGCACTTAATAGATAATTTGCTTCAATAATGAATAAAATAGCATAGTGTCTGATATTCCCTGCATCAATGAATTTGTGGAGATGGATTCTGGGAATCATGGAGGCTTTCTGTTGGCTCTGTAAAAAAAAACTTAAATGACAAAAAACAGGCATCAATTTCCCCTTTGGATAAATTTATTCCTGGTTATTATGGCATCTTAATATTATTATTACTAGCAAGAAAGAATAATCATTGATATTGCCATTTGCAGCATGGGGGAGATTTGACAATCTTGACAACATTGGTGAAGGAGGGACTTCAAACAGGGCTTGCTTTTGAAGGAATGATGTGCTCCCTTACCTACTTCACAGAGATGTTGTGAGAATTTATAAATATTTGGTCACTAAATGCTCATAAAAATGCCTGTTAAATGCCTCCAGAGTCTGTCACAGAAGATGCTTGTTTGAATGCTTAGTGGATGCAGTGCTGTCAGTGAAAAGGCAGACACTCACTGAGGAAAGGGCATTCATACTTTTTTAAAAAATTTTTAATGCTTGTTTTTCCTTTTCTGACTATGAAAACAGAGGATGCCCATTAAAAAAAAAAACAGTAAAAGCTGAAAAGGTTAATGAAAAGAGTGAACAATAACTTCAAATCAATTATATATATTTATATATATATATATCTACGTTTCTGTATAATATATATCTCCTTTTCTCCTTGTCTATACATACTCAAACACACAGTCAAGTGCACTTTGAATATTTTGTACTATTTTCTACAAGTATTTTTCTGAGTGTGTATGTGTGTTAAAATGCTTAACAGTTCTGTATTCTACTTTTTCACTTTTGATGATGGTGGACAGTCATCTACAACATGAATTTTAATTAGTGCTTATCAGTCTCTCATGCAGATATTCTGTAGTCTCCAACTGTCTATTGTTAGATACTTGGATTGTTTTCATTTTTACACTACGATAATTTTAATGCAATAATTATTTTGCACAACCTCTTGCCTATATATCTCTTTCTCTCTCCCTTTGTCTCTCTCTCTCTCTCTCTCTCTGTTTACATAGATTACCTAAAGTGATATTGTTGGAGTAAAGGATAAGTATCCATTAAGGTTCTTGGCGAATTTTGACAATTGTTTTATAGTAGGTAACCCAAATTTATACTCAATTTAAGAGTGTATAAAACTGCTCATAAAATTCATTCTCTCTAGTATTGAATATTTTAAAAATCTATTTTAATATAGTGAATGAAAAAATCAATATGACTTTAATTTGCATCACTGATTACTTGTGAGGCTGATCTTTTTAACACATTTTCTGGCCTCTGTAAATTGTTCATGTCAAGTGGCCACTTTTTTAAGTTTTTATTTTAATTCCACTTAGTTAACATAGCCTTATCAGTTTCAGGTATACAGTATAGTGATTGAACAATTCCATACATCACCTGGTGCTCATCACTACAAGTGCCCTCCTTAATCCCCATCACCCATTTAACCCATTCCCCCACCCAATTGGCCTCTGGCAGCCATCAGTTCTGTAATTAAGAATCTACATCTCAGTTTGTCTTTCTCTTTTTTCCCCAATGCTCATCTGTTTACTTAAATTCCACATATGAATGAAATCATATGGCATTTGTCTTTCTCTGACTGATTTACTTCGCTTAGCATTATACTCTTCTAGCTCCATCCATGTTGTTTTAAGTGGCAAGATTTCTTTCTTTACCATGACTGAATAGTATTCCTTTGTATATATATGCCCCACGTATTCTTTATCCATTCATCCATTGATAGACACTTGGGCTGCTTCTATAATTTGGCTATTGTAAATAATGCTGCAATAAACATAGGGGTACATGTATCCCTTTGAATTCATGTTTTTGTATTCTTTGGGTAAATATCAATGTAATTGCTGGATCCCAAAGTAGTTCTATTTTTAAATTTTTGAGGAACATCTATACTGTCTTCCACAGTGGCTTCCAAAGTGGCTGAGCCAGTTTGCATTCCCACCAACAGTGCATGAGGGTTCCTTTTTCTCCACATCCTTGCCAACACCTGTTGTTTCTTACATTGTTGATTTTAGGCATTCTGACAGGTGTGAGGTGATGTCCTATTGTAGTTTTGATTTTTTTATTATGTTAATCACCATACATTACATCATTAGTTTTTGATATAGTGTTCCATGATTCATTATTTGCATATAACACCCAGGGCTCCATGCAGAGTGTGCCCTCTTTAATACCCATCACCAGGCTAACCCATCCCCCCACCCCCCTCCCCTCTAGAACCCTCAGTTTGTTTTTCAGAGTCCATCGTCTCTCATGGTTCATCTCCCCTCTGATATCCCCCCCCTTCGTTCTTCCCCTCCTGCTATCTTCTTCTTTTTTTTTTTAACATATTATGTATTATTTGTTTCAGAGGTACAGATCTGTGATTCAACAATCTTGCACAATTCACAGCGCTCACCATAGCACATACCCTCCCCAATGTCTATCACCCCGCCACCCCATCCCTCCCACCTCCCACCACTCCAGCAACCCTCAGTTTGTTTCCTGAGATTAAGAATTCCTCATATCAGTGAGGTCATATGATACCTGTCTTTCTCTGATTGACTTATTTCTCTCAGAATAACTCTCCAGTTCCATCCACATCGTTGCAAATGGCAAGATATCATTCTTTGGATGGCTGCATAATATTCCATTGTATATATATACCACTTCAATGTTTCTTTATCCATTCATCTCAGGATGGACATCTTGACTTTTTCCACAGTTTGGCTATTGTGGACATTGCTGCTATAAACATCAGGGTGCACGTACCCCTTCGGATCCCTACATTTGTATCTTTGGGGTAAATACCTACTAGTGCAAGTGCTGGATCATATGGTAGCTCTATTTTCAGCTTTTTGAAGACCCTCCATATACTGTTTTCCAGAGTGGCTGCACCAGCTTGCATTCCCACCAACAGTGTAGGAGGGTTCCCCTTTCTCTTCATCCCCACCAACATCTGTCATTTCCTGACTTGTTAATTTTAGCCATTCTGACTGGTGTGAGGTGGTATCTCATTGAGGTTTTGATCTGGATTTCCCTAATGCCGAGCGATGTTGAGCACTTTTTTATGTGTCTGTTGGCCATTTGGATGTCTTCTTTGGAAAAATGTCTGTTCATGTCTTCTGCCCATTTCTTGATTGGATCATTTGTTCTTTGGGTGTTGAGTTTGATAAGTTCTTTATAGATTTTGGATACTAGCCCTTTATCTGATATGTTATTTGCAAATATCTTCTCCCATTCTGTCGGTTGTCTTTTGGTTGTGTTGACTGTTTACTTTGCTGTGCAAAAGCTTTTTATTTTGATGAAGTCCCAATAGTTCATTTTTGCCCTTGCTTCCCTTGCCTTCGGCAATGTCTCTAGGAAGAATTGCTATGGCTGAGGTCAAAGAGATTGCTGCCTGTGTTCTCCGTTAGGATTTTGATGGACTCCTGTCTCACATTTAAATCTTTCAACCACTTTGAGTCTATTTTTGTGTGTGGTGTAAGGAAATGGTCCAGTTTCATTCTTCTGCATGTGGCTGTCCAATTTTCCCAACACCATTTGTTGAAGAGACTGTCTTTTTTCCATTGGACATTCTTTCCTGTTTGGTCGAAGATGAGTTGACCATAGAGTTGAGGGTCCATTTCTGGGCTCTCGATTCTGTTCCATTGATCTATGTGTCTGTTTTTGTGCCAGTACCATACTGTCTTGATGATGACAGCTTTGTAATAGAGCTGGAAGTCCGGAATTGTGATGCCGCCGGCTTTGCTTTACTTTTTCAACATTCCTCTGGCTATTCAGGGTCTCTTCTGCTTCCATACAAATTTTAGGATTATTTGTTCCATTTCTTTGAAAAAAGAGGATGGTATTCTGATAGGGATCGCATTAAATGTGTAGCTTGCTCTAGGTAGCATTGACATCTTCACAATATTTGTTCTTCTAATCCATGAGCATGGAACATTTTTCCATTTCTTTGTGTCTTCCTCAATTACTTTCATGAGTATTTTATAATTTTCCGAGTACAGATTCTTTGCTCTTTGGTTAGATTTATTCCTAGGTATCTTAGGGTTTTGGGTGTAAGTGTAAATGGGATTGACTCCTTAATTTCTCTTTCTTCTGCCTTGTCGTTGGTGTATAGGAATGCCACCGATTTCTGTCCATTGATTTTATATCTTGCCACTTTACTGAATTCCTGTATGAGTTCTAGCAGTTTTGGGGTGGAGCGTTTTGGGTTTTCCACATAAAGTATCATATCTGCAAACAGTGAGAATTTGACTTCTTCTTTGCCGATTTGGATGCGTTTTACTTCTTTTTGTTGTCTGATTGCTGTGGCTAGGACTTCTAATACTATGTTGAATAGCAGTGGTGATAGTGGACATCCCTGCTGTGTTCCTGACCTTAGGGGGAAAGCTCTCAGTTTTTCCCCATTGAGAATGATATTCGCTGTGGGTTTTTCATAGATGGCTTTTATGATATTGAGGTATGTACCCTCTGTCCCTACACTCTGAAGAGTTTAATCAAGAAAGGATGCTGTGTTTTGTCAAATGCTTTTTCTGCATCTATTGAGAGGATCATATGATTCTTGTTCTTTCTTTTATTAATATATTGTATCACATTGATTGATTTGTGGATGTTGAAACAACCTTGCAGCCCAGGAATAACTCCCACTTGGTCGTGGTGAATAATCCTTTTAATGTACCGTTGGATCCTATTGGCTAATATTTTGGTGAGAATTTTTGCATCCATGTTCATCAAAGATATTGTTCTGTAATTCTCCTTTTTGATGGGGTCTTTGTCTGGTTTGGAGATCAAGGTAATGATGGCCTCATAAAATGATTTTGGAAGTTTTCCTTCCATTTCTATTTTTGGAACAGTTTCAGAAGAATAAGTATTAATTCTTCTTTGAATGTTTGGTAGAATTCCCCTGGGAAGCCATGTGGCCTTCGGCTTTTGTTTGTTGGGAGATTTTTGATGACTGCTTCAATTTCCTTAGTGGTGATAGGTCTGTTCAGGTTTTCTATTTCTTCCTCGTTCAGTTTTGGTAGTTGATACATCTCTAGGAATGCATCCATTTCTTCCAGATAATCTAATTTGCTGGCATAGAGTTACTCAAAATATGTTCTTATAATTGTTTGTATTTCTTTGGTGTTGGTTGTGATCTCTCCTCTTTCATTCATGATTTTGTTGATTTGGGTCATTTCTCTCTCTCTCTTTTTTTAAAGATTTTATTTATTTATTTGAGAGAGAGAGAATGAGAGATAGAGAGCATGAGAGGGAAGAGGTTCAGAGGGAGAAGCAGACTCCCTGCTCAGCAGGGAGCCCAATGTGGGCCTCGATCCCGGGACTCCAGGATCATGACCTGAGCTGAAGGCAGTCGCTTAACCAACTGAGCCACCTAGGCGCCCTCTCTCTCTCTCTTTTTTTTTTTTTTTTGATAAGTCTGGCCAGGGGTTTATCAGTCTTGTTAATTCTTTCAAAGAACCAGCTCCTAGTTTCATTGATCTGTTCTGTTCTTTTGGTTTCTATTTCATTGATTTCTGCTCTGATCTTTATTATTTCTCTTCTCCTGCTGGGTTTAGGCTTTATTTGCTGTTCTTTCTCCAGCTCCTTTAGGTGTAGGGTTAGGTTGTGTATTTGTGACCTTTCTTGTTTCTTGAGAAAGGCTTGTATTGCTATATACTTTCCTCTCAGGACTGCCTTTGCTGTATCCCAAAGATTTTGAACAGTTGTGTTTTCATTTTCATTGGTTTCCATGAATTTTTTTAATTCTCTTTTAATTTCCTGGTTGACCCATTCATTCTTTAGTAGGATGCTCTTTAACCTCCATGTATTTGAGTTCTTTCTGACTTTCCTCTTGTGATTGGGTTCTAGTTTCAAAACATTGTGGTCTGAAAATATTCAGGGAATGATCCCAGTCTTTTGGTACTGGTTGGGACCTGATTTGTGACCTAGGATGTGATCAATTCTGGAGGATGTTCCATGGGCACTAGAGAAGAATATGTGTTCTGTTGCTTTGGGATGGAATGTTCTGAATAGATCTGTGAAGTCCATGTGGTCCAGTGTGTCATTTAAAGTCTTTATTTCCTTGTTGATCTTTTGCTAGATGATCTGTCCATTTCAGTGAGGGGAGTGTTAAAGTCCCCCAGTATTATTGTATTGTTGTCCATGTGTTTCTTTGCTTTTGTTATTAATTGCCTTATGTAATTGGCTGCTCCCATGTTAGGGGCATAGATATTTACAACTGTTAGCTCTTCTTGTTGGATAGACCCTTTAAGTAGGATATAGTGTCCTTCCTCATCTGCTATTATAGTCTTTGGTTTGAAATCTAATTTGTCTGATACAAGGATTGCCACCCCAGCTTTCTTTTGGTGTCCATTAGCATGGTAAATGGTTTTTCACCCCTTCTCTTTCAATCTGTGGGTTTCTTTGGGTCTATAATGAGTCTCTTGCCGACAATAATTTGACAGGTCTTGTTTTTTATCCAATCTAATAGCCTGTGTCTTTGAGGCATTTGCCCATTTACATTCAGGGTAACTATTGAAAGATAGGAACTTAGTGCCATTGTATGGCCTGTAAGGTGACTATTACTGTATACTGTCTGTGTTCCTTTCGATCTATGTTGCTTTTAGGCTATCTCTTTTTTAGGGAACTCCTTTCAATATTTCTTGTAGGGCTGGGTTGGTTTTGCAAATTCCTTTAGTTTTTGTTTGTCCTGGAAGCTTTTTATCTCTCCTATTTTCAATGACAGCCTAGCTGGATATAGTATTCTTGGCTGCTATTTTTCTCATTTAGTGCTCTGAAGATATCATGCCAGTCCTTTCTGGCCTGCCAGGTCTCTGTGGATAGGTCTGTTGCCAGTCTAATGTTTCTACCATTGTAGGTTACAGATCTCTTGTCCTGAGCTGCTTTCAGGATTTTCTCTTTGTCTCTGAGACTCGTAAGTTTTACTATTAGATGTCGGGTGTTGACATATTTTTATTGATTTTGAGGGGGGGTTCTCTGTGCCTCCTGGATTTTGATACCTGTTTCCTTCCCCAAATTAGGGAAGTTCTCTGCTATAATTTGGTCCCATATACCTCCTGCCCCTCTCTCTCTTTCCTCTTCTTCTGGGATCCCAATTATTCTAATGTTGTTTTGTCTTATGGTATCATTTATCTCTCAAATTCTGCCCTGGTTATCCAGTAGTTGTTTATCTCTCTTTTTCTCAGCTGCTTTATTTTCCATCATTTGGTCTTCTATATCACTAATTCTCTCTTCTGCCTCAATTTCCTAGAAGTTAGAGCCTCCATTTTTTATTGCACCTCATTAATAGCCTTTTTGATTTCGACTTGGTTAGATTTTAGTTCTTTTATTTCTCCAGAAAGGGGTCTCTAATAACTTCCATGTTTTTCTTCAAACACTGCTAGTATCTTTAAAATCGTCATTCTGAACTCATTTCCAACATCTTACTAATGTCCGTATTCATTAGGTCCCTGGCAGTCGGTACTGCCTCTTGTTCTTTTTTTTTGAGGTGATTTTTTTCCATCTTGTCATTTTGTCTAGAGGTTAATAGATGAATGAGAGAACAAAATGCTAACAGGGTACCAACATCCCCACAAAATATACACTAATCAAATCAGAAAAGATCTGCAACTGGGGGAAAAGAAAGGGAAAGAAAGAAAAAAGAGGAAAAAAAAGATTAAAAACAAGCAAAAACAAAACAAAACAAAACAGAAAATGATCAAATATGGTTAGGCTGGTGTATAGATCAGTGCCACACACTAAATTCTGGGCGTATTTGGGTCTGTTAGAAGAAAGTGCCTCCCAAAATTTTAAAGAAAGGAAAACATATATGTACAAAAATAAGGGTTAATATGATGAAGGGATGGAATATGACTGTAAAGATGAAAATTGTAAAAGATTTTATAAAAGGAATTGATAATTTGGTTGAAAAAAGAAAGGATTAAAAAAAAAGAGAGAATGTGATCAGGCAGGAGACTAGAACAAAGCCATACACTAGAGATTTAGGGTATATTTTGATCTGTTAGAAGAAACTATATCTCAAAATTTTAAAGGGAGAACAACTTTATATATATATACCAAAAATAAGGGTAACTACTATGAAGAGATAGAATATGACTCTAAAAATGAAAAATTAAAAGGATTTTTTTAAAAAGGGATTGATAAGATGTTGGTTGAAAAAGGGAAAAAGAAAAATTAAAAAAAAATAAAAAAATAATTTTGAAAGACTAAAGAATCAGGGGGGAAAAGCCATGAATTCTATGTGCAGTATTCCCCTAGCGCAGGAGTTCTGCCGTTCTCATTAATCGGTAAACTTGGTCTTGGCTGGCTGTTCTTGCTGATCTTCTGGGGGAGGGGCCTGGTTCCCAAGTGTCTTTGCCGGAGGTGGAATTGCCCCGCCCTTGTCAGTCAGGGCTAAGTAATCTGCTCAGGTTTGCTATCGGGAGCTTTAGTTCCCTGCAAGCTTTCCATACAGGGTTGGAGGAGGACAGTGAAAATGGCGGCCTCCCACTGTCTGCCCGGAGGAGCCAGAACTCGGGGCCCCGCTCCTCAGTGCACCCCCAGAGAAAAGCAGTCAGTCACTCCCGTCTCCCTGGTCTCCGGCCGCACTCCGTCCTCACCTGGCCTGTGACCAAGCATTTCTGTCTCTGGCACCCGAACCCGTGTGGAGTCTCCAAACCCAGCAGATCCCTGCGGTGCGCTCCCGCGCTGCTCCTCCCGGGGGAGGAAGGGGAGTCTCCCCGGATCTGCCGCTTGTTGGGACCCTGCTGGAGGAGCCATGGCCCGACTGGCCCGCGGATCACAGTTTTTGGCAACCCCAAGCTGAGAGCCCGCGCCTCGGCTCCGTCTCTGCAGCCGGCTTCCCCGCTCCGATCCCTGGGAGCTCTGCTGCACTCAGGCACCCCCGGTCTTCCTGTGACCCCCGAGGGTCCTGACACCACACTGTCCCGCGAGGGTTCCACCCCCAGCTTAGCCACTGGAGTGACGTCCCTCAGAGGAGCGAACTTCTAAAAGTTCCGATTTTGTGCTCCGCAGCTCTATAACTTGACAGAAGCGGCCGACGGAGGCCCCCCTCCCCCGCCGTCTATCCTCCCAAATATCGCCGCGGATTCACTTCTCCGCACGTCCTACCTTCCAGTAAGTGGTCGCTTCTCTGTTCAGAGAGTTGTTGCTATTCTTTTCTTCAATCTCCTATTGAGTTCGTAGGTGTTCAGAATGGTTTGATCCCTATCCAGATGAATTCCTGGGACCAGATGAAATCCAGGTCTCCTACTCCTCTGCCATCTTGCTCCAGCAGTTTTCTGTAGTTTTGATTTTTATTTCCCTACTGGTAAGTAACAATGAGCATATTTTCTTGTGTTTGTTGATTTTCTGTATGTCTTTGGAGAAATGTCTATTCATGTCTTCGGCCAGTTTTTAATTAGATTACTCATTTTTGGGGTGTTGAGTTGTTTTTTTTTTTAAGATTTTATTTATTCATTCATGAGAGACAGAGGGAGAGAGAGAGAGAGAGAAGCAGAGAGAGAAGCAGGCTCCCAAGGAGCAGGAAGCCTGATGCGGGACTCAATCCCAGGACCCTGGGATCACGACCCGAGCCGAAGGCAGACGCCCAACCATCTGAGCCACCCAGGCGCCCCTGGGGTGTTGAGTTTTATAAGTTCTTTATATATTTTGGATAATAATCCTTTGTCAGATATGTCATTTGCAAATATCTTCTCCCATTCAGTAGATTGCTTTTTAGTTTTGTTGACTGTTTTCTTTGCTGTGCAGAAGCTTTTTATTTTGATGTAGTCCTAATTATTTATTTTTTGCTTTTGTTCCCTTGCCTGAGGAGTTAGATCTAGAAAAAAAGTTACTATGGCTAATGTCACAGAAGTTACTTCTTGTGTTCTCTTCTAGGATTTTTATGGTTTCAGGTCTCACATTTAGGTCTTCAATCTACTTTGAATTTATTTTTGTGTATGGTGTAAGAAAGTGGTTCAGTTTCATTCTTTTGCATGTTGCTGTCCAGTTTCCCAATACCATTTGTTGAAGCCTATCTTTTTCCCATTTGATATTCTTTCCTGCTTTGTCAAAGATTAATTGACCATATAACTGTGGGCTCATATTTGGGTTTTGTATTCTGTTCCATTGATCTGTGTGTCTATTTTTGTGCCAGTACCATACCGTTTTGATGACTAAAGCTTTGTAATGTAACTTGAAGCCTGGAATTGTGAGGCCTCCAGCTTTTCTTTTCTTTCCCAAGGGTGCTTTGACTATTCTGGGTCTCTTGTGGTCCCATACAAATTTTAGAACTGTTTGTTCTAGTTCTGTGAAAAATGCTTTTGTTATTTTGATAGGGATTACATTAAATGTGTAGATTGCTTTGGGTAGTATAGACATTTTAACAATATTTTTTCTTCCAATCTATGGGCATGGAATGTCTTTTCATTTCTTTGTGTCATCTTCAATTTCTTTCATCAATGTTTTATAGTCTGTAGAGTACAAGACTCTAATAATTTTTGGTGCAATTGTATGTGAGACTGATTCCTTGATTTCTCTTTCTGTTGCTTTATTATTGGTGTATAGAAATGCAAGAGATTTTTTTATGTTGATTTTGTATCCTACAACTTTACTGAATTCATTTATCAGTTTGAACAGATTTTTGGTGGACTCTTTCAGTTTTTCTATACATAGTATCATGTCATCTGCAAATAGTGGAAGTTTTCCTTCTTCCTTACTGATTTGGATGTCTTTTATTTCTTTTTGTCGTCTGATTGCTATGGGACTTCTATTTTTTTTTTTAATTTTTTATTGTTATGTTAATCACCATATATTACATCATTAGTTTTTGGTGCAGTGTTCCATGATTCATTGTTTGTTCATAACACCCAGTGCTCCATGCAGAACGTTCCCTCCTCAATGCTATGGGACTTCTAGTACTGTGTTGAATGAAAGTGGTGAGAGTGGACATCCTTGACCTTGACCTTGACCATTCCTGACCTTAGGGGAAATGCTCTCAGTTTTTCCCTATTAAGGATGATCTTAACTGTGGGGTTTTTATATATGGCCTTTATTATGTTGAGGTATGTTCCCTCTAACCCTACTTTGTTGAGGATTTTATCATGAATGGATGCTGCATTTTGTCAAATGCTTTTTCTGTATCTATTGAATGATTATATGGTTATCTTTTCTCTTATTGATGTGATGTATCATGTTGATTGTTTTTTGAAAATTCAACCACATTTGCAACCCAGGAATAAATCCCACTTGATCATGGTGAAAGAGGTTTTTATGTATTGTTGGATTCAGTTTGCTAGTATTTTGAGGAGGATTTTTGCATCCTTGTTCATCAGAGATAGTAGCCTGTAGTTCTCTTTCTTTGTGGTATCTTTTTTTAAAGATTATTTATTTATTAGAGAGAGCAAGAGAGCACAAGCGGGGGGTAGGGGCAGAGGGAGAAGGAGAAACAGGCCCCCTCTCTGAGCAGGGAGCCCAACATGGGGCTCAATCCCAGGGTCCCGTGATCATGACCTGAGCTAAAAGCAGAAACTTAACCGATTGAGCCCCCAGGCACCCCTCTTTGTGGAATCTTTATCTGGCTTTGTTGTCAGGGTAATGCTGGCCTCATAGAATTCAGAAGTTTTCCTTCCTTTTCTAATTTTTGAAATAGTTTGAGAAGAATAGGCGTTAACTCTTCTTTAAATGTTTGATAGAATTCACCAGTGAGCCATAAGATCCTGGACTTTTTCTTGTTGGGAGTTTTTTGTTTGTTTTGCTTTGTTTTTATTACTGATTCAATTTCTTTGCTGGTTATTGGCATATTCAAATTTTCAATTTCTTCCTGTTTCAGTTTTGTTAGATTATAGATTTCTAGGAATTATCCATTTCTTCTAGGTTGTCCAATTTGTTGGCATATAATTTTTCATAATATTCTCTTATAATCGTTTGTATTTCTGTGCTGTTTGTTATTTCTCCTCTTTCATTTGTGATTTTATTTACTTATGTCCTTTTTCTGTTTTTCTTGGTAAGTCTGGCTATCGGTTTATCAATTTCATTGATTTTTTTTAATAATCAACTAGTTTCATTGATCTGTTCTATTGTTTGTTTGTTTTGCTTGTGTTTGTTTTGTTTTGTGTGTCTTTATATTTTATTTATGTTCTAATCCTTTTTATTACCTTCCTTCTGATTGCTTTAGTCTCCATTTGTTGTTGTTTTTCTGGCTTCTTTAGGTATAAGTCTAGGTTGTTTATCTGAGATTGTTCTTGCTTCCTGAGGTAGGCCTGTATTGCTATAACTTTCCCTTTTAGAACGGCTTTTGCTGCATCTCAAAGGTTTTGAATCATTGTGCTTTCACTTTCATTTCTTTCCATGTGCTTTTTAATTTTTTCTTTGATTTCCTGGTTGACCTATTCATTGTTTAATAGCATATTATTTAACCTCTATATATTTGTGGTCTTTCTAGATTTATTCTTGTGGTTGACTTCTAGTTTTCTAGTTTTATAGTATTGTGATCAGAAAAGATGCATGCTTTGGGGAAAAAAAGATGCATGGTGTGATTTTGATCTTGAATTTGTTGAGATTTGTGGCATAATATGTGATCTATGCTGGAGAATGTTCCATGTGCACTTGAAAAGAATGTGCATTCTGCTGTTTTAGATTAGAATGTTCTGAATATATATGTTGCATCCAACTGGGTCTAGTGTGTCATTCAAGGCCACTCTTTCCTTCTTTATTTTCTGTTTAGATGATCTGTCCATTGATATAAGTGGGGTGTCAAAGTCCCCTACTATTATTTTTATTATCAATTAGCTTTTAATTAATTGTTTTAGATATTTTGGTGCTATCATGTTGGGTGCATAAATATTTACAAGTGTTATTATCTTCTTTTTGGATTGTCCCCTTTATAAGCACATAATACCTTTTTTTTTTGTCTCTTTTTATAGTCCATTTTAAAGTCTAGTTTGTCTGATATAAGTATTCTACTCTGACTTTCTTTTGAAAGCTCACTTGTGTGATAAATGTTTCTCTACCCCATCACTTTTGATATCCAGGTGTCTTCAGGTCCAAAATGAGTCCACTTGTAGGCAGCATATACATAGGTCTCGTTTGTTTGTTTGTTTTATCCATTCTGTTACCCTATGTCTTTTGATTGGAGCACTGAGTCCATTTATATTCAAAGTAATTATTGATAGATATGTATTTATTGCCATTTTATTACTTGTTTTATGGTTGTTTCTGAAGATTTCTCTGATCCTTTCTTGTTGTCCTGTAATGCTCTGCCACATAGTGTCCTGTTCCCCAGGGCCTAGCACTTTCAGGAGTGTTTCCGAAGTGTGCTACATGTGCTCTGCTCTTTTGTCCTAGGAGGGGTCACTTCTGTACTGTGGTATTTAAAAAAAATTGTTTAAGAATTATTTACAAAGTGGAAATAATATGTTGCAGTAATGTCTTAGTTTGCTATTTGCTTCATAAATTTATTTTTGTTTTTGGCCTATACATTGTATATGGTACATATAATAATCATTGTATGATGCCATCAATGAATTTGTTCATTTATCTTTAAAATTAGTTTTAATTAAACAATCAAAATTGATCTTCCTCACTGTAAAATATTGAAAAACAAAAAGCAGAAGTTTATCTTGATTTTTACATAATCCCATTGCCACCCCCTAAAATCTTTTTATTAACCTTTGTGTATCATTGCAGACATGATCTATGTATTTAATTATCTACATATACATGTAATAGTACACATTCCCTTATTTTACATTAACAAAACTGCAATTATGTTTTAGTGAACTACATGTCTTGAATATCTGTTGGCTGATTTATACTTTGAAAATCTATCTTCTACATACACACACATGCATAGGTGACTCTAGCCAATTTTTTGGAAGGATATCTTTATTTTCTACATCAATTCTTTGATATAGATAATATATATGGTATATATATATTAATGGATTGCATTCAAATCTAACTTTATCATTTCCTATGTGTTTAACTAGTCTCCTGAAATCATATTCTGAATAATTAATTAGTTCCCCATTGGTGTATGTTGCTTTATCATCATTAGACCCTAATAAATTCTATAGTGGCATTTAAGGCTAACTAGTCTATTCAATTAGCATATATTCTTACACCAATTCAACCATCTTTTGGTTGTTGTAATTTTATAGTTACATATCCATTAAAACTTGGGTAATTTTTTGCCACTTATCATGACTTTCTGTTTCAACATTATTTATGTTTCCTTTTATTTATTTATTTATTTATTTATTTATTTATTTATTTTTATTATGTTATGTTAATCACCATACCATACATCATTGGTTTTTGATGTAGTGTTCCATGATTCATTGTTTACATATAATACCCTATGTTTCCTTTTAATCAAACTTTCAAATAACTTTTTCATGCCTCCCCTGCTTTTGCCAGAAAGAATGAAACAACCTAATTTAAATCTTTATCAGGAGACGAACCATGAGAGACTATGGACTCTGAGAAACAAACTGAAGGTTCTAGAGGGGAGGGTTGTGGAGGGATGGGTTAGCCTGGTGATGGGTACTAAAAGAGGGCACGTACTGAATGGAGCACTGGGTGTTATACGCACACAATGAATCATGGAACACTACATCAAAAATTAATGATGTAATGTATGGTGATTAACATAACATAAACAAAAAAGAATTATGTTAAAACTACAAACTGATTTAGGGAGACAGAACACTTTTAAAATATTTTATATTCCTATCTAGAAACATGGTATTTCTCATCTTTTTTATGCCTAGTAGTTTTGGTTTTTGTTTAATTTCTATAAGTTCTACATCTTTCTTAGCAAGGTGTTCCGTGTAGTCTATGTTTTTTTGCTCTCATGAATAGCACATTTTCCCATGGTATCTACCAATTTATTTCTGGTGCATTATAAAGGTTTTGACTCACTTTATATCTTGAGTCATATTTCAGTTAATTATCTTGCGTTTCCACAGAAGCTGCTCATAAATATTGCTATTTCTCTTCTTATTACCAATAGCTACAGATTTATGTTTCCTGTTGTCTTAACTTGGTCGGTGTTTTAAAATGATAAGAGATAGCCAGAGGGATAGTAGGAACTTTGTCATAATCTTCATTTAAGTAAAAATGCTTTTTATAGTATTTTCCAGTAACTATAATATTAACTTTAATTGATAATTCATAGTGTTTGTTAAAATAGATGTCATATTGAACAAAATCATTTATGCTTACTTTTTAATAATTAATTTCCTAATATCAACAATGAAATAAATTCTTGGTTAAAATTCTTCTACTAATATACTATTTGTCAATAATTTATTTAGAGTTTTTGAGACTGCATTCATAAATTTTATTAGTCTACAATTATGGGTGATATTATTCATGGTTTCCTTCTCAAGGTGATATTTGTACCACAAAATAATTTGATAATCTTTCTGTATTTTTCCAAGTGATGAAATATTTGACATGACATTGGAATTTATTAATAATCTAAATAAAATCCATAGTAAAACTCAGACCCTAGTAAGCCTTTGGTTATTTTTTATTCTTTCCAGTAGCTATTAGACATTTTGTTTTCTAAGATTTCTTGAATCACTTTTCATCAGTTAAAAATGTCCTGTAAAAGTATCTTTTTCATTAAGGTTTTGAATTTATTGATGTAGCTTTTTATTTATTTATTTTTTAAGATTTATTTATTTATTTTGGAGAGAGACAGCAGGAGCTGGGAGAGAAGCAGAGGGACAGGGAATCCTTAAGCAGATTCCCTGCTGAGCACAGAGCCCTGTGCAGGGCTCAATCCCAGGACCCTAAGATCATGACCTGAGCCGAAATCAAGAGTTGGCTGCCCAACCAACTGAACCACCCAGGCACCCCTGGTGTAGTTTTTTAAATAAAAATTCCTTACCCTTTTAATGACCACTCCGTTGAAATCCTTTTCATTGTAATGCTATATATTTATGTAATGCTGTATATTTTGCTTTTTTTCATAATTAAAACAAGCTATTTGTCTATTAATTATATTCTTTATTACTCCAAAGAGTAATTCATCAAATTTATTCTTCAAATGTCCTTTTTGAATATAATCAAATCAACTAATTTTGATTTTTTTTCTGCTGTCCTTAGACGTGTTATTTTATAGACATTGAAAGTTTAGCTTATTGCTGTTTCTTAGTGAATAATGAAATCAGGTAGGAGCATACATTTGTCTCTAGCAGAACTCTGGATACAGTCTACAAATTTTTATAAAAATAATTGTTGCTGCAGGTTTTCTCCCTCTAATTTTTTGAAAATAAATCTGTGTTTTTATTTTGTTTTCATCTTTCAGTGTTGTACTTCAAAAGCTTTGATATCAGAGAATCTTGTATGTTTACTTTCATATTTTTATAATACTTTAGTGTTTAATTTGTGGTCTGTGATGTTTAAAATAACTATTTCATCAGATCTTAAAAAGATACACCCTGTATTTGTAGGATATATATTTCTGTAATTATTTTTAATTGGACTTTATTAATAATTATGTTCTGTGTTTAAAGAGGCAGAGTTTGAAAATATTTTATTCTTTCCTAGTTTTTATAAATTTATTTCTTTTAAACTACTTATCCATTAAAAAGCTGAATGTTTCTGTCAATTTAGACTTGTATTCATAATAGCCTTTATTTTATATATTTGAGGAAAAATTATTCCTGCATAGATATTTAGCTTCATTATGGAATTATTGTTATTTTTCAGTGGAAAATTCCTCTTTATCTAATGTAATCTTACGGTTAAAAATACATTGATAAATTTTGTCTTATTTCTGTCATATTGTTTTATAATTTTAAGATTACACTTGTTCTATGTGTCCTCTTTCTTCTACATATATTATTTAAAATTACTAGTGATTATTACAAATTAGACATTTTAAAAATAGAACTGTAAAGATAATTTGATTTACAAAACCTCATCCCTAATGTTAATTTCTAAAATTATAAGAGTCATGAATTAAATACTGCCTTTTGTATTCATCATTTCAGGTAAGTCACCTTTGTCGTTCGTATTTCATTTTGAGGTTTTAGATACAAATCACTGTTCATAAAGGATGACTTACCATTTAAGAATAAATTTAGTATTTGAATTCTACTTTGTTGACAAAATTTAAATAATTACAAATACAGTTTATCTGTTTCTAATATTTGGCTAAGCTTTTTATATCATGGCTATACTAAGTTATTAGTTTTATTTTTTTTTCTTTCATGTCTGGGATGATTAGCACTTTTTTAGTTGAAAACATGGGATAATAGTACCTTCCCTTGCATGTCTAAGGATTGTTATTTATTGGGTACATACTCATTTCCCTGAACCTTTTTCCTTAAGTTCCTATAGACATTGCTCCATTAATTTTTGCTTGTTCATTTGTCTCTGAGGTGCTGGCTTGTTTGTTTTGGCATTTTACATTGCACAGGGGAAATCTGAGGCCAGCTTGGGTTTTATTTAATGAAGCTATCCTTGTTTTACGCCTGAATCTTTTTTTTTTTACCACTTTTTGTTACAAACAAGAAGATGTCTTTTTTAACTAGACAAAATTGGTCTTTCCATTGTAATTTTTTGTCTATTATATACCTCTTTCTTCATTTTTTTCTCTCTATATACCGATTTTTCAAAGGTTGGATCTCACCTCTTCTATATAACGTATTCTTTGTAGCTATTTTCTGTTTCTCTTTTGAATTAGTGGAGAGGTTTTGAATCTCATCCTCTGCATAATTCAGTTTCTTGGAGGGTTACTTCTGGTAATCAATTCCTCTGATTTCTACTAATGAACCTTCTTTTAGAAGCAGAGTTTCTCAACCCCAGAAGTATTGGTGGCATTTGAGCCAGATGACTCTTTGATGTGAAAGACTGTCATGTGCATTGTACAATATTTAGCAGCTTTCCTAGCCATGAGATAACCAGTTCTATCCTTTAAGTCGTGACTATCAAAAATGTCACCAGACATTGCTAAATATTCCCTGGGGGAGACAGGTGCAAAATCACTCAGTTGAGAATCACTTCTTTACAGTTTAACATGTTTTTATATCTTGCTTTCTCTTTGTATCAGTCTTTACGTTAGTGCTTTACCTATAGATCCTTGGTTTGGTGCTTTAATCACCTGTTTGTTTGTTTGTTTTTGCCTAGTCAGTATTTCTATGGTGGACTTTTCTTAGGCTACAAGGTCTGCTTCCTCCCATAGTATGGTAAGGAGACATGTTTAATCTGTAATTCTTTTTGTAATTCTTAATTCATGTGTAATATATTCAAGAGAGCAACCATAGCATCAAGTACTTTAAGATTTTTCTAGGGCGTGCCTGGGAGGCTCAGTCAGTTAGGCATTCGACTCTTGATTTCAGCTTGGGGTCATGGGATTGAGCCCTGCATTGGTCTCTGTGTTCAGCATGGAGTCTGATTGTCCCTCTCTCTCTCTCTGCTCCTCACCGCCACCCAACTCAAATAAATAAATAAATAAATAAATAAAATCTTTAAAAAATAAAAAAATAAAATTAAAAAAGATTTTTCTAGAAACAGCTCTTGCTTTGCATTGTTAGCAAGGGGAAACAGGATAATATGCACCAAGCGATGCATGCCCTGCTTTTCAGATCACAATCTACCCTGTGTACCATCAATCCAATTGGAAATTATATAATCTCTATTTCCTCACCCTCCCTCTGCCTCCTCTCTCTTTTTCTTTTTCTCATCTTTCTTCCCTCCTTGTGTGTGTGTGGGAGACGGTGGCAGGAAGAACCATAATAATATTCGATAGATGATAAACAAACAAGAATGGCTATTGAATACTTACGTGTGCTCTTGGGCTAACTATGCCATGTGTACTGCCTCAAGCATCACAATTCTTTGAAATAGGTACTGTTACTATCCCCATTTTGCAGATGATAAAATTAATACTTAGCGTAAGTAAAATGCCTAAGCTAGTAAGTGGTGGAGCTAAGGTTTAATTCAGGTTCTGCTGACCTCAGATACTACCCACCACATTATTCTGCACAATGATTTATTTATTTTTTTTGGTCCAGGAAATAGTCACCATGACATGGAGGTGGTGTAGAAGTGAGGATGAGTAGCTGCTTAGTTTTCTACTTAAATAATTTTCTCTGACCTCGAGCAAGGATAAGACAATGCAATGAGTCAAAAACTTTTGTTACTACTTCCTGGCTGGATGAATGTTTTAATTCAAGTGGCAGACCATTTTCCCCATACGAAATGTATAGTCTCATAATCTGTGATTATCATTGCCATATTTTGGCCTGAGTTCTCGTTTGCCCCCAAATCCCAGGGGTTTTTAAGGTTTTTCTAAATTATATGATTCTGTTTTTTTTTTTTTTATGGGATCTTAGAAGAGACTATTAGTCATTGATAGCATGAATGTTAAGATTTTAACTAGAAATTTTAAAAGTGTTTTTATTAATCTTTTTGAGTACTAACAAGAATATTAGTGGTCCATCAAATAAATATATGTATATTTATGTATTAAATTAACTTTAAAAATTAAACAGGTTATTTCAATTAAGCAACAAATCGTTTTTAAAAAGGGCCTAGAACAATGTTTGAGTACTTCTCAGAAATCTAGGTGGGAAATTCTGGTTTCTGAGACTTTTACATTGTCATGGGGCAGCCTTTATATCCTACTTTGGCTCGAGAGTTATAAATACACATGGGAAACTGAATGAAGATTTTCAACTTCTCATCCGCTGACTGACATTTTTATTTGAAAATGTCTCTTATTTTTAACAAGATACTCAACTTGGAAAAAATAATTCTTCAAATTTGTATCCATACAATAGACTTATATTTTTCCAGAGAATAAAATCCTTCACAGAAGAGCCGTAAAGGAAGCACCTGTGTTGTAGTGGGATAGATAAACTGAATCCCAATTCTGGAAAGCTGATTTTTCATTCCATGGCAAAGGTTAAAGTCAGTGCATAACTCTGCACCTGAGCTACCTACCAGGACAGATATAACACCAGAAACTCAAATGGAACTTATGCCCTGTCTACACACACACACACACACACACACACACCCCAAAATCGTGTTTGATTCCATTTAGTCTCTAGGATATCCAATACCCATTACCTCTTTGTCGTGGTTAATGAAACCTTGGTTTTGTTTGGAATAGCAACATGTTCAGCTCAGACTATAGACTAAAATTAGTCTAAAGTAGTCTTAATGGGCCATATGGAACATTTCTGACCAATGAGCTCTATGGAGAACTCACTGGGATTCATTTCTGGGAAAACATTCCTTTCCCAATCCTGACAGAAGAGGACAGACACTATGAGTATATTTCTGTGTCCTCCCTCCGCACCTTTTTCATGAGGTCTGGTGCTTGCACACCCATCTTGTATCTATGAGTCAAAAAAAATTAATTAATAAAAAGATAAGAGTATAAGAGCTATCACTGAGTTTGATGGAATGGAAGGATAGGAGAAACCTTGGTTCTACCCTGAGCAGCTATGCCAGCTGCTCACGTTCAAACCTCTTGTTATGTGGGAGTAACGAAGTCTTGTGTTAAAGGCCTATAAGTCAGATTCACTTTACTTGTGGCAAAACAAATTCTGAACTGGTACCATTCCAAAGATTTCTTCTCTACCTTACTTTTGAATTTTGGGAATGACCTTTACATATAAGAGTGGAGGATTAAGAGAGAAAATTTGAAGACAGTTATAGTTATTTTCTAGGCCATGGAGACTTTATGAGGAAAGTTTACCCTTCCTCACTCTCACAATCAATAATCTTTAGAATATACAGTTGATTGCCATTATTCACTGTAGTTATATTCTGTAAAGTTCCCGAGGAACACTGAATTTCTAAATACTGAACCAGTGCCCCTGAAGGAAATAGACAGATGTAGATATAGATATCTCATATATTATAATCTTAAATATTAAACACTTGATTCTGGTAGATTCTATTTTCTTTATTTTACAAAAGAATAAATTAAGTTTAGAAATTTTAAGGGACTTGCCTGAGACTGCTTCATTAACAAGAACCAGTGCTAGATTCAAACGCCATTCAGTTGGACTCACAGCTTGCACCACAATGCACTGCCCCAACCTTCTCCATCCTCTGGTCATCTCTAAAGCTGAAGCAAGGAGGCATAGTGTTGCCTTGGTTGATCTCATCTCAGAACACAGGGGAGGGGAACAAGGGTACTCACATTTTTCACTATTCTATGCAGGTCTGCAAATGACTGCAAAACCATGAGTACTGATCTGGGGCTTACAAATAACAATTTTTTGTTTGTTTGTTTTAAAGTTTTGTTGTAGGCTTTGCTGCTGGATACAAAATAAAAGGCATGCAGCAGTCACAAGTAGAGCAGTACATACAAAGCCTAGGCTATAAAAGCCATTTCAAAATACAAACTCATTTTATGAAATATATTGTGTCAGAGGTGCCCACATTAATACCTTGTCTATAAAATGATAACATTTCCCTTGTAAAGCAAACCAAACCCATCCATTACCTAGTAACTACTCTACCTAGTCTGTTCTGTACCACCCAGTTAGTCACAACTCACTTCTGTCCCTTCACAGACATACAGGAACTGGGAGGTAGGTAACCTAGAAGGTCCATCCTCCACAGTCACCATGCAGTCAGCCTGGATCCAGTGCTGGCTACCTGTGCCCCACAAGCACACTTCCCCATCAATAGTATTACACATATCCCTTAAACAAATATGAACATGAACATGCTGACAAGACCCCAAAGAATCTTCACACTTGCTCAGTCTGCTCGCTGATGGGCATTTCATTTTAGCAAGTGGGTGAATTGCAAATACAAAATCCCTAAATAATGAGAATCCATGTAACTGTATTTTTGTTCTTTTCTCATTACAATTTCCTTTTCTCACTAAGAAGTAAAATCTTGTTACACCCATTTTAAATACCTCTGCTGACAGCTATTGCTATCAAAGTGTAAGCTGACTTCCAACCTTTGCTTCTCTTCATGAATGATTTCTTGTATTTCCTTTAGCCTCTGTGCATGGGCACATGAACATAGGTGCTCATACACATATAGCCATATAATAGCCATGCCATATCGTGTTCTCTAATTCATACAAGTGCCATTCGATTATTCCCTGGCCCAATTCACAAAGTAGCAAGCATATGGGAGTCAGTATCTCCTAAACCAAAAATGGAGTAAAAATGAAACATCGTAAGGATTCTTTCTGGGGAGATGGAAATGTTCTAAAATTAGTTTGTAGTAATCATTGCACCACTTTATAAATATATTAAACATTATTGATTTGTACACTTTAAGTGGGAGGATTGTATGCTATGTAAATTATATCTCAATGAATCTGTTAATAAGAACAAAGTGATGCATCAGCTACACATGCACAGGCCTGCAAAACAATGGGGAACATACTGTCACTGCTCAGGAATTTACACTCTCTAGGGATTTTCTATGTACAGTTGTGACGTTCTTGGGAGCCTTTATTATTCACCTGTCACAAGAAAGCTGCAAAACTCCATGTGCTTGCATGGGTTGGAAATGTCTATTAACTTGTCAGTAAATGAAAAGGGTGAAGGGTTTTCATCTCTGCAGATGAATTGGAACAGGTGCAACGTGTCTCCAAGATCGCTAATTAAAACTACTCAGGACTTGTATTTATTTTACATGAAAAGAGTTTTACACATGTTTGAAAACTGTATGGAAATACAGCTTTTAAAAATTTGACTATAGAGTCAAGCTTTATTTCTGCTTTATATCACTTAATGAATGGAACCCTCGCTAGGGCATTTCTCATTTTTGGATTAATATACAGGTTTTATATTCCACATACCAATGTAGCAAATCTAAGCTGTATTTATTAGCAAGAGGATTTTAGTTAGTGTGGGCATAAATATATGCTTTCAATTTGTACCATTTGTATTTGAATCCATGGAATGACACTAATATATTTTTATACATAACTTTGGAGAGTCTGAGGCTCTTGTCCTTCCAAATTGTGCATATTTCTTTGTAGCTCAAGGAAAGAGACATACAGTACATGGGGAAAGAAAAGAACAATGAGATGGATGTATATTATAAATTTTTGAAAAAAGTCTGAATCTAAGTATAAGAAAACCTGTATTTGAAGAACTTAAAATTTTAAACAAGACCAATTCCAAGGTCTTTAGTATAAAGATATTTTATTGTACAACAGCTGTTCCAATGCCAGGACCCTCCACACCTGCCCGTTATCTGGCTATAAGCCTATCTGTTCCTTAGATACTTAATCTCTTAAGGCCTAGCTCAAATGTCACTTCCTTCACAAAGCTTCAGGAGATCTCTTTAGCTGTAATCAATATTTCCTTCTTCTATCCTCCCATACAACTGTGCACCTTGAGTATATATATCATATGGCATAGAGGAGGGGGTGTGGAGAAAGCAGCAAGTGGAGAGACGGTAGTTTTGTGATGAAGGTTTGGATTCTGCAACCAGAGTCAGAGTATCTGGGATGAAAGCCTAGTCTTATCCCTTACTAGCTCTGTAACCTTGGAGAAGATTCTTTAAGTTTCTTGTCTACCGAATTAGAGTTATAATGGTACTTGCCTTACCTAGCTTTGTTGGGAGGGTTAAATGGGAGAAGCCAAGTAAAATGCTTTGAATTGTGCCTGGTAGAATGTAATTGCTCCAGAAACAATGGTTGTTGATATTATTTACCAGGAAGGCAGTTTAACATAGTTAAAAAAATGAAAAAGGAAAATTGGATTGAGTCCTGACTCAACAAGTTGCTAGCCTTGTGATCTGGAAAATCAGTTAACTATTTGTTAATTCCCTCATCGATAAGGTTATTTATATATATGGATGATAAGGTTCCAACACAATGGAGTGTGTGAACGTGTTTTACAAGTGATACAGCACTGTTCAAGTATTAGACATTATTTGGAGGAAATTAGGTCTTAAAAAATCTGTAGTCAATTAGACCTGGACTTAAATTCAGGAATTGTCCTTCACTTTGTTTCTTCATAAATTACTTATCTCTGTGCAACAGTTTCTTAATATCAGTGAAGATTGGATTGTTATTGAAAGCATTAAATTAAACAGTATTTTAGGTACTGGACCCACCATGGTGTATGTAGCAGGAATCAAATTGCACAATGTCATTTCTTAGCACAATTTGTTTTGTTATTTGTACATATGTCTCTCCAGTCTCCTGGACTAAACAGTGCTCTGTTTTGCACATTTAAAGCCCCTTGAACAAACCCACACAACATAGGAAGATTTCAGCCAAGTCTTGAGTTGCTGGACAAAAATAGCTTACCTTCCAGGCCTTAGACAGAAAACCAATAGATTCGGGACAGGTTTCCTTTGTCATACCTAAGGTTTTTTGAACAGAAAATGAAATGAATCAACAAATACAAAAGTACTCTGACCAATTCCAAGGACTTTAGTATAAAGATATTTTATTGTACAACAGCTGTTCCAATGCCAGGACCCTCCACACCTGCACGTTATCTGGCTTGCCCTGCATTTTTCTTTAGCCTAGCCACTAGTTGGAGTGAATAGAATCTCCTGGCATTGTGTGGGTCATGGCAGGAATGAGCAGTCAGCCTCCTTATTTATTTTGAAGAAAGCAGGCCAACTTGAAGAATTATATTGTTACTTTAGTGTAACCACCAGTCCACTAGCTTTTAGGGGGTCTTGAGCTTATCAGTGCTTCTCCCTTTTCTTGCTACTTAGCCCCAGTGGTAGAGAAGCAGTGGAAGGTACAAGGTCCAGCCTTGCCTGAAATGGTTCCTACCTGGCTAGATAGATTCTGTCTGGTGCCTGCCTGCATTTAGCAGGCTTAAGAAACAGTGTGGCATGTGGAAAGGAAGATCATAGGGGTGGTGGTTCGGTTGTGGAGAGGAATAAGGATAAATATGCAAATCATTTATCAGAAAAATATTTAGTTTTTCTACATAATTTTCATGATACTAGGCAGTAACTGAGAAGTCTAGACTGGCAATGGAAGATTCCTGGGCCCAACGCAAAGTAACCACGGGTGGCTTCCTCTAGGTAGCTCTGCAAAACCAAGCATCATTTTTGTCTGTCTTTCTGGCATCTGTCCCATGGTTACTCTTCTAAACCCTTTACCGTGCCAGATCTGCCAGTTACCTACAGCCCCCAACACTTAGCTAAAATGTAAAACAAATAGAAGACTCAGCAAACAGTAGCAAAATAATTCAGTGGCAGTGGCTCTCTGTGACACTGGCTGGTGTCCACAGAATGAACGATGAAGTAAGAGTCAGAAAGAAAAAAAAAAGAGAGAAGGACAAGAAAAACTGTCCCACTTAGTGATATGTAAGAAGCATGGGATGAATTCAGATTCAACTGGTCAACCCACATCTCTCCAGAAGAAGAGACCTGGACCATTTTCAAGTTCTGTTTATGCGCCCACAGGAAGCAGGGTTATAAATATCCCCTGATGCACCATTGGAGCAGCTGGCCAGTCCCAGGGACTTTCAAACATTAAACATTAATTTCCCCACCTTCTGGCTCTTCCTATTCTGTGTCCTCTCCTTGTGTTTGTGTTCTGCCTCTTCCTCTCAAGGCAAAATGAAACTGGGTTCTGAGTTGCACTGTGGAAAGACAAAAGAGTTTCTGCAGCTTGCAGCTAATTCCAACCGGGGAAGCAGCACAGACTTCAGGTGCTGGGGGAAGCCATCTGTAGCTCTTGAGGCGACAGAACTGGGCTGAGAATGAATGCTTTCTGGCTGCTCTGCCTCCAGCTGGAAAGACCACTGAGGAAGCCCATCTTGCAGCACTGCCTGCAGAATTGTCTTTATCCATCCCATCTGCTGTTTCCCAGTAATGGAGAGCTGCCTGAAATGTCCCAGAAACTGAAGGAAGGGCTGCCAGGCTTTCCTCCAGAGGGGCCTGGGGAACTGTGTTTTCCAGGTGACTCACGGAATGCTGCAACATACATGCCATTCGCAGGCTGCCTGAGCCTGAGTCTGAGGCAGGGGCTCAGATACAGGTATGAGCATCTCAGGTGAAAAGGGAGGGATTGTCTCAAGTGTACCAGGAGAAGAGAAACAGAAAAAACACGAGGCTGCTTTTGAAGTATGCAAACCACAGACCAAACGCTACTCCATGAAATCACAAAACAAGCCACAGCAACTTTTAGCTACAAATGTGGTTGTAATCTGACTGAGATGAAATAGAAATCTCAAAGGTATACACAAAGGAAAGCCTAATAATGTCCTGGGGAATGTGAAAAAGAAATGAAGAGGAGCTAAGGAGAGAGAAAGGAAAGTGAGCAAGGAAGGGAGGGAGATGTACTTATCCTGTGCAACACAATCTCTGGGGAACAGGTACCTTCATCTCCCTGCCCACTGCTTCATGAGAGAAGCAAAGCACAGTGTGCTCTTTGTGTGGTTTTTCATCATTTTTTTCAGTATGTTCTGATTGAACCAAAGCCTCCATGTGGCACGCTAACAATACCCTTCACCCTCCTTTTATCCAGCCTGTTCTCTAGATGTGTCATTATTTCTCAGGCCCCACGTGTTGGGTCCCTTTCATCTTTTCTCAGAAATGATTACCTTCAGACCTGTTATGTGAAAAGCTATGACATAGCACATAATACCCAAGACCTTTCAAACAGACCACCTTGAAAAATCCTTGTTAGTACGACACAGGGACCTTCTGGATTAATGTTTGCTGTATATTATTACAAGATGCGTAGGAAGGTACCTCCAGGCATATTTACCTGTAAGACCTTGAGGAAGAGGAAGGGAGAAATCTGAGAGGGGAAACCAGTTTATGCTTTTGTAGAGAATAAGTATTTTTCTTTTTGGTAAATTTATATATAACCTACTTCTAATAACGACTTGGATGTCTTATTAAAAAAAACCAACCTTGTTCAGCAATAGGCACAGATAATTAGAATAACAAAGATGGAGGAGGATATTAATATACCAAAAAGATGAACTATTATAGTAACAAAACATTGCATTTAGCTTCCTGGAAGCCAAAGCAAGAAAAAAATTTATATATATATATATATATATATATATATATATAATATTTAATTAACAGTTGAGGAACAAAATTATAATGGTTAATTAAGTGGGACAAATATCTGGAAATAAATTCTAAAATATGTTTCAATATATTTAGATACCTTTAGTTAGATAAATTAGCATGGGAGGTGAATAAAGTCATGGAAATATCTGTGTGTGTGGCTTTGAAAACCACCTTACCACTTCAAATTTATTCCTCATTTGTGCATATATGCAAAGGCTCTTAAAACACAGTGGTATCAAAAAAAAAAAACACAAAACAAAACAAAAAAACAGTGGCATCAAGCTGGAAAAATTATATTTCAGAATTTCCATGGGAGATCTTTTAAATGTGCCTGTTCTTCCCATCTCCCAGAAAATTCTGATCTGAAGGATATAACAGTAAGGGATCTGTTCTAAGGAATGTTATTGAAATAAATCTTTCCCATCCATATCCGACCCTGGTAGAGAATTTGCTGGAGCAGCAGGGAGAAGTGCAAAGAAGGTAGCAGTCACTGGGAACAGCCTTGTTGCTCTTTAAACAAAACAGGTATGATCTGTAGGATATATCTTATTTTAGCTTTCTTAGGAGACTTTCAAATGTAACTCATATCCCAGGTTTGTCCTGTCCCATAGGAATCTTTTAGTTTCTACCTCATTGCCCTGATCACTACAAACTTTATTTTCTTTTTTCTGAGCTGTACATCACTGATTTGACTCAAAATGTTCTTCTAAAGAAAGAGCAGAAGAGGTTTCTTCTTTCTTTAAATGGTCCTTTGACACAAGTTCTCTTCAATGTCAATTCTTGAGTGAGAGATTTGTCAATGCTTCAACCGTGCCATCACTATGGGCTTTCAGTACAGTTCTACAAATCTAATCTAGCAGAGGATGTGACTGTAGGCACTGAGGCTAAAATTTAATAATGATTGTCATTTGTTGATGTCTACGAATGGCCACGAATATATAATTTCACCAACAAACCCTAAGAGACCAGTATTACTATCTCCCTTGTTTTACAGATGAGTAAACGAAGTGATTTTCCCATGTATCAGGCACCAAATAGATGACTGCGGACATTCTGGACAGAGCCATAGATCTCAGCAATTATTAGACTGAACTTGGGCTACCTCATGTACCCTTAGTAGTCATGGTCTTATTTACTCACCAAATAGAACCTATTTTGGAAAGTACCTTAAAGCCGGGTCAAGGGCCTTGCCAAATCTGTGCCCACATTCTAAGAATATCCCCACTGATCATCAGTGAAAGGCAGGGTCCTGTTCATTGAGTTAATTTCTCAACTTGAGAGTATCTGTAGTTAAACTGTAGCTTTGCCACTAGAGAAACATAGACCCAGGAGTCATACTGTCCATGTTCAAATCCTGCCCTGACACTTGTTAGCTTTGTGACTCTGTATCTCTATGCCTCAGTTTTCTGTCTGATAAAAAGACAGTAACTATGGTGCCTCTTAGGTTTCTTGTGGGGATTGAATGTGTTTTTACATGGACAGTATTTATAAAGTACTCAACACAGAGTATGCTTTCAATGAGCACTGTTTTTAGTATTTTTATCTATTGAAATTAATCTATTTGCATCTTATTTGGACATCACACTAGTCATGTTCTTTTTCTGAAGAACATACTTTTTTTTTAAAGATTTTTTTATTTATTTATTCGAGACACAGAGATATAGAGGGAGAGAGAGAGAGAGAGAGCATGAGCAGGGGGAGAAGCAGAGGGAGAAGCAGGCTCCCTGCTGAGCAGGGATCCCGATGCAGGGCTCGATCCCAGGACCCTGGGATCATGACCTGAGCCGAAGGCAGATGCTTAACCATCTGAGCCACCCAGGTGCCCCTGAAGAACATGCTTTTTAAGGTGAACCTGTGAGTCCAGTGACACTTGAGGCAGCATCAAAGACAGCCTCCCTTCCAGGGCTCCCAAAATCAAACCTTTACCAAGCTACAAAGGAAAACTCTATCTCTACATTTCTCCTCCAAGCATTGCTGTGCCTCTGGCTCATAAGTCAGAGCATCTGAATGAGGGAAACTCTCCCTGGCTCAGTCTCTCTCCTTTTCTCTCACTCTCTCAAACAGACACACACAATTTCTTACAAGATATTTTTCTTTCTATATTGCAGTCTCCTTTTTTATGTTTCCAAATTTTAAATTTAAAAGACTTACCTATGCTGGGAATTGTGCAGTGACGTTGATTAATGAGACTTATGCAAAAAAGGACAGTCTTACCGACGCACACATCTCTTTGGCAAGGCAGAAGTGATTTGTAAAAAGACAGGCTGGTGACACTCATATAAAGGCAGCTTTTGTGTGGCAAGTGTAAAGGCAAAAAGAAAACCTGCTACCAATTGAATGACAAAATCTTTTGCTATTTTAAGAGGAGAGTAAATGCCACCTGAGCTTCAACTCGAAGTCCACCTGTGGGGAATGTGCCATCTCAGTTGGGGCTCCCAGGGTGAGCTTGTATTAACTGTCCGTGATCTCTGAAACTCAGCTTCAGGTTAGGTTGGCTGTTTTTTGTCTAATCAATATTTATGGGTCTGCCAGTCTTGAACTTCTCTCAACTTCACTGAAGCTCTATACATTTTGTAGATTTTTTTTTTCATCTAGATGACCCACTGGGCAAAGAGTATGTGATATCAAGCTTCTTTTATTTATCCTAGAAGAATATATTTCACATTTTGTAAGACATGTTCTAAGAAAACTAGACTTGGGAAATTGGACTTCACTCTTGGGCTTTCAGAACTATTTTCCAGTGCACTAGCCTCAATCATTATTGGTCTTGTTCCTGAGACTCAGTGTAGTTCAGCACAAACAGGAGTCCAGCTTTGTCTCCAGACCTTTCCCTGGCAATGCACAACCTATCAGACAGAATGGCTGTGGTGAATTGTCAAACCCTTTCAATGACTACAGAACATTACACACATTGCACGGAATGACTGTGCAAATGCTTCCACCTGTCACATCAGTTAAAAGTTCACTCTTGCATTCTTCCCACCTGTATGTGTCAAGATAGGCTTGGTGCCATAGACTGAATGTTTAGGTCCTCCCATCATATGTGGGTTAACAACAGTTGCAGCAATTTACATCAACAAAGGTTATCTCCCGCTCAGGCTGCCTGTTCGTAATGGGTCAGGTGAAGCTCTGTTCCATATCAGCTTCACTCTTAGGGCCATGTTAATGGAATAACCTCTATCTTGAATCTTGCCTGTCTTGTGGTAGACGGAAAAGGAATCATACTAAAAACTATGAAAATGGCTTACTCAGAAGTGAGAGACATTTCTGCTCAAATTAGCTTTAGCTGAAGCAAGGCATATAGTCAATATGTTCTAGTCAATAACCCTCCCTTAAGGAGGGAGGACCAACGGGAGGGAAAATGGAATCTTTTCTATGACAGAGAACTAACACGATCCCTCAGGTTATGATGAGAACACAAAGAAGCAGGAGTAAAGTGGCCACTGAAGCTTCCTAAAACTGGTCCTTTGGGTAAAATGTGTCTGTGTAGTGGACTGATTGGGGAAAACTACTTTGTGATGAAAATAAACGCTGGACATTTCTAGAAAAGAGGAGAGCAGCAGTACCTATTTACCGCATGTTCATTATGTGTACACGTTAAGAATTTTAGCAGAGCAGGACAGAGATAATGAAGGGCTTAAACTGTTAGACCCTTGGAGAATCTTCCCAGAATAGTTTTTGTAGAGGACAACAGGCATCAACAAAATCAGAGAGCCTGAGCTCTGCTTGAAATCAACTCTTCCCCAGGCTGAGGATCAGCAAAGTAAAGGATGGTCTGCCTTTTGACAAGGAAACTGCCCTGTATGGTGAGCAAGAGATAGGACTGTGCATGGGACTGATGGGGGGAAATGTTTTTCAGTGAACAGAAGCACCAGACATTTCCATGCAGAATGGAAATTCCCTTTCCTCCCAAAAAGGAAAGCAGCAGCTGAGAGTGGGTGAATGTGAATTGCAGAGAAAGAAGAACAGAGAACACTAAGAAATGGAAAAAATAAAGGAAATTGAGAAGCTTAAGTTGAGGGGGGTGGGAAGGAAATTGCAGGTGGGATGAAGGCAGCAGACAGAACAAAGCTTGGATAAGAATTGGAAGATGATAAAGAATCAGGTGAAGGAGAGATTTTACTCAAAAAGGTTGGCAGTGCTAAAAAGGGGATTATGAGAGGTAGTGAGAATAGCAGCCTTACTTTCTCAAGTCAACAAAATCTTCAGATCTTTCTATGGCAGGCTCTGGGCAGGTCCTGAGAATGGAAAGTTGAATAATGCACAGATCCTTACCTCCAGAAGCTTATATTGTAATACGGATGATGGTCAATAAATAGAAAAATTCAATATTGTGTGATTAAGAACAAACAGAATTAAATTCAAGATGGTAATAGAATACAGGAGAATGGCATCTAGGCAAACAGAGACAAAAGTAATGGAGGAAAATCAAGAGAGATTTCCTGGGATGGTAATACTTGCCTATCATATTGAAGGATAATTAAGACTTGACTATATGAGGAAAAGTTAGAAAATTTGCACCTCTTTGCATGGCAAAGAGCAGATGCAAGTGCACAGAGATATCAGAGCCACTGAATGGAAGGCCATATTCAGGGAACTCAGCACAAGATGTGTTGTGTGGCTGAAGCTGAGGGGGTGAGTGGAGAACACTCAAATGTGAATCACAGGCTGGGGTCCTTGTGTCAGCTCTGCCACTAATAAGCTGAAAATTGAGCGAAGATTCAACTTCTCTGGGCCTCAGTTTTATTTCTGGGAAAAAATGATGGTGTTGAAGGAAGTGGTGTCTAAGACCCCCTTGATACCGGACATTATAAAAGGTCAAAGTCAAGAGTTTTCAGTGGAGGGCTAGACATCTGCAGCACTTATTAATTAGCTGTTAGAGCGAAGGCATTAAGAGGAGAGATATTAAGTCCTGAAGAAGGAAGCTCAAAGGTTGTTCAGGTCATTTATTGTTTTAACTCCAACTTCCCACATTCAGTATCCCTTCTGCTCCCTTCCTGATAGAATTGTGTCTGAAAGCTCATCACCACTGGGGGCGGCCTTTTTAAATGACAGGACATTTTGATGTCTGGAAATGCTCCTTAGACTGTGCTGAAAGATCATAGATGAGGCATGACAGTCCCTGTGGCATCTCCAAACTCCCCTGCAGGTGCTTGAGAGATGTCACTGATTGCAGAGAACAGGTGCACTGGACATTTCCACCCAGAAGAAAGAAGGTGCAGCAAGAGTGAGCAAACATGGGTTGCAGAGAGGAGAGGAAGAATGTTAGGAAGTGGAAAAAGAAAGGAAGTCGAGAATTTGAGGTTGAAGAAAGAAGAGAGGACACCGATTAAGGTAAGGGTAGCAGAGAGAATAAAGCTAGAGAAAGGGTGGATGGAAAGGAACCAAGGTGAAGGAGAATGTATTTTTCACTCATAAAGTTCAGTAATGCTTTTAGAATTGCAAATATGCATTTAAATTTAATAATACAATTATGGTATATTAAATGTCAAATGACTGTTACAGAAAAGCACTTAAAATTAATACATATGCATGAGATAAATCCTGTCTAGTTGTCAAGGTCTGAATTCAAAGTTACATAAGCCAGGCTTTTGCACTGAATTTTCTTAAAGCTTAAGGTTGCAAAGATCTATGAATTTCATTGGTATTTAACAAAGAAGCCTGAGCAAAGCTTAGAACCAAAAGATGGGTGTCCAGACAGTGAACAGCCAAGCCCAGATGCTATTAAAATCAAAGTAAAATTGAAGGCAATGATGATCTTCATCACTTGTGATCATCATCACCATCACGACTGACAAATGGTTATTGAGGTCCCTAAGTATAGCTCTTTATTACCAAGGAGTCACTCTTTCCTTCCTTCCTTAAAAAAAAAATACCATGTTAACTATATAAATAATATATAATTAATAATATAAACAATAATTATAATATATTACATATTATTTCTATATTACTAATTATATATTAATATATAATTTATAAGTATATAATTTTATAAATATATATAAAGCTAAATATATTTATACATATTGTATATTATATATATACAACATATACATATTGTATATATTGTAAATATATTGTATATTGTATATATACAATGTATATACATATAGTGTATATAGACTATATATACATTGTAAATATATGTATTTATGTATATATTTAATTTTAGTCCTAAAGATCTGCAATAAATATATATTCAGGAAAGTTGTCACCAATAATATCCCTCCACCAATTCTGCTTTTCAGAAGTAACTACTTTGTGACCTTCTGAACCTTTTTTCTTTTTTTTTAAGATTTTTATTTATATATTTGACAGAGTGAGACACAGCGAGAGAGGGAACACAAGCAGAGGGACTGGGAGAGGGAGAAGCAGGCTTCCCGCGGAGCAGGGAGCCCGATGCGGGGCTCGATCCCAGGACCCTGGGACCATGACCTGAGCCGAAGGCAGACGCTTCACGACTGAGCCACCCAGATGCCCCTGAACCTTTCTCTTCATAGAAATCTTTTTCAAAAAATTTGTGGAATACTTCTAGAGGACCCATAATTTTGTTAAGAAGCTAACAATGGACAGTGGAAGACACAACAAGCATACTTCACACACATGTATTCTGTGCACAGTGGGGTTCTGTGAGAGGGTCATCATTGGAAAACATCCCTCCTGGGCTTATTCTTTTTTTTTTTTTGGAGTAACTCAGTTCCTCACAGTTGTGGAGCTATGTCCCTATTTCCTTGCCAGTTGCCAACAGGGGGCTATTTTCAATCCCTGAATGATACCTATATTCCTTGATACACGATCCCCTTTATCTCCTTATCTAAGGTAAACTGTGCTGTGTACACAAGGAGAGTGAGTAAAAAATCTTGGAGGCCACCTTAGAATTCTGCCTACCACAAATCTTCTTTTGACTTTGGAACCAATACAAAATAAAATACAGGAAATGATGAAGCTGATTACAGAATGTGATCTTTGGACTGTGACAGAATGGGCTTACAGATATTCCCTTACCAAATTAACCACTTTACTTTCCCCATCCCTGACAACATGTACAATTTCAGGCCTCCCCAGGACAGGAAGGTGAACATACCTCATGACAGAAGAATAATCCAGAATGCACTTTCTCTGTAGCCAGGCAATTCTGAGAAGAACAAAAGTGAGAGTTGGGACTGAATCATTCTGCTCCCTGAAATAGTTCATGTATTCCTCCATGTTCTCTCTTTCATCATAATTGAGCAGAGCAAGAGGGAAGAATCAGAAAATGGAAGAAGTATGAATTGCCAAGTCCAATCTGACCCACAGTGGGCTTTTTGTGAGTAAAGATTGAACTTTCTTTTTTTTTTTTTTGCATTCAGCTACTAAGATTTGGGGTAGTTTGTTATTGTAGCCAATGGTGAGTTCTCTGACAAACAGCCAAAAGATTCTTTATAAACTTAGCATACTTTACCAGTCTTATCTCCTGTCATACAGCCCATATGTTTTCATTAATGTTGTTACCTTAATCATCACCTGAAAAATATTCAGCCAGTGAGTGACACCTGGAATGTTGTTTCTCCCCATTCTCCTTATTATCTCTTTCTGTGTGTATCATTCAGAATCAAAATGCAGTATAATTGTATTAGTGTTGTATGGTGATAGATGGTATCTACAGTTGGGGTGGGCATAGCATAATGAATAGAGTTGCCAAATCACTATGTTATATACCTGAACCTAATGTAAAATTCTGCATCAACTATACTTCAATTAAAAAAAAATGCAATACCTGGGACCTCTGGGTGGCTCAATTGTTAAATGTCGGACTCAATTTTGGCTCAGGTCATGATCTCAGAGTTGTGGGATTGAGCCCCGTGTCAGGTTCTGTACACTGGGTGTGGATCCTGCTTGAGATTCTCTCGCCCTCAAAAAAGAAAAAAAAAAAAAATGCAATACCATTAAAAAAAAAAATCCCAATTTTTAAAAATTACCTGCCCTAAAAAATTAATGTTTCCAAGTATTAAAATATACCATAAATCTGTGTTAAAATATATGAAAAAAATCATGAAAAAAATGGACAGATAAAAAGACTATAATCTTTAACATCTGAATATATATCAAAATTTATTGTACGGCAATAATAAAGACATTTCAAATCAGTGAGTAAAAATAATAGTTAACACATTATGTTGAAAATAAATAGCCATTTGGGTAAGCCACTTGGATCATTTTCATAATTATAAAACTAAGTATTTAAATACAAGGTTAAACATAAAACTACCAGGAGTGAATAGGTACCTGGCTTATTTAAATCTTAGCATAGAGAAGACCTTCCTAAGCATAATTCCAACACAGAATAGAGAAATGATAATTCACAAAGACTTCATGAATCATTAGAAAAAATTAAAACTCTAATAGCAAAATAGGCAAGATACAAGAAAAGCAAAGCACAGATTAAAATGGTCCCAAAACATGTGAAAAGATTTTCTTCATTTTATCTGAATTTGACCTTCATGAAGGCAGGATTCTTTTCTTTTTTTTTTTTTTAAGATTTATTTATTTATTTGAGAGAGAGAGAGAGTACATGAGAGGGGGGAGGATTAGAGGGAGAAGCAGGCTCCTCGCTGAGCAGGGAGCCCGATGCAGGACTCGATCCCGGGACTCCAGGATCATGACCTGAGCCGAAGGCAGTCGCTCAACGAACTGAGCCACCCAGGCGCCCCGCAGGATTCTTTTCAAGTCTGTTTATCAAGATACCCTAACAACTTAGTTTAGTCCCTGGTAAGCATTAATTTGATAAGTAAATGAATATATGAATCAATCAATAATTAAATAAATATAAGTCTGTGGTTATTTTTTGTTTTTGCTTATTCGGTTAGCTTTACTTTAAAAGATCTGTTGCTATACAATGCCAACTTAAATTTTCTGAATAAGAATTTCCAAAACGCTTTTACAAGTAGGAGTCATATAGGAAACAATTAACAGAATAAATAATCTAACAACATAAATATTTGTTTTATAAGCTTGGGTAAATATGAAAAATAATCATACTTTTAAACACATCTGTGTACGGTATGTGGAAGCAACAAAAACTAGATGAACTAAAATTCCAGAATGAGAACTACCTCAAAATAAACTATTACCAGTTGCCTTTCATTTTGTTCCTTGGGGGATTTATCAAATCTGGGCATGTATTGAGCCAAAGAAGGGACAATACTATGGGAAAGAGTAATTAGCAAAGCTTTTAGTGGTGATACAGGAATAGAAAACTATATTGGGTATTACTTTTGACCTAACTGTCCTTTGGTTTTGTAATTTCAATTATACATGTATTGCAAAAGCAATATCTAAAGCCATATATTTTGATTCTTTATTTTCTAAAAATACTGAAAGACATCAACCCACAGATTCAATAAGCTCTGAGAAACGCAGGTGGAATAAGTGTAAAGAAAACCACATGTTGGCACACTATAGTAAAGTTTCTAGAAACCAAAGGCAAACTCATATATGTTCAGCAGAAGACAAGCATCCAAATGTTCAGATTTACAGTATCTGAAATAGACATTGAAAACTACCTAACTGACCTTGAGCAGCATAATGGAATACTATAAAGCAATGAAAGTGAACTATACATAATAATATTGATACGACCTATAAACAGTGTTCAACAAAAGTATCCAGTCACAAAGATTCGAATATATATGATCCCATTTATAAATACTATAAAGTTGTCAAAACTAATTAATTAACACAGGTTTTATTTTCAGAGAAGTAGTGACTAAATGGATATCTGGGTTGCTGGTAATGTTCTTAATCTCATGCTGTTGATACAGATTGTTTAGCTCAGAAAATTCAGACTATACATGTATGAAATATACATTTATGTGTATTATACTTCCATTAAATGTTTTAAAAATAATTCTGGGAATTGGAAAAGTCCAATTTTTGACCATAGGAATAGATAGCAGAATTAGAATAGAGGTAAAGTTCATTGGAGTTGAGAATTTCAAGAATATAAGCAGCCAAATGTTGGATACACCATTCAAATGGACATTGGCTCCTCCACATAAGGGCAGAACTTGAGAAAGCCTGTAAGCCAGCTGTTAAAAGGAATAGAGTGGAATGAAGAGGTTGGAATGCAGTATTCCTGAAAATATTCATAGGGTAGGTTTGGGCAAAGAGTAAGAGCTTTGAACAGACAGTGAAAAGTAAAGATTTGGAATTAGAAATGTGGAAAAAAAAGAGAGCCTATCTCTCCAAAACATGACAAATGGGTTGTGATAAATAAAGATCCCTCACTTTGGAAGAAGGGAGGTCAAACGAAAGACTCAAGATAGAGCTATATTTTTGTTAGAGTAGGAAACAGAGGAGTCATGTAGAAATACACTTAGGAATATAGGAAATACTTTGTATCATAGAAAATGGGCTCCAGAGACTATACTAGAAAGATTTGAGAGGGAAAGGAGTAAAAGGTAGTATGTAGGGTTAGAGGTGAGAGACAAGGACACAGCAAGAATGAATAAACAGAGGAGCCAAAATATTAGATGTTACCAAGGATAACAAGCTTCTGAGGATATCTCAAGCCATGTGAGCCTAACCTTGATTATTCAGTTTGTGGCATATACTTTTCAAAGTACTTGGAGATAGTGACATATGCTGATAGTGGTATGCATGGGGAATGAGAGGGCAAAGTGGTGCCTTCTCTTTATACTATAGCTCCAACTTTATATAAAACTTAAAAGAGGGGTACCTGGGTGGCTCAGTCAGTTAAGTGTCTGACTCTTGATCTCCGCCCAGGTCTTGATCTCAGGGTCGTGAATTCAAGCCCTGCCACAAGTGGGCTCCACACTCTGTGTGGAGTCTACTAAAAACAAACAAAACACAACAAAATGAAAACAACCTTAAAAGACCTCAATAACTTTGATCTGGTATGATAGATGCATTGGAGATAACTTACTCCAGGCATGCATAATATAAGAACGCTTCTATAACATCCTCGAAAAGAAATCCTCTACTCTCACCTTTAATACTCCAAGCAATGGAGAATTGACTGCTTCATGCAATTTTTCTCTTCAAATAATTCCAATTATGAGAAAGTTCTTCCTGGGGCACCTGGGTGGCTAAATCCGTTAAGTGTCTGACTCTTGGTTTTGGCTCAGGTCATGATCTCAGGGTTATGGGATCAAGCCCCATGTCGGGCTCCATGCTCAGCATGGAGCCTGCTTGTCCCTCTCCCTCTGCTCCTCCCCCTGCTCTCTCTCTCTCTCTCTCATAAATAAAAAAATAAAATCTTAAAAAAAAAATGTTCTTCCTAATCTTGAGTCCACATCTGCCTCCATGTCATTCCCATATATTAGTTCTAGTTCTGCCTGCTGGAGCCAAACAGAGCAAGCCTGCTTCCTGTTTCACATGACAGCACATCAAATATTTATTGACAGTTTGCATGTCACTAGTGTTTTCTCCAGGCCCAATTCCCTTAGGTCCTAACTGTCTCAGAATCAATGGACTATGGCAACACAGATGATGTATTGTTCATTTCGAAACTACTAACACCTGTTTCAGATACCAAATGGCAACAAAATAAAGAAAATTCTGGTCAGCATTTACACCTGGGGTTCCACTGGCATACTGTATATGGAAAATTAAATGATTCATCTTCAAAGTTATACAATTGTGCAGTGGCCTCCAGTACCCCCAGTGGATGCATGAAACTGTGGATAGTATTGAATCCTATGTATAGTGTGTTTTTCCTGTACATGCATACCTACGATAAAGTTTAATTTATGAATTAGGCATAGTAAGAGATTAACAACAGCTAATTATAAAATAGAACAATTATAACAATATGCTGTAATAAAAGTTATGCAAACATGGTCTCCTCTCAAAATAGTTTATGGTACTGTACTGACCCTTATGATGATGATGATGATGTGAGATGATAAAACGCCTATATGATGATATAAAGTAAGGTGAAGGACATAGGCACTATAATAAAGCATTAGGCTGCTACTGACTTTCTGATAGGACAGAGCAAGGATCATCTACTTCCAGACTATGGTTGACGAAAGGTAACTGAAACTATGAAAAACATAGTGTGGATAAGTGTGGACTACTCTATTGATAAATGCATGCTCCACTTCTATTATTCAAATAGAAAATATATTATACCCTACAGGTGTATGTTGATTTTCAAGGATCACAATTACAGTTTCATGGTTGATAAGTACCAGTTATAAAACACTGATTTTATGAGAATTGTAGGTCAAATGAACTGAACCATGAAATAGCAAATGTGTCTGAAGATAATATTCTGTCACAAAGTTAAGTTATATTTGTACTCCAAAATTTTACTTTTGAAAACTTGGGAGTAAGGAATTGCTTTAGGATGTTCAAACAATACCAAGTTTATCCAATTAATTTCTACTTGTTTTCAGAAGTGGCCTTTAGACTCACTTGAAGCAAGAAAGGCATGGGAAATTTATTTTTTCTCTCTAGTGAGATGGGATATCTACATGGGTTGAACAGTATGGCAATTATTGACTTTGGCTCTTTTTGCTTGCATTTCTAGCATGATTCACCACATAATACAACTTTTCCCAACCAACAAACTAAAAGTACCTTCTCTGAGCAAAATGCTTAGATGTTAGAGTGAATTGTGCAAGTGTGTATTCCACCATGCCTTCTTAAAATAGCTTCCAATATGTTTGAGGAGATAAGACGGAAACTTCAGTGTGATTAGCATAGAGTGATCAATTGTAGCAACAGTGAAGGCATGGATATATAATATACATCATATATATACATTAACAGAGCTGCATGTGAATCCAGGCTTTACCATATATTAGCAGCATGGTCCTTGACCAATCACTAAAACATTATAAGCCAATATCAGGAGGATAATAGTGACTTTTATATTACGGTATTACATAGCCTCTTCTCTAATCATCTTAGTCCCAAAATTACATGGAATATCACTGATTTCTCCCTCATTATTGAAATTGGTTTTTGTCTAGGTGTCCATAACACCATATTCTTCTGGTTGTTCTACTCCACTGGCTGCCCCATCGCAGTCTATTTTGCTATTTTTTCCCTCTTTTCCAGAATTCTCAAAGTTGAACTGCTTCAAGAGTTGGTCCTATAACATCTTACCTTCTCTGGTTATTTTTTTTTCTATATGTAATCTCATACAGTACCACAGAATTAAATATCATCCATATGTCAGTGATATCCAAAATCGTATCTCCAGACTTTATCTCCTAATTTGCAAACTCTAGATCTAATTACCTTAACATGTTTAATGAATGCTATATGTGTAATACATATCTTAAGATTTCCCCAACTTTGAATCTGTTCTTCCCTGACTCTTCCACTCTTAATAAATATAATCCTGTCCACAAAGTTCCTAAAGCCAAAGATGAGGCATAACTCTTGAATAATGTTCTTCTTCCTTTGGAGGATATCTATGAGAAAATCCAAACTATCAGAAAGTCATGTTGCCTCAATTTCTAAAACATTCCCCAGATGAGTTAACTCCTTCCACTTCCACTATGACTATAATTGTCCAAGTCCCAGCCTATCTTCTCTCACCTCGACTAGATTTTCTAACTAGCCCCCTTCCCCCACTCTTATCCCACACACAACAGAGATGCTAATCTTTAAAAATATTATAGCTAGGATAAGTCTACTCACCTGCCTAAAACAACAACAATAATAACAACAATAAAAACACAAACATTGTAGAGGTCTTGGTCCAAGATGTCAATGTAGAAGGACCCTGAAATCACCTCCTCCACTGGAGACACCAAATTACACCTATTAATAGAATAATTCCTCCTGAAGAACTGAGGACTGAATGAATAGCTACTGAATAACCAAAGAGAACAGCGAGAGAGACAGAGACACAATAACAAAGTGAACTCCTACCCCACCCCCCAACACTGCCAACAGCAGTGGGGAAAGATACTACTGAGGGACTAGGAACAAATTCTTTTGTCCTTGGGCATATAAAAAAAAGCTATGGTTTAAAAGAACAACTACCATAAAAAAAGAGACAGCACTAGAACTCTGTGAATCATTGAAGGAGCTTGTGGGAATGCTGTCCAGGCCAGAGGGACTGGAAAACAACACACTTTACATTCCCACTCCACCTTAAAAGTCTAGGCTGGAGCAGGGTCTGGACACCATAATGGGTGGGTTGACTCATTACTGTAGGCTTGCGACCTCAGTGAGCCCAGAGTCCATAAGCCCACACCAGCCCACATTGCACTGGGACATAGAAAAATAGCCAAGGTTTAAAAGGGCCAAGAAGCTGCAATAACACTCTCTCTCCATCCACCTTAAAAGACCAGGCTAGATCCCTACATTTGTATCTTTGGGGTAAATACCCAGTAGTGCAATTGCTGGATCATAGGGTAGCTCTATTTTCAACTTTTTGAGGAACCTCCATACTGTTTTCCAGAGTAGCTGCACCAGCTTTCATTCCCACCAACAGTGTAGGACGGTTCCCCTTTCTCTGCATCCCTGCCAACATCTGTTGTTTCCTGACTTGTTAATTTTAGGCATTCTGACTGGTGTGAGGTGATACCTCATTGAGGTTTTGATTTGGATTTCCCTGATGCTGAGCGATGTTGAGTACTTTCTCATGCGTCTGTTGGCCATTTGGATGTTTTCTTTGGAAAAATGTCTGTTCCTGTCTTCTGCCCATTTCTTGACTGGATCATTTTTTGGCTGGGTGATAGACATTGGGGAAGGTATGTGCTATGGTGAGCGCTGTGAATTGTGTAAGACTGTTGAATCACAGACCTGTACCTCTGAAACAAATAATACACTATATGTTTAAAAAAGAAGAAGAAGAAAGAAGAAAGAAGAAGAAGGAGAAGATGATAGCAGGAAGGGAAAAATGAAGGGGGGGAGATCAGAGGGGGAGACAAACCATGAGAGACCATGGACTCTGAGAAACAAACTGAGGGTTCTAGAGGGGAGGGGGATAGGGGATGGGTTAGCCTGGTGATGGGTATTAAGGAGGGCATGTATTGAATGGAGCACTGGGTGTTATACACAAACAATGAATCATGGAACACTACATCAAAAACTAATGATGTAATGTATGGTGATTAACATAACATAAAAATAAAAAAAAAAAGGACCAGGCTGGAATGGGGTCTGGTTCATAGTGAGTTTGCAACCTCAGTGAGCCAAGGGTCCTCAAGCCCACACCAGCCTCTGTAGTGCTAGTGCACAGAAAAAAAGCAGTGGGTTTTTTATGAATTTTGTTGTTTTTTTAATTAAAATTTTATTTTTCTAATCTAGTTTTGGTTTAATTTTTGTTCTCTTTGGTATTGTTCTTTTCTGTTTTCCTTTATCTTCCCTTTTCAACTTTTTTCTTCTCTTATTTTCTTTTTTCTAATATTATTTATTATTCTTTATGTAAAAGCAGCATTTTAAGAGAGTAACTAGAATATACAGCCATAGTTCCAGGCAGCCAGCAAAAGTCACCAAGCACACAGTCTACATAGGGGATACTAACACAAGACCACTCCTTCAAGTTTAAGAGAAGTTGCCATTCCACCTAATCATAGAAACACACACAGAAATTCAAGCAAAATTGGAAGACAGAATATGTTCCAAAATAAAGAACAAGAAAAAAGAACTCAGAAGAATAACTAAATAACACAGAGATAAGCAATATGCCTGGTAAAGAATTAAAGTAATGATCATAAAGATACTCACCAGGCTGGAGAAAAGAATGGAAGATCCCAGTGAGACTTTCAATAAAGAGGCAGGAAATACTAAAAAGAATCAATCAGAGTTGAAGAATTCAATAATTAAAGTTAAAAAAAATAGTAGAGGAAATCAATAGTAGACTAGAGGATGCAGAATAACATATCACCAATCTAGAAGACGGGGTAATGGGAAGCACACAAGATGAACAGCAAAAAGAAAAAAGGATTAAAAAATGAGGATAGATTAAGTGATCTCTTGGAGAACATTAAATGAACAAACTCTTGCATTATAAGAGCAAAAGAAATGTATAGCGAAGGTATTTGAAGAAATAAGAACTAAAATCTTCTCTAATCTAGGGAAGAAAAAAAGACATCCAAGTCCATGAAGCATGGAGAGTTCCAGAGAAGATGAACTCAAGAAGGTCCACACCACAGCAAATAATAACTAAAATGTCAAAGGTAAAGATAGAGAATCATTAATCAGCAAGAGAAACAAAAAGTTACCTACAAGGGAAAACCTATAAGGCTGTGAATTGATTTTTCAGCAAAAACTTTGCAGGCCAGAAGAAAGTGACATGATCTATTTAAAGTGCTGAATGAAAAAGCCTACAACCAACAAGACTCCACCCAGCAAGAGTATCAGTCAGATTTGAAGTGAGATAAAGAGTTTCCCAAACAGACAAAAGATAAAGGACTTTATCACCACTAAAGCAGCCTTATGAGAAATGTCAAAGGAAAAGAAATGTCCATAATTAGACATAAGAAAATTATGAATAAAAAGATCTAAAATGTGGCAACATATACATAAAATGTGGAGAAGGGAGTAAAAAGGGAAGAGAAGAGGAAAAAGAAAAAAAAGTGCTTTTTTGTTTATTTTTTAGAATGTGTTTGAACTTAAATGACCATCAAATTAATATAGACTGCTATTTACTTAGGATGTTATAGATGAAACTTGTGGTAACCACAAACCCAAAACCTGTGATAGATACACAAAAAATAAATAGGAAATCCAAACATAACACTATAGAAACTCATCAATCACAAAGAGAGCAAGATAAAAAGAAAGGAACAAAAAAGAACAACAAAAACAACCATAAAACAAATTTTAAAATGGTACATACCCATCAATAATTGCTGTAAATGTAAATGGCCCAAGTGCTCTAATCCAAAGACACAGGGTGGCAGAATAAATAAAAATACCAAGATTCATCTATATGCTGCCAACAAGAGACTCACCTCACATCTAGAGACACATACATACTGAAAGTGAAGGGATAGAAAAACATTGACGCTATAAATGGAAGCGAAAAAAAAAAATGGCCAGGTAGCAATACTTATATCAGACAAAATAGACTTTAAAATAAGGCTGCTACATAATAATAAAGTGATCAATCCAACAAGAGGAATTAATAATTATAAATATTTATGCACCCAACACTGGATCACCTAAACACATGAATCAAATATTAATGGACAAAAACAATAATAGAAGGGGACTTTAACACCCCACTTACATCCATAGATAAATCATCCAGGCAGAAAATCAATAAGAAAACATTGTCTTAGAATGATACATTGGACCAAATGGATATAACATATATACAGAACATTCCACCCCAAAACAACAGAACACACATTATTTTCAAGTGCACATGGAACATTCTGCAGAAGAGAAAACATATTAGGCCATAAAGAAACCTTAATAAATTTAAGAAGAGAAAGCATACCATGCATCTTTTCTAATCAGAATGGTATAAAGCTAGGAATAAATCACAAGAAAAAAACTGGAAAAACCACAAACACATGGAGACTAAACAATATGATACTAAACAACGAATGAGGGAATTAAGCAATCAAAGAACACATTTAAAAGTACATAGTGACAAATGAAAATGAAAACACAACAGTCCAAAATCTTTGGGACAGAGAGAAAACAGTTCTGAGAAGAAACAAGAAAAAGCTCAAATAAACAATCCAACCTTACACCTAAAGGAATTAGGAAAAGAAAAACAAACAAAGCCCAAAGTGAGAAGAAAAAAGAAAGCAATAAAATCAGAACAGAAATAAATGACATGTGGGAATTGGGCCCCACATTGGGCTCCCTGCTCAGTGAGGAGTCTGCTTCTCCCTCTCCCTCTGTCCCTCCCCCAGCTTGTGCTCCATGTCTCTTTCTCTCTCTCTCAAATAAATAATAAATAAAATCTTTTTAAAAAATGTCCATATTACCCAATGCCTTCTACAGATTTAATGCAATCTCTATCAAAATACCAACAGCATTTTTTTTAATAACACTATAACAAAGAATCTAAAAATTTGTACTGAACCACAAAAGACTCCAAAGAGCCAAAGCAATCCTGAGAAAGAAAAACAAAGCTGGAGGTATCACAATACAAGTTTCCAAGATATACTACAAAGCTGTAGTAATCAAAACAGTATGGTATTGGCACAAAAACAGAATAGGGAAAAAACCCACAACTATATGGTCAATTAATCTTTGACAAAAGAGACAAGAATATACAATTTGGAAAAGACAGTTTAATAAATGAGGAAATTGGACAGCTACATGTAAAAGAATGAAGTTGGACCACTTTCTTACACCATACACAAAAATAAGCTCAAAATGAAGTAAGGACCTCAAAGTGAGACATGAAACCATAAAATCCTAAAAGAGAACATAGGCAGTGATTTCTCTGACTGTAGCAACATTTTTCTAGATACATCCCCTAAGGAAAGGGAAATAAAAACAAAAATAAACTATTGGGACTACATCAACATAAACAGCTTTTACACTGCAAAGGAAACCATTAACCAAACAAAAAGACAGTCTCCTGAATGGGACAAAATACTTGCAAATGATATGTCTGGCAAGGGGTTAGTATCCAAAACATGTAAAGAACTTAGTTAACACCAAAAAAACCCCAAAAACCCAATTAAAAAAATGGGCATGGTGATTAACATAATAACAGAAAAAAAATGGGCAGAAGACCTGAACATTTTTTTTCCAAAGACAGAGGGCACATGAGAAGATGCTCAACATCACTCATCACCAGGGAAATGCAAATCAAAACCACAATGAGATATCACCTCTAGAATGACAAGAAACAAGATAACAAGAAACAACAAGTGTTGGTAAGGATTTGGAGAGAAAGGAACCCTTGTGCACTGTTGGTGAGAATATAAATTAATACAGCCACTGTGGAAAACAGTAGGGAGATTCCTCAAAAAAATAAAAATAGAAATACTATATGATCCAATAATTCCACTATTGGGTATTAACCTAGGGAAAATGAGAACACTAACTCAAAAAGATATATGCACCCCTATGTTTATTGCACCATTATGTACAATAGGCAAGACATGGAAGCAAACTAAGTGTCAATCAACAGATGAATGGATAAGGAAAAAGAGGTATATATACATAATGGAATATTGCACAGCCATAAAAATGATGAGACAATGCCAGTTGAGACAGTATGGATGGAACTGGCGGGTATTACGCTAAGTGAAATAAATCAGACTGAGAAAACCAAATGCCACACGATTCCATTAATAAACGAAAAGCAGAATCAGAACTATAAATACAGTGAACAAACCGATGGTTGTCCAAGGGGACACAGATGGGGGACTGGGCAAAATAGGTGGACAAAGGGAAATAAGGTCTCCAGTATTGGAATGAGTAAGTCATGGGTATAAAAAGCAGAGCATAAGTAAGATAGCCAATGATATTTTAATAATAATGTAATGGGACAGACGGTAGCTGTACTTGTGAACATAGCGTAATATATAAATGTGTCAAATCACTGAGTTGTATACCTGAAACTAATGTAACATGGTGTGTCAAGTATGCCCCCCAAAATAAATAAATAAGCATATAAAAAGCAGAATCAGATCTATAAATATAGGGAACTGACGGTTGTATGTAATGTAACACTGTGTATCACCTATACTCAAAAGATAATAATTTTTTAATTAAAAAAGAACAGTCTGACCATGCTACATTTTATACTAAATACTGAAACTCGTCACATGACCTCTGAGGCCCTACAGTATCTGATCCAGCTATTTCTCAGACATCACCTCCTCTAACTCTCCGTTCTCTTGCTGTTTCTAGTCACACTAGCCTCATTGAACATGGTGAGGGCTCAATTAGTCTTGGAAACCTTATAGTAGATGTTTCCTCTACCTAACAACTGTGTTCCACATCTCTTCATGGCTGGTTCCTTCTTGTCACCCATATATCTTCTAAGAAAACTTCCTTGAGTGTAAAGTAAATGTGACAAGAAATGAGAATGCTCTCAGACACTCAACCATAGGGAACACAACTGAACCAACTGTTGTGTTTTGGTATTCATCACTGTCTTTGCACCAAAGTCATGCCTCCTCCAAATAATGATTGAGTTTGACAGAGACACTAAGGCACACTCATTGCTAGGAGACATGGAACTCCCCTGATAGCCATCTTTAGCTTGAAGACTCACAAATGGCTTTGCCAGACCATAGACTGTACAACAGTCTATGACACATTTGCCCAAACTTCCTTCACTCAGGGTCATACTTGCATCAAGGTATTCAGTTCCCTCAGCTTTCCTCATCTCCCTCCCTATTTTCCCTGACATATGCATTTCCACCAGTAAAAATCTTGCAGATTTAAGCCCTTTTTTGTACCTGTTTTTCAGAGAACCCCAATTAAAACCCCAATAAAAATATTTGATTCTGAGACATTAATGATTTTTGAAATCTGCGCATCATAACTTAAAAATCATTTTATTGTTACATTATTCAGCCCACCTACAACATTGTCCCCATTTTTTGCATTAGGAGCTGAGGCTCAGAAAGAATAAATGACTTATGCTAAGGATCATAATAAGCAAATGTAAAAATAGAACTTGCCTTCTAACCCTAAACACTTTCCACTATATCTACCGTATGACCTCCTATGTACCAAGGAGGGTTTCAGAGATGCCTGGAAAGACTGAAAACTCCACCAGATCTGCATCCAAATTATGTTCTAAGGGCTTGTACTTTGGTTGTGACTGACCCTAGGGTTATGCATTTAGTTGGGGAGGACAGAATGCTTAGCATTTTTATTATACATGACATTCTTCTGCAGCAGTAACACATACAGTCTTTACATTATGCAAATGCATTTTCTTCTGGCCTCTCATTATTTTAGTGAGTGAAGTCTACCAAAGGTCAATGTCTTTTTCAGCAGTAGGGTGGATGCCGGCTGGCAGCGTGACGGGACAAAAGCTGCAGTCCGTTAGCAGTCACTGTCAGGAGTAAGCTGTGATCCTACCTCTACTGCCCCAGCAGAGCCATTTTGCTCTCCCTTCACACCAGCCTGGAGGAAAGAATTTCCCCTCCTTTTGATATCTGAAAGCCAGATCCACCTACTTGTCCAAATGCCCAGCAGAATTGCTGCTGGCTGTTTGGAAGGGTCACTTCATCAAAACTGTACTGTAAAGACTTTCCACTCCTTCACTCAGCTGTCATTCCTGCACCAACACTCCTGCTTCCTGCTTCTCAAGAAGATTTAACAAACCTCAGAGAGGCCAGGGAATGCAGCCACCAATTTGCAAATCCTGAAATATCTAAAGTAACAGGAGTTCTCAGTAGTACCAGTTCTACTCCATGAGATTTGGGTGGCAAGCCATCATCATTTCCTTTGGAAAACCCTGATCTGGAATGCCTGGGTGGCTCAGTTGGTTAAGCATCTGCCTTTGGCTCGGGTCACGATCCCAGTCCTGGGATCAAGTCTAGCTTCTCCCTCTGCCTGCTGCTTCCCCTGCTTGTATGTGTGCACTCTCTCTGACAAATGAATAAATAAAATAAAATAAAAAAGAAAAGCCCTGATCTTCCAACATAACACACATATAAACTTTGCACCATTTCTTCCAATACAAGTTTTCTTCTAAATTTTATGTTTAGGTGTATTTTCACTTGATATATAGGCATAGCAGGAAACTATTTTTGGGGAAAAAAACCATGTAAGGAAAGAAAAAGCAGTTTGCTGTCAGAATCACAGGAAAAGTGCCATATATTTAAAGGACGAATACATGGTGGGATTCTAAAATAATGAGACTGATTTTCAAGTGTACTTTATATATACCTCCTTAAGAATCTGATTCATTTTTTATTTTTTAAAAATATTTTATTTATTTATTTGAAATAGAGCAAGAGAGTGAGAGCGAGAGCTGGGAGATAGAGGGAGAGGGAGAAGCAGGCTCCCCGCCGAGCAGGGAGCCCGATGCGGGGCTCGATCCCAGGACCCGGGGATCATGACCTGAGCTGAAGGCAGACGCTCAACCAACTGAGCCACTCAGGCCTCCCTGACTCATTTTTTAAAAATTTGCATCAACACTACTAATTTTATTATGTTTATCAAAGTTAGAGGACACACTGTAATTTTATACAAAATCTGGTTAATATGAAATGCCACTCTTCTAAAATTGAAAAAAAAATAAAGTTTTCTGATAGAAACTTTATATGAGAATCCATTCACTCATACAGTATTATCTTTTTGCAGAAAAAACTAAAATGCAAAGAGCATAATTAAGTTTCCCAAGGTCATACATCTGGTTAATGACTGAAAAGGGATTAGAATCCAGATTTGCTAGTACATAATTACGCTCAAGCTCTGTACTCATCTTGCAAATATCTGAACACCATGGTATAGTCTAATTGGTTCATAATAATATAGTCCATATATGTACAGCAAGGTAAGATGACTTTATCTTGGAAGTGTTGTGGTTTTGTTTTACTAGAAGTGTTCAAAGAGCAGCTGGGAGCCAACCATCAGAAAGTTTAGGGAGATTTCTAACCCTGGTTTGGAGAAGGTAGGACTTGAGTTGACCTTTGAAGAATGGAGTGAGACCAACCAAGAGAAGATAAGGGACTTAAAGTATAGTCCCAGAGAAGAGTGTGAACATTTGGGGGTAGTAACTGTATCACTATTTACATACAAGAGGCTGCAACACAGGCTGGAGAAGTCAGGGAGACCAAATGTGGGGCTCTTGAAGCCTTACTGGAGAGGAGATGCTAGTTAAGTGTATTGGACTCAAGTGGGAGCTGGCCTAGACAATGGCCAAGGCACAGAGTGGTTGGCAATGAGAGAGAGATCTTGGAATTTTTCAGAATCTGAATTTTTGTCCAGCCCTATGTCTGACACAAACTTGCAAGTCAGAATTTATATGGTCTTGCTGTACTCACAGGTAGGTTCACATTCCCTGTGACTTCTAAAGGAAGCTTGTGGTCACATATGGGAAGGTGGTTCCTCTGAGAACCAAATGTACTTGAGCAGTAACACAAAATGCAGACTCAGGAATCATAGACTTGACCTCCTGGAACTGCTCTGGAATAGACAGAAGTAACGTAGCATGGATTGATGCAAGAAGGAAGCTGAGGACCATGAAAACAATCAGGGCGACTCTTAGCAAGGAAAAGAAACAGTGAGAGGTTTACAGAGAGGGGACTTGAGGAGTCCAACACTACAGATAAGTAAAAAGAGTATGTAAAAAACATTTCCTCTTCCTTCTCCCCCTGGGTCTACTTCCCACTTGCATGTAAAAGGCTCAGGTACTATCATTCCTTACAAACACCTTTAAAGCAGATGAAAACCCAACTGAAACATGTGTCTCAGAAGCAGATACATCACAGAAGTTCAAGGGCCCACAAATGACAACACAGACGGTTACCAGCATAAAACATGTAGAAAACCATCAAAACTGAGAGGGAAAAAAAAAAACCTGTTTTCATATTTAGAAAAAAAAAAAAAAGTAGGCCAATAACTTAGGTATTTAAATTGATGCATGAACCCCACAGGGCAGGAGGAAATCCAATGTACTCCAGAACCAAATTACAAGGTAGAAAAGTTCAATTCACATAAATACATGGATTAACTGATCTGAGAACTGGGTTCAGTTGTCACCTTTGGGAACATAAAATCTGTCATATTAATAACAAGAGTATTAAGATGATCCTCCTATTCAAATGCTAATCACAATAAGGGCTTTTCTACGTGTTATCAAGCAAAATAAAACATTTTTCAAATATAAAGATTCTACAAACTTCATAATACCTCCAGAGCCTTATTAAAAGTGTTCACACATTTAAGTAAAATTAAATTCCAGCCTAATCACCTCAGGCAGATATCTTTCCATGTGAGGTAGCTTGCCCCCAGAGTCACATCTGAACAACCATACACAGGGGATTTCACAGTGATTTATCTCTTGTGGCATTACATATATTGAATTCAGATTATGTATGTTGCAAAACTAGTGGTTTAATGATCTAGAGGCCATGTCCACAATCTTAGCACCTAATCACTTTGACCAGGGTGGAAGAATGCAGATATTAAAAAAAAACAAAAAAACAGAAAACAGAAAACTTCCTAGAATAAGACTTATTTCTGGAAGGCAAGGCTGCCAAGCCCTTATACCTAAGGAGAATTACAGTTTATATTCAGAACACCACAGCCTGGATTCTTCAGGTAGTTTGGAAATAAATGACATTCGTCACAGAAGCTTACAGTCCTGTGCCCTCTGCACTCAAGCAACAAAGCCAAGGCCTCAATCCCGGATTGAGTTCCTTAAAGATTTCATTCAATTATTTAGTCTAGTGATGTGCATCACGCAGTATTTAGCAAAGTCCTATGGATTTATTCTCATCACCGTATAAAGTATATTAGGAGAGTGAACACTCAGCTGCAGAAACTACCAATTTCTCAATCTCTGAGATTTAACACAATAGAAGCATATTCCCCCTTATCTCACAGTCCCTTGACTTTTGTTGGGCAGGATCCTGGTTCTTTACAACTTGTGTCACCATCACATCTGAGGGCCTTTTTTCACCCCCCCCCCCACTGAATTATTTACATTCACTTAGCCAACTAGTAAAGAGAGTAAGTATGGAAAATAAGGGACAAGAGAAAATGGATTGATAATCCAGTCTCTGCTATGTAAACGGCCTAATTTGTGTTTAAATTCAAAAAGAGGAATTTCATAGGAAAAACATGGGAATGGTAGGACAAATTACAAAATTCCCTAGGTGAGGGCGCCTGGGTGGCTCAGTCGGTTAATCATCTGCCTTCAGCTCAGGTCATGATCCTGGAGTCATGGGATCACTGTCTGGGCTCCCTGTTCCCTGGGGAGCCTGCTTCTCCCTCTCCCTCTTCTCCACCCCACCCCACCCCCTGCTTATGCTCTCTCTCTCTTTCTCTCTCTCAAATAAATAAATAAAATCTTTAAAAAAATCCTCTAGGTAAATTATAGCTTCAACAGAGAAAATTCAAAATAAAAAGTTTATGCCCCACGCATCAATTCCCTCAGCCAGCCACTGACACACACCTTGTCCACCTGGTCTTTTTCACATCCTCAGGGCTGGATTTGAGCCTCTGCAACCACCCCCATGTCCAAGAGCATGCAGGATACTGGGAGTGTGTTGGGAAGGGGAAATAATAAATAGAGGAACACAGTGTGGTGGGAGCAAGAACAGAGACATATTAAAAGGTGCTGCCTCGGGTGCCTGGGTGGCTCAGTTGGTTAAGCGACTGCCTTCGGCTCAGGTCATGATCCCGGAGTCCCGGGATCGAGTCCCGCATCGGGCTCCCTGCTCGGCGGGGAGTCTGCTTCTCCCTCTGACCCTACCCCCTCTCGTGCTCTCTCTCTCTGTCTCATTCTCTCTCTCAAATAAATAAATAAAATCTATAAAAAAAAAAAAGGTGCTACCTCTTCTGGATTCTTCTTTGTGTCTGCTTAGTCTCAGAACTTCTTTGTGACAACAACACATTTGCCTTTGAATTGCCATTTCTTGGTCTCCTGGAAAAGGTGTGAGGACCTTGGAGTATCTGTGTAAGAGCAAATAAAAGAGGGAAAATGCTTAAATAGACTGACTAAGAATTAAACATTAATATCTAGCGTATAGCAAAAACCATTAAGGTATTCATTCCCTCTAGTCTAATCATTGTTTTCGTGAGAACGTATCCTAAATAAATCATTCAACAGAAGCAAATTGTCTGATAAATCAACAGGTCTATTGAAGAGTAAGTTATAATAGTTTAAAAATAGAAGAAGGAAGAGCCCAAATACCCAATACTAAACATACATTTACTTGATGGAATATGATAGACTCATTAAAATCATACTAAGTTGCCACGTCAAGATGTTTATGTCACTGTTTTAATACAAGCAGACAATGAAATGTTTCTTTCACATAGAGTATAATACACATAAAGAATGAAAGTATTGCTTTATTGTGATGAAATGACAGGTAATTTTTTAATTCAAACATTATCTTTAATATTGCTACATCACCTCGGTAATTAAAACATTTATACCATCTGCATGTGGGAGGCTAAACATACAATTTATTATTCATTCAGAAAAAAATTGTCATTTCACAAAATTACCAGCATTTGTCATCTAGGATTTTTTATTTGAGTTGCATGTCCCCCTTTTCCCCAACTGTATTGCTTTCTTCTTCACTGGATCCTCCCCCAAATCCTTTCTCCTGTTTTCTTCGAGCACATTTTCTCCAGAATGGTAACATCCCCTTTGGCCCTCGGAGGCCTGGATTCCTGGGTAAAGGACAAAGCCCACAGCCATACCCATTCCCAGCAGTCGTGGTTTGCCATCTCTTCCCTAAAATCCAGAAAATCCCTACACTCTGGGGCAGAAGAAATTGTGTTTGCTCTGAGTCATACTTGAGGCAGGAGGTAAACAATAGTTTGGGAAGACACAACAACAAATGTCCTCTAGGGTTGTAGGGTTGAGAATTAAGTAAGATAATATATGTAAATTCTCAGATTAGGAGCTGTTCCGTAAATTGCTTCAGGTCAAATTCTGACGGTTCATCTCATTGTGATATTGGGCAATTTATCTAAAATTTCTATGCCTCAATTATTCCATCATGTGAAGGACAAGAAGCGGAGAGGAGGGGAGCTGCTAGCACACAAAGGCAGTGTAAGGATTAAATGAGATAATGGATGCACTTGCTTAGGACGATCTTGGCATATTGTGTTTACTCGGATGGGTTAGCTGTTTTCTCAGTAATAGTTATGAGGGTGGAAAGAGATTGTGTTTTCATTTAAATATGGGTGAATTATGTAGCACTGACGAGGTGTAAAATTCCTCCACTTTCTGACCTCCCTTCTGTAAGTGTCACCCGCGTGTCAGATGACAGGGGTCCTTGTTCCTACTTGCCCCACCTGCGTTCTTGTCCCCATCTCTTCAAATCTTAAATATAAACCCATAATTTTTCTCTCGTATTTTCTTTATCTTCAACCAGTCCCATTTTGATTATCTTTCTACCCAAGCTTGTAAACATATTCAAATCTCTATCATTCTCTGGGGAAAAAAAAAAAAAAAAATCTTTCCCAGATCATTTTTAAACCTACTCTTTCTTTCTCCTTCAATTTTAAACTCATTTTCCAGTGATAGCCATTTGCTCTGTTACACTCAGGTTTCAATCTACCCGAAAAGTTTCTGGCCAGACCATTCCACTGAAACTTCTCTAACTAAAGTCATCAATGAACTTCATATCAGCAAAGAATATTTTTCATTACTTATTAGATTTCTCTGGTAAATCTAATATAATTTTATGATGTATTTCTGTTTTTTATGTTTGTTTTCTTCAGTCTTTCATTCGTATTATCTGTACCTCCTTGGCTTCTAGGATTCTAACCACATCTTTCTATCTGCGCTCACTACTCTACTACTTTTTCATTTCCAGATTCCTCCTCCATCAACCACCAAGACTCAGCATTCCCCAAATTTTGAGCACGGCTCTTCTCTCTCACAAGAAATGCTCAATAGTCAACCTAAAGTGACTGTTGGTTTCACCCATGATGCTGAAACTGATAACTTCCAAATCTATATTTCTATCCTTGACCAGTACCCTGAACATATCAGACTCAGAGTAAAATAGCACCCAGCCTGTACATATTGACAATAAATACTTGTGGAAAAAATAATAAAAAAGAATTTTTATTACACCATTTCAATGTCCCAGACCTGCCCCAAAGGCTAAAATTAACCTAAGGAGAAATTCCTGAGAAGGAGCAAAGCCTTCTCTGTATTACTGGTCTCTGAATGGCTACAACATACAGCCATTTACGCAAATCAGGGATGTGGAAGTCATCAAAATTCTTCAGTCTATCCTCTTTCCATATTATTCTCCTTCAAGATATCAGCAAATATTGATTTCACTCCCTGGTATTTCCCAAATCTATTTTTTTTCCTTTCTATTTTACTTCTGCTGCTCTAGTTGATGTCATCAGTTCCTACCTAAAATATTGCAGTAAGGAGCCATCTAATCAGTCTTGCCTGAAACTTTGCACTGTCTGAAATCCACTCTGCCCTCCAGAAAATTTACCTAAAACACAACAAATGACTGTACCACATATTTCTCTCTTTGCAGAACTTCAGTGGCCTTTGATTACTTACAGGATAATGTGCCAGATATTCAGTGTGCCATGCCCCTTCTACAATTTTTGCTCTTTGACTCACCTAGCTATGAACTTTGCCATTTTTAAGACCTATTTCCTGTAGTACAGCATAGTAGATAATGAAAAGTCTCAGTCTGAAGATACGCAGGCATTCACAAAAGCAAACACAAACTCTGTACCCTCAGAACTTTCCTTCAAAAACAGCCTCAAATTAAAAAGATTTAGATTATGACATCATAGGCAAAACTCACTAAACATACAAGAAAAGAAGGCATCATGCACAAGAGTAGACAGAAACAACAGATCATAGAATCAGATGTCCAAATACCTTAACTGTGGAATTATGAAACACTGAATATAAAAAAAATATGTTAATAAAAGGGAAATTTTAAGTGTAAGAAAATATAAAATGCCAGGCTTATTTGAAAAAAAAAAAAAGCCAAATATGTCTTTTGGAAATAGAAAGTATAGTATTAGAAGTTTTGAAAAATCTATAATGGAAGATTTAAAGGTAAATAGACATGATTGAGGAAGTAACTGATGAATTGGTCTAGAATGTAGCTTTAAAAGATGGGAAATATGAGAAAGAGTTTATAAGATGAAGTGAGAATATCCATAATGTAGCTAATCTGATTCTAGAATGAGAATAGATAAGGAATGAATAGAAGCTATATTTTAGGAGATAATGACTAAAATTTTTCTAGAACTACTAACAGTTATAAATCAATAGCTTCAGGTAAACCACACACCTATTTTACATATCAGAAACAAGGAGATGACTCCAGAAATAGCTATAGTAAAAATACAGATTACTTACAGAGGAAAAATTATTGGAATGGCAACTGCTTTCTGAGCTGCAACAATGAAAACTGGAACAGAGTGTAATAAAATACTCATTGTCTAATAGGCAATAACTGTCAATGTAGAGTTGTGTTCACAGTAAATGTATCTTTCAAGAATGACGTGTAATAAAGACAGTTTTTGAGAAGAAAAAAAGTGTGATTTTGCTGCCAACAGATCTTCTCACATACCACTGGTGAGAATATAAATTTATATGACCAATTTAGAAAACAGTTTGGGATTACCCAGTCCAGTACACTTGGACATGGACACACCCTTACAGCCAAGTTTTACCCCTACACATGTTCCATAGGAAAAACTCTCCTATATGTGCACTAAGAAAAACATCCTAGGATATTCATAGTAGACACAATGTCAATAAGCATGATATTAAAATGGGTAACTATCATTATAATATAGTTAATACAGTGTAACAAATGGGTAAATCACAAACTGAAACAAGGCATAGAATATATGTAGTATGACCAATTTATATAAATTTTCAAAACACATGGAAAGTTAATAATTATTTAGAATCTGAAATATATGGTAAAAATACAAAAAAAAAAAGAATAAAGAAAACCAAGAATCTGATAAATACAAAAACGAGGACAATGTTATCTGGGTGGGGTGGAAAGCAATGGAATGGGAAGGAATATATCATGGGCTTCAAGAGTCATGATCAGGGGAGCCTGGGTGACTCAGCCATTAAGCATCTGCCTTTGGCTTGGGTCATGATCTCAGGGTCCTGGGATCAAGTCCCACATTGGGCTCCCTGCTTGGCAGGAAGCCTGCTTCTCCCTCTCACACTCTCCCTGCTTGTGTTCCCTCTCTGGCTATCTCTCTCTGTCAAAAAAATAAATAAAATCTAAAAAAAAAAGTTATGATCATTTTTAAATGGAGCATGGGATACATGAATGCTTGCCTTATTGTTATCCTTTATATCTTACCTATATTTTTATAAATATTCAAATGTATCTACCCAATATTTAATTTGAAAAGTTAAAGTGAAGGAAAGGCATCCACTCCACACTCTGAGTTTTCTTCCAAATTGCCTGTACACAAGCTTGTCCTTCTTGGAATACTGCTCTCGCCTATTTTTGCCTGGCTAATACTTGTGCTTACCTTTACTCTCAAAACCCTTTTATCAAACCCATGGTGGATCTAAGGACTGCCTTCCTCTACCCTTCCCCCAAATACATATATACACACCTTCCTTTGTTCTCTGTGAGTGCAAACCAGTCTACCATGCTTTACATAATATGCTGAAGACACTTTACTTCCCTCTCCCCAACACATTGCAAGTTCCTATAAAGTGGGCATTTTCTCTTATTTTGCATGCCCGGTGTCCAGTTCATAGTAGATGGTTAATGAAAATTACATGGTTTGTCACTTGGAAGTAGAGTTATGTCCTTCTATCCACCAGAGTCATTCTGGTGGAGGTGAAAACTGAACAAGGTCTGAAAGGAGAAAGTAGAGGAGAATGAGGAATTTATTTATTTTTATTATGTTACATTAGTCACCATACAGTGCGTCATTAGTTTTTGATGTAGTGTTCCATGATTCATTGTTTGTGTATGATACCCAGTGCTCCATGTAATACATGCCCTCCTTAATACCCATCATTGGGCTAACCCATCCCCCCAGCTCCCTCCGTTCTAAAACCCGCAGTTTGTTTCCCGGAGTCCATAGTCACTCATGGTTCCTCTCCCCCTCTGATGTCCCCCCCTTCATTTTTCCCTTCTTTCTCCTAATGTCCTCCATGCTATTCCTTATGTTCCATAAATCAGTGAAACCATATGACAATTGACTTTCTCTGCTTGACTTATTTCACTTAGCATAATCTCTTCCAGTTCCATCCATGTTGATGCAAAAGTTGGGTATTCATCCTTTCTGATGGCTGAGTAATATTCCATTGTCTATATGGACCACATCTTCTTTATCCATTCATCTGTTAAAGGGCATCTCGGCCCTTTCCATAGTTTGGCTATTGTGGACATTGCTGCTATGAACACTGGGGTGCGTATGGCCCTTCTTTTCACTACATCTGTGTCTTTGGGGTAAATGCCCAGTAGTGCAATTGCTGAATCATAGGATAGCTCTATTTTTAACTTTTTGAGGAACCTCCACACTGTTTTCCAAAGTGCCTATACCAAGTTGCATTCCCACTAACAGTGTAAGAGGGTTTCCCTTCCTCCACAACCTCTCCAACATTTGTTGTTTCTTGCCTTGTCAATTTTTGCCATTCTAACTGTTGTAAGGGGGTATCTCAATGTGGTTTTGATTTGAATTTCCCTGATGACTAATGATGATGAACATTTTTTCATGTGTCTGTTAGCCATTTGTATGTCTTCTTTGGAGAAGTGTCTGTTCATGTCTTTTGCCCATTTTTTGACTTGATTATTTGTTTTTTGGGTGTTGAGTTTGAGTTCTTTATAGATCTTGGATATCAGCCCTTTATTTGTAGTGTCATTTGCAAATATCTTCTCCCATTTCCTGGGTTGCCTCTTTGTTTTGTTGACGGTTTCCTTTGCCATGCAGAAGATTTTGATCTTGATGAAGTCCCAAAAGTTCATTTTCGCTTTTGTTTCCCTTGCCTTTGGAGATGTGTCTTGAAAGAAGTTGCTGTGGCTGATGTTCAAGAGGTTACTGCCTATGTTCTCCTCTAGGATTTTGATGGATTCCTGTCACACACTGAGGTCTTTCATCCATTTTGAGTTTATCTTTGTGTATGGTATAAGAGAATGGTCCAGTTTCATTCTTCTGTATATAGCTGTCCAATTTTCCCAGCACCATTTATTGAAGAGACTGTCTTTTTTCCTTTGGATATTTTTTCCTGCTTTGACAAAGATTAGTTGACCATAGAGTTGAGGGTCCACATCTGGACCCTCTCTTCTGTTCCATGGATCTGTGTGTCTGTTTTGTGCCAGTACCATGCTGTCTTGGTGATCACAGCTTTGTAATATAGCTTGAAATCAGGCAAAATGGTGCCCCCAGCTTTGTTTTTCTTTTTCAACATTTCCTCGGTGATTCGGGGTCTTTTCTGATTCCATACCAATTTTAGGATTGTTTGTTGGAGCACTTTGAAAAATGCCATTGTTTTTTGACCGGGATGGCATTGAAAGTATAGATAGCTCTGGGCAGCATAGATATTTTAACAATGTTTATTCTTCTGATCCATGAGCTTGGAATGTTTTTCCATCTTTTGGCGTCTTCAGTTTCTTTCATAAGTGTTCTGTAGTTTCTAGAGTACAGAATTTAAAAGTTGAAATGATGGGGAATTCCATCAGGATTACAAATTATTCTGATGTTGCTTCTACAGCTATGGCCAGAAGTTCTTACTGCCCCATTAAGATGCATGTACATCTCTGCTTCCAAGGCCTGCTTCAATCCTTCTTTTCCTTGGTATGTGGAATGCCTCCCTTTGCTCATCTTACACTCACCCAACTCATGTATTAAAAAACTTGATCCTAGGGGGCGCCTGGGTGGCTCAGTCGTTAGGCATCTGCCTTTGGCTCGGGTCATGATCCCAGAGCCCCGCATTGGGCTCCCTGCTCAGCAGGAAACCTGCTTCTCCCTCTCCCACTCCCCCTGCTTGTGTTCCTGCTCTCACTACCTCTCTCTCTCTGTCAAATAAATAAATAGAATCTTAAAATAAAAAAAGGAACAAATAATAGTTAAAGAAAAAGCTTGATCTTAGAAAGACAACTTTCCTCATTCATATCCAGTACTCAGGAATCATTTAATTAAATTAGAAATCATTGATTGAGCTGGTGACTAGCTGGTCACTTTACATTTTCAAGACTCCTGTTACCCTTGGAAAGATAAATAGCCCTATGTGATAAGTAAGCCATTTAGGGCCTGACTTCTGTAAGATTTTTTTTTTTTCAAGGAAAACATTTGTCACATAAGAAAACACATCAAGAATAACTTTAGTTATGGATGAGGGATAAACAAAGGTACAAGATTCCTAGAACCAGTTCTCCTGGAAACTAAGATAATAACCTTGTTTGTCAGGATCAGCAACAGACATTTCCACAGTAATGTTCTCCAGGGGATATAGTCCCTCAGGGTCAGAGGTTTTATTGAGCATCTAATATGCATTCAACTTGAAGAAACTAAGGAAATAATGCTTTGTCTTAACCTTTATGATTTAAAAATTATTTCATTGAGAAAACAGTAAAACACCCATATGGCATTAAATAATTTAAAGAAGCTATTCCATTTTATTACAAATATTACTGAACATCTATGACATATCATTCTTCTAGGCATGGGACATAACTAAGAATGAATTATGTTGTGAAATCTATTTTTCCATATATTTTGAATAGCCATCAAGGCTTCTCTATTTTCACTGCCTCTAAGAACCTAGAATGGTGCTTTAAACAGGTTCCATGATCAATCAAGGTATGTTTTAGAGGATCATGGCAGCTATGTATATGTAGGATAAGTTGGTGGATAGTTTATAGTATTAGAATACCTTAGTGCCTTTGGGACTGCATAGGGCAAAGACATGGTGCCATGTATATTTTATGTGTATTTATTTTAAGTGTATTCTGACTATTGCCTCCATGGTGGTACTGTCCCCTCTCTACTCAACTCAGCTGCTTCCATTAGCCTGAACTCAAATGTTGCTGAACACGCTATTGATCTGAATTAGCATGAAGTAGGCTATCAGTTAAAATGGTCCTATGAGCACTCATCCATTGTCCACCATCAACTATGTCTGGATCACTATCTAAAGAATTGCCTGAGGACTAAAGGGACCAAATGTGGAAAAAACAGAAGGGTGGAGAGTAGGATGACTTTCCTCTGGCTTCCTCAGAATGCCTAAGGTTTAGAGGAAAATTACAACCGGGTCCTTGAGCTCTCCATCATCTTTACTACAGGAAATACAGGCTACTATTTCCTTCCTGTCTGAGGACTTACGTAGCTTATGCATCCCCTTACTGTCAGCCATTTCAGTTCCCCAGTACAATGGTCAATTCTCTTTTATAATAACTCTTTCCTTTCTTACTACTCCCAAGAGATAAAACTGGTTTATTATATCTTCAAAGATCTCGTTTCTCAGAAACTCAATATTCCTCATTTAAAGCCTGTCTTTTGGCTTCATGCTCTCTTCCATTAGTGATGGAAAAACAAACAAAGGGCCAGACATCTTTGGATATGTACCACAGGGGCCAGGCAAGAGCTAGCAGCTCATAGACATGATCTAATATAACCCTCATAACACTGAATCAGCTGTTATTATTCTCTTTATTTGCATAGAAGAGAGATTAAGTGCATCTTAATGCACATCTGAAATAAACCAACCATTCAAACTTTCAACCAAATTGTATCAAACCCAACCTTGTGTTGTTTACACTAAACCTACCAAAACCTTTTGTTTCTCAAGGAAATAGGAAATAGTGCCAGTCTTGAGTAAGGGAGATTCGACTCTCTTCAAGAAAGTTAACAGAATTTTATTGTGAGAACTTTGCTAGGGAATATTTTATATTCCCTATGAATATATGAATATAAATATTTTCTAGGAAAAGTTTTGTGTTTGTATGCATACATGTGCTATATCCAAGTTCACTATAAATTATTGACCCTTTTATACTCTAAAGAATTTGAAAATATGTATTTTTTTGCAGATTTTAAGATTTTTTTATTGTTCTCACATCATTAGGAATTAAGAAAAAAGAGAATGGTCTCCGCAGTGTTCATTTCTTTAGTAATCCTCAAAAGAAACATAAAATGTGACCTATACTTCCTTAGCCAAAACTAAATATAAAATCTGCCACCCTGAGCTGAATAGTCCTTATGCTAACTCTTGGAAAGGAATGGCCTGTTTCCTCTCAATTCCATCTGGATCTTTCTATTCAGCTGAGATTAATGGATTCAGCTAATGAGTCACCCTGTCAGTGTCTAGTTGTTTAGCACTGGAGTTAAAAAACAAAACAAAACAAAAAACCTTCCACCTCTCCTTATAGCAATTAAATTTCTTAGCTGAATAAAACATTCAAAAGGAATATATAAAGTTAGGAAAAATAGATTTGCCTCTTTCCAAATAACAGTAGGGGTATTTTATAAGGTGTAATTCCAAAATGGCCACATTTGGATGGGTTCAGATACAACAGGGTATCTACAAATTGGATTTGGCATTTATTACAGCAGTTGAATGAGATATTATGACCTTTCCTTTACATACTTGGCTGCCCATTATATTACATATGTGATTAATGTGTGTGAGTGTGTTTATGTGGATGTGTGTGTTTACCAACTCTGCCTATTTCCTTTTTGGAACACAATGGATGATCATAAAATGATTACTTGTGGACTACAAGAAATTAGAACACCTAAAATACAGGAATCCCAACTTTGTGCCCTTCTTTTTCCTGTAATTGGCTTCCTGAAGTATTAGACTTACAGTGAAAAAAAGGAAGGAACAGGACATTTCTGAGTGCCTCTGATTCACAGGAATAGTTCATTATGTTGGTTGTAATTATGTCAGGTGAGGAACCAGAGAGACAGAAAGAAAAGAAAGGACCAGAAGAGACACAAACAACATTTTAGGATAGGTGTAATGGTGAGTACAGGTGATGACCTAGAAATAAGGATATCCAGGAGAAAAAGATCACAATGAGGCACTGAGAAAAACTGTAGACAAATGTGGCACAGATAAAAGAAAGTTGTATTTTACAAAGCTTCAGGTACCTGGAAACAAAATCCCAGTTTATGGCCTTTGAGAATGCATGGTGTAAGAAGATAGGAAGCCAGGACATTAATCTGAAGCACTTTCAAGAACATTCAAAACTAAAAGTCTCAGCAGTTTTAATAAATGTCACGTGTGTTAGGTTAAGATGTTCAGAGCCAGCTTTTGGAAGTACTGAATGGTTAAAATATAATAACTTGCATCTCCTAAAGAAGTACAGAGGATAACCCTGGGATACACTTACCAGAAGAATGGCTGAACTCCTGCATCTTTAGATGTGACCCTGGAAAAATTATTTCCAACAAAAAAGACATATTTCCTAAGAAAGGAATCATCTCCAGGAAGGCTGGACCAGCATTGACATGGAAAGAAAGAAACCATGACAATTATTTTCCACAGCCTTGAAAATGGAGAGAAGCCTGGGGTGTTTAATACTTCAAGGGACTCCTTTGGTGGTGGGAAATGAAGTGGATGACTTTAAAAAATATGAGGTTGTTTACATAAGACTTATATCAGGGAAAGTATAATCTTATAAAGAATATTAAAAATCAATATGATATTTATTTGAACAGTTGAATGACCCATTTGATCATAATGTATTATTTGTTTTATATATTTTTGAATCCAGTATGCAAAAATTTTCTTTAGAATATCTGCATCTATGTCATAAAGAATATTGGTCAGAATGTTTTTTTTCTTTTTTATTATTTTATTTTTTCATCATGATAAGCATACTCTTTAATCCCCATCACATATTTCACCCATCCCCCTGACCAACCTCTCCTCTGGTATCAGTTTTTTCTCTATAGTTAAGTGTCTGTTTCTTGGTTTGTCTCTCTCTCTTTTTTTCCTTTGATCATTTGTTTTGTTTTTCAATTCCACATCTGAGTGAAATCATATGGTGTCTTTCTCTGACTTATTTTGCTTAGCATAATACTCTGTAGCTCTATCCATGTTGTTGCAAATGGCAAGGTTTCATTCTCTTTTATAGCTGAATAATATATTCCATTGTGTGTGTGTGTGTGTGTGTGTGTGTGTGTACACCACATCTTCTTTATCCATTCATCTATTGATGGACACTTGGGCTGTTTCCATAACTTGGCTATTGTAGATAATGCTGCTATAAATATAGGGGTGCATGTATCCCTTTGAGTTACTATTTTTGTATTCTGTAGGTAAATACCTAGAAGTGCAATTGCTGGATCTCAAGGTAACTTTTTTGAGGAATCTCCATACTGTTCTCCAGAGTGGCCGTACAAGTTTGCATTTCCACCAACAGTGCAAGAGGGATCCCCTTTTCTCCACATCCTCACCAATACTTATAGTTTCTTGTGTTGTTGATGTTAGCCATTCTGACAGATGTGAGGTGATATCTCATTGTGGTTTTAATTTGCATTTCCCTGATGATAAGTGATTGTTGAGCATCCTTTCATGTGTCTGTTGGACAACTGTATGTCTTCTTTGGAGAAATGTCTGGTCATGTCTTCTGTCCATTTTTAAATTGAATTATTTGGGTTTTGGGTGTTGAGTTGCACTGGTTTTTTAAATATTTTGGATACTAATCCTTTATTGGATATGTCATTTGCAAATATCCCCTCCCATTCAGTAGGTTGACTCTTAGTTTTGATTGTTCCGTTAGTTGTACAGAAGCTTTTTATTTTGATGTAGTCCCAATAGTTTATTTTTTATTCGATTTCCCTTGCCTCAAGAGACATATCTAGAAAAATGTTGCTATAGCCTGAAGGTTTATTTTCTTGTAACATCTTTGTCTAGTTTTTTCATCAGGGTAATAATGGCCTCAAAACATAACAAGTATTCTCTCTTCTTCAATTTTTTGGAAGAGTTTTTGTAGAACTGGCAGTATTTCTTCCTTAAATGATCAGTAGAATTCACCAATGAACCCATCTGGGTGTAGAATTTTCTATGTGGGAAGATTTTTCACTAGAAATCACACTACTGTGGTTGATACAGAGCTATTACATTTCTTTTTAAATTGGGTTTTCTAGTTTGAGTCACTCAAAGAATTTGTCCATTTCTTCTAAGTTGTAGAGTTCAGCATAAAATTATTCAAAATATTATCTTATTAACATTTCAGTATGTGTAGAATGTATACCAATGTCACCTTTCTCAATTCCAACACTGACAATTTTGTATCTTTGATTCATTTTTCTGATTAGGTTAAAGATTTGTCAATTTCTTAAAATTTGTTTCAAAGACCAAAAAAGATCATTTGGTTTTAATGTCTTTCTCTATATTTTTCCTTCTTTCTAGAATATTGATTTCTGCTCTGATATTTATCCTTTCTTTTCTCTTACTTACTTTGTACTTAATTTGCTCTTCATTTTCTAGTTTCTTAGGGTGAGCTGAGGCCATTGGTTCGATACTATTCTTGTTTTCCAATATAGACATTAATGTGATAAATTTCCCTCTAGCTACTGCTTTAGCTTATCCCATAAATTTTGAAATGTTGTGTTTTCATTTGCATCCAGGACAAAATTTTAATTTCTTTTTTGCTTCTTTTTTGACATGGGTTATACAGAAGCATGGTATTCAATTTCCAAATATTTGGAAACTTTCCAGAGATCTTCCTAGTTTGTATTTCTAATCTAGTTCTCTTGTAGTCAGAGACCATATTTTTGAAAAATTTACTGAGACCTACTTTAAGGCCTGAATATGTCTTTTCCTGGTAAATGTCCATGTGCACTTGGAAAAAAATGTGTATTTTGCTATTGTTAGGTGGAGTGTTCTATTAATGTCAAAATTTCAGGTTGGTTCACCTGTGATGATTAATTTTATGCATCAACTTGATTGGGCTAAAGGATGCCTAGAAAGCTAGTAAAACATCATTTCTAGGTGAGTCTGTGAGGGTATTTCTAGAAGAGGTTAGTATTTAATAATCAGTAGACTGAGTAAAGATCACCTTCACCAATATAGGTGAGCATCATCCAATCTGTCAAAGGCCTGAATAGAACAAAAAGATGGAAGAGGAATGAATTTGCTCCCTGCTTAAGTACCTAATTCTGCCCTTGGACATCAGCACTTGTTGTTCTTGGACCTTTGGATTCAAACTAGAACTTATACCATTAGCTCGTTGGTGCTCAGGCCTTTGGGTTGGACGGAAACTGCACCATCACCTCTCCTGGGCTTCCATCTTGAAGATGGTAGATCAAGGGACTTGTCACCCTCCAAAATCATGTGAGCCAACCCCTTATAATGTCTCTTTCTATGTATCTCTTCACAGATATTCTACTGGCTCTATTTCTCTAAAGAATCCTAACTAACACAATTGTGTTATTCAAGTCTTTTATATACTTAATGATATTCTTTTTACTTGTTTTATCTACTATTGAGGTAGGAATATTGAAGTATCTGAATATAATTGTGGCTTCTCTATATTTCTTTTTCAGTTATATCAAGTTTGCGTGTGTATTTTGAAGCTCTGTTATTTGGAATGTAAATGTTTGGGATTATGATGACCTCTTGATGAACTGACTTTTTCATCATTATGAAGTAACCTTATGTTTCCCTAATAATATATTGTTTCTCTGCAGTCAACTTCATGGGATCTTAATATAGCCAGTATAGCTTTATTTTCATTAATGTTAGCATTGCTATACTTTCTTTTTTCTCCTTTTATTTTCAACTTACTTATGTCATTATATTTAAAGTGCATTTCTTTTGGGTCTTGCTTTCTTATTCAAACTGATAATCTCTGCCTTTTTATTGGGATTTTTTTAAAAATATTTATTTATTTATTTGAGAGAGAGAGAGAGAGAGAGAGAGATCACGAGTTGGGGAGGCAGAGGGAGAAGGAGAGAGAATCTTAAGCAGACTCCATGTGGAGCATGGAGACTGATGCGGGGCTTGATCTCACAACCCTGAAATCATAGCCTGAGCTCCAGAGTTGGACGCTTAACTGACTGCTCCACCCATGCACCCCTTATTGAGATTATTTTTAAACCATTTACATTCAATATGATTTTGAAATGGTGAGGTTTAAGTCCAATGCCTTGAAAACCATTGTTTCATACATTTTATCTGTCTTTTGAATATTTGGAGGATAAATTCAATTACTTTTATTCCATGTTGACCTGATGTGGAAGTTGCTATATTGGAATTTAAGTACATGTTTACAGTTCTATCTTATATTCTATGTCATTAATGCATTACAAGCAGAAAATGCCTTATTCATCTTTCTTGAACTTTTGACATTATTGGTATTTTACAGCTAGAATCTAAAATTGCTTGGCTATCTTTTCAACAAATAATGGAATGAATACATCCATTCATTCTTCACTAAGGAGTATCAGTTGCAAATGGGTGCTTCATCCTAAGGTTAACTTCTCATTACAAGCCCATAAACATCATCTGGGTTAAAAGTTGTGCTTCTGTTCTATGATCTCAGACTATTTTTAACTTTAAAGCAGGGTGGGGGGAGGTAACTTAGAACTGATTTTATGTACTTTTGGAATCAATGGGTTTATTGGATATACCACCAGTATTCCAACGGGAATGTTAGTGTGTCAAGTATATGTTCCAACAGGATGTAAGAGAGAAAACTAGCATTAAAATTACTTGCCTGATTATTTCTTCTTGTCTTACAGAATAAGATGCTTATTTTAAGTGTCACAAATGCTATTAATTCAATACTGGAGAGAGAAAAAAATGAATATTTGACCAGCACAGTTAGTGCATTCAATTAAAATACTGGTTTTAGCCCTTTCCAAATCACAAATGTGGAAAAGTCCAGAATAAGATGAGCAATTTGACCTGTCTCAATTAGTCAGAGTTTTAAAAACAGTGACACTAATTTTAAAAACCATCTTCAAATATTTAAAGAGCGATTGGTTCAAATTAAGTTAAAAAAATACTACTATTTTCTGAATTCAGGTATTAAGATTAGTTGAACTGGATCAATACTAATGCTGTAAACATGCTTTTAAATTTGTTTTTTAATTTACAACTTTTTTGTGTGTTCATTGCAGTATAACAAATATAGAAGATATTTGGGTTTACTTATTAAGTCACAAATCCAATTTTCCTGTAAATTTGGACTAGTACCTAACTAGAGATTTTAAAGGGAAGAAAAAAGCAGGCACATCTTATATTTTGAAGAAGTTGTGGAAAATATATCCTTAAAAATGCTTTTTCCCAAAAGAAAAAAAAGAATATGACCTCCCCCTTTAAAAAGGTTTGAGAATTTGAGTGAAAGATGAAAAATGATTCTTTCTCCATACAGTGAAACCACAGGCAAAACAGAATAGTTTTGGCATCTTAGGAGCTGTAGAGCGAAAAATGAGTACCCAGAAGTAGGTAATTCTATTTTGGTTGTACAGTTAAAGAAACTTAAGGGAAACACTTTTTTTTTTTTAAGATAAATAGATAGATAGATAGATGTGTATGTATATACCTGAAGTATTATAAATTGGCCAACATATAGTTAAGCTGCTATAATTCAAAGTATGTTAAAGGCAAAATTATAATTGGGCATCTTTTATCACAAATGACTTAAAAGTAAGATTGGGTTCCATAGAATATGAATCGTCTGAATACTTATATATTCTGTTACATCAACTTGGTGAGCTATTGCCACTACTGCTCTAGCATGTAATTTATTAATAGTAATATTAAGCAATATTCCCTTGATTTCCATAACTGTAGTTTCTCCGGACAGTGTGATGCCACAAATAAGCTAGGATAATGGTTGTTGTCATTTGTATTCATTATTTTGGAAGCTGCTCCCAAAATAGAACTACTGGTAATAGTTACCATGTCTGATTTTGTGTTCAAGAAGGTTATGATTTTAAGAAATGCTTGCCCTGTTATGAACCACAGTTTGTTGGCCTCCTATCAGCAACACTGAAGTTTACCTAAACCAGGTAAGTGTTTAAGGGACTCTTCCCGAAGGCTTGAAATTACCAAAGATGCACATAATAATTTCTCTAGGTGAAGTTGCACTGCAAGGCACACTGTCCCAACCAGCCACACAGGCTGGCAAGATAGTTTATATGCACAGGAACTCACAGTCCCAGAGTTTATCCCCTGAAGAATGTTTTTCAAGTTTTCCTTTAAGCACATCATACTGTTTTCCATTTAAAGGCCTTGGCCTCCTACCACTGGATAATAGCATGTTGTTGAGTAGAGAAGTGACATTGGGAGAACTGCTCTTAAATGAGGAAGACCTGAAGGATTGTTGGAGGCAGGGTATTTTACAAATGTCAAAGATGATTATTCCCCAAGACATAAAATAAAGGTAAATAGAGAACATAAATCTTGTCTTTCCACACTGAAGGTTTTATTGTGTTTCCCCTAGTTATTGCAAATCCAATTTTCATTGGAATCCCATTGGGAGTGTGGCTCACACTAATTTTTGAGTTTGGAAGAATTATCAGAGAACAAAATCATTGTATTGCTTTTGGACTCAAATGCAAATCTAGTATGAATATGGAATAGGCATTTCTGTACATTGAGAAAGTGTGTTTCTTTTCACCTTAAGAAAAAACAAGCTACAAGAGACATATTTCTCTCCAAACATTAAGAAACAACTGAACTAAATTGCAAAATACCTTCTCTTCCTAGGTTGCCAGAACATGAAAAATTGCAGAGTTTCTAGGCCTTGAGCCAACCTTATTCAGGACTCAGGAAAGAAAAAAAAAAAAAAAACAGTCTGGATAAATTCTCAACGTAAACTGCTATGGGATCATGCTACCATGTAAGCCTGAAGAGAGGGTGTTACTTGTACCTCTGTCTTGCCTTTCTGTTATTCCATCCTCAGCAAAAGGCAAACCAAGTTAAAATGCTACCACCAACCTTCCTTTCACTCAGCTCATTCAAGTCATCTTTGCAGACTGCAGCCACACCTTGTGTCTACACATATTTCCTAAGTATTTCCAAAGCAAGTGGTCAGTTTTATCAATTAAAAGAAAAAAATAGATATTAGTCACATTACATGATTGAATTTACAAGGTCTAAAACAAATAATTCCACAACAGCTCTGGTTTTCTACCTGTGTTTTGTTCCAGGTACATTTCATCAGTTGAAATAATCCCCCAAATCCAATATATTCAAATGAATAAACCAGAGGTCTCTGGCTGAAATGTTCATGGAGATCTCTGAGCCAGCCCTCCCTGGCCCAAGAGCTTCCTCTTCCCTGAACAATTGCCAGGATCCCTCAGAACCTCTATGGCTTCACCTGGCTCAGTGTACAAACCTCTAGCATAAGATCACCCAACTCAGATGCAAGCCACTTGTACCCCAAACCAATAATCATCACTAAGATAAGGTATGTGTTGAAATGGAACAAGATTAACACAAGAGATAATAGGATTTGAGTATGTGTTAGAGAATCTAAAAGAAGCCAGATGAAGCCAACTCTGATCTTCTTGATGTCTGTCTAATGATGACTAAATAAAATAGTAAACCCTTCCTTGTAGTCATGATCGTCTCACTTTTCACTAGTTCTTTTTTTTTCAAAGATTTTATTTATTTATTTAACAGAGAAAGACAGAGTGAGAGAGGGAACACAAGCAGGGGGGAGTGGGAGAGGGAGAAGCAGGCTTCCCGCCGAGCAGGGAGCCCGATGCGGGGCACGATCCCAGGACCCTGAGATCATGACCTGAGCCGAAGGCAGAAGCTTAATGACTAAGTCACCCAGGCGCCCCTTTTCATCAGTTCTTGAGGCTACCTGTACATGATTCTCCTTCTGAACCTCCAAGGAGATGGAACTTCTCACATCAATATGCCAGAGACCCCCAGATCAAAAGGTCATTGTTTCTTCCCAGACTTACACTTTCTGCCCTGTGCTTGAGGCTCTGATGATACCTTGAGCCCCTCTGGCCTTCTGCAACCATCTTCTAGCAATCACCTATCCCAGGTAAATATGAAGCTCAAGAAGGCCCCTGTTAGGATTGAAGCAGGTTCTTGTTTTACCCCGGTCACCCAGGTCATGGACACATTCTGGTTTGCTCTTCAACTTTAACCCTAGTCAAATATTTTAGCTAGAAGGGACTGACCCACATCGGCCAGCTACTCGTCCCAACTGACATCCCTCCATGAATCTCTAGGTCTCCTTATAGCAGACAACTTTGCCCTGTCTTCCACTCTCTACATTTCCAGAGGCCACTAGAGATGCCATGTCCCTAGACAAGTGACAACCTCTTTTACAATGGCAAACTTAGAGTGGCCCTGGACTACATATTAGACCCTAGGAATGCTGGTTGCTATGTAACATTCATGCCAATATTTTCTAAAATAACCCATCTAACTTATGTAATAGAATATTCAGGGAACAAAAAGAAAGTAAATCTTTTCCTAATAGGTTATATACCTTGCTATAAAAATAATTAATTTTTGAGTTTTCAAAGATAAAAAAGAAATGACTAGAGGCTGTGCATGTGTCCAGGTAAGGAACATATGGGAAATCTCTATACCTTCTACTCAATACTGCTCTAAAAAATAAAGTCTATTTTTCCAAAAACATCAAACTAGCTCTAAAATAAATACAAACATCTGGAATAAAAGAAATTTAAAAAGTAACTCTTAACCTTTTCCCTGTCAACACTATTCTGGTTTTTACATTGTTTTCTAATTTTAAACATTGTGATAAAATATATGTAACATAAAATTTACCATTTTGCTATTTTAAGTGCACAGTCCTATGGCATCAAGTCGGTTCACATCATTGTGCAATCATTATTGCTATCCATCTCTAGAATCTTTAAATCTTTCCCCAATAAAACTCTGTCTTTATGGATTTGGCTACTTCCTAGGAACTTCATCTAAGTAGAATAATACAATATTTTTGTAACATGTTTTCATTTAGTATAACATCGAGGTTCTATGTTGTTACCTGTATTAGAAATTCCTTCCTCTTTAATAAAAGGCTGAATAATATTCTGTTGTATGTATATATCACATTGTATTTACCCATTCACTCATTAATGAATGCTTGGAGTGTTTCATTCTGTCTCTTAACTCTATATAATTTTGAAGTCATAAACAATAAAGAGAGAACCTTATATCATCACCATTTCCTTAAAAAAATTAAGCAAACGACATTCATGAAACACATGTTGACAAGAAAAAGAGAAAGAAAAGAAAAAGAAAAAGAAAGTGGCCATATCTTATCAGCATGAAAAGGCTTAATCTCAAAATTCAAAGCAGAAGACATATGAGTTACAGATTCTAGGATGTTATTATGTGACTATTATAAATTTAATGGAGCTTTATACAATGTCTTTATTATAATAATGGTTGATATTATGCCCACATTTTTCACCTTCTCTAACTGCTCTTCTTGTTTTTATTTCTCTACTTCACTTAGGATAGCTGCCGTCTCCTCCAAGCATTTTTCAAATACCTCAAATCCTATCTCTTGCAGAAAGTCTGACAGCTACAGTTATCCACACACCCTGATCTTGCCTTCATTCTACAAACATATGTTGATAACTACATGTGACAAACTCTTGTCTAGGTAATCAGGGCTAAGAGCTCTAACTTACTTGATTTCCTTTTGAATGTCCGCATACATCGAGAAAAATGGATTTTCCATACACGTATTTGCTAATGGCTTCAGGTGTCTTAGTATCTTTTGGTCTCTGCTATAATGTCTTGCCTAGAACTGGCCACAGAGTTCGTGTTCAACATACTTAATGATGGTTAATGGCATGTTTGCTCAGCATGTGTCCACATGCCATCTCTCCAATAAACAGCACACTCTACTGTCAAATGGGTATAAAACCTAGAGCAGGGTTGTGCCCGGGTGGCTCAGCCGGTTAAGTGTCTGCCTTTGGCTCAGGTCCCACTTCAGGCTCCCTGCTCAGCAGAGAGTCTGTTTCTCCCTCCCCCTCTGACCCTCCACCCACTTGTGTAGGCTCTCTAAAATAAATAAAATCTGAAAAACAAAAACAAGAAACCTAGTGCGTTACCTCATGTGGTAACAACAGAATGGTTGAGCTGAAGAAACTATATTCATTACCCGAGTAACAGCACAAAGGTAAGTATCAGATTCCAAAAACTACTACAAACCATTAGAAAGCATATGGTAAGTGACTCACAGCAGTTCAATGCTTTGGTCAGAGCTTGAACTACAGAAAAGAACTCTCAAATCTGATGCCTTTTGTGATGGCCATCACAATCTTTACCACATAACACTAACTGCACCCAGCTAAGGGTAAATAACTCAACACTAGTACTCCTCTTTATAGAAAAGGCTGTGTACACCTGACCCCAAGCTCTAGGTGTATGGAATGGGATAAAAACCATAAATATCTAAGTTTCCACAAACATTTGACCATACATACACCTCCTAGAGGAGCTCCAGGTTTCTGGCTATTTCTTCGAGGTCCCTTTGCAGAGAGGAGAACAGGGAAAAAGTATGCTACTAGAAGTCAGAACATCTGGGTTGATTTCACATCTGCCATACTCAAGCTATCTGAATTTAATTCATTTTCTCTCCAATCTGAGAATTTGTTTCCTATTGAAAATAAGTTCAGTAAGTCTTTTTTACCTTTTGTGAAGTCATGCAATATTACATGTATAATCAATGTGGGGTTTTTTTGTAACGGTGAATGGCTAGATATACCCAAGCAAAGTTCGTTCACATACTGTCTATGAGGCAAAAACTTATAGCATGGAAATACTGGGGATAATACTAGAGATTTAAAATCTTTTTCTTTCTTTCTTTTTTTTCTATTCCACCAAGATTTGATTTCCTATCCTTTCCTAAACAATACCAAAGAAAAAATTTCAGATCCCTGGGATGGTTAGAGGCACAAATCATAGCAGGAAGCACATGGAAATCCTGGAGATTTGAAGTGTGGGTGCATCTTGATAGTAACTTGTGCACAGATTCAGATATGTCTATGGATATGTGTAAGCAGTATGCAATGATAGACATTTATTGAACATGTACAAGTGCTGGGCCTGTAAGGATAATGATAGCAAATGTTTAGTAAGCCCTAATTTGTATCAGGTACTGTTCTAATAACTTCATATACACTATCTTATTTAAATATCACAGCAATCCTAATAGTCAGTGACTATTACTATCCTATTTTACACACAAGGATACTGAAGCACAGAGAACTTGAAAAACTTGTCCAAGGTCCCTCAGCTAGTATGTAGAAGAGCCAGAATTCCAAACTAGGCACTTAGCAGAAACCATACTAAGCATTTTTCTGCTCCCAAGATAACAAGGCAAAGCAGAAGTCTGGCTGAGTGAAGAATGGATAAAAAATCTTTATGAAACAGCAGCTGCTGAGCATTTCCATCTTCTCTTCTAAACCCTAAATATAGGCAGTTACAACCAGGAGAAAGAAATTCTTAGAAAACTTCTAGATTTCCCAAAGGAGAAGGAAAGTGACACAGCAAATGGGTATGTTGAGGCTGTCCAACACTAAACTCACCAGAGGGAGCAGAAGCCCTTGTCCCGTGGTAAACATGACTAGCTAAGGGAAATGAGCTTGAAGTAAACATAAGAAGCTATCTGAGTACAGCCTTTAAAATAGGATGTCAGCACACAGAACAATGTATATTCTGTGATTCAGAGATCAATGTTTAAAAGCAAACATAAATATCTTAAAAGAGCTAGGCTAGGATATACTGATGACATTGAGCAACAAAACACAATTACCAAGAAGAAGCAAATAGATTAATTGGACATAAAAATATAAATACATTTTAAAAATCACAAGAAATGGATAGTTAATAGAACTAACAAATCCACAAATTAGTTAACAGTAAGATCAGATCCAGGAACTTATTTAGAAGGTACTAGAAAGCCATAAAGCAATGGAAAGGATAAAAGAGAATAATAAGCATAGATAATAAAAACACAATAGCCATTTATAGCAATTTCAGAATGAAATTAAATAAATGAAGATGTTAAAGGCAATAAAATAATATCCTATCAATATTTCCCAGGATTTAAAAATATGAACACCGAAGCTAAAGGACCTTGGAATGTGCAAAATAGTGTAGATAGAAAAACCTCTGCACATATGTGCATTTTAAGGAAATTTAACAAAATGTTCTACACGCTTTCAGAGAGTGAAGTTATTTTAAAGAAAAAGGTTTCAGACTGATACCAAATTTTTCGCTATCAACATTGGAAGCCAGGTGACAGAGGCTAACATTTTCAAAGTGTTAAAGACCTTTAAACCTATTGTTTTATTTATTCATTTTATTTTAGAGTGCAGGTGATTCCTTGAATAATAAAACCCCTCTTTGAAAAAAGTAAGAAAAGAAATGAATGTTAGTGATATGTGAAATCTGGGAAATGAGTGTAATCAAATAATTTGGTAAGGTTTATGATTGTCTAAAAGTAAAGAATATAATGAAAACTTAGGAGAGGTGGTGATGAAAACAGAAGGGAGTTTACGAACCATGTGGGGGTATCCACTGGGTTTCTCCATCTTTCTCAAACATTTCTGTTAGTTATTTACAATCTAAAGCAAAACACTCCTCTCAGCACTTCCTTCCTCCAATCATTTAAAGACAAAAATCTGCCCAAAAGTGTTGCCTGGTGGTATGGGAGCCAAAAGGAATACTCAACAGAAGACCAAGGATATACTGGTTTTCTATTAGTGCATAACAAACTGTCACAAATTTAGAGGCTTAAAATAGCACACATTAATTATTTCCCAGTTTCCGTAGAAGTGTGGACACAGCTTAATTAGGTCTTCTGCTTTAGATTCTCATCAGGCAGCAATACAGTTTTAAGTGGGGTTTCAGTCTCATCAATGGCTTGATGGAGAAAGATACACTACCAAGCTCTCTCAGGTTGTTGACAGAATTCTTCTCCTGAAGCTGTGGGACTGAGGTTCCCATTTTCTCACTGGCTGTCAGCAAGTGCTGATTTCCATTCCTAGAGGCCACTTGTGATTCCCTGTCATGTGACTTTTCCATAGGCAATTCACAATATGTCTGCTTTCTTCTTCAAGACCAGCAGGAAAATGTCTCCCTCCAGTCTGTGAAGATGAAGTCATATATAACAAAACATAATCATGGGAAGACATTCCATCACATTTGCCAAGGTCTGTTGCTTAGAGGCAAGCCACTGGTTCTACTGGCACCGAAGAGGGAGGGGATTTACAGGAACATGATCTGTAGTAAGTGACCAAAAGGTGTGCCCACCACAGGTGCCCAGGGGTTTCCACCTTGGAACTTATTTCCTCTTCCTATTAGACTGCCAAGGTAGGTCAAACTTGATCCTGTCCATTACCGCAAGAGATAACATTCAGGAAAATATGAACTGGCGTGCCAACTTTTCAAGCACCTACAGAGTACAATTACTATACAAGAAAGACTACAAAGCAAACAGCAGATGCTACATGAAGCAGAATTAGTGAAACAGATGGCCTGCAGATATAAAACAAGCACACTAAATATTCTCAAAGATAGGAGGGAGTATACTATTAATATAGAGCCGGGGCAAGAAGTCATAAAAAAAGGTTGGAAATACTGTGTGCAGGATATAGGAGCTAGAAGTTTTTAAATTGTCTAATTAGTATGAGTACAACTGAAGAGTGAATGAGAAAGCTGAAAGATCAGATTGAGGAACCCTCTCAGAAGACACCAAAAAAGGAAAAAAAGAAAAAAGAAATAGAAAATGTAAGGGAAAATTAGGAGAATACGGAGGTTAGAAGTAGGAGTGCCAATAACTGTAATAGTTTCGGAAGAACAAAAAATAATAAACATGAGAAAGAAGGTATTTGCAAAAAGAATGAAGATAAATCTCCTAGGATTAAAACTTTGATAAGAAACCTCAGCCTGGAAGGGTCCATATGGTGCCAAATAAGGAAAGGAAACATCTGTAAGGAATGTAAGGTAAAGAAACATCTGTACCTATACATGTGAGAAACATCCAACACACATGGACATTATCCTCCAGAAAGAACATAGGTTACCTATAATGAAACTGAACGAGACTGACATCAGATCCTAGAATTCTTTGTTTAGCAAAATTTCCATTAAAATATGAGGGTGAAAAAAATATCTTCAGGCATGTTGATCTCAGAAGATTCAACATACAAAAATTCCTTTGGAAAACACTCTTGGAAGAAGCATTCAAGTAAGAAAAAATACCTCTTAAAACAAGGATAAAAGAGGAAAGCAGTACTCTGTACTGTGTAATAAACTTAGAACTAAAATGTAGAGGAAGGTAAGTGGGAGAAAAGACCAAAACATCCTAAGAATGTCATAATTTTGTTTCTTTGGGGGAAAGATGCAGCTAATAATAAATTTAAGACATCAATATGGATATAAACAGGAGGATTCTTTACTGAAAGAATAAGGAATAAGAATAAGGAATATAAAAACAAAATAAGCACCTGAAATTTCAAAACCAACAGAAGAAAACCTAACATGACCAATGTTGACCAAAGTGAACAAAAATAAAGGGTATTAAAGGGAAAACATTAAATAAGATCACAGAAACAGTTTCCCATGTAATTATGAAAATAAGATTAAACTCACCAATAAAAGAAAATAACTCAGACTGAAAACAAAAACAGTTCCAACAATATATCATCTGTAATATTTGAAAATAAAGTAAGAGCTGAAAGTAAAAAATGAATGAGAGATATGTCATAAAAATATTAACCAAAAGAAGTATGGGAAAGTATTCTCAATATCTAGCAAAATATAGTTGCAAACAAAGAAAACCACAAGAGATGAAAAGGGATCATTATACTGGCAAAAAGTGCAATTGAACAAGATCATAAAACCATGATAAACAGCTATCACTACAACAATAAAAATCACAAAATATATAAAACCAAAATGGGAAAAACTAAAGAGAGAAATAAATAAATTATCAATTGTTGCTAGAGATTTTATTATACTTCTCTCAGAAATAGATACAGAAGGCAAAATAAATAGAGATATAGAAAATCTGGAGAAATGAACTTCTGTTCCTTGAAGGACACACTTAACACAACACAGAAATACAACAGTAGGGACAGGGCAGGTCATAAAACAGTATCTATAAAGTGAGGCCCCCAAAATAAATGTGAATAAAGATATTAATAGGTAATAGAAGAAAACAAAATTGACTAATAAGTGCAAGAAGAAAATGTCAGACTCACTAGAAAGCAGAGACATGCAAATGAAAGTATGATACATGACTTTACATCATAAGAAAGGCAAAAACAATTTTTTTAAATGACTAGTACCTATTAGGAAAGATGCATACACCTGTGTACCAGAGATGGCAATGCAATGTCCAACATAAACCCAGGCTCCCTTGGCATTAGCACTAGTATCCAATGAGGGTCCGATCTCAGACTGGAGACATGCCAGCGGAAATACAGTAAGTGCACAAATCCCAAAATCAGTTCATCCTAGGTGATCTCGGCTGGCATTCAGAGTGTGCTTTAATTTAAATCTAGAAGCGACAACAAAAGAAAAGACAAAAGTCCCACTCCCTGCAGGAGGAAGGTTGGGATAGCCCTTACCTAATTCACCCCATGGCTGTCCCAGATGCCCAGAGTATCTTGAGGACCTCAGATCCTGTCTTCTTGGGAGACCTCACTCTCCAGTGCTGCCCAGTTATGTCCTAGGTTTGAGTGGCTTAATCTCATGTTTTATTTCCCAAGAGTAAACCCCTGAATATTAGCTGTTTCTCCCTTCTTAAGCCACAAACATTGGACTCCAGATAAACCAACACACATCATGTAACTGGATATTACAAATCAATAATAATCTTTTACTGCAAATTAGTTTCTGATTAAACATAATATGATAATTATGATCTGTTAGCCATTGCCAATTTTTGGTTGACTAAATGCTAATATATCATAATGATCAATTAAACTTGATTCTTAAAATTACTTCAGCAAGTACCTCCTCATCTAATGCCTTTCCAACACAATAATAATCACCCAACAATTTCTCTGTGTGTATTAGCCCTGTGTGATCTTCACATAGACAGAAATCCTTTTTGCCACATATTCATGACACTTTGTGATCAGTTTTGTCAGATTAAACATAAGACATTAGTTAAATTTGAATTTGAGTTAAATATTTTTTTTTTTAGTATAAGTTTGTCCCAAATATTACTTACACTAAATCTGGCAACTGCTTGTGATTCCACATTAGCCTGGCCTCTAAATAGCAGGGCTGTTGATATTTAGTATTTTCTTCTTTCTGTTCACTTTTGTCAGAAAGAGTCTCATTCTTCTGGTATTTTTTCATTGCCTGTAAAGTGAAATAGGGTTCCAAGACAAAAGAAAGGAACATGGATTTTTTTCCCTTAATTGTAATAAAATTATGATATAGGTATTATTATCCCCAATGTATAAAGAAGAAAACTGAAGTTGATATGTTCAAAATTGCCCCTGGGATCACAGAGCTACCCAGGGGAGTCAATTCTAGAATATGGAGTAGTCTGAGTCCAAAGTCATTCCCTTTCCACTTAAACATACTATTAGGAAGAATAAAGGAGAAACTCAAAGACTTGGCATTGCATTGGGGTGGGTGAATGGGGCAATATTTTTGCACTGATTGAGGAGTTTTGACCAAAGTGGGATAGTATCCAAAATATATAAAGCACTTATAAAACTCAACAACCAAAAAACAAGTAATCCACTTAAAAAATGGACAGAAGACTCGAACAGACATTTCTCCAAAGAAGATACAGATCCAACAGACACATGAAAAGATGCTCAACATCACTGATCATCAGGGAAATACAAATCAGAACTACAATGAAATATCACCTCATGCCTGTCAGAATGGCTAAAATTAACAACATAAGAAACAATAGGTGTTGGCAAGGATGTGGAGAAAGAGGAATACTCTTACACTGTTGGTGGGAATGAAAACTGGTGTGGCCACTCTGGAAAACAGCATAGAGGTTCCTCAAAAAGTTAAAAGTCGAACTACCCTGAGATCCAGCAATTGCATTACTAGGTATTTACGTAAAGAATACACAAATACTAATTTGAAGGGATGCATGAACCCTGATGTTTGTATCATTATCTACATTAGCCAAATTATGGAAAAAGCCCAAATGTCCATCAACTGATGAATGGATAAAGAAGATGTGGTGTACATATACAATGGAATATTATTCAGCCATAAAAAAGGAATGAAATCTTGCCATTTGCAATGATGTAAATGGAGCTAGACAGTATTATGCTAAGCAAAATGTCAGTCAGAGAAAGACAAATACCATATGATTTCACTCATATGTGGAATTTAAGAAACAAAACAAACAAGCATAGGGAAAAGAAGAGTGAGAGAGACAGACCAGGAAACACACTCTTAACCTTGGAGAACAAACTGATGGTTACCAGAGGGGCGGTGGGTTGGGAGATGGGTTAAATAGGTGATGGGGAGTAAGTAGGGCGCTTATGGTGATGTTACATGTGTTGTATGTAATGAATCACTACAATGTACACCTGAAACTAATACCACACTTTCTGTTAACTAACTGGAATTTAAATAAAAACTTAAAAATAAATAAATAAGTAAATAAATAAATAAATAAGAACTCCTGATACTGATGTTGGGATCTCAGACTGGGTTAGAGCAATGGTGCCTGGACCTCTGTAAGTTGCAGAGCTGAGCTCACTACGCTGCTTCTTATAAGTCATATATAGGAAACCCAATGGTGAAGAGCCATCTTGGACCTGCAGGGAGAAGGAAAACCCAAAGCAGTGACTTGAAACCACATTTACTTGTCCCTATTCCCAGAGCCCCCAGAGAAGTCATTTTACATCTTCTTGCTTTAGTCACTATATACAGAATACAACAAAGACCAAATTCTAAATCCTAATTCTAGGAACCATTTACAAAACTCAGTGCCCTTTCCTCCATCTGTCCTCCTTCACTGAGAAGACATAACTCGCCTACATTTAGGAAAATCACCCAAATTATATGAGCTAATTATCCAAATCATTTATCTCTCTCTCTCTGTTTCTCTCAATTATGGTCACCTTTAAGAGAATCCAATTGCTTTTTTTAAGCAAAAGATTAAACCACGTTTTGAAATATAAAAGAATGTGCTAATTGGAGTTCAAATCAAATAAGGGGCACAGTCTAAATTTATACTTATAAAACAAATTATCCTCACCTTTGTACCCCTAACTCCATGGACTTTTCAAAACAGAAGAATGACCCAGAGTCACCTTGAACCTGTCCATCCTCACAACCTGACAATGATCGTCTTGTTATTGTTGTTTTGCTTTGTCTCTTTCAACCAGAAGTAACTGCTCTTAACTGTGAGATTATGCAGCTCTGTTTGGGAAGTTTTTGTGAGTCCCTGTAGTATAATGACTTTCCTTTAGAGAGCATGTAATTTTAAGTTCTTGCATAACAGCACAGATTTTTATGGTATTACTAAATTTGTAATTTTATTTCCCTCTGACAATTAAGTGCACATTGATGTTACGGAATTTTTTCTTCCTTCCATCACAGTTGGATGAAATTGGAAAGGCAGACTGTGCTGTGCTGGGAGTGCTCATGTCTAGAAGTGTAAACGTTTTGTGATTCCCTTGTTGAAGATCCATTTCACACATAGGCAAATCCATCACATTGCTACTGTTTGCTTTCAGTTACAAACAAGCTGTAACCCAAAACACACAATGCACCAACCAAAAACAATCACTGTGCCATTTATACATTCCCTTTGTTTAGGGAATAGTTTAACAGTTTACAGTACATTAGCTCAGATGTTTAAACTAACCTTTCTGCAGAAAGTGAGCATCTTCCAAATAAATGCATTTTTTTTCTCTTGGAATTCATCATTTCTCATCACTAGCCATTTCACTTTCTTGTCTATTGCACCCAGACCTGAGCAGTAACACCTGTCTTCTATAGAGACCGTCACTGCTTCCCTTTGCTATGTAAATGAGACACATCTCCTGTTCAGATCCAGGCAGCTGAATGCAGATGATTGTGAACTGATCAAACTTATTTGGACATGTATGATTCACTCTGTCCCTTGGAGGCAAGGTGAAGATTTCTCTACCACAAAGATCAGTATTCGGTACCCATTAGTCATATGACAATTAGCCCCTGAGTTCCTCTAAACTGAATTTTGTAATTTATCCAAGAATCTCTAAGAATGATAATGCTCTTTTAATTTTCATCTGTTGGCTTTAATCCATTCCCTGATGATTAGAGTTTTGTAGGCTTGCTAGGACTTAATGATGCCTCTCCTAGAAAGGTTTATATGATCAATAATAGTATGATACCAAGACAGGGTGGATGGAAACTCTGAAATTCAGCCTGGCTCAGCCTCTACTCTATGGTCAGATGCAGGCATTTCCCACTAGAAATCACTTCCCGTAGTTGGCAGATGCCACGTCCTTATACTCTGTCACTCAGATTTGTGAAACGGAGGTACTAGACAAATGTTTGTGATCTTCACTCCATGCAATAACTTTTTTTTAAAAGATTTTATTTATTTATTTGACAGAGAGAGACACAGCGAGAGAGAGAGCACAAGCAGGGGGAGTGGGAGAGGGAGAAGCAGGCTTCCCGCGGAGCAGGGAGCCCGATGCGGGGCTCGACCCGCACCCTGGGATCGTGACCTGAGCTGAAGGCAGATGCTTAACGACTGAGCCACCCAGGCACCCACTCCATGTAATACTTTATCTTAAAATCTACCAGTGGCTCTTACTCCTTCCCTAACACCTGGATATACTCTCATGGATTGAGTGTTCACACCCCCACCAATTCATATGTTGAAGCCTTAACCCCTAATATGGCTGTATTTGGAGATGGGATCTCTAAGGAAGTAATTAAGATTACCATGTGTATGTATGTGGTAAGAGCACCTGAAATCTACTCTCTTAGCAAGTTTCCAATATACAATTCAGTATTATTAACTACAGTCATCATGCTGTACATCAAAACATCATATTGTACTCCTTAAATATATACAACTGTCATTTAAAATTTCTTAAAGAAAATCTCTAAAATTGTTTTTATTTGAAAAAAAAATAAGGTTAAATGAGGTCACAAGGGTGGCCTGATCCCATAAGATTAGCATCCTTCTAAGAAAATACACTAGAGAGCTCTCTCTCCCAGCACACATGCATAGAGGGAAGGCCATCTGAGGACACAGTGAGAAGGGGGCCATATACAAGCCAAGAAGAGAGCTCTCACCAGAAACTAACCGTGCTGGCACCCTGATCTCAGAATCTGCCTCCAGAACTGTGAGGAAATAAATTTCTGTTGTTTAAGCCCTCTAGTCTATGATTATGGCAGCATGACAGACTAATACATACTCGTGTGTGTAAGTTATTCTAGAAGCCATCTTAATGTTCTTGGGGTTTTCACCAAAGAAGTTGCAGATGAATCGGGACTCATTTTCCACACACAAAACACCATCTCCAAAATTACACAATTAAGAAATTAATACATATAGATGTATGGTCTTGGATTTAGCAGCCTGGGCAAATAATTATGGATTTATTCCCTCTAAACTTTGAAGCTTGCTTCTATGAGCTATCCTGATTAAACCCAAAATAGTCAAGAAAAGAAAGGAAAAAAGTGTTTCCCTGTTAGTGGTCTGTCCACTAATGTCCAGAATGGTATGTCTCGCAGCAGTATCTCAGAGCTCAGAGATTTTGCTGAGGTAAGGATAAAATGGCAGTCTGTTCATCCTTAATTCCCTAAATACTCACTTTTCACGTTGATCAAACCCACCAATCACTCATTACTTTTTCTAACAGAAGTTTTTCCCAGATTCAGGAACCTCAATTGTTAGGCTGATTAGACTACAAAGTTTAGTGGCTGTGCTTGCCTAAGTGTGAACACACAGAATAGAGCAGGCCCCACACACTGCCATGTGAAGACGACCCTTCTGTGGCCATTCTGTCCATAGTCATTCAAGAAATTCTCCAGCAAAACTGACTCATGTCGGTTTCATAAACAATTTAATTGGGTCCAAGAAAATAACCAGGAAACTTTCCCTGGTGTATCAATGTAGATTGAAAATCTATAGCTTTCTTGTGTGTGTGTGTGTGTGTGTGTGTGTGTGTGTGTGTGTGTGTGTGTGTGTGTGATGTGGGCTAGGAAGCTTTCATTGGAATTGTTATTTTTAAGAATGCATGAAACATCCTGTGTACTGAAAACCGTAGAGATCTGAAGATCCAAAATGTACTTAAGTGAGCCATGCCCACTTCAGGAGCTCAGTCAGCATTAGATTTCTTCCTTCTCACAAGTGTCCCATGCCAGCTGGTTCCCTACCCCTCACTCTTCTTTCCTTCCCAAGTTCAGTGCTTTCAGCTAAACCTCTGGGGCAGTCCCTGTACTATGAGTATTTTAATTGAGACTAGGGATAAATAAATGTGAGGGAGGGGATGAATTTAGCCTCCTCTTTGAATGAGGCACCTATTCAGTGAAGATTTATCCAGTAAGAACTCAGTGACCCAGGTTCTCAGAGCAGGGAAATTTTTACCCTGTGATGTGACTTGCTCTTCTTCCATTTGGTGACTACAGATTGTGATTAATGACTCTCTCCCCACTCCTCTGGCCCAAATCCCCTCTAGACCCTCCTCCAGGACTATGTAGTGAGACTAGAAATGCATTTCTCCTCCCCAAACTCCATCTCCCATTCCTGGAAGGACTCTGCAGCTTCCTGTTGAACAGGGCTAACAGGGGAGCCTGTGTATATGCTGGCCAAATTCCAAACAGGATTTATGAATCCTGAACAGGATTTTCATGCTGTCTATACCACTGTGAAATTATCTGCTGACTCCATTTAGTGAACAAGGCAGCCGGTTGAAGCCTGCCATTCCCAAGCCCAGCAGAAAGATTATGTGGTCACAATGCTAATGTGATAATACAGAGACTAATGAACAGGACTTCTACTGTGGAGGTGGGCTTATCCAACCCAGCATCAGTTTTCTAGTGCCTAAATAAGGAGGCAAATGAAAGAAGGTATGTTTGCATACTATTTCTCCACTTACTACTTATGCACAGTGTATATTATTCAAAATAAGCAATTATCCCAAAGAAAACAAAACTATTTGCATTTCCCAGGAGAGAACTTGCCCCTTTGAGGAAATTAGTGTCAGAGAGTAAGAAACCACTGCTTAGAGCATAAATAGTACCATATTCCCTCTGCAGGAAAAAATCCAAATGCTTCAGCCTGGCGAGCCCAATCTTCCACATCCTGGCCTTGCCCAGTCTGATTTGTTTCACTTCACTTCCAATGCCCAACATGGTCCTTGCTCTTGAGCTGGACTTAGTTCTTGTTCCAAATAGAGACCAGTATTTTAAGCACCAATGTTTAAAAAATTATGTGTGGGAGAGCCTCCACTAAAACCGTTCCCAAGATCTTTCACTTTCTGGCTCTTTTCTTGGGATTTCTCAGCATTGGTCTCATGTGTGACCCATGACTTAAAGAAAATGTTCTCAATATGTTCTTTTGGTAGGCGGACCACCAAGTACAAGATAGTTCTCAGCCAGTAGCTGATAGACCCAGGCAGTAGACTGGCCAGGAGAGCGAGAGATAGAGAAAAGACGTAGAGGAAAGATAACTGTGTTCGGGGGTGAGGGGCCCTGTTTCCAGCAACTTCTTCTCAAATATCTTTAAAGGTGCTTGAAAACAACTCTAATAACATGTATTATTTTTCATAAAATCCATATGGTTACCTCTGGACAAAAAGGATTTGGACTTGCATCACAGCAGAGGCTAAAGTAATTCAGAAGGTAAATATTTAAAGTAAAAATTCGTTGTTTGCCTTAGCTCCAAATCACAAACAACAATCATTCTCTCTTATAAATTGATTTTGGGATTCTCTATGACAGCGTTTTTACTCTAGCTGGACTTTCTCCCCCAAACTCTGATCTGCCCTGTAGATGACAGAGCAGGACTAAATTATTATCCCCTCCCCCCAACACTATCTAAGGTTGGATTGCTTGGTTATGTGTATGCATATGATGAGGCTGCACTCCTTAGGGAGGGGCTATGTAAGTAAGAGGCATTGTTGGGATGTCTTTGTTTTATTATTCTGCATTGTTATTCCCAAACCTAAGCAAAGAGTTTTCTCTGCTGATGCAGAACCAGAAGAACGCACTGTTCTTACAAAGTCATTTGGCAAAGATACGCTTCAGTAGGAGGGTCAAGAAACTATCCGTATCATATTCTTGTGTTGGAGAATCCAGCTCAAGCTAAATCACTCTTCCTTAATTTCATAAATATTCATTTTATAGGGAGGAATGTATCCAAGTCAAACTATGGTACTCTTGTAAGTGACAAAGGACAGGGGATAAGCACGGCTGGCTTCCCCAAATCCCAAGCTTCCTACCCTGTCAAGTGACGGCATGACCTTGAACTGAGGTAGTTTCTCCTTTCTGCTTGCCTGTACGGTAGGTAGCTCAGAGAAACCGATTCACTTAACATAAAATATTAGCAATCGTCAAGGTATTTTTTTTTCTCTACGTGATTAAAACACTGTGGAAAGAAATGTATTTCCCTAAGCGAGGTGTGAGTGTGCTGGCCTCAAGGAAAACCCTAGGCATGGAAATGGGGAGAAAATTTCAAGTAGACATGGAAAATTTCTCTCATTACTTTACTATAAGAATCTTAATTAGTCCCAAAGGTTTTTCTCACTCATTTTAAAGCAAACTCAGGTAGATCAGACAATGAAATATGTGTCAATCAATCTCTGCTGGAGTCAGCCACTCTTACGCAATCTGACCCTCTATACTTGCAATTGTGAGTTGGCTAGGATTTTGTTCCATTTGAAATAGCAGATATGTAAGTGGAATTGTGCCGATAAATGAGCTTTTCTAATTTAGTTCATCCTTGTAAATTAATAAAAAATTCCTGCCAATCAAACATGTGCATGTTTGCAGGAATATTATCAGTAGGTAATGGAGATAATTAATACTTCATGACATCAAGGTCTGAAATTAAAATCAAATCTGAGACTTAACTGCGATTATTAAATCTGAGGAAAATTATCTTTCAGATGACAAGTGTCACAACCTTCAGCACCTGAATTAATAACAGGGAGCGAGCCTCCAAAAACACACTGCACACTTCTTTTTTTCTGTGTTGCAATAATTACCACTTCATGACATCAAGGACCTATATGTCTGGCTCAAGATAATATTGCACATCAGTAAAATGTTACTGAAGCAGAAAACACAAACTTCAGACAATGTATCTAGTTGCAAAATATTACTGAAAGGGTACAGGGTGGGGAGGTGGGAGACACTGGCTATAGTGCTGACTTTTTGAGACCTGAGTTCTCGCCCAGAATCTTGCTGATATTTCTCCTTTTGACTCTAGTTAAGAAAATCATTTTACCTGGCTGATTCTTAGTTCTTTCATCATGTGAAGTTAATTTTTGCTCCATTGAAAAGATGGATCAAAGAGGAGTGTTTTTGAAATAATTGTTTTCTTTTATCCATTCATCTTTCCAAGATGTACTGAGCTCCAGCCATTATGTGAGGTATTTAGGAAAAAGAAATTAGAAAAGACAAGACACAGTCCCTGATCTCAAAGGACACCATGACCTGGTGAGAGATTTATCTACAGAAAGTGTACCAAGACTGAGAGAGAAGCTTGGAGTCCATGGGAGGCGTGTCTCATGTTGCAACCCTGAGGGTGGGTTCCTGGCAGGGAGACCTGGAGAAGAGAGGATGTTGGGCTGAATCATGGAGGACATGTATCTTTTAACAGACAGATGAATGCCCAAGGGAACAAGATAACTGTTCATCAATTATTTTTCCCACCATAACTAGGTTGGAGTGGTTGATTTTCAGGGTATAGTTACATACTAATGTGTGACTATCATAGGTGCAAGCTGAAAACAAAACACTGTTTCTCAAATCACATCAGCATTCTGGAAGTAGAGTGGTGGAGTGTTATGGTTTATAAAAAGGAAAAAAAAGAAAACTTGCCCGAGGATAGCCGACTAGAAAGGATTGGAGCTAGGATTTGAACCATGTGGCTTAACCTGTATATGTAAGATTCTACTTTTGTTGCTATTGTAAAGGTCCAAGAATTACTGGAGTAAGGCCGTTGAGGACACTTTCTTTCAGGGGCAGGACCCAATAGAACAGTTGGGTTGAGGACTGATCTCAGACCCAGAGAGGAAGCCCAATGCCCCGCAGGGAGTGCAGTCATGGAGACCAAGTTTGTTTGCAAGAGTGAGGAGAGGTGTAAGGAGTGAGGAGAGGGATGCGGCTGACCAGGGCCCATTAAATCTCAGACTGAAGGTTGAAGAGTAAATCCTGACACAGTGTTGGGGTGTCTGAGCTGGCTCTGGCCCTGGCTTCCTCTGCCAGGACTAGGCAGGAAGGTTATAGCTTCTTATACCTGAGAAAGGGACGGGAGAGGCAAGTCCTAACCATACCCAGGGGTGACAGAAGCGGAGTGAGAATCCTGTGTTCATCTGGATCTGGCAACACTCTCCCTGTCAAGGGTTAGATGTACGATCTACAACTGTCCCTGCTGCTGTTCGGACCTATACCTTCTGACATCCAGGCCCTGAGGCTTCCCCTTCTGTTCAAGCTGGGCTGAAACTCAGGTGGTATGCACCCACACTGGTGGTTAAAATATGAAGAATCTTCCATCCTGGTGTGTAAATAACCATGATGCAAGCTCCAACCCCTCCTCCATGATCTTCCAGGGCTCCCCTCTGGGGACCTTCAGGGCCTCTCTCCACAACTCGGGCCACTGTCTGTCCAGTGGCTAGGCCCTGGGCCATATACACTCTTAAATATTTTGAATGTCACCACTAAGTTGAAGAACAGTGCTACCCCCCTCCATGCCCCGGGGGACACAGTATCCCCTGCCCCTGGTCCCACTTGCTGCTCAAATGTGAAATCTCCTCTCAGCCCAGATGTGGCTGATTGGAAACTGTTGGAAAACACAAGACTTAAACTCAACCCTGGCCTAGCATATGCCCTTCTCCAGCACACACCCAGCATACACTGCTCTTTCTTACTCTCTGGTCTGATTAAAATCCTTCATATATTACTTTGTAGCTGAGACATGAGATGTTCAAATTGTGTTAAGACAAAGGGTTGCTAACATACAATTTCCTCTTTACCCATCAGAGCTTGCCATTTGTTATCTCACTTCTTCTGAGCCTGTCAGATGCCGGAAGTCTAATTTGGGACACCAATTATCACTTTGGAAGTGACAGTTGCCGGAGGGTAGTAGGGTCTTATGACTGAGCACAAAGGTTAGTCAGAAAGACCTGGTCTGGAGTCCTATGTCAGCTACTTAAAAGATAAATGACTTTGTATAGGTGATTTCATCTCTTCAAGTCTCAGTTGTTCAACTATATATATAATGGAGACATTAAGAGGATCTAACATATAAAGTTGTTTTGTGGGTTAAATGTGATCCTGGATATTAAATGTTTAGAATGCTTTAGTGCAAAGTAAGTGCTTAATAAATGCTGGCTGGTATTGTTGCTTATTAACACCTTTGCAGTATAATGTGCTCCAACTCTCAGAGAACAAGTGTGTTCAGTCCTAATGTGAATCCTTGAAAACCAGACAGAATGCAATGGAATATCATGGGAATGTCATAAACCATGGGAGACTGCTGACAGGGCTCTGCAGCGGGGGTGCTTATCCTGCTGTCAGCCACCTTCCCATAGTAAGGATGTGGCTGAATGTTTCCACAGACATTACAAAAGCACTGAGACCGACTCTAAAATCTGGGTCTCATCAGAGCCCTGCAAAATGGGTGTTTGGAATTTACTTGTAAACAAACATGTGCTGCGGTTGAAAGGTAGCTGAATTTCCAGGCCATATCTATTCTTCTGGGAATTCGGTGTGTATTAGCAGAACCACAGAAATCATTTTTTAAGCAACCCTTCAATGGCCAGAGTTGCAGTGGACTCCCTGTTAGCACAGTGAGCCCTGGTGTGCTGCAAGCTTTCTGTGATCCAGACAGAAGGATCTGGAGAAGCTTACCCCACCCCCCACCCCCCCACCCCTGCCTTGGAACAATGTTTATTCCCTGTTTTATCCTCCAAGTGAAGGCATATGTTTCTTCGATTTGTTGTTTGCAGCAAGGTGCAGCTTAGAGGGGAGTGTGGATGCGCTTGTGTTTGCCATGAAATTAAATAAGAGCAATGATACATAGCCAATGTGCACCCATAAATTTCAAGAAGGAAAATTCCAATGTGGCATGAGGATAGAAGTAGCTGATATATTAGAAGGGAACGACACTGAATCTTGTGCAAAACGAGAGAAATATAATTTCCCTGCATTATCTTGTCCTTTTCTTAATTGCCTACCAAGATGCATTCATCAACTAGCTTCCCTAGGCTCAAGCTTACGACTTGCAGGCATTTTTATATAAAACCAGCTTGTGTTTTAAGTATAAAACACACTGCTTGTGCTATCACACCAGACACAGCAAATGGATAAAAATCTTCACTTGTCAGTTTCTAGATACAACGCACTTTGCATTTCAAGACTGGGAAATAGGCTGCAAACACCGAGCACTGACAGTAAATATGGAGCTCTGGAGTATCAGCTGGACCATATTTACTGTGGAGCAGGCTCATGCCACTGCCTGGAGCTTTGTACAACCTTGGAGTTGATAGAGGGAAAGGATGGCTAGCCATCCAGGTGCTTCCCATCCCGCTAGCAGGCTCAATGCCCCCTTCCAGACTCGGAATTAGTTGCTGAGAGATGTACTCAAGCTCCATCAAACCCTAAAAAACTGAAAGGAAGGCAAATTTGGAGAATGCGGGCTAACCAGCAAGTCAGGACTCGATGTGGAAGAGACCATGAAAACCACACAGAGAGGGCACATACAAACCATAACATCTCCTCCTGACAATAAGGCCCTCTGGCACATACACCCCCAAATGGCAGAATATAGCTGATGATGGTCCCCACACAAGAATGCCAATAGGTGGAAGAATGCTAAGTAACCTTAAGTCCAGTGATCCCTGAGGTGGCAGAAGCCACACTTCTATCTGTGTGTGCTTTAAAGGGCCCTATTCCATTCCTTGCCACCACCTCACCGTGCAAATGGTGTACAGTAAGAACTTGGCACAGAAAGCCAGAAACATATGGAAGCAATTCTTAGTTCTGACACTAACTGTGTGATTTTTGGCAAATTATATAATCTCTCTTAGCCTCAGTTTCTTAATTTGTAATTTGGGGATAATAATAATATCAATCTCATAGAGTTATTGTGATTATTGAGTCAGATATTGCCTGTTAACAACTTATCATCATGCTTGCTATATAGTAAGTGCTGAATAAATGTTAAGTATCATTATCGGCTTTGACTGATGTTGCACAAAAGCAGTGTGTATACATAGAATTGCAGGGAACTTTGTTTAATAGTTTAGGTTTTGAGGTCACGGAAGAGTCTGTGACTTTACCCAGAGCCACACAACTAGTCAAATCTTTTATTTTTCATCATTGTTTGGGGGTTTTTAGTATAAGGATCTTGCACATATTGTGTTAGATTTATACCTGCTTCATTTTTTTGGTGCGGTTGTAAATGATTTTTAAAAAAAAATTAATTCCAATTGTTCATTGTTAGTATAGAGAAATATAACCGATTTTGGTGTTATATGTGTGCTGTGACCTTGCAAATCTCATGTATTAGTTCTAGGAAGATTTTTATTGATTATTTGGCATTTTTATATCTTCTATGAATGGATACAATTTTATTTCTTCTTTTCTTATGTGTTTTTTATTTTTCTTTCCTTATTGCACTGGCTAGGGCTTCCAGTACAGCACTGAAAGGATTAGTGAAAGAGGAAGTCTTGCTTTAATCCTAATATTAGGTGAAAAATATTCCCTCTTTCATATTATATATGATGTTAGCTGTAGGTTTTTGGTAGATGCCTTTTTATCAAGTCAAGATTACTCTTCTATTTCTGACATGCTTGAAGTTTTTATCATGAATGTGAATGTGAAACTTTTTCAAAAAATTTTTTTCGGGTGGTTGGGTGGCTCAGTCAGTTGAGCTTCCAACGCTTGATTTCAGCTTGGGTCATGCTCTTAGGGTCCTAGGATAGGGCCCTAACTAGGCTCCATGCTCAGTGGGGAGCCACTTTCTCTCCCTCTCCCTCTGGCCCTGCCCCTGCTCTCTCTCTCTCTCTCTCTCTCTCTCTCTCAAATAAATAAATAAATCTTTAAAAAATGTTTTGCATCTATCGAAATGATCATATGATTTTTCTTCTTTATTTTGTTAATATAAATTATGTTGATTTTTTCAGATTTTTTTATTATATGCAAACAATGAATCATGGAACACTACATCAAAAACTAATGATGTACTGTATGGTGTTTAACATAACATAATAATAAAAAAAGATTTTTTTATTATAAAACTAGAAGAGTTATAACTTTAGTGGAAATATTTTTATTTTTCCAAGGATAGATATTTTGATTTAGAGAACTTTAGTAGGGAAACTGGGAAATAGCTGTTTACATCAGTGTTAAATTTAATTAGTGGATATCTCCTGTAGGTCCAGAGGGTAGGACGTCTGCTTCTGAATTCAGAGAGTGGTTGTGGATTTGTCCAGGGTGTTCCATGTGAAACTGGCTTATGCCATTATTTTTAAAAAATAAACTCATTTTAACATGTTATTTTCCCTAAGCTGAATATTAAACACTATGTAATTCAGCTGAAAGGCTGAAATGTGCTCTAATAGGCCCTGAGGAGAAGGTCCATATAGAGACCAGCCAGGTCTGTCACAGCTGAGGGCTGGGAAAGGTGCAGAGATGGCTGAGCCAGCATGGGCAGGCCACAGCAACTACCGTAACACCTGCCCTAGAGGTCCCAAGACAGAGATGATAAAAGATAAAATGATTTAATACCCAGGCATTGGTTCCAGAGCTTTCCAGCCTCCAGTTAAAATTTTATGTGTGGGAGTTTAAATGGGTGCTTTAAGAAAATATTGATTCATTTGGGTCCTGATTTTTTATAAAGAAATAGGTCTTTTGTCTCCTAAACAGCACTTGATCCTTTCTAAATAACATCCATGCCAAACTTATACTTTGCTTTCATCATTCAAGTCTGATCTGTCTTAGACTCTAAAGAGTCTTTTGGTACTATTGTTCTTGGCCCCTTTGCCCGTTGTCTTTTTCATCTCACATCCCTCCAGCAATAGCTATTCCATGAAATGGAGTTAAAACAACAACAACAATAAAAAAAAATAACCCATTTTAACAAATAAGTGCAAGATCTTTTTCTCCTTTTAATTTCCTCCATTGCAGTTTGGTGCAGACAGGAGCCCTCACAGCCCCAGACTGCAGCAGATATTCTGGTCCACATGTTCCATACGAAGGAAGCCATGTATTAAATTGGGATGAGCCCTTGCATTTCATCACAGAAAGTGAGTGTTGGCTTGAAATGGAGGATCAGCTCATGTGGGGAGGAGATGGTGGCTGGGATCATCAACTGCTGCTCCTGGGCAAAGGACCGAAATATTAAAACTGTTGTTTATGGCCCTTATCATTTACAAACAGGTGAACAGAGAAAAAAGACTTTCAATTTCCCTAAATTAATTTGCAGTTGAGGGTTCTCTTGTGTTAAAAAGATAAGAAACTTGTATGGAATTACAGAACAAGAAGTTTACAGCTGTCTAAAGGAACTGCAAGTCTAAGGTTATCTAGCAAATATGGATAAAAAATGACTGTTACTCTTTATGACACATTTGAGAAATTGAAATAGCTTTGAGACAAATAATACCCTAACTCGTGATCCCATCGCCTAGGAAAAACTACTGGGTAAGTTCAGTAAAGTTGGCTCCAAGACAGTAACTGTTGGCAGAAGATGTAGTCAGGACATTGATGCACTGGGAAGCCCAAACCAGGTATTATTTTTGTGTTTTAATTTCAAGAAGTCCTTCCCCAAACCAGTGTCATTGGCTAAGTAAAGGACTGCTCAACATTTCAAAGTGAAGAGGTATCAGCTTTTTTTCTCTCCACTGACTGGTACTACTACTGCCTTGCGCATAAACATTCATCCACACATATTCACTTCTATATTAATGTTTATATACCTCTGTCTCCAACATTTTATATATATATATATATATATATATATATATATATATATATATATATAAGGACACTCACAAAACCTTTTGTATCTGTATAATAATGATGATAGTATAAAATTTATAATACTAATAACTTGCATTTATTGGATGTTACAATGTCCACATAACTTACCAAGTATTTTATATATATTAGCTCATTTCCACCTCACAAAATCCCTACTTGATACAACTATAAGAACCAACCCATCCTACTGATGAGAAAGTTGAATTTTAGGGGTTGGGTAACTTGCTCAAGTTCCCACCAATAGCAAAGAAAGGACTCCAAAGTATAACTTCTCTGATTCCAGTCCATAGTACTACCTGATATAACTCATTCAACAACTATTTAGTGTGTGTCAAGTACAATGCTATATGCCTTCCTAAATACCTTGCGCTTCCAGTCGTATACACAGTCCTCTCCCCATTTCCTGCTTTGAAATTTAGTACCACTCGTGTCTTATCAATAATATTGGAGTATATTTCTTATAAGAATTCTCCTGGTTTTTGTCTTTTGTTATTTAAGATAGTATTTATTTTCCCTCCTCCATGTATTCATCAATTATGCCACGACAAATTATTCTGAGATAAATTTAAATTTCACCTCAGTGTCGGATTTCTCCTCACCTTCCCCAATGTATAGACATTCTTCCCACATTTGAGATAATGCTATTTCACTTCACAATCGTCAATTTGAACCATATGTCTTTTTGTCCATTCTAGTTGTAATACTGTATAGAATATATTTTAATGTCTTTCTTGAGCATAAAACTGGGCACCCATTTAAACTTGGTGAATTCCTATTGAATGATCACATGATTAAACAAGTACCCCAAAGATTACATGCTCAAAACAGCAATGAAAACAACTGCAAATAATACACAATAACAATTTTTAAAAGCAAGTTTTGATGCCTCTTGGGAAAATGACACCATATATCAAAGCCAAAGGAATGATTCCTTTGAATCAGAAAGGGTCCAGGGCAGAGTAAAGTCAATAACTCCACTTTTACCTTAGGGAAAATTCCTCTAACTGGAGGCTATATAGCTTAAGCTAAGAAAAAGGCCACCTAGAGTTTTACACAAAGTGAAGTGAAACAGCTGTGCTTCATGTCAGGTGCCTTCTCTGGGCTTAGAAAAGTCTAGAATGTGACCTGGAGATCACAATTCATTCTTTCACAACAGTGTGGGGACAGATCTGTCTGGGTGAGATGTTCAGGATTTGTTTGTGCAGGACCCAAGATTGATGTTCATTACTTTCCCTCAACCGTTTTACTCTCATTGTGCACAACAAGGGCTTAGGTTAGCAATGATTAAAGAACAAATTATTCTAAAGCAAGAAGCTCTAGCCTCAATACATACATATAGAGAGAAACTGGCTTTAAAAAAAAAGAAACAATGTAGGATTAGATTATGAACTTGTTCACTGAACAGTTACACGGCAATTTGCTAAGGTAATTATTACCATTAATTCGAGAGCCAATAATTATAGCAGTTCTACTATTTCATCTCTCATTTATTCTGAAATCCTAGAAGCAGATTTTTTGTTTTTGTTTTTGTTTTTGTTTTCAGATACCTGGTTTGCTTGGCTAGTCTGAAAGCCTCCATTCCAATGTCTTTTACAATTTTAGGCATTTTTTGATGGGAATCACAGACTTTTCAGAAAGCCTTCTTACATTAGTTAAACAATGCACTGAGATCCAAAAGGTAATTAATCTTGGTCACTTCCTTCTGTAGAGCACTCCAGCCTGAAGGTTAATAGAAAAGAAGGCAGTGGCTGCCATTTTGGATCTCATTCTGTTTCAATTTTCTGGTCACAAACACCAGTGATTTTTCTAGCCAAAAGGGGTGAACAGGAGCATATAACTCTCTCCTTGATGCCTTTCCCTCAGGCCCTTCAGTCTTTGGAGTGCAGGACTTGGTGCTAGTTTAATTGAACTGCTGTGCTTGGCTTCTCCTCTGAAAGAGAGAGATATATAGTCCCTCTGGTGACTTGTTGCAACAGATTTCAAACACAGCTGGATTTAACTCTGTGAATTAAAAATACTGCTTGAGATTGGGAGCCTCACGAGAAGAGTAACTCCAGATACCAGCAAGTAAAGAAACACTTTACAAAAGGTGTATAAAAGTTTTGGCTCCTCTTCCACTTGACTAACATAAATTTGCATTGCTCAATTTTTCTTTTTTAGACTGTAATAATGGCTGGTTTGGGGTGTGCATAGTCATGGTGCATCTTGGCGGAACATCTAATAAATCTGTACTTAGGAAAATAAAATACCAATATCCTTGCCTTAGAGAAGATATTAGCTTCATAGTTTTGAAAGAAGACAATCATCAGCACTGTTGCATTTGCTCACAATAGGTTAGAATAGGCTCATTTAAATCTAAATAACCTAATTACACTGATGTTTTGAGAAGAAGAGCTAGAATCAAAGACTTACAGAATCTAGGAACTGTAGAGTATCATCATCAGAATAATCTATGCAGCTACTTGAATATAAAAATGAAAAAAAAAAAAAACACAAAAAACTGAGGCCCAGAGAGTTTGAAGTGACTTGATTTATTGCTCAACTAGTTGGGGAAGGATGGAAGCAATATTCAAAGGCTTTTAGGTCTTTCATGTCCTAAGACTTTTTCTCTCCTCTACATAACACCACCTCAAAGCACTGGGGGAAGCTCTGAAGCCTATTTCCTAGCTACATTACACAAGAGAAGGTGTGGTAGATTAAGGCTTTATAAAGCTCTAGTAAGATAGTAAGATACGATGCTTGAGCTGGATGACAAATAGCAGCCAAATAAACATGCACATGTTTCTTCCCATATTTCATCTCAGAATCCAGCCTTCCCTTCTTACCCTTGGGTTGAGCTAATGATGGAACCAGGTAGATAAGAATGGGCATCAGAAACCAAGGTTTCAATAAGTTTGTATGTAGGGCTCATGACCAGAGAAAATTTCTCAACAGACAAAGAGGAAAGGAAGCTATCCAGGAAACAGGGAGAAAAAGTGGCAGGGAATTCTTGATCGTGATAGGCCTTATAATTGGGTCTTAACAGAGGGTGTTGGGCCTTTAATTCGTTATTGCTCTTCCAGACCCAGGACTGAAGGACTAGCATGGAGAATATTGCAAAGCAGAGCCTTAATCCAATATTCTACCTAGCTAGTTCACAGCAATGAAATTTAACCACTTATTAAATCTCCTAACGTTTGGCATGCCCTGTGCTGGGTGACAGATGCAGAGATGAATGGGCCACACTCCCTGCCCACAAGAAAAAGACAGATATGTACAGTGAGAACTTCAGAGCAATGTGGTACATGGTAGAAGCAGCATGCGGTTCTGGGGAACAAGACAGAGATCTCATTTCTGACTGTGATTAAACATCCCAGATAAGGGAATGGAGTGATCTCAGCCTTTGTGTAGGAAGAACCTATGTCCAAGGATGATTGAATAGAGCTGAGGAGAAGGGACTATTATTACAGGAGGTGAAGCAGTCCTTCTTTCAAAGACAAAAGCAGGGCAATAGGAGGAAGTTCACTGGCCACGATCATCTTTCAGTATGAGCGTGGTTTGTGGCCCAGGAATGAGCTACGGGCAACATTGGCTCTGCCAACCCAAAAAATCTATAGCTAATGAAAAATAGCTGAGATGTGGCACAGGATACTAAGGCCCTCCTCCACAGGGAAAGAACAAAACTGAGACAGGATCCCACTGTGCTGAGAGCAGCAGAGCTGTCAGTAACAAGTGGACATCCAACAGATCCACTGCATTGTTTGAGTTTTCAGCCCATGTTTAAAATAGGCATGATGGCTGCAAAGAAAGAGAGCTCAATTTTATAGACAGCTGCTTCTGTTATGAGCTCCTACTCTGCTTTTACCTGGGCCCTCTCTTCGCTAGTCACACCCTTGTCCTACAGGTACATTCCCCCCATGCTCTGTATGGTAAATCACTATGAGTCAAGACCCTTTAGGGGTGAAGCAATTGAAGAATGTAACTGAACCTGACTCTGCTTTTTGAACCTGGGCAGGCTCTTTCTTTGGGCCTTAGTTCCTTCCTGATATCCCCTGAGGACATGGTAGATGGAGTTAAGATTCCTTCCAGGAAAGCTGTAAAGAAATATTGATTCAAAGACAGCATCCAACTTTATGATTATAAAATGTAAGGAAGCAGTCTAACATCAGTGCTGCATGGGAGTGGGAGGGAAGAGAAAAGAGGTAGTAAACATGCAGTGTGTCCTGAAGCTGTTTTGTGTCTTCAGCGCAGTCAAGCAGACAAAACAAAGGAGAGGCTGAATCCTTCCACATGTGCCTTGGGCTCCACGGAGACATAAGATCATCATCATTATCCTGCTCTACCTCCGTGAAGATGAGTCCCTGAAACAGAAGGGATAACTGGTACTAGAAGCACAGTCTCCCCTGTTCAGGGAGTTTTGTGTCTCAGAATGCACCTTGCTGATGAACGTCTGCTGTCTGGAGATTCTGGACCCATACAATTACTGACCTGGCTTTGCAGCAAGACTAGCTACCTGGCTAGGTCCAAAATGACTAAGGAACATAAATAATATAGGTCTTTTTCTCCAGTGAAATCCCTCTGGTGACATCCTGGAGTCATAATGCATGCACAAAGATATTGATGTGGCTCTTGAACCTGAGTGCTGGCACCTTCTTCCACACAAGATAGACTTAACCTAAGGTAAGTCCAGAGATACTCAATGCATCAACAGGCAGATGTTGGTGGGATGACCTTTGGAAAGCATAATTCCTGGTGCCTCTGCTACTGGTTTGTTTAGCATACTTCCCAAGAAATGTGATCTGTGACTTTACTTTTCATGTGGTGCTATCCATGCATGCTCTGAAACATGGGGGGCGGGGAGGGCTCCATATATTAAATATCCACTTAGCACTTTTTCTCCTTGACAGTGTGCTGCTTCCTGCCATACTTACAATGCCCATTTCCCCACATATGCTCTTCCCAATTTTCCTGATGCCTCTCTGCTCTTTCATTCACCTCCTATTTCTGCCATTCCAGAACATTCTCTACCCACTTCTAGCTCCGTCATTTTGCTCACCCTGCTCCTCTCATGTTGAATGCTTGCCTACTCTAAATGCCCAGAAGAATTGTTTCTTTTTTTTTTTTTGAAATATCCCCCAGTGCTGTCAGAAAAATATCATTTCTCTTACTCTCAAACTCTGGAAATGTGGTGTTCTAGAGGTGTGCTACAGATCGTGCACATCTAGTCCCAATTCCACATTCAGTTAAATCAAGGTTGGTATCTGGAGACCAGCCTAGGTGGTGGGAGTATAGTATTTACACCATAGAAATTGGCAAATGCTACAATTCAGAGCTTTCTGCTACCCCAACATCAGCCCATTTACGAATAGCAAGTGGCACAGGAAATTATATATAGGTGGAACTCTAAAGTTTTACTAAATGGATTTTCACATGCTAAAGATATCTATTTTTTGTTTCTACCATGCAAGATATTTTTGTTTGTTTTTTAAAGAGTAAAATATTTAATCACTGTAGACAAAAGAACTTGGTAAAATTTGAAGAGTATATTTGAAAGAATGTTACTTTGTTTACAAACAGAATGCATTAATTTAATGGAAACCAAAGCATCACTGTCCTCTGTAAAGCCAGCAGACTTCCTGCTCTCCTCCAGCTGATAGATTTGCTCATTCTGAGGATAAAAGTCTCTCCTGCCCAGAACAGACTTCTGAACACAACTGTTGGAGCCACAAAATAACTGTGGCTCTTTATCTTTCCTTTATTTTTTTCCCCAAAGCAACAATAGCCTTAAAAGAAATTTCTGATCCAAGATACCCATTTTCTTGGAATGTTATCTTAGCCCACATGTCATCTAGCTATGACCTTCTTATTGATGAGAAAACCTCTGGAGGCGGAAGAAATGGTTTGGATACAAACTAGGAGGCAGAGGGTATATGGCTCAAAGATATCATGATTCTTCAGAGTATTAAGAAAGTGAAAGAGGTAGACGTATGACATTAATTTATGGTTCTAAATATCCCCCAGTCTCTTATTTTTGAAGAGAACCCTAATTGTAAGTATCCATGCATGCAATCACACAAACAAGATCTGGTTCATTTAGCTAACAAAGGATATGAGGTAGCTTACAGATTCCATAAAAGTCTAGTGAATCAGACTCAGAAAACAGGAAGGAATCAAGAAAACAAAGTGACAAAACACAGCCTAGGTCCTACCCCTGACAACTCATGTGTTAGAATCTCAACACTTCTATTATCTGTGGATAATTTCTCAACTGCGTTCTGGAGGTTTGAGCTTCTTCTACCTGATTTGAAGCCCTGGGCAGGAGTATTAGCTTAGTTGAGCCTAGATTACATGTTCCTATGTTAGCTTACCGATTGAACTCTTTAGACTCCTATAATGGGAAATAGGCACTGCCTCCCATAAGAATTCACTCTAAGGAATGCCTTAAAATAAAGAATGTGGAGCTAAAAGAGAAAATGAGAACTATACATAGAAATGTAAAAAGAAAGTAGATAGGGAGGAATAAAGCAAGACAACTCCTGATCTGCTTGTGTATCTGTCTTTCCAGGTAAAAATAAATCTTGAAAATCATGTAGTTTTGATATTGCTATTTAAGGTATATTTTGAAGCTATCTAAGCATTGAAATACTACATGATTAATTTTATAAATAATCCCATTCACTTACCTCTCTATTAAATCAGGTAAAGTGTTTGGGCCAGCATGTATTTACAAAGTGGGGGGAAAAAAGCATTTGAAATAAGGGATAACTGATTTAGTCCTGAAGAACCTAAACTAAGTCTTGTTTTGCTTATTCAATAAAAACAATTAATTAACTCTACATTGATTTTCCCATTACATCATTGAAGAGCAATGGCTCCATGGTGATTAAAGTTGTAGAAAGTCAATCTGATATTCAGAAAGCTACCAGAGTCATCGCTGTTGGTTGTCTTCCCCATTCTGTGCACACTTTTGGTCCTTTCTAAATGAAAATGCTTTTACTTCATATAACCATCTTTACTTCATATGACATGTCCCAACTTCACAATGGCTATCCCATTCCCCTTGCCAGGGATTGGCTTAGAGGGGGTATATGACCCAACTCTGATCATTGAGATTTGAAGGGGAGCCTATGGAGGCCCTTTGAGAAGACAAAGAAAGAATCATGTTGGTCCCTTCACCCCCTGTATGTTGTTAGGACCACATGTGATGCTCCAGTCACCACACTAGTTAAGAGGGAGGCTATCAGTTGAGAAAATAACCAGATGAAACATAGAGATTCAGGGCCAAATACATGACACACCTTGCACAGAACCTGCCCTACCTCTGGATTTCTTGTTATTTGAGACCATGGTTTTCTTTTTCGTGAAAGCCAATTTAAGTTGGGATTTCTTATTAATTGCCATCAAATGTGTCCTGTTATCACTAGTTGGAACAATGTGTTATTTATTTATTTATTTATTTATTTATTTATTTATTTATTTATTTAGGAGAAACTGAAGGCCACACTGCTCATGGTGTCCATTTTTTTTTAATGAGTTTATATATATATTTAACTCAGTGCATCTAAAATAGTATTTCTACGTATAATCAGTATTAAAAACGATGGAGCTCTTTTACGTTCTTTTATAGTCGTCAGTCTCTGAAATCTGGTGCGTATTTTCCACTTAGGGCACATCTGGATTCAGATGAGCCCCATGTCAAGTGCCCAGTGGCCACGTATGGCCGGGGGCTCTGCTCACGGTGTCTATTAAGAGGCAAAGCAAGACACGGGCAGAGAGACAATTGTTTTTCTTTTAGGAAGGAGGTAACAGCATACCCTTATGAAAAGATCATCCCAATTCTTTGGAATTAACTTAACGTTAAGAGCCAAACTGCATGCTCCTCCTGCCTTTCACAAAAACAAGTCCGTAATGATCACTTGCGCCGAAGTCAAAGTGAAGTCATTTCTCAGTACTGTGAAGCTTACTGAGTTTGTCATATATCTAGTAATACAAAGAGTAATGCAGGCTAGGAAAGGGCATTCTATTAAGGGTGTATGCTTTAGAGAAAGAATAAATGGACTCAATTAGTTGGTTTCACAGGAAGCAGGTCCACTTAGAAAGGGTTAATGCAATATAGTTACCATCCGTTGCCTGCTAACCACATGTCCTATGTGATTCATATTGTACCGGAATCATGTAATCTTTAAATAATTCCACAACTTAGGTTTCATTAAACCCATTTCTCTAGGAAAGAAACTAGGTTTCAAGGAGGTCAAGTAAATTGTCCAAGATCACACAGCCAGTAATTAACATGTTGGAATTTGAATCCAACATTCCTGACTTAAGAAGATAAAGTTATTTATCTTTTTTCTACATCTTGTTTCTGGGTTAATAAGCCTAGATTAAAAAAATACTGAGAAAAGCTTCTTTTGGTCATCTTTTCCATTTCTTCCTTTTTTAAAAAAATTTTCTGTTATCATCTTCCTTTTTTTTCTTTCAAGTTTTCTTCTTTCCTCATAACATATTTAGAGCAACTATGAAGGATACAAAGCTGACACAGAACAGGTCCTACTCTTGCTGTCTTCAAAAAAGCTAATCCACACATACCTATAAGTCAAAGTGGAAATTAATAAACAATGTAAGAGAGACAAATGAAGGATGATAGAAGTTTGGAGAGAAATGAATGATTTCATAACAATGAAACATTTGTACAGGAAGAATGCAGACAAGTGGTCATCTATGAAGACAAGCAATCTAAATGCATATTATACTTAGACATCAATGAGATCTTGACTTTTAGAGATGAGTAAATCTTGGGAAGACAATACACAAAGATAAACATTCCTCAGGTTCTGAAAATAGTCAGTTGTTCTGGCATATATGAGAGCATCCTAAATTCAACTTCAGTTACCCCAAGATGTACCGAGATGGAGTCACGTGGGTTGGTGGACTAGAGGAGTGGCGTGTCCCTCCATTACACTGGGTGTATCTTCTCTAATCAAGGATTCAGGATCCTTGGTTGATCATTCATACATGCTCCCTAGGTCAGATGTATGCAACAGCCTGCTGCTGAGTAGATATAAGGATCTTAAAAGGTTCCTTCTCTCTGTATTCCTTTGGAAGAACATATTTTGCATGGATAGTTTCTTCTTTGGGATGAATTCACAGTGCTTGAGAGAGTGAAATATTTGTAAAGGTTTAAGTATGTTAGGGAGCTAGAGGGGGTGAGTAATATTACATCCATGTTAATAATTCTCCTACAGGCAGGAAGGTAATTTATTATACTCCATTACTGAGATTGGGAGATAGGGTGAGAAAACTTAAACATTTCAGTCAAGATAACCTTCCCTTACCCCTGAAAAGTAAGTTCTCATTTATCTTCCTTCTACCCAGATAGCTTTGACTAAATACTATTATATGAAAAAAGAGTGTAGTAGATTTTAAATAGGAGGGAATAATGCTATGTTTAATATGGCTATATATCATCTGTGCTTTCCCAAAACTCTTGCAACAACTATTTGTTCATTCAAAATTATGTTTGAAAACACGCTTTTGCTGGTTCCCCTATTTCTTATCACACGGTACCAACAGACATAGGTGATTCATGAGTTTTACAAATATATGGATTCCCTAAAGTAACTGTTTCCATATTTCCCAGGACTGTCATAAAGTTACAGGCATAGACCAATAGAGATGATTTTATAATCTATACTTGAAGCAGAGGAACAGGTTATAAACATTCCAATCCACAAATTTAATAAGCAAATAATGTAAGTAGTAAGAAAACTGCCAGATCCCCTATCTCGATTCAATTCAAAATACATTTGGCACAATTTAGGAACAGACATTCTAGGAAAGTAGAGGCAAAGAGTTCTAGAACATAGTTCTTCCAGGAAGAAGATCACTGTGGCATAGAAGGCGGGAGCGGAATGGTTGATGTGAGGCAGAATATGGTCAGCTGTGCGACCGGTATGAGTGCCATGTGATGTAGAAGAGATGGGCTTCACACGTAACTGTAGAATCAGGAAGGGCTTCAGAAACACTTGATGGCTCAGCTGCACTCTGGATAAATGGACAGAAAGAACTTCCATACATAAAGATGGGGAGGAGTAAATGAGTGAAAGGAGGGCCAAGGATGGCCTCTATCAGTCAATGTGGAGACAATACAGTAGTGAAAAGATCAAGAACTGCATCAGACAAAAACAGATTCATATCCTGGCTGCCCCACCATCTAACAGGGTAACTAAATAAAGCCTACTTAATCTCTTAGGCATTATTTTTTTCCCTATGTGAAATGAAAATTTTTGCCTTGTAAAACTCATCTTAATTGTTTTGTTTTGAATATTAAATGATGATACAAGTGTTTAGCCCAGGCCAATGGAAAATATTCTATTATTCCTTCCCCTCTAGCCTCGTCCACTTTTCTCTACTTAACAAACCCAATCTATCACCACTAGGAAGACATACAGCCTGCATTCATTCATTCATTCGTTCATTCATTCCAAAAGTATTTACTGAGCACTGTCTATATCATTCACCTTCTTCTGCTAATACCTACCACACTTATTTTCAGTGTAGCAATTACCTGGAGAGCAGAGAAATGTTCACACTTTCTGTCCTCCCCAGTTTGAGAATCTCTGTTGTCCTGAGTCAGGACTAATTCATGAACTACGGGAGTGGCAGATGTGAGTGATTGCCATGTGTAAACAAAAATCAAGACAGGAAGCTCACCCTGGGATCAGTGGTTACCCTCTGTCCCTCTTTAGCACAGCGGGCCTGAAAGATTACTGACTTAGCCAGCTCTGGACTTATGTAGATGATGAACCCTCGCTGTGGAATTTAATTCCCCATTTTTTAGTTGTCACTTGAAAACACTGGCCTATTCCAGCTCTGGTTCCAAGATGAACACATCTTGGCACAGTGTGAGAGTATCATCAGGTGCTCACAGCCTGGTAAGTCCATTTGGAACAGAAGAAAGAATATAAATAAAAGAAACCAAGTTCATTACCAACTCACTTTTCTCCATATGTTAACATAATTGCCTCTTCCCTTCTTTCCTGCGTGGCCTTCAGACTCTTAGATGCAATACCTCATTGTTGTTGTTGTTTTCTTATTTTGTTTTCTTTTTTGTTTGTTTGTTTGTTTTCAGGATGTGCTACAAAGAAAGGAGAAAGTTGAACTATTTTCCCTATACAAAAATAAGAAAGCAACACAGTTGTAATGTCAGGGAGTCTATGAAAGTTTCTGATAAACAAAATCCCTGCTGAGAGTTCCCTGGAAGGATCTTTTACCCTGTGTGCCAAATGAGCAGGTCCTGAGCCCATTTACCTGTGTCAGGTTTCTTGGAACCAAGCCTTGAAAATCATACATGGAGATCATCATAAATAGTTTTATTTTTGCCATTTTTTTCTTTTACATTGTTATTTTTTTTCTCCCCCCACCCTGACCCCAATTCTATATTTGATGGTTTCTCTAAGGCCAGAAGGAGAAAGCCATGAATCCCCACAATTACAGAATCAGCAATGAGAAGACAGTACATGCTATTGGTGTAGAGCCCACTTAATGGAAAGACCAATGGAAACTCTACTAATTTGCTACAGCCTTTAGAGAGGTATATCCAAAAGCAAATGAATGCCCACAGTTCCACAGAAATAAACAAGTGATAAATATTAGAGGAGTTTGGTATGTCCAGCAGAGCTATCTTGTTTCTATTATTTCTCTCACCCTCCCTTACCCAGTTGAGTCACTTAGAGGATGCATTTAAGAAAAAAAAATTTCAATGTTCCTTTCATCCTAAATTCATCCACTGCAGATTCATAATGTCTTATAAAATATCTTTCCTTAAGAGTCCAGATATTCTTGAAGAAGAAAGAACAGTCAGAGTGTAAATTTAAGTCAGCAGATTGCTTCTCCTAACCTTACCATGTGGACAGAAGTTTTGAATGGCTGGAGGAAAGAGTATTATGGCATGTGGGTTATTTTGAGGGTTTTGGATTTGGATATGACACTGGAGTCTAGGATTTTAGCCAAGGAAAAAAAAAGGAGGGAAAGAGAGAGCAAACTCTGCCAGTGATAAACGAGGGCCAGACAGTAAAAAGAGAACATAAAGGAATTCAAGAAGTACCAAAAGCCAATTTCTCAGTCTATCAGACGCTAGATATTCAATACAGTAAAAACACTTTCAGAGGGTGGCAACTTTCTAATCACCATGTTTTTTTAGGATAATGTTGTTTATTATTAACAAAGGAAGTGTCTGGAAACACTTTCTGGCCAAGTAGATTCTTGGCTACAGCAACCTTCTCCAGATTTATCGTTTGATTTGTTGCTGTTGCAGTTTTCTTTTTTAATTATTGTGATGTGCTCAGTTTGAAAGCATTTTTATTTTCACACCGAGATATATCCAAAGAGCTCTGGAGTAAATGCTCCCTCAAAATTCTACTCATCAGCATTAGGTTGTGATGTGGGGAGTGCTGCCATCCACCCAGGTTTAGACACAGTTCTGAGCTACTATGTGTTCCCAGTCTTCAGGTCACAGGGCTCAACTGCACATTTCCTATTCTGTGTCTGGTTCTTTTCCTTGCCCCATATGATTTTCAGTTCATTTCTGCTTTTGTTTCTGGCATGATGGTACTTAGCATGTCTTCAGTAAATAAAGATTTGGCATGTTACAGGCTTTTTTTCACACTGCTGCACTCAACGAGAACTTTCTGTTGGTTCTTTTTCCAGTGAGAATGTCTTAAAGATTGCAGGTTAATTCCTCCTTGTTAGATGCTTTATTCAAGAACATCCTGATTTTGGAAGATTCAGCTTTCAGTGGTTATTTTTAGTACTCAATTGATTCAAGCATATTCCAAATTCTGAGAAAAAAAATCACTTCAACCAAGAGATCCTATCAATCACAGCGTGGTTTGCATGCTTATTTAGCTGGTTAGTAATTAAAGGCAGCTAAAAATACCAGGCATGCATGAATGGTGTGATTTTTATATCTTAGCTCCTTTCCAGAGAAGACACAAGTTCCATCAATCAAACAGTTGGTAGCTGAAGTCATTATCACTGAAATTAAGGCAATTATATACAAATGAATATTAATGAAGTATCTAGTCAAAATTAGGGTCAGTTCTTAACATATAAAAAGAAATTGTAGAGAATCTAGGTTCACTGTTAATCCATTATAAAATAACTTAAGACACACCTTCCATATTAAACTGCCACTACAGTTGAGAGGGCCCCCATCACATTTATGTTATCTCTTGTTTCAGAGACAAATGATTTTACATCCATACTGTAGCCTTTATTTTAATGTTTCAAAATGGCCTGTAAACCTACATTTAATATAATCACACAGCATCCTAATAAGAAAAAGGCACATTGGCCCCAGGCACTGTGATTTTATAACTGAAAAAAAATCTACATGACATTCATTGCAATTTATATCAGTTATTATTTATAAAATAAGGAGACTATACCAGATGATCTCAAAGGCTTTTTTAGTCTTAACTTTCTATTGTTAAGAGGATTCCAATGTGGAATGAGAACATATCACTTTAAGAACTTTGGAAAATCTAATGCTGGTATGTAGTTTACAGTTTGATCCTTTAAAATGCTATGACTAGGAAAGAAATTATGAGAATGTAAGAAGTCTGAATTTTCTAGATATGCTTGCACATAATTAAAGGCCCCCAAATGAGACATTCTTTTTAAAAATTTTTATTTACTTATTAGACAGCGAGAGAAAGCACAGGCAGGGGGAGGGGCAGAGAGAGAGGAGAAGCAGACTCCCCACTGAGCAGGGAGCTAGATCTAAGGCTCAGTCTCAAGAATCTGGGATCATGACCTGAGCTGAAGGCAGACGCTTAACCAACTGAGCCACCCAGGCACCCCCCAAAAGGGACATTTTAACTAAAAGCTGGTAGAAGCCCCCCAATAACCAGATGTGTGCTTCCAGGCATGGCTACCACATCCCAGAGCTCCAGGGACACCATTTACATTAGGGTCTATACAAGCAGTTCTCCTGGGATTGTGCAGTGCACAAAATGTGTGGCTGTAGATGCTAGCCCTGTACAGCAAATGATTTTGTATCACTTTATTTTTCTTATCTTCATGCTACCTATTTTATATACACAGGGAAACAAAAGAAAGAAAGAAAGAGAACACTGGGGGCGCCTGGGTGGCTCAGTCAGTTAAGAGTCTGCCTTTGGCTCAGGTCATGATTTCAGGGTCCTGGGATTGAGTTCTGCAGCAGGTTCCCTGCTTGGCGGGGAGTCTGCTTCTCCCTCTGCCTGCCACTCCCACTGCTTGTGCTCTCTCCCTCTCCCTCTGTCTCTCTTTTTCAAATAAATAAATAAAATCTTTACAAAAAACAAAAGAAAGAAAGAGAGAGAAAAAAGAAATAGAACACTGTTCTGTGACTATTGGAAGTGGAAAAATTTGGACTCATCAGGTCTTTGGGTTAGTCATACCTCAGCCAGAAAAATCAATGATCAGGGCTTTTCAGATGGTCTCTAAAAGGAGCCAAAACTTAAGGAGCCATTCCAACTTAAAAATATGTAGACCTTTGAAAACTGCTAAAGAGGAATGAGAATAAGAAGGCAGTAGGCTAACTGACCTAGAAGGATTCTAAAAAGGATGGATCTGGAAAACAATAAGGGAAAGTAAAAATGGTTGGGAGAGGCAGAGAAAAGACAGTTGTGTAGGAAGATACAGTCATTCTGATCGAATCCCATTGGCTCCCCTCTCCTCAGGTGCTTGAGAGAGGGGATCACTATAGATATTCTCATATTCTTTAGAACCCTGTGCAACACTAGAGAATGATTTATCTTTGTGAAGCAGTACTCAATATAGGGTAAAGTACTATGGTTCATCTGGTTAAGAACATATAGCTTTCTACCAAGATCAGGTACAACTCACCACTCTTTTTCAATATTTTACTAGAAGTCCTTGCAAATGCAATAAAGCAGGAAGAGGAAATAAAAGGTACATAGATTGGGAAGGAAGATGTAAATTTGGCTTTGTTTGCAGATGACGTCATCATCTATGTAGAAAATCCAAATGTAACTAATAAGCATTATAGCAAGGTTCAGAACACAAGGTTACTATATAAAAGTCAACTGCTTTCCTATTACCAACAATAAAAAAATTGGAATTTGAAATAAAAAAAATATAATATCATTTACAGTAGCATCCCCCCAAATTAAATACTTAGGTATAAATCTGACAAAATATGTACTAGTCTCTATGAAGAAAACTATAAAACTCTGATGAATTAAATCAAAGAAGAACTAAATAAATGGAGAGATAGCCACGTTCATGGATGGGAAGATGCAATATCGTCAAGTGTCAGTTATTTCCAACTTGATCTATAGATTCAATGCAATCCCAATCAATATCTCTGAAAGTTAACTTATGGATATCAACAAACTTATTTTATGTTTTTTCCTGGAGCTAAAATGTCTGGGTTTGTTTGATTGTTTTTATTTAAATTTAATTAGCCAATGTATTTTACTTTTTTAAGATTTATTTATTTGAGAGAAAGAGAGAGAGAGAAGTAGGAAAGGGACAGAGGGAGAGGGAGAGAGAAAATATCAAGCAGACTCCCTCCTGAGCATGGAGCTTAATATGGATCTTGATCTCACAGCCGTAAGATCATGACCTGAGCCAAAATCAAGAGTCAGACGCTTAACCAATGAGCCACCCAGGCATCCTTCAACAAACTTATTTTAAAGTTTTTACAGAGAGACAAAAGACCAGAAAATCCAACACAATATTGAAGGATGATAACAAAATTTGAGGACTGACACTACCCAGCTTCAAGAATTACTATAAAGCTACCTAATCAAAAGAGTATAGTATTGGAGAAAGAATACACAAACAGATCAATGGAATGGAACAGAGAGCCCAGAAATAGACCCCCATAAGTACAGTCAATTTTTGGAAAGGAGCAAAGACAACACAGTGAAGCAAATATATCTTCAACAAATTGTGTTGGAACAACTGGGCATGCACATGCAAAAAAATACATCTAAACAACGATTACAAAATTAAAAATGGATCACTGACATAAATGCAAAACTATAAAACCCTTGAAGATAATATAGGAGAAAACCTAGGTGACCTGAGGTACAGTGATGCTTTTTTAGGTATAACACCAAAGACAAAATCCATGAAAGAAATCACCGATAATCTAAACCTCATTAAAGTTAAAACATCTCCTTTGCAAAAGGCAGTATCAGGATAATCAGAAAACAGAACAAAGACTTGGAGAAAATATTTGCAAAAGACATATCTGATAAAGAAATATTACCTAAAATATATAAAGAACTCTTAAAGCTCAACAATAAGAAAACAAACAGCCTGATTAAAAAATGGGCCAAAGACTTTAACAGACACATCACCACAGAAGATATAGAGATGGCAACTAAGCATACAAAAAGATGCCCCATCATATCTCATCAGGGAATTTCAAATTAAAACAATGAGATTCCACCACACACCTATTAGAATGACCAAAATTTGGAACACTGGCAATGCCAAATGCCGGTGAGAATGTGGAGCAGTAGGAACTGTCATTTGTTGCTTATGGGAATACACAATGGCATAGCTACTTTGGAAGACAGTGTGGTGGTTTCTTACAAAACTAAATGTACTCTTACCATATGATCCAGCAACTGGGCCCCTTGGTGTTTACCCAAAGGAGTTGAAAACTTATATTCACACAAAAACCCGCACATGGATATTTGTAGCAGTTTTATTCATAAATTGTCAAAACTTGGAAGCAACAAAGATGTCCTTTAGTAGGTGAATGGATATATAAACATCTGGACAACGGAATATTATTCAGTGCTAAAAAGAAATGAACTCTCAAGCCGTGAAAAGACAAAGGATACTTATATGCATATCACTAAGTGAAAGAAGCCAATCCTAAAAGGCTGCCTTCTGTATGATTCCAACCATATGGCATTCTGGAAAATGCACAACTATGGAGACAAAAGATAAGTGGTTGCAGGTCTGGGGAGGGAGGAAGAGGAAGAAAGAAGACAAATAGGCAGAACACAGAATATTTTTAGGGCAGGGAAGATAGTCTATATGATAATATAATGATGGATACATGCCATTATACATTTCTCCAAACCCATAGCATATACAACACCAAGAGTGAACCCTAAGGTAAATTATGTACTTTGAGTGATTATGGGTTCATCATTGGTAAAAAATCTACCACTCTGATGAGTGATGTTGCTAATGAGGAAGGCTATGCAAGTATGGGGGCAGGAGACATATGGAAAATCTCTGTACTTTCCTCTCAACTTTGCTGTAAACCTAAAACTTATCCACAAAGTAAAGTCTTAAAAAATCATGTATGTAGGTATATTCACAGTGTAACTGAAATCATCCTTTAATGGAAACTGTCTAAAATACTCTAGAGAGATGGAAAACATGTATATATACATATATACACATATCCCCCCCCCCCCCAAGATTTTCAGTTTGCAGCTGGGATTCAAAATGACTGCACTGAACTGTAGGCTGCTGGTGAGTAAATGCTGTATTCTATTTTTCCCCTAACTCACACACAGTGAATTCTACATAAATGTCTGTTTTTAAATAAAAAGTTTGTTTTTAAAAAAAAATCAATGCCATACACAATCAATGGAAGAATCCCATAAATAAACCACATGCACAGTATCTGTGGTCAGTACTATCAGAGAGCTATTTTCAGGGTGCTATGAAGTTCAAAGGAAAGTCACTGCAACCACACTAGGCATCATGGTTATCCTAATACGGAGCCCATGCACATTTCCTCCCTGTGTATTGAGAACCTTCTCAGGGCAGAGAGATGCCAAGGAAATTAACAAGTGTATGAGTTTGGCAATTGGTTCAACACAAACTTTAGAACCTGCATTCTTCTCGCTCCTCTTCCAAATAGCCCCCTTAAGGAAGAGTTTGGTTAATTCAGCAGCATACCTCATTCAGAATATTTTAAAATACATTTTTCAGGAACTAAGCCACAAATGCATGTAGAAGTGATATTAAAAGAGATTCACCCTCAAGTGTCTTAATATCACATTAGGAATGAATCCTGATTGCACTCAGAAAATCCTGTGTGTCTCCAAATTCTAAATTCCAAGAGTAATTTGTTGTTCTGCTGATAGCATCCACAATAAGCTTTCCTAAAGTCATTTATTATAGAGACAGTCCTTCTTGGTATGTAGAGTGATACGGCAAAGGAAGTTATCATTAGGCAGTTTTCATTTTAATTATACTATTGTGAAACAACAGGGTAAATATAAAATTTACATGACTCGGAGGATGCTAATTCCTCCCACTTATCTACCTTTTCATTCATTTATTGTATTCTTTCAATTTTAAATAATGAATTATTTCAAAAATATAGAAAATCACAGGAAATTCTATCATAGCCATTTGTGCATTCAACACCAAGATGAAAAAGACATTTACATTCTGCCAAATGGCTTCAGCTCTCCTTGTTTTAAAATAAAGTAACTGTACAGATTCAGCAAAATACCTACCTATCTCTTCCCTTTCCTTCTTCCCTCTCTTGAGATAATCTCCTATGGCTAAGATGTGTATCATTCACTGTTTTGTATTTCTACAATACCCATAAACATGAGTATGGTTCTTCATACAAATATAAGTCATGCATTTTAATGACAATGTCCAACATATGTCCAACATATGAAAAAAATCAGCTTATTCATTTATTTTATTGTGGACCAGTTGGGTTGTTTCCATTTTCTTGCTATCACCAACATTTTTGCAGTGTTGCAACTATTGCAACAAGTCTGTTACGCATGTTTGAGAATTTCTCTGGAGAATACAAATACAAATACAAATATAAATACAAAGACATATATGTTTGTATATGCGTGCTTGCATGCAGAATCTATTCTGTCTTATTTTGTGCTTCTCATTTATCATGATTTTTCTTTGCTTCAATTTCCTCTTTCCATTGGATTACATTTTCTTAGTCTTTTTCCCATCCATTAATTTAAAGATTTATTTATTTATTTGAGAGAGAGAGAGAGAGAGAGAGAGCAAGTGGGAGGAGGGAGACAGAGGGAGAGAATCCCCAAGCAGACTCTCTGCTGAGTTCATAGCCCGATGGGGGCTCCATCCTAGGACCCATGAGATCATGACCTGAGCCGAAACCAAGAGTCAGATGCTTAACTGACTTAGCTACCCATCCATTAATTTATGTTATATCTTTTTTCACTTTTTGTTTTGTAGCATGTATGCTTGTCAAAATCTAAAGCTAATCACATTATTATTCTCTTGTATGATGCAGAGACCTCAGGATGGTTTAATGAGCCAAACTCCTTCTGGATTCCTTGCAATTATTTTCTGATAATACAATTTCAGTCTGTTTTTATGTCATAAAATAAGGTAATTTTACATTTATTTTTTAAATGAATGCATATATATTAACAGAATGCTTACTAATTTATTGCTCCCCATCCTTTTTTTTCACATTCCACTTTATCCATCTGTTTTCCAAAGTTATTTCTGAAGTGTATGCATTTAGTAATTGTTTCCATAAGAGTTTGTGAATAGGAAACTCTCAGACTTTACTTTTCTGAAAATGTATATTTTCCTCCTTCACTTTATCTAATCCTATGTTCCTTTCTTATTTTTGTTAAAATGTATTTAATTTCAAGTATTCATATTTTTTCGTATCTCTTTGAGGGCATTTAATGACAGTTTCTTTCTCTTTTCTTTTTTTCTGCTTCTTCCATATCCTGTTTCCTCCAAGTTGCTTGTTTGTTTTGGTAACAATGTTCCTTGTGGATGATCCCCTCAGTGTCTGGTGATTCTCCACTCTTATAACTAAGTGGATAGTGGAACACTATAAAGCTGATCAGCAGCACTGATGTGGGAAGACAGGATGCTGACTTCAGTTTTACACAGGGTGGTCTGGGTGACCACTGTTTACCCCATCCTACCCCCCACAGTATTTTCAGACCTTTCCCCTTGAGTTAGCTAGTCTGGGGGAAATCTCCCAATCTTCCCTTGATTCTGGGAGCCATGTTGGGGGAAGGGGCTGGGAGACTCAGGTTCAGTATTCATTATGCACATGCTCCTTTTCATCCCATGACTATGCCTGGATTCTCCCATTTCAGAGACCATCCATTTTACCATCCCTAGAGAATAAACCTCCAGACTTCCTTGGAGGTAGGATGGGTTAGTCCCCAAAATCATGGAATGAGGAAGGACATCTACATTCTCAAACAGATTATCCCAAATACGCTTTTTTTTTTTTTTTTTTTGCCTTCCTCATTCACTTCCAGTTTCAGAGGTATGTGGTGCTTCTTTGTCCTAGTCTTGTGTGGGTTGCTGGATTTTTTTCCTTTCCACTTTATACAGAGTGAGATCTGTAAAGGTCATGGGGTCTATGAAGGAGTCTTATATACACTATTTATCACAAATCCAAGTCTTATCAACCTTCCCATTAAAGGTTTTAAAAGCCACACTTAACAATTGCTCTCAGCCTCATACCTGCCCCCTTCCATTCTTTGTCCTGAGTGGCCAAAGACTGAATGGGGCTTGGTAGGTAAAGCCAGGAGAGAGCCCTTACCCTGGGTGGCCAAAGCATCAGCTCATGTGCTCACTGATCTTAATTTCAGTTTGTTCTTTACTTCTGGATGAAATTCTCAGGCATTTAATTTCTTTAAGAATCCATCTATGTATTTAAAATATTTTAATAGCCTTTTTGTTAAATTTTATCTAGTTTTTAAAAATGTTTATTCTAGGGGCAATTGGGTGGCTCAGTCGGTTAAGCATCTGCCTTCGGTTCAGGTCATGATCCCAGGGTCCTGGGATGGAGCCCTGAGTCAGGCTCCCTGGTCAGCAGGGAACCTGCTTCTCCCTCTCCTTCTCCCTCTGCCTCTCCCCCTGCTTGTATGCTTTCTCTCTGTCAAATAAATAAATAAAATATTTTTTTTAAATGTTTGTTTTAGTGGTGCCTGGGTGGCTCAGTCAGTTAGGCATCTGACTTTGGTTCAGGTTATAATCTAAGAGTCCTGGGATTGAGCCCTAGCCCTGCTTGGGGTTTCCCACTCAGCGGGGATTCTGCTTGTCCCTCTCCCTCTTCCCTCTGCTCCTACCCTGGCTCGTGTGCTCGCTCATTCTCTCTCTCTCAAATAAAGAAATAAAATCCTTTTAAAAAATGTTTAAAAAAATAAATTAAAAAATGTTTGTTCTAGGTGAATTCCAGTTAATTCTGTCTTATCATTTTCCAAGAACCACATAAAATCGACTCACTGAATACGATGGCAACCACTTATTGAGTGTGACTGTGGGCCAGGGACTCACAGATGTGGAAACAGCGATGGATGGAGGGCAAATTATTCTCTGAAGAATACCCAATTAACTGGCAGAGCTGGGATTTAAAACCAGGTTTGCCCAACTCCTAAGCCCATATAAGGTAAGCCAACCAATCTCCCGTGAGCATTAATAAAGACTATAGAGATGTGCTGGCAGCCTCCAGGGGAAGGACATGCAAAGCCATGTTTGTGGGTGTGTGCATGCATGTGCCCACTTATGTACAGAGACATAGGTGTGGGCAGAGAGTATTTATGACATAGTGCTATCATGCTACTTGGTTCAGGCAGTGTCACTTTTCACTGATTTGCCTTCTTTCTCTGTGCTCATTCAACAGCATCTAATAAACACCTTATTTCCCTTCTTACTGACTTTCTATTTATTCCGAACTTTCTGCTGAAAATGGCTATTGTGGTCTGGCAGATGAATGTCACAGCATGCACACTGCTTTGCAACACTAGAGACTGTGAACAAGACTTTTACTCTGAAGTAAAAAAGTAGTGGAGACATTGAAGATGAGAAGGCTGTGCAGAGTCAACACACAAAATAAATGTGTGTGACTCTGTAAGCTTCAAAAGGAAGCCACGATATGTGTAATAGTGCACTTTTGTTGAATAAATTGTTAAAAGCACATCTTTATGTCTTTCCAAGATAGAAACATCACCTTAAATATGCTCTTATTTCAAGGGCCTATCACAGTAGGTACAGAGTAGTCATTTAATAAATATTTGTCAAGCTGGAAGGGTTATAAATTGGGAAACCTTAAATTCATACTAACAGTGTATATTTTATCACATTTCCAAGTGAGCTAGTAGTGTGGTCTTATTTTATTCTTTATTTTTAATGAATCATAGACTTTACTTTTCCAAGATATCCTGATTCACTTTTATCCTCGAATGGAATAATCAAGACCATCTCTTAATATCAGGATCTGTATTTTATAGTTCTGATGCATTTATCATTCACCCAGTTTGATGACTTGTGCACAGTAGGTCCACAGTATGTACATCACTAAAGATAAGGATTCTTGTCTCTTTGTTAAAATAGAATGCACACTTAGTGACATTTGGACAGAAGACAGAGTGCATAGCAGGTACCAGAAGGTGCTAGAGGAATCTACAATATACAGTTCCTCCCCAGCCTCAAAGAAAGATGATTAGAAACACCTAAGAGTAAGGTTCTTCACATGACTGTTTTTGCTCATTTTTCACTTCTCAGATACATGTCACCTCCTTACAGAAGCTGGCCATGGCAACTTTAACTAAAATAGGATCCCCTTTCTTCTTTCTTCTCCCAGTTACTGTCTTTACACCTGCTTAAAACTTAGAGGAATTTGTACTATTTAATTGTCCTCTTAGTTGATTTCTGTCTTTCTAGACTTTAAGCAGCATGAAGTCAGGGACCAAGTCTTTTTTACATATCCCCAAAACGAATAGAGACCCAATGTTTACTTAATGAATGTTGACTTCAGTGAAGTCATTCCCTTTCTCCTTCCTCTTCTTTAACCCAGAAATGAGAACTGTCATCCAGAGCATAGAGTAGCCACTCAACTTGCCACTACTTCATTTCCATGCTTAGTTCAAGCTTCTAGGCTGTACATCCCAAGAATCGTGCTTCAGAGAGTTATAGAGTCTCTCTGCAGTTGAAATGCTCTTTCCATGTAAAATCCTCCTGTGCTCTCTATATTGTTCGGCAGCAGTTGAGAAGCAAGTCACTTGTGCAAACTCTGAAAGACTATTGATAAAAGCAAAAGGATGACATTTGCTTCTGGCAGTTGTACTCAAAGGTATGTGCCTGAAAGTCAGAGAAAGATATCATGAGCCATAGGAAGTATGAGAGATCTCTGAAGAGAAGGTAGGAAAAGGATGTTCACAGGGTAGGGGCACTTTTCCACTGTGCTTGGCAGAAAGAGCAGCTCCGAAATTGAAAGAAGAGTGAGTGGGGGTTAGTAGGTAAGGCCGGGAGAGAGATTGTAGCAAACTGACTCTCATTTCTTATGCATCATGACCTTGAGCCTTATTGGAGCTTCTGTGTGATAGAACTAAGGCCAGGGTTCACTGCAAACACTTGCACTGATACAACCCATCATGTAAACATCAAGAAAGAGTCAAACAGAAGTGAATGGATAAATCTGATCAAACATGTACTTAGTTTGACAAGAGACATATAAAATAGATAAATAAAATATTTCTAGGATGGATATTGGTTGGAGGATGGGAAGGAAATGGCCCTAAATTTTGTTACATTTTAACTGAGATTTCATGGAAAAATTCACCCAAGAAGTCAACCAATTCCCAATCAGTGTTTTAATGCAGCCATTTATAGAGCTTCATGCTGCTTCATTGCCCAGGTAATTACTTTTCATCAACCTAAAATTCTCCAGTATTTTCAGCTGGAAAAGCTAGTCCTCATTTCCCCATGTTGAAGTCAGTTGCAAAATGCTATTGACCCAGGTCTGCTGTCATCTTCCATCTGAATGCAGGTGTATGTGTAAGAGAGTCATTATTTACGCTTGCTTTCATGGATACTTAAAAATAGTGCTTAGCCGTAAGGATGGACAAATGGATATAAAGAATAAATGGATGTACAGATAGTAGGATGTGTTCTAAATGGGTAAGTAAACGAATAGTGTTGTGTACCAGGAATGACTTCATTTATTATATTCATTCATTAAGTCAGCAGACGTTGAAAGTGAAACATTCTTCTTTTTATTTTTAACTTCAAATGGGCAATTTATCAGCCAGGGTTTAATTAGAGAAGCAGAATCCCTTGCAGTGATCTAGACGAAGGGGTTGATTAAAGGGAGTTGACTACACAATTGTAGCAGCTAAACAGTAGGTAAATAGTCTATGTATAATTTCTGCTTTTGCATGTGGTGCTGGAGGCTAAAGTCCACATGGCAGGAGGTTGGGAGGGAAGGATGGATATAAAGCTCTGGAGAGAAAGCATGAACAGGAACCACAAGATGACCTAGAACCTGTGATGATGAACTAGAACCCTTTCAAATTCTCACTGCCTCTAAGCCTTCACATTTGATGATGCAGGTTAATTACAGAAGACGGTGCCCCTCTTCCTGGATCTAAACATACACTTGACCCAGGAGCTGGAGAAACGGAAGAAGGTAACCCAGTGGTTACTGGAGGCCGTATGCCTGGCTCTTAAATTTTGCTGCCGAGGTGAGTCAGCAGACCTATGACAACATGTGTTAACTTCAACAACATCTGAACCTACACCCACCTTCTGAACATAAAAATGGCTTGTACAAATCTCTCACGTGGTTAGTTCTATCCCAGAACCACACACTGAGAATTTTGCTAGACGAAAGGAGGATACCCGGTGGGAGGCCTAGCGAGAGAAGGATGGGGAGTGCTTGGGAATAACTCTTGGTGAGTACTGAGGCCCTGACTCCTATTCATTTCAGCCACAGATGTTCACTTTTTAAAATCTTTTTGTGTGCTTAAGCCAATTTCTTCTGCTTGAAAGTTAAAGAGATCTGATCAATGCATATATTGCATGATAAGTCAGAATTACTAGGTATGGAATGTAACTGGAGGAAGGTAATTCAACTGCGAAAAACAGAGTCTACTATATCTACATGCCCCAAACAATGAATTAGTGAATGAATGAGAGATTCTAAAATGAGAAATATTATGGTGTATATATGTGGAAAGTGCAAGGTGATGACTAGTACTGATTTTTTCCCCAAAAAATTCCATTTGCATGAAATAGCCTCCAGATGAGTTTGACTTCACTGTAGTTCCAAAATAGACTTTATGGCAAAATTCTCTTGTCACTTGTTATCATCACGGTGATTGTAGAAATTTCTAACAGTACAATGACCAAGGCTATCCACATCCAGTTTCTGCATTTGTTTTCCTTTAAATGCTCAGCAAAGTGCTAATATCATCATGGATCAATAATTATAATAAATTAAGATAAAATTAATTTAATTAAATAATTCATCACTTAAAGTTGATTCCTCTTACACTGTCAGTTCTGAGATGCCAATATTTCTAGAATGTTAAAGGAAAAATGAAGTCCCAGAAATTGAGTTCTTGTATTTATTTTCCTGAATTTAATTTCTCCCTTCATACACGCTAGTGTTTAGTCAGGATTCCTAATGTTCCACAATGAAACCGTCTGGAGACACACTCTCTAGCAGGTCTAATCGTTTGTGTTTTACTCTGGTAATTCATTAGAGAAAAGAAAGATCTCTCAATATGCTCTCTTAAAAGTTTTAAAGAGGGGAAAATATTATTCTCAGCACCCTGTAGAAGGTGCTGCACACCCCCTGATTCCAATTTGGCTGGCTAGGGAACACATTTAATTATTTTGCAATCTTGTCTTTAGAAGAGATAGCAAGTGGCATTGAATAGGGAGATAAGTGAAGAGATTTTAACAGAAAGTGCAAACTAACTGCTTGTGGTTGGAACTGCAGGTGTGCGGTAGCCCAGGGCCCGCAGGGCTTTCCTCACAGAGCTGCGGAAACGTTGCCCCACGTGTGAAGAAGTCCAGGAAAATCACAACCATTTTTCATCTGCACCACCTATATGGCTCTTCACTATGACCTTCTTGTGTGGTTGTTTAAGTTAATTTTCTCTAACATAGCAGTATATCAGTTAGACGCAAATACTAAAGACGTTATTTACGGTAGTCTAAGCAAGTTGAGGCTTATTTCCTTATATAACAAGTCGTCTCTTGGTAAGAGGTCAAGGGCATTTGTTTACAAGCACAGCATTTTCAGAACTGACACTCCTGTGATTTTCTTGACATTGTTCTCACGATCCACACATGAAAGTTGCAAGATGGCTGCTACAACCTCAACACGTATGCTCGTGTCAGGACAGAGAGGGGGGTGGAGGAAGCCATACTGAATGCATTCATTTACACTGATTCCTAAAAGCAAACATCTTTGCAGAGCATCTAGCAGATTTCACTTCTATCTCAATGGAAAGATTATGTCACATGCCTGCACATATGGCATGGGAGGCTGGGGTTCTGTAAGAAAGAAGGCATAAATGGATACCGGGCAGGCAACCAATGGCTTTGGCTGTATTTGCCGAGATGGTTATGAGTTCTTTGAAAGCAGGAACTAAGCTCTATACTTCTTTCACTTATCTTTCTGCTTTAAAAAGTTTCTCATATCCTCCTTTCCCTTCTCTGACCATAATTGGGAAGGAATTGGTCTTTGACACCTGATGACTCATTTAAATTAAAAATGAATCAACATTAGACATAAAGGCACTCACACATATGATGGCTTAATGTTTTAAATTGATAGGTTAATATAGACATTGCCCAGTATAAGATTAGTCAAGTAAGCTGGGAAACTGAAAGAAAAACAAATAAAACAGCAATAGCAACAACAACAGAAGGCTCAGATCTATGCAAAACTTGGAGAAAAAAGAATTTATCAGCAGCCAGGCAGGGAAAAACAAATCTTATGAAGAAAAAGAAGTCTATTGATATAGATGATTTTAAAGACAATGGAAGAATATCAAGAAATTTTTGAGGGAGTAAGAAGAGTAGAGTACTACAGATGCTCTTTTTCTTGACACTGATAAATATAGAAATATAAGCTTAAGTATCTGTGTTTAAATCATAAAATATGCTGGGATGCCTGGGTGGCTCAGATGGTTAAGCATCTGCCTTCAGGTCATGATCCCAGGGTCCCGGAATCAAGTCCCACATCGGGCTCCCTGCTCTGTGGGGAGCCTGCTTCCCCCTCTGCCTGCCGTTCCCCCTACTTGTGTTCTCTCTGACAAATGAATAAATAAAATCTTTAAAAAAAATGTAAAATATACTACCACCAGAGTTAAAATGTGCTATACAATTTTCAAGTTAGAAGAAGAAATAAGGAAGAACAAAAATTTAAATGACAGTAAATAGACAATAAAGTAAACTTCTAAAAAAGCAAAGAAACAGAAAGCAAAGCACAGGTTGGATTTGGACTTCTAATTCCCATTAGTTGTTTCTGTCAAGAACATCTAGTAAACTTGGACAAAATAGGAAAAAAAAATACTTGAAATGCATGAGAGTTGTGAAGTTTTCAGCACTTGAGGGTGCAGAAGAAAAAAGGAAAGAGAAAGAGGCAACATTCTGTAAGCTGCTTTTCTCCTAGGCTTTTTTCTAATTCTTCGGGGCAGGAGGATGGCAAACCAGTCAGAGCGTCTCAGCTAAGAGATTAAATTTACCCACTTTACAGACCAGGAAAGATAATCATTGGAGGAATCAGGGCCACCAAGGAGGGCAGAATACAAGAGGTCAAGGTTCCGGAGGAAAAGTAGATGCAGAGAAACTAGCCCAACACTGGAGTGGAGGTTTTCCTTCAGGAGGCATTTGCTGAATTTAAACCTATGCAGGGTAGAAGTTAGGAGGCCAAACAGAAAGCCACTGAAATGTAGTCTCGTTGTATTGAGGAGATGAAGATGGACCCTAGGGCCTGCCAAGAATAGAGGCACTAACAAACACCCTGGTCTCTCAGTTGGGACCCTTGTAGAGCTATATCCTAGAAGCATGTAGGAGCCACTTATGATTTGTAAAGTTTGTAAAATTTCCTTTATTTTTTTGTTAATAATTTATAAATAATTTACCAGAAAACCCCCACAAAAATACACGATATACACATTATCAAAAGAAATGAAAACAGGTTGCATCCTCATAATGAAGGCCAAAACTGAGATTGGTTTAAAATAACTCAACTTACAACTTTCATTAAAAATCACACCCCAATCAAAATAACAAAAAGGATGATAATTAAGAAAGGGGCAAATAGTAGGGAAATGCCTATACATAGGCATTTTCTATATACAACAGAAATAGTAATCATAATATCTAAAGTAAAATCATGCAAAAGACATTAACTCTGAAAAAGGAAATTATTTAATATAACGGACAATTCACAATGATGATGTAGTCATGGTTCTGTGTTCTGAATTCATTAATTCCAGAGTATATAAGAAAAAAACTCAGAAATATAACCAGCAAGCTGAAAAAAAAAAAAAAAAATAGGAGGAAGAGACTGACAGATATTGCTATATATATTTTTTAAGATTTTATTTATTTGAGAGAGAGTGCATAAGCAGGGGGTGGGGGACACAGAGAGAGGGACAAGCAGACTCAGAGCTGAGCACAGACCTTGGAGCTGAGCACAGAGCCCGGAGCTGAGCACAGACTTCGGAGCTGAGCACAGAGCCCGGAGCTGAGCACAGAGCCCGGAGCTGAGCACAGACCTCGGAGCTGAGCACAGAGCCCAGATGTGAGCACAGAGCCCAGAGCTGAGCACAGAGCCCAGAGCTGAGCACAGACCTCAGAGCTGAGCACAGAGCCCAGAGCTGAGCACAGAGCCCAGAGCTGAGCACAGACCTCAGAGCTGAGCACAGAGCCCAGAGCTGAGCACAGAGCCCAGAGCTGAGCACAGACCCAGAGCTGAGCACAGACCTCAGAGCTGAGCACAGACCTCAGAGCTGAGCACAGACCTCAGAGCTGAGCACAGAGCCCAGAGCTGAGCACAGACCCAGAGCTGAGCACAGACCTCAGAGCTGAGCCCAGAGCCCAGAGCTGAGCGCAGAGCCCAGGGCTGAGCACAGAGCCTGACCAGGGGCTACAGCCCACCACCCTGAGATCATGACTGCAGCCGAAGTCAGATGCTTAACCAACTGAGCCAACTGGGTGCCCTCTATTTTGCTATATTTTTTACAGCTCAATTAAAACAAAATGATGTCTACTGTATTAGAATAATATAATTAATATATTAAACCCAGTAGATGATATTGAAATGTGTCCCTAGCATTCCCTAACATTGTTCCAATACATTTATTTACAAAAGATCACAATTAGAATCATAAATCCTCTATTCACAATGTAATAAAACCAGACATGTATTACAAAATGATAAAGAAAACTAATCTAATCACTTAGAAATAAAAAACAAAAACCTCTGCTAAATAATCTTTGGATCCAAAGCTTAATCAAAGCTTCTATGACAAGTTATTAAAATTCACTACAATAAGATTTTATGTAGCATGGTAATCTCACTGTAGCTATTTAGTCATTTATAGGTGTGGTTGAGACTTTAAAAAGAACAAAATTCATTTTCTTAATTATATTTTTCATTAAATAAGAAATAATGAAATCAAATGAAATAAATATCCCACTCCAGAAACTAGAAAAGTTGAAGCACAACAAACCTAATAAATTATAAGTATTAAATCAGAACACAGAAAAAGTTTTAAACACATCTGAGAACTTTTAAAATTAAAAAAACCACTAATGTGTTTGCAAACATATCAAGTCAATTAATGAAAGATGAGAAAAATAAAATATAATTATGCAATATGATGAAGGCCAAAAGGCATAAAAAACTTGGTTATCTAAGAGACAACTAGATAATGGTGCTTTTTCCCAGAATGCAGACTTGTTAAGAGCTCTTCTTTTTTTCCTTCAATCTGATCAAACTGTGCCATACATAGTGGACTTTTTTTTTTTACCTTACTAGGATATCATCCCTTTGTTACTTACAGGGCTACTGCAAGCTTTTCCCTATTATTATTTTAATAATTCCATCAAAGACCGTTTTTGTTTTTGTTCTGTTTGTTGTTGTTACCACTGCAAGGACTTTTACCCCTTCTCTTTGTTCCTTTCCAAAGGAAGATGAAACACAAGGGGGGGATGACAATGTGAAGTCAACATGCTACTTTTTTTTTTTTAAGATTTTATTTATTTATTTGACAGTGAGAGAGAGAGAGAGAGAGAGAGCGAGAGAGGGAACACAAGCAGAGGGAGTGGGAGAGGGAGAAGCAGGCCTCCCACTGAGCAGGGAGCCTGATGCTGGCCTTGATCCCAGGACCCTGGAATCAGGACCTGAGCCGAAGGCAGACGCTTAACCAGACACTTAACTGACTGAGCCACCCAGGCACCCCAACATGTTACTTTATTACCAAGGTTACTTTATTATTAGTCAGACACATGCCTTCTACAATGCAGGACTTTCTGAGACCTATCTGGAGTGCTGGCTTATATCTAAGGCCTGGCAAGGTTTTGCCCAAAGGTCCCTATCTGACCACTGACCATGTTCTGGATAGTGAAAGATAAAAGAAAACCACAAGTGAGCAATCTATCCAAGTCTTGAGCCTTGAGTAGAACCACTTACAGAGGATCCCTTGAACGCCTATTGACCTTACCTATTAGTAAACAGAACTTCACCATCATGCTGATGTCTCAACAATCTGATATGCAACTCCATGTGGGGAGATAGGATGGTGAGAGGGGTAGAACACTGCTTCCAGAGACACAATGATCCCCCCAACCATGGGTATGGCTGCAGGCAGAAAGGGTTACAAACCAGCTAAGTGATACATGCACATCTTGCCTACGTGTCAAGGAACTCCAAGAGCAGGAATGAAACACAGGTCCTAGCCTGGTTAAAGATGTAGCTGCAGATTTTCACGAGCTCCTCCCGATGATTTATAGATATGCATAATCAACCTGTTTGGCTAACATATGTAAATAGTTCCTAATGATTGCTTAAGTAACAATGACTCTGCCAGGAGAGCACTTTATAAAAGCAAATTTCCTCTGAATACAGAGTGCCTTGAGAACAATATTTTTCTGAGCCTTGATACAGAATGGTGAGTTGAGTCCACTGTATTTTTATATATAATTGTGAAAAACAATTAGTTCTTTTCAGCAAATGAAAAGGCATCCACAAAGGAAATTCTTTAGAAAATAGTTCATCAACCAAAGCCTAAGGGAACTGAAGAGAAAACAACTGTTGTAGAGGATTTAGAAACTTTTTTTTTCTGTCTCCAATTAGAAAAATAATATATTTAATTCTTGTTCTTTACTGTTGAGCGAGGTCATTGGTTTTCTTCTCAATTCTATTCTCCAAAGATTTTCTGGGACACTGAGTGCTGAAATTATGAAGATGAATGAAAACCCTGAAGTTTGTCAGAGACAGATCTATAAGCATGTGTAATTCATCTTGTGGTTTCTTCTGCTGAGACTTTATTGCAGGGATTTAAAAATATCAGTGAGAATTCTGGCATGTGGAGTCATCAACCAGAAATAACTTTGCATCAAATCCCAAAATGGTCTTTCTGATTGGCAGGCATGCACAGGCTGAGAAGTAGCATTTCCTTTCTCTTAGACTTGCTCTGCCCTTTATATAAAGGAGGCAGCAGTTCTAACTAAAACTCTTGAAAGTAATAGATCTTAATGTGGATTCAATTCCGTATTCATGGCAGATTCCTGCACTATAGATAACAGGTGAGTTATAAACGACTCCCTGGCCATCTACAGTAGCTAAACTTAGCATATAAAATTTTAGGACTAAATAGAACTTTAGGAACTATCCCACTCATTCTTAATCCTCTCATTTTGCAAAAAAAGAAAAGAAAGAAAAAAGAAAACTAACTTAACTTAGATGTTTTGACCAAGGCCACAAAATTAAATAGAATTCTTGACTCACAAAGGTTATTTGTCTATGGGACCAATATTTTTATCAAGTTCAATATGATAATTTCACTAACTATATATATCGCAATGCTTTGTTTGATTATTGCTAAAAAAATAAATAAATAAACATCTTTTGTAACCTCTGGAACATGGGAAAAGTACCAGAAAACATGAAAAAAGATACTGTCTCAACTGTCAGAAGGAGATAGGAGATGTACTAGGGGAATATCTGACTGGTCAGCCTTGCTGCTAGCTTCAAAGATATGAAGAACAAGATGGCAGTGAACTTTGGTGAAAAATATGGGAAGAAAACATCAGCTTGTACTCAATTTGTCTTCTCATTATCCAGACAAAGTCTGTTAAAGTAGGTATATATTGGTTTTAGAAAACCATTAAAAATGGTGTGGTTTCTTTTTGAATTTTTTTAATTTTATTATGTTATGTTAATCACCATACATTACATCATTAGTTTTTGATGTACTGTTCCATGACTCATTGTTTGCGTATAACACCCAGTGCTCCATTCAGTGTGTGCCCTCTTTTTTTTTTCAGTTTCTTTTTTTTAAATTTTTTATTGTTATGTTAATCACCATATATTACATCATTAGTTTTTGATGTAGTAGTGTTCCATGATTCATTGTTTGTGCATAACACCCAGTGCTCCACGCAGAACGTGCCCTCTTTAATACCCATCGCCAGGCTAACCCATCCTCCCACCCCCCCAGAACCTTCAGTTTGTTTCTCAGAGTCCATAGTCTCTCATGGTTCGCCTCCCCCTCTAATTTTCTCCCCTTCATTTTTCCTTTCCTAATATCTTCTTCTTTTTTTTTAACATAGAATGTATTATTTGTTTCAGAGGTACAGGTCTGTGATTCAACAGTCTTACACAATTCACAGCGCTCACCATAGCACATACCCTCCCCAATATCTATCACCCAGCCACCCCATGCCTCCCACCCCCACCACTCCAGCAACCCTCAGTTTGTTTCCTGAGATTAAGAATTCCTCATATCAGTGAGATCATATGATACATGTCTTTCTCTGATTGACTTATTTCACTCAGCATAGAACCTTCCAGTTCCATCCATATCACTGCAAATGGCAAGATTTCATTCCTTTTGATGGCTGCATAATATTCCATTGTGTGTGTGTGTGTGTGTGTGTGTGTGTTATATATATATGTATATATATATATATATATATATATATATATACATATATATATACTGCATCTTCTTTATCCGGAAGTAAAAACCATTTTTATCCAATATGTCCATCGACAGATGAATGTATAAAAATGGTTTTTATTTCCATTATATTTTCTTTGATAGTGTGACAAAATGTACACCAGGGCACATATCTGTTTGTGAACTGGTTTTATAACTGCTTAAACAACAAGTTGGGATCACTTACTGGCTTCTTTTCAGCCTGGACAAAATTTCCAGTGGTCCCACTCAAGATTCCTCCCTTGGGTCTATTTGGCTCAATATTCTTAGCCCATTAACTGACCAAAAAAAGGAAGAATATATGCTTGTTACATGCAACCCTTGATAGTTGGAAGGGAGCACTTAGTATTGTTGATGGTGAAATCAGAGTTCAAGATTATCTTAAAAATTTGTAATGTTCTAAGCGAATAAAATGAAATCTGACACTTATAAATGCATAAAGTTCCATAGTTAGGATCAAAAATCCATTTGCATCAGTATAGAATGAAAGAGACCATAGGTTTCTGAGAGTTTTAAATAGGCTCAATATGAGCCTGTGATCTCATGTAGCTAATATATTCTAACACTGTATTTACATGAATTTATAAATAAGAGCTTACAGAATCATATGGAGTCTGAAGGTTAAACCTGCATTGGGAGTTCTTCAGTTCAGATATCGCATTGTTAGAGGATGGTTGGTCAAGTAAAGAGGATAGTCAATTAGAGAGGGAAAGAAGCAGACAGATTATAGGGAAGTTAATGATGTCAGAGACCAGAGACTCATATGAACAAACGTAATTTAAGGAACTGGTCATTCCTCAAAAACTCTTTCACACATTCAGTACTGATCAGTGTATAAGATCATGGAACTATAGAGCCTTACCTCCACCCTTGAAGAACTCACAGTCTCATGAGGAAGAAAGACAAATATTTCTAACATTATGTGTGGAATGGAACAGTCTACAGAGCACAGTAGCACAGAGAAAGGAATGTTTCTTCATGGGGACAGTAGCAAAGCAGTATCAGGACTGCTAATATTAAAATTGGGACTATTTCATTTGGAAGAGAAGGCTAAGGAAAAGAACTATCTAATTAAATCTAATAGTGCTTGAGGCATCCAGCAAATATGCTATATTCATTTTACTTCTGTATCTTTGCTCATTCTATTGCCCTTTCTGTAAGATCCACCTCTCCTAAATTCTACCTAACCTTCAAGACTTGGTGACAAACCAGTGTCTCCCATCATCCTGCCCACAGGATTATGTCAAGCTGATCCCAAGAGCAAGTATTCCCTTTACACTTGTTATGCCATTTGTCACATTTTCATACGCTGCTCTCATAACCAATGCACCTGACCCTGAGAGCAGAAGAGAAAACCTTTTCCAGTCTTGTGACTGTGCTTTGTACCAGGCTGGCACACAAAGGCTCAATAAGTACCCTGGAGTTAGCCAATTAGCCTACTTTCTTTAATAAAGATCAATTCTAGACCTCTGACTAGTGAGCTGACTTCCCAAGTTCCTTCCTTTGTGCATTGTTTCTCCACCTAAGAAAGCAGAATTCTTCCTTCCAATATCAACCCTGTGGGGGTGGAGTGAGAATGCATTGCACATCTCTGATGGGTCCAGCCTGGTGAGGTTGTCAGGTTAGGTAGAGCTCTCCATCCCAAAAGATGGCCCTAGATCCAGACCGATTTCTGTCCTAGTTGTACTGATTCGTCCATAAAGTTTCAAGCCACAAGGAAAACTGATATCCTTGTGTCCTTTATCCTGAAACTTGTGAAGGTATCATGATTTTATCTTTCTGATTTTTTTTTCATCTATTACAAAGCTGCTCAAAGCCTCAGGCATGGGCAATGTTTCTTTGGGCTCAGTTGTACACATCTCAGTGGCTTCTTCCCTTCTGAAAACCAGTCTTTTCTGTCAAACATGCCTTCATCTTTTTACAAAATAGGGCTCATGAATTTGGCCCTACCCAGGGAACAATCAGCATGCTGGTGATTGCTTTCAAAGCAGTATTATACTAACACAGGATCTCATTAGAACCCCTTTCCTGGGATCTGGGGGTTTCTTCCAAATCCAAATGGAGATTGTGGTGATCATTATGTGTTCAGAAGCGCTGCTTCTCTGTACCATCAAATGGCCTGAGGAGAGAAAATCTTTTGACCTTTGTAATTGCTACAATATTATGTAGGGTTCTTCCTCCATTTGAACAGAGGAATAAATATTGCAGAGTTGTACTTCTTTTTTTCCTCCTAAATGCAATATAAATAGAGGGGAAAAATTGTTCTGACGACATTCCGGTGGTGCCATGCCATCCATCCGCTGGGAGGGACATTTGTGGGGGGATTGTACTGCAGGTGGCAAAGCTCTGGGTCCATTTCGGATAATTTCTAACAACTGGCTCGGGGCTGAGGGTTGCAGAATTAGCTGATCCAGGGCTTCAGCTCCTGGTTTCAGACTCATTAAGACTGTCTTGTCAGGGTAGGTATGTGATCAGTTCCTGGACTGCAAACTAAGCCCAATAAATTGCTGAACTCGGCTTAAAAAGTTAATTACCAAATCTGGTGCATGTGGTGCAGAAAAAGGACAGAAACTACAAATTAATATGCAGAATAGCAGTTTAAAAAAAATTAACTTCAAAAATACAAATATTCCACCTCAACTGCTTAGGCCTGAGCATAATCTCAATTCACCTCCAAGTTCTCGTTTCTTTTTCACTTGCCAGCCTGTTTCCTTTTTCTGTTCTCACACAGGTTTGTGTGGGGATGCGCTCTGAAACTTATCAACGTATCTTGACAGATAAAGCACAATGCACAAGGCATGAGCAGCTTCTCCAGACACATTAAAAATGTCCACATTCAAGCTAAATATGATGTGCGTTTTTAGTAGAAATATATATTGGATGTCAGTTCATAAGTTTTCCTAAAGGGCCACCATTTTTAATGGAGGAAATTCTTTGGTATTTAATGATTTTCTTTTTCAAACTAGTAATATATAACATTAATTGCTGTAGGGTCCACAGCAGGCCACGTCATGCATCTGTGCCTGGCACTGTGGGAGCTGTAATAGGAGGCAATGGGACCACTGGAATAGACCATCTGCACTGGGGGCAATTTGGAATGGCTGGACCATCCACACCCCCCCATTCTCTTCCACCACGTCCCGGGTTTGATGGAGTAGAGGGAGGAAGTGGGCCTTGATCTTCTCTTTGTTTCCATCTTCTTCATCCTCTTGGGTTGAACATAAATATGGTTCTTTTCACCAGATATGTTTGAACAATCCTTGCTTTCCTGGGCCAGGCTTAAAGGCTTAAATATACCTAAGGAAGGAGAGTTGAGCCAAAGGTGCTACAGAGGATAAACTCTATAGAAGTGGACACCTATCTTTCCATTCTTGATTCCTATGGTGCCTGACACAGTGCCTGTCATCAAAAAATTAAGACTGGCAGTTAGTCCTTGTTGGAATGAAGGAAAAGTGAAGAAAAGAAACGGAATCCATTCACAGTGTGTTTAAGAGACACGATGCTCCAAGATGCCCGTGTGAATGTGGTGATGCCTTCACAGATGTCTTGCAAAGGGCTTCAGGATCACCAAGGATGCAGTGCCTGCAGGACCCAGGAGCATTTCAATAAATGTTGAAGCAATAGTTTGCAGGGATTTAGTTTCACACAGATCATTTTTCAGAAAGTCACACCATTCTTTATTTCTCCAGTCAAAAAGAAATAGCATTTCCAGAGTGCATAGTAGGAGATGAGTGCCATGCTAGGTGCTTCAGTTCACAGTATAATCCTTTAAACAGTTCTGTTCCGTTAAGATATTGTACATAAATATAGTTATACCAATTTAAAAGATGTAGAAATTGAGGCTCATGAAATGTAGGTCACTTCCCAAATGTATAGTAATCGTAAGTAGCAGAACTAAGACTTCAAATCTAATTACATCTTAAATACCCTGCCCATGATCCATCCACATCACCATGCCATACAATTGGAGAAGAGGAGAAAGAAAATCCTGTCTTCTCTGCTAGGAATAAAAAGTGTATACATTTAATATCCCCTCCTAATTCTTCAAGTGTTGTATTCCTTTCTTAGGTGCTTATTTATTAATACCCCATAATAACATTTATTTGCTTTATTAAAAATTAAGAAACAAAAGGAAAGCCTAGAAAATCCACATATCCAGGCAACACCACCTCCTCCTGTGTCCCCCAATTTACTCTGCAAAAACTTTGCAGTTGGCTAATGGTTACAACATCAACAAAATAACTTCTTTCACTTTCCTCATTAAACTAAAGAAAAAAAAATCAACTGATGCACTGCATCCTTGTTGACTGGTGGCTCATTACAGAGGCTAATAAGAGAAAATACATTCTCATATACTGATCATTGGAGCTCAGAGAATTTGAGGAGAGCCACCTGCTGAGTAAGTATCCATTTTCGCTTCTGACTTTGTATGTATTAGTCTGGTCAATTTCCCCTAACTGGCCTGATTAGGAAAGTTCTATTTAAACAAATGGAGATGAGACCTGAAGTTAGTGGAGAAAAACAGAAGCTGTGCCTGACCACTCAGCCAGTTTTCACCCTTGGCCAGATGTACTGACCACTTGGTGGACTTCCGTGGCAGAGACTACAGTGCATTCATCAGAGACCAAGGCTTTTTCTTCTTGCACACAGCTAGACCACATTTCTCAGCTTCCCCTGGCACCAGCTGCCCTCTTCCTTTTGCCATCCAACTGTGGGGAATGAAGTATGCTACTTTCAGATCCCAGCAAGAACACACCTCCCCATGCACATGCACTGCTTCTCTCCCACCCACCCCACCCATCGTCTGTCTCCGAAATTTTTTGGCTCCTGATGACTTTCAAACCACGTACCAAATACAAAAGACCTTTTTTAGACTGGGTTCCTGAATGACTACATGAACATCACTGCTTCACATTGCCAAACAGTCACTGATAGGACTTTAAATGAGCAAGAAGTAAGTTTATATGTGTTAAGCTCCTCAAATTTTAAGGGTTATCTGTTGCCATATGTTATGGACTAAATGTTTGTGTCCCCCCAAATTCCCATGTTGAAACCCTATCTCCCCTACCCCCCACCAACACACACACATAAGATGTGCTGGAATTAAAAGAAAAGGCCATTGGGAGGTAATTAGGATTAGATGAGGTCAAGAGGATGGAGCCCTTGTGAATGACATTAGTACCCTTATCTGAGTCACAACAGAACTTGCTTCCCTTCTCTGCTCCTGACCAAGTAAAACTGCAAGAAGTCTGAAGTCTACAACCCTGACGTGGACTCTTGCCAGAACCTGACCATGCTGGCACTTTGATCTCATATTTATAGCCTCCAGAAATGGGAGAAATAAATTTTTGCTGTTTATAATCCACCCAGTCTATGGTATTTTTACTATAGTGGCCAGGCTGACTAAAATCATAGACAGTGCTAATTTAACTAACATATACCCCTTAAAATATTTAGGTGTATTTGGCATATATGGATTTTTTCTTCTTTTTAGAAAAAGACTTTAAAATTCACATGTCACATTTTAAGACACTTAAATCTAGAAATGAATATATCAAACTGCATATCTATTTAAATGTATAGTTACAGATGTCAATATAGACCTGGATATGATATGGATGTAGATGTAGATCCAGGTGTAGATACAAATATAGACGTGTTCCCTAACAAAGATAAAGTGATATCTGTACACAAATTTGACACAAAGTTCATCACATAATAAGTTTCAATGAAGATTCTGTGAACTTGAAACAAACTGAAAATGTAATCTAATTGAATACAGTTGCCTGGAAAATTTATTTGTGAATCATTTAATATCATGTCAATAAGAACTTTGAGACACAGCCTAATTTATAAACAGAGGAACACAAAAAAAGAAACTAAGTAAGATAAATAGGGGAAGAAAAAGAAGGTCACGTTATAGTTATATTTGTAAATTCTCCATGAAATCTTTATCTTGAAAATCTAAGTACAAAAGTCTTAGGTTCAGGTAGGATGAATCAAGAAGAAAAATTCAGAACTTGACAAGAGGTGTCATAGTGGATTCTAAGCCTTGTAGAAAATAAACCCCTCAAGAACCAGAATATATTCAATTTAATAAAATGTTTTGAGGGATGGCCATGAATAAATCATTCTGCAAAATTAAAATATAAATAATACCTAGAGTATGACAGGAGATCTTCACAATGCAATGGAAGGACAGACTTAGGTAAGAAAATCTCGATACTTTATGTGGGAAACCCAAATGACTCCACCCCAAAACTGCTAGAACTCATACAGGAATTCAGTAAAGTGGCAGGATATAAAATCAATGCACAGAAATCAGTGGCATTCCTATACACCAACAACAAGACAGAAGAGAAATTAAGGAGTCAATCCCATTTACAATTGCACCCAAAACCATGAGATACCTAGGAATAAATCTAACCAGAGAGGCAAAGGATCTGTACTCAGAAAACTATAAAATACTCATGAAAGAAATTGAGGAAGACACAAAGAATGGAAAAAGGTTCCTTGCTCATAGATTGGAAGAACAAATATTGTGAAGATGTCAATGCTACCTAGAGAAATCTACACATTTAGTGCAATCCCTATGAAAATATCATCCACTTTTTTCAAAGAAATGGAATAAATAATCCTAAAATTTGTATGGAACCAGAAAAGACCCCAAATAGCCAGAGGAATGTTGAAAAAGAAAAACAAACCCGGTGGCATCACAATTCCAGACTTCAAGCTCTATTACAAAGCTGTAAACATTGCTTTATTACAAAGCTGTAAACATCAAGACAGTATGGTACTGGCACAAAAACAGACACATAGATCAATGGAACAGAAGAGACAGTCCAGAAATGGACCCTCAACTCTATGGTCAACTAATCTTCGACAAAACAGAAAAGAAAGTCCAATGGAAAAAAGACAGTCTCTTCAACAAATGGTGTTAGGAAAATTATACAGCCACATGCAGAAGAATGAAACTGGACCATTTCCTTACACCACACACAATAATAGACTCCAAATGGTTGAAGACCTAAGTGTGAGACAGGAGTCCATCAAAATCTTAAAGGAGAACACAGGCAGCAATCTCTTCAACCTCAGCCTCAGCAACTCCTTCCTAGAAATATTGCCAAAGGCAAGGGAAGCAAGGGCAAAAATGAAGTATTGGGACTTCATCAAGATAAAAGTTTTTGCACAGCAAAAGAAACAGTCAACAAAACCAAAAGACAACTGACAGAATGGGAGAAGATATTTGCAAATGACATGTCAGATAAAGGGCTAGTATCCAAAATCTATAAAGAACTTATCAAACTCAACACCCAAAGAACAAATGATCCAATCAAGAAATGGGCAGAAGACATGAACAGACATTTTTCCAAAGAAGACACCCAAATGGCCAACAGACAGATGAAAAAGTACCCAACATTGCTCGGCATCAGAGAAATCCAAATGAAAACCTCAATGAGATACCACCTCACACCAGTCAGAATGGCTAAAATTAACAAGTCAGGAAATGACAAATGTTGGCAGGGATGCGGAGAAAGGGGAACCTTCCTACACTGTTGGTGGGAATGCAAGCTGGTGCAGCCACTCTGGAAAACAGTATGGAGGTTCCTCAAAAAGTTGAATATAGAGATACCATATGACCCAGGAATTGCACTACTGGGTATTTACCCCAAAGATACAAATGCAGGGATCCGAAGGGGTACATGCACCCTGATGTTTATAGCAGCAATGTCCACAATAGCCAAACTATGGAAAGAGCCAAGATGTCCATCGACAGATGAATGGATAAAGAAGATGTGGTATATATATATATATATATATATATATATATATATATATATATATATATATATATGATGGAATATTATGCAGCCATCAAAAGGAATGAAATCTTGCCATTTGCAATAACATGGATGGAACTGGAGGGTATTATGCTGAGTGAAATAAGTCAATCAGAGAAAGAGACATATCATATGATCTCACTGATATGAGGAATTCTTAATCTCAGGAAACAAACTGAGGGTTGCTGGAGTGGTGGGATGGGAGGGCTAGAGTGGCTGTGTGATGGACATTGGGGAGGGTATGTGTATGGTGAGTGCTGTGAATTGTGTAAGATTGTTGAATCACAGACCTGCACCTCTGAAACAAATAATACATTATATGTTAAAAAAAAAAAAAAAGAAGAAGAAGAAGAAGGTAGTAGGAAGGGAAAAATGAAGGGGAGGAAATTGGAGGGGGAGACGAACCATGAGAGACTATGGACTCTGAGAAACAAACTGAGGGTTCTAGAGGGGAGGGGGGTGGGGGGATGGGTTAGCCTGGTGATGGGTATTAAAGAGGGTACGTATTGAATGGAGCACTGGGTGTTATACGTAAACAATGAATCATGGAATACTACATCAAAAACTAATGATGTAATGTATGGTGATTAACATAACATAATAAAAAAAATTTCAATACTGTGTGAAAGTACAACAGAGGTGCCATAGGATAAAACAGAAATTCGGGGAGATCATGGAAAGATTATTAAGGGAAATGAAAACACAGCTACTCTGGAAAAACAAGTATGTTCTGGATAAGCATAAACCAGAAGCAGACAATCATAGGAAAACAACAGACTAGGCATGTTTCTCTACAGTTTCATTCTGTTCCAAACCCCTCCAGGTCAGAAAAGTTGTATGTATAAATGTTTTATAATTGTTATTTAGATTGCATCTATTAAAAGGATAAGAATCTGAAAAGTGCCTTAATTAGATTAAGGATGAGGAATTCCTGGAAGATTAAAAAAGCAGATATCAGATCAATAGGGAAATACAATAGAAAATTATAGCCCAAAATACATGCAGAAAAAGAAGGGCTACTGCAGTAGTGGCATGTTCTGGAGTGGAGTGTGGTTTGGGCTGCAAATAAGGGAAGAGAGAAAAAAGTCATATAATCTGTTCACCTACAACAAAGTCTAGATATGGGCCATTCCAGGCTGATTCCCTGGGCCCCACTATAGCATCAATGACCTCGAGGCCCTTCTTGTATTCCTTCTCTACTAATACCTTCTGTTGTCAGGGTTGCAGAAAGTTTCTTGGGACTGCAAACACTATTTCCTGACTTGAAATCTCCCAAGCAGGAAAAAAGGGAGCAGTAAAGGAAAGACCTTTTTGTGCATCTCTTTCTTTTATAATGGAACAAGGAGTAAAACCTTTCCCAGAGACCTCAGCATACATGACAACCTCTTAGTTCTTATTTTCTTTGCAGCCAGATTTGGGCTACATGTTCACCTCTTGACCAACCACAGATAAAGACAACAGAGTCTGCTATCATCAGGGAAACTGATCATTATTCAAACTCCGGGGATGATGCATAATAGCTCCCCCAAAGTGAGGGTTCTGTTAACAAGAAATAAAGGGTACAATCTGATAGGAGGATAACTGCATATGCCAGGGTTCAAGTGACATAAGGAGCTGGAAAAGACCCAGCAATAGTTGTTAGGATGATTGTTACTAGAACTGTATTGAAACAACGAGGTCTGTGTAACCTTTCCGTCTCTCCAGCTTGCACTTCACAGTGTCCACTGCTTGCCTGGAAACTAGATAAAGCAGTGCGTACGAGCAGTTGGGCTAGTGGAGCAGGGCCCTAGATGGCTTCCTGATCCAAGAAGAAGCACAGGAGCCCTCACACTGGATTGCAAATAGTCAGCAAATTCCACTCATCAGCACATCCTTCCCCTATCAAACACAACCAAAGGTAAACTCCCACAGGCAGAGCTTCTGTTCACAAGGGGGCCATCAGAGATCCTCGAAAAGTGTGGTTTAAAAACCCTGGAAGAAAGGCACCAAACTAAACCAATGAACTAAAAAAGATTGAAAAGTGCAAGCATAGGATAAACACAAAGTAAGGAAATTCGATGTCTTTACAGAACTTGAAACAATTACCACATTCATAAAAAGAGAACAGGTTGCTAAAACAAACCAAACTAAATATGAACCAATTAGAGAGCCTGAACAATGAAAGTACAGTTACAAGTAAGGGCAAGACAAATTTAAATCAAGATGTTTAATTCTCTGTTGAAAATAAGGGCATGGACTTCCCTCCTCCCTTTTCTTAGAGCATTTTCTTTGGAAAACTTGTAATTCCAAGTTCTTCCTCTATATCTTTGGAATGTTTGAAAATCTTTTTAAAGGCTAAATAAGGCTTTTGCCAGCTTTACAACCCAAGAATGTCTTTATCAAGGACCTGAGGGGCACCTCTTTGAAATGTGATCATCCAGAGGGAAAGTAGCTCCAGCTCCCAGTTTCTGGGGGAGGGGAGGAAGCTTAACCTAAGAGGGCCAAAGCCCACCAAATTGTAAAACCACTTTCTGTCATAAAAATATGAGAAGTTTCTTTTTCTTGTGCATAAAGCCAATTAGCTAACACAGATGGTCACCCCAGTGAATTTAGGAGCATTTATGTGTGACAAGCAGTGCTGCCAGTCTTCCTACTTCAGGACCAGTAACTGTTTACCCTGAGAAGCTGTGTCTAAAGAGTTGTATCTGCTAGGCTATAGAGAAGGGTGGGATTTCTTTCTGTCTTTGAAAACTCTTAGCAGATTGCATGTGATACATACCCCACTCTGGTTTAATGCTTTACTTAATAATAAAATCATTCTCTTTTCTTCTATTTTGGTGCAGAAGTATTCTGGGGTAATAGGAAGTTTTGTTTTTAATTATATTCCCCGAAATATCTAAGGAACACACTGTAGAATGAAAAGAATGAGCCTAGAAGTGCCCCCAGAAGGCAGCATATTAAACAAATAAATGATAAAAAATTAAGTGACATAGAGGACAGATCCAGAAGTTCTAGAATATATTTGCTAGGATTTCCAGAAGAAAACTAATATAATCGAGGTGAGATATAGTAAAGCAAAAAGAAAAAAAAAAGAAATTTTTCAATGTCATAGAGAAGATATTTAAGTCTTCAAATTGAAAACAAACAAAACAAAACAAAATATGTTCCAAGGAAGATAAGTAGAAAACATAAATAAAAGACCACACTTCAATATTACCAAGTGAAATTTGAGAACTTCAATAAAATGATAAAGCCCAAAATATGTTCAGAGAAAAAAAGTACATTTGAATAAAAAGAATAAAACAAATCATTAGCATTATGAATACTAGAGGATAATTGAGTCATTTCTGTAAAGATGTGAGATAAAATGATCTCAAACCTGAAGTTCTGTACCTAGGCAAACAGCACTTGGGAAAGAACCAAACCCAGAAATTTTCACGTGGGCCTGGTCATAAATAGCTTTTACCTATATACAGGCTCTAAAAATCTTACTTGGGTATATATTCCATCAAAATTAAAATAAATCCAAGAGTGAGAAAATATGGGGTATAAGAGCAAAGACACTAGTAAACAATAAAGCTTGGTGATATATATTATTAAAAAATAAATCTTGAAATAAAATATCAAATGATCTTAATATAGGAAGTGATCAAGGAAGGAGAAGTGAGTATAAGCACTTTAAGCCTCTTCTCTAACCTAGGGGAAGATATAACTAAAAATTGACCATAGGTATTAATAAAAAATGGAAGATTGAAAACATATGTTAAAATTTTTATAATAACCACTAGGGATAATTAGCATATACAACTATTATGCTGCCAATAGGAGAGAATAAAACAATAAAAGAATCCATCTAAAAAAGAAAAGAGGGAAAAAAAGAAATTAGCAAAAATAAAACAAACTGGAGTAAACTGAAATAATATAAAAAACTAGATGGTAAGCATAAACCGTATTCACTAAGTTTAAACGGATTAAATTTACTTAAACAGAGACCCTCAAATTAAGTAACAAAGTAGTATATTTTAATTACAAGAACGATACCTAAAACAATATAGCAGCGAGCGTGTGGAAATAAGCAAATGCAAATAAAAAAAAAAGTGGGAGAGCTGTGTCAGGAAAAGACAAACAGTAAGAAAAATGTATTGTAAAATTCAAGTGAAAAGTAAGGAGCAATATAATTTTAATTCATTCAAGAAGGATAAAATTGAATAGACAAGTAACTATTTAAGATATTGGAAAATGTCAATAATATGTCAATAAAAAGTCACTAAGCATCATTTTACTGCTGTGTTCTACAAAATTATCAGGAAATTTTTATTACAGATCCTCATCCTAATCATCCAGTTGTATTACTGTGTAATATATTGATGGAAAGCCTCCCAACTTAATTTAAAAGATCAGCAAAACTATGATTAACAAGATAAAGGTAGCACCAAATATTAAAACTATAATATTAATTTAAAAATATAGATGAAAAATGCTAAATAAAGTAAGAGTAGATAGAATTTAGGGTAAAATAAAAGTATGAAATAATAAAACAGGAATAATACATTGAGATCAAATGGACTCAACCCAGAAATGTAAGTATTGGTCAATATTAGGATAAAAAAAAAACCCTGGAGTGTGGCTGATCACCTGGGGAAGTAGTCAGTGCAGAGAACAGGCTGACCAATAAGAGAAAGAACAGAAAATAAAGGAGAAAGCCTAGGAGTTCATAGGAAAATGTGAAATCCAGAGTCCAAGTGAAGATATGCCCTTGAGAAAGGAAGAGCTCATCCTCTGAGAGTATAAAGAAAGAAGCAGCTGTGATGGGAGTACATGTAAGTTAAAACGTAAAGCAGAAAAGCTGAAAGTTGAGGGTGATCATGCAAAACCTCCCCAATTCTCCTTCAAAATTAAAAAGAGATTTTGCATTGCAAATTCTGGGCTTGTGGTTTGGGTATGGGGGTCTCAAAAGAACAATGGACATTTAAAGTTGTCAGGGCAAGCGGGAAAGGATGCAGACCAATGCAAAGTAAAAGGATAGTCAGTATTACTGAGATTACAGGTGAAAGTGAAGGAATTTATTAACATGATTATTACTGTTATTAATCAGAAGAGACGTTTTTAAGAGCTATTTTTAAGACTACCTTGTAATTCATGTGACTAATACTATTGTGAAGTAGGGGCGCCTGGGTGGCTCAGTCAGTTGAGTATCAGACTCTTGATTTCGGCTCAGGTCATGATCTCAGGGTCCTGGGATTGAGCCCCACTTCCAGCTTCCCACTCAGTGGGGAGTCTGCTTGTCTTCCCCTCCCTCTGCCCCCCGACCCTGCCTTGTGCATGCTTGTTCTCTCCTTCTTTCTCTCTCAAATAAATAAAAATTTTTTAAAACATTATTGAGAAGTAGAAGTGAAAGCAGAATTTTTCTTTGGTTTCCTTTCATTTAGGAAAAATATTTTAACATTGCCTTGAAAACTACCTAAGGTTGAGACAAAGAACACAGAAAATGTTCTCAACAATAAACCAGCTCCCAAGTGGGAAGTTATGGACCTGGGTTAGTCCAGAACAGAAGACCCTGGAATTTGGCAGATAGACTAAGAAGGGAGGTCCAAGGATGGGGCATGTTCAAGATCATCTCTACTTCCCAAATCAGAAATTACAGAAGTCCCTGTGAAGAGGAGTGGGTGATGAAATCTAGGGGCTGTCCTACCCAACAGCTATTTTTAAGGTTTCCTTTTCTGCATTCTAATTTCATTATTTTATCTTAATACCTTAGAAATTAAACATAACAACCTTTATCAGTAATGCCTTGAAAAGAAATTGTCATACCTCTCTCCAAGTGCTGGGGCAAAGTGGACTAGAAAAAGTTCAGAAACCACCAGAGGCGATGAGAAGAGAAGGTAGAGCATAGGCAAGAGGAAAAGGTGAGGAAGCACTGTGTACATGTTAGCTCCCCATCAAGGTTGCACACAAATCCTAACTAAGGGAAGGATATATAATAATTATAATAATATAATAATTGCCTGGTCATGCAGAATGGGGGATTCAATATTTAAATAGACTTTCAGAGAAAGGGGTAATGCCAGAAGGTTGGAAACCCTGAAAGCTTCTTATTAGGAATGATACCAAAACAAGGCATGACCTGAGTTCAAAGAACATGTGTATTCTGTGGCTGACCATACATGGGATCATGCATATGTGATGTTAGGAAAAGGACAGCAGTTAATGAAGTCTCAATTGAAAGCATGTGCGGGTACACTAAGTTGCTTAAGTCACTCCCATGCCTAAGAGCAGGGAAGGAGATGCTCCATCTCTACCTGCACAAACCCTTCCTTAGAGTCATAATAGATTTTGCCTTATCTGAGAAAAAAACATAATTATTTTCCCAAATGATGTCTTCTTTGAATGCTATGTCTGTGAACCCAATAAATCAATTATAATATGGACACCTCTATGCATTTTCCTTAGAATAAGACCTGGGTCTCTGGAAAGTCCCAGGGTCTGCAATAGAAAAGATTCCATTCTCTGATCCCCAAAAGTATCAAGCTAAGGGAAAGAAAGGATTCCAGATCATTTTTTTTTAGAGTACCTTCACCCCTGCAAGTCAGCTGGGGTCTACTTGGGTCAACAATTCAAGCAGGGCCCTTAGAGCTTATCTTTTCTTTGATCCTAGCAATGCCATGTGGATTGATTTTAAGGCATGCCTATTCTTCAAAAGTCTTGATCTCTAGCTTAAGAATGTGAGTTAAGTAGGGATTTTATAGGAATTTTTTGGCTTTAGGAAATAAAACATAAGAGACCCCCTGCCTCTTATAGTCTTCTGTAAATCACCATCTCTAATTGTTTCTCCCCTTCAAAGCAAATTCCCATACACTTCATAATGTATTAGTAAAGTCTCCAACAGGCATGTGTCTAATTACCTTCCACCTTCCAGGCACAGTTCAGAGTGAAATGAGTAGTCGTATTTATTGTCAGTTTGATCTCTGAGAGATGACAGTTTATATCAAATCACTCTGGGTCAAAAATGTAAGGGTGTGCCACGGTGGAAATGCAACTCCACAGTTCCCACAGGTGGATGGAATCCCTGCTCCATGTGGGACTCCAATGTGTCTACAGCTTAGAGACTGGGATCTGGCCTTCTGAGCCAGCCAGCATCTTCCTCACATCCCACACAGCAGCTGACGCAGCAGTACTGCATTTGCCCAAAGCTGCTTGCTGTCATTGTCATATTCCCGACCTGCCCTCTTTCTTATCCAGTCTCTGTCGACCCGGAGCTCCCGGCTCCACCCCTCAATTTTGATACACCCCTTGGCCTTCTGGGCTTTTAGTCTACTTAGCGTCTGAGGAACAGCTTTCCCTATCAAACTCCAGCTTGAACTTGGCCCCGCCTCTTCTTCCTACCCCACCTTAGCTGTGACATTGTCAGAAATGAAACCCTTTCTCCAGTAGTTTTGTGTACAGCCTCGGCCACGTTCTCAAACTCCCCTGTGATGGAATCCAGGGTTATTCTTAAATACGCAAAAACAAGGGCGCCTGGGTGGCTCAGTTGGTTGGGCGACTGCCTTCGGCTCGGGTCATGATCCTGGAGTCCCGGGATCGAGTCCCACATCGGGCTCCCTGCTCGGCGGGGAGTCTGCTTCTCCCTCTGACCCTCCCCCCTCTCATGCTCTCTCTCTCTCATTCTCTCTCTCTCTCTCAAATAAATAAATAAAATCTTTAAAAAAAAATACGCAAAAACAAGGCAAGACTACCACCTGCTAAAAAGGGAATTACGGAGTTAGTCTCTTCCTGCTGTGCAGTTATACTTCCAATGTATTTGTCAGTACATCATTGTGACCCACTCTCAGGTAGCAGAATTATAGTCACCTCCTCTACTTAGAATGCCATAGAATGCCATTCTCTGTCCTCTGGTGTGTCCATTCTAGTCATATAAAAATAAATAAATAAATCATTCCACCTGATTGAATCTCCCCTCCAACCTGGATTTCATCTCTCCCCTATCATTTGGCAATCCCCTAATTCTGCTTTTCAATACATATCATCACAGCAGAAAGGGCGGTTGCTAAAAAACAGAATGATCTACCAAGATAGGATAAAGAGAAAGGAATGATATCATTTGCACTTTAACTCTTCTGACATTTTGGAAAATGGGGAAGGGGACAGGAAACACACAACATTTGCCAATACTTGTTCCACTAATCTCTTTGAGCATTCTCCCAATTCACAAGTGTTCCTGTTTACTCCCTCTGTTGGAATCACAACTATCCCCAAGATAGGAAATTCCAAGTAAGAAAATCATCATAAACGAGATCTATTATGATGAAATAGCCACCTTCAGTCTATCTGAGACAACATAGGGACTTCTAGATTGCATTGTATTGAAATTTGTTTGGAATTTGACCAAAGAATCAGTGGTTGAAATTCTGCAAACTGCAGGTTAAATTTTAGTGTGTTCGGGTTGATAACAGAATACCACAGACTGGTGGCCAATAAACAACAGAAATTTATTCCTTACAGTTCTGGAGGCTTGGAAGTCTAAGATCAAGCTACCTACGGATTGACTGTCTAGTGAGGGCTCACTTCCTTGTTCATAGATGGCCTCCTTCTAGCTCATATGAAGGACAGGGCTAAGGACCTCCCTGGAATATCTTTTATAAAGTCACTAATTCCTCTGCCCTCATGACTTAATACCTCTCAGAGGCCCCGCCTCTAAACACTATCACAGCATCACAGCAGAGATTAGGCTTAAACATATGAATTTTGGGGTGAGGAGGGCTGGGAAAATACTAACATTCATTCTATAGCAACCGAAGACCTATCCTTGAAGTCAGAGTTAATTCTTTCCTAATGGAGAGAGGGGTACCCCTCTATTACATACATTTCAAACCATTCCATATAGTTCATACCAAGACACATATATTAGGGATGCTTAATAGATCACTGTTCCTTGCAACGACTGAGATGTGTTTCCTGGCTGTTAATGTTCAGTATATTTCTTATTTCTGGATTTTTTTTTTCCAGAGAGAGAGAGAGACAGAGTGTGTGCACACGTGAGCAGGGGTGGAGGACAGAGGGAGAGGGAGAGAGAAAATCCCAAGCAGTCTCTAAGCCCAGCAGCCCAGAGGAAGCCCGACATGGGGCTTGATCTCACAACCCTGATGCCTCATCACTCAGAGAATACCATTCTTAACATATGGCATAAGATGAGGGATATTTCCTTCTGGCCTGAAATTATGGACAATACTGATGCCACTAAGAACAAGGTGAAAAAATATCACAGGGTATTTTTATTCTTCTTCATATTGCACTTGATTTTTCTAAAATGTATTGGGTAGGCCAAATGTGTGGCTCGTGTGTGTTCAGCATTCTGAACTCACTGCTGTGGATAATGGAGCTGAAATGACGTAAGGCAAAACACAGTTTGACGTCAAACTTTTGTCATGTGCCTTTGAGCCACCCCAGGTGCCATTTGAATCACTTATAGAACATATTATTGTTTGCTGCCTAAATCTGGTCATATAAAAGTAACAGAGTATTGGTTTTTTGCCCTTTGTGTTGTGAGGTTATCTAATTTCCACTCCCAGATGCACATCATGCCTGCTCTTTTTTTGTCTTTAAAATAAATCTGTTGCCTAAAGCTAAATATACAATACTTTGAACATGATAATGAAGCTATTTTTAATTTGTCCTTTCGTTTTAATTATGTTCTTGGTATTATTTAGTAGGTACAATTTACAACATTCTTGCTGCCACCTACAGGCAACCCTGTGCACCACCTAGGCGGATGGGAGGGGGGTAGGTGTAGCACTACCTGTTTATCTTGAATTAGAGATCCTCCTGTATTTCTAACCATTATTTGTCAGCATGGATATGAGTATGTTCAAAATGTTTTTTCAACAATACCTACATCTTTGTTTATTTCATGAAAATAAAAATATCTACAAGATCCTCATAAAATCAGTAAATAGGACAATCTCTGCAAACATAAAGAATTCACTTGGGACAATACAGGAGAAATTCTACACAAATGTGTTCTTAATTGTTTCATAAGTAATAAAATCAGCATGTTTATGAAAAACCTAAATACATAATTGATCAAAGCAATTTTCACAGTTTAAAATTTATTAGCTATGAAAATAGCTGATGTGAAAAAGAAGGTTAAGAGAAAAGAAAAACTAAGTCTATTAAAGAGCGATTCTCTCTCATCTTGACAACTATTGCTAACTGCACTGAGCTAACTCCGAAATAAGCACAGAGAAGAAAAGTTGAAATGGAGAGGGAGCAACTCTTAAGAGTCCATTTAACACACACAGAAAAGAAGAGAATGATGAAGTTTGCAGTAGAATCCTGGAACTCTGTTATGAATCTTAGTCCTCTATGAGGCAGGAAGAGCCCAGCACTTGTGGGACTGAAAGAATATTCTCTCTGGGAAGCTGGCCTCAAAGGTAAGAGATATTTACTTGTAGAATATGCCTGTGGTCTTTAAGTAACTCTTCAGGGATCACTCATTAATTTCCTTCAACTTTCTATTTTTTATTGTAATATACATGCCTCTTAGAGCAAAACTCATTATTCACAACGTGATCCGGAGTTGTATGCCACTTTCTCAGTCTTGAAGAACTGCATCCCCTGGCCCTAAAACCCCAGAGTTTTGAAACCCTTTCACATGGTACAAACCAACATTTGAGAGTGTGAGATGGAACCTGTATTTCTGTGGATTATCCATTTAACCTCACTATACAATTTTGATTTATTTATTGAAGAAACTAGCATTCATTCACCTACTGTATTCCAGGCTATATATTTGATACTAAGAATTAGGATTGAGCCCTTGCTTCAAGAATACTTTCTCAGAGGGGTGACAGAAGCAAATGTTGGGCCAAGGGCAAGTTGTCCCAAATTGTGCCACTTTGGCATCAGATTATTTCGAGCTGAAAACAATCAAGTCCCAAAGACTCGAAAAGCAACTTCAACCTTTCCCTAACTGTCTAAAAAGAATTTAGATAGAAAATCTGCTCCAGGAAGAGAGCTATCTCCATAAATAACTCCATTATAATAGAAACTAGGGGTGGTAGACAGGGAGGAATTTAGCAAAATATGTTTGTTAAAATCCCTCTGTATGCCCCAGTGCTTCTGTATGGTCTAGCAAACATTTGCTCATCATTCACTCTTTTTTTACCTTCCTGCGAATTGTTTTCCTTCCCTTTGAAGCCTCAGACCCCTATCTTCTTCTCCTTAGTTCATGATGACATTTATACCTCATTTTGCCTGATTGTCTTTGTCTGTGTGGATCCCCTGTACATAGGAAAGTAAATCTGATTTTCTTCTGTTGATCTGACTCTTGTCAATTTAATTCTTAGACCAGCTAGAATAAGCTTCGAAGGGTAAAGTTTTTTGTTTTTGTTTTTGTTCTTGTTCTTGTTGTTTTTTTCTTTTCCCTTCCTAGCAGTGACACAAGGAAGTGCAACTGAGCTTGAGGACTATTATACAGGCAAGTACTGGCACAATGACAGTGCAATAGCAGGAGGTCACCTTTCTGCAGGGAAAAGTCCTAGAAGGCAAAGGGGTAGGGAAAAAGAATAAATATACAAGGGAGAAAAGACAGCATAGCTTTGGCCATTCCCTTTCAGTTCTTCCTTTCCATTCCTTTTATTTCTTGCCAAGAGAAGGAATTTTAAAATAAAATAAAAATCTTAGCAGTATTAAAAAAAGAAATCTTAGCAGTACAGTTTTGACAGTATCAAGTAGGACCCCAGGCTCAGCCCTGTATTTACCACAAAGAGACTTCCATTAATAATTCATTCTCGATATTGTCCCCAGTCCTTTCACCTAAAATGCAAATCATCCAGAAATGTACAGTACACCAACCTTCTCCGTCATGCTTTCCTGAATGAGAGCAAGGAACAAAAAAGCAACTTGATCAGCAGCATAGAATTGTTAAGTGAACTTTATGTGACTGGACATCACCATTATATGATCCCTCTCATTCTTGTCCAAATACTAGATCCTGTTGGGTTTTCTTTTTTCCAACATTTTCCCTCTGAAGTTAAAAAATATATATATATCAATGTTGAAATTAAGTACAAACTACTATTATAACATTTCAGTTTTGGAAAACTAAACTTCTTTCACATAATAAAATAAAATAAAAATAATGAAAAGCATTTTATTTCAATCATCATGTTCTCAGAAATTTCTGTATACCTAAAACTATATGAGATACTGTAGTAGGTATAATCTTAGGATACATTTCTTCTCCAAAAAGAGTGTTCAAGTTCATAGAGAGAAAGGAAAAAACAAAAAACAAAAAACCAAAAAAAAAAAAAAAACCACACATATATAGAACTACACATAAAAGCAGATAGGTTTGGCACTGGGAATTTCTGAAATCCATGAAGCCTATCATTAATATCTTTAAATTATCTTTTTGTATTATTGCCTAATTTTCTCAAATTATTTTCTCTCGCTTCACTATGCATGACAATCTCCAGACCATCAAATAACAATGCTGCTCAAACTCCCAGTCTCTTTCACTGTGAAGGAAGACATGAATCGATGTGATGGAAGCTTTAATTTGCTATACTCCCTAGCATTATATGAGTTTCAATAATGAACAAACCAGAGAAAACACTGTTTACACCAATGGAATAATCGCTCCTGGTGGAATTTCAGACACCATAAACAAATACAGGCAAAGAAGACCTTTAGCAATCATGAAATCATTGGGGCAATGTCCCACTGGCTACTCCATACATATGTAATGCCTGCTCTGAAATCACAGAATAAAATGGTAGAATTTACAATGTAGATTATGAAGCAAAGAAGATCAGGGAATAAATATATCAGTGTATCCTCAAATAGCCTGGAAAAGCTTCCTAAAAAAAAAAAAAAGAGAGAGAGAAAGAGATTTGAATAGTTCTTTAAGAAGGGAGATGACTAGGACAATCAGAGCTTGGGAGTCAGGAGACAATCAGGAGCTGGGAAGAGAAAGGACATCCAGGTAGAGGAATAGCAAACACAAAGAGTAAGCATGGCAGGTATGGGAGACAATTTGCTTTTAAAGATCCATTTTAAAGACCAATCTTAAAAACCTTTAAAACATTTTAAGCTCACCAGTAACCTTTGTTAGATCTAGATGACTCTGAGAATACTCAATGTAGATTGACTACTTTTCTGATAAAAATGAAAAAAAAAAGTTTTCCCATCTTAAAAATCCACCTAAAGTACAAAATAGACATAAATGCTTATGATACTTGGTCATTTTCCTAATTATCTTCAAATACAGTATTTGATGTACTGTAATAAAGTTTAAGGACTGGACTTGTTTTTGAATTATTCAGGTTTGATCCCAAAGCAGGATTTTAATTAAGAACGAGAATTGGGGAGTGTTTGACATGAATTCTGGTGAGTGTTTCCACAGACAAAAGAAAACAGATATGCAATATTTTGACATTTTCCTAAAATTCCCCAGACCCACTGATCTCTGACTTAGATCAGTCTATTCTGATTAGATTCTAAGAATTCTCAACAAAGCATATTTCATTAGAAATGATAGGGATGCCTGGGTGGCGCCATCAGTTAAGTGTTTGGCTCAGGTCATGATCCCAGGGTCGTGGGATGGAGTCCCAGGTCAGGCTCCCCTGCTCAGCGAGGAGCCTGCTTCTCCCTCTGCCTGCTTGTGCTCTCACGCTCTTTCTGACAAATAAATATTAAAAAAAAAGAAATGATATTTATAGTTGAAAGAATAGAAAATACTAAATATGCGAAAGTTTTGTTGTTCTTTTTCTAAAGTATCTAGTCAGATGGTTAGTTTATTTTCATTCTTTCTTGAATATGAAGTATGTAGGCTATGAATTTTCCTCTGAGCTCTGATTTAACTCTGTCCCATTGGTTACTGTATTGCTGCTTTCTGGAAATTCTGAAATTTAGGGGTTTTTGTTTTCATTGTTAATGGAAGAGTGTCTGAGAAAGATTTTATTTTTTTCTACCTTGTTATCATGTCTACTTTATTGTACAAGAATACCTTTTAGATATGTAAAGGCTTTCTTTACAGTCTAGAATATAGTTTTTTAAATGTCACATAAGCTTGTGCTTAATTTTCTTTACTATTATTATTAATTTTTTAGAGAGCGTGAACAGCGGGTGTGCAGGGGCAGAGGGAGAGAGAAAATCTTAAGCATGCTCCACAACCAGTGAGTGGAGCTTGACCTGGGGCTCGATCTAATGACCCTGAGATCATGACCTGGGCTGAAATCTAGAGTCCAATGCCTAACTGACTGAGCCACCCAGGTGCCTCAGACATGTGCTTAATTTTTAAAGTAATGAGTACCATATACATCTTCTTGATAACATTGTTAAGGAATATAATATTCTTAAGTGTGTTTTGTCCTTTTGCTATATCTACTTTTGAAATTAATGACTAGAAGACTGATTTTTTTAAGCCTATTTTGTTATCTCTCATAATTTCCAATTTATGAAAGTTATTGCTATGCTATTTGGTACATGGGTATTTATAACTGTTATTCTTATTGTAACTTATACCACTTAATATTATAAACTGTTCTTTGTGTCAGATAATGCTCTTTGACCTAAATTCTGCCTTATCTAAAGTTAGCACCAAGACTTATACTTTTTCTGTATTTATACTAATGTGAAATAGCTTTACTCTACTTACCTTTGTTTGGGGCGGGGTTTTTCTAAGTAACCTTGTTTAAAGTGTGTCTCATACAAATTAGAGTAGGGTTTTGCTTTGTAATTCTATATACAAATCATCTACCTTTAAATAAGTGAGCTAAACTCATTTATATTTATATTTATTAATACAACAGGCATGTTTCCTTTTTATATTCTTTTGCTGTTTTTTGTTTATATTTATTAATGAAGTATTTTTTGTTTTGTCATTCTGATATTTGTAAAGTTTAATATTTTAAATTATAGTGCTTACATTTTGTTTGCATCTTTATGTAATACTTTTTGTCCTTTTTAAGCAGCAGCATCTCTTAAAATATTAAGAGATATCATCTCTTAGTTAAAATATTCCCTGGATCAAATCTATTGTAATATTTAAATTTGAAGAAAAGTGATGTGTTTAAATATTTTGGCTCACTCTTCTGGAATATCTTGTTAAGTGTTCTTTCATTGTTTCCTATCACTGAACATTACTGTCAAGAAGTCTGTTGAAAATCTTATTTTCTTTCCCTTAAGACAATAGTGACCATACACTTTTGTCTGACCACATTTTGAGATGAAAGAGACCACTATGTATATTGATTTATGTTTATGGAACAATAAGCATAAATATGGATTACCCCAGGGTAACTGGGCCATATGGTTTTGCCACCTATACATGGCTTGAGTTTTTGGTTTGGGAGCCTAAAATAACCTTTTTTTTAAATCATCTTATCTATAATATTCCTTTCCTTACCTATATTACATTGATCTTTCCTCTAAATAAAGATATTTTTCTTTCATTTTCACCTAAATCATGTTTCAGTGTTGACAATTCTTTTTTTACTTCAAGTATAATTAACAGTGTTATATCAGTTTCAGATGTATAATGATTCAACAATTCTATATATTACTCAGTGCAGTGATGACAGTTCTTAATCAATTTTTCTTAGTGACTTGTCAATATGTATAATCTTTCTCATATTTCAGAAGTTTTTTTGAGTTATACTTTTAAATATCTATGTTTCTTGTTTTTCATTCTCCTTTGCTTATATTTTATATACATCATTTGGTCCTCTGGTTTCTCTATTTTGCATTCACTTTATTCCATTTTTTAAATTTCTATCATTGTTTATGTGGCATATTGATAATTAGTGGTTCCCAACGGATCATGCTTCTTGACATGCATATTCTTTTGTTGTCCTCTCCCGTACTGACTCTTGACTTAGCTATGTGACTTGCTCTGGCCAGCAGGACATCAGTAAGTGTGACAAGTGAGGAAGCTTGATAAGCACTTGCACATGGGGACTTGCCCCCTTCACCATGTGAAGAAGCCTAGTTTAAACTTGTTGAGAATGAAAAACCACATGTAGATAGAAGTTCAGTCATTCCAGCTTAACACAGCTCTCAGCCAATTCAACAGCTAAATTCAGGCATGTGAATGAGCCCAGGCAAAACCAGTAAAAATGTGTTATTGGGCACAGCCAAGTCACAGAACCATGAGAAACATGAAATAATTGTTCTAAGCCACAAACTGTGGGGTGTTATTATGTATTATTAGATAACTGATAGAGAAATTGTGGCCTAGAAGTGTGGCATGGATGTGATAAAACCCCAAATATGTGGCATTGGCTTTAGAATGGGGCAGCAGATGGAGGCTTGAGAAGTTTAAGGAGTCTGTTGGCAAGGGCTGAAGCAATGGCAAAGAAATGTTGGCAGAGACTTGAAATGAGCTGAGGAAATCATTAGTGGCAGGGGAAAAAAAAATGGTTGTCCATATTCTATAATAGCAAAACATTTGACAAACCTGTTAAGTGCTGGTACACAGAAGATAGAATCATACCTGATGAACGAGTGGATCTGGCTAAGGAGGCCTCCTAGCAGAATGATGAAAATGCAAATTGGCTTCTCTTAGGTGCATATGGTATGACAGTAGAAGAGAGAGATAAGCTAAGGCGAGAACTATTTAGTTTGCAAGAAGAAACTAGACATGAAGAAAAGACAAAACTTTCTGGGTTGGAAAATAAAACAACATTTTCAGACCTTCCAGGTGGCAACTCTCAGTATAGTAACTGGCTTCAAGGTAAAGATGAAATCAAGGATATCGATGTAAACCCCAGTTTTTTAGACCTGGGAACAATTGAAAGTGATTTTTAGTAGATGCTCTCAGCTAAAAAGAAGGGCTTACAGGAATTTTACAAACATTATCCCATAGCATTCTGAGATAGTCAATATACAGCAAGGCCTATTTTAAAGAATTATGGATGTGAACTGGAGGCATGGGATGAATCCAGCCATAAACACAGGAAAGCATTAGGATTTTTAAGGTAGTTGTATCAGTTTGGACTAAAAAGAAGAGAGTTTAAAAAGAAAAGAGCTTTCTGGGCCTCTACCTTCCTACATACAAAAAATTCACTGATAAAGCTATTCAGGTATTTCTTAGAGAAGAAGAAAATTCTCTAAGAGAACTGAGCCAAAAGCCTACAGGACAAAGCCAAGAGCCATGGACAAGAATGGATTAGGAAACCATTCCAAGGGAACAAAATGAAATCTTAATCAAGGAATATTCCATGACCCTAAGTAAGGATTCCTAACAACATATGCTCAGCTAGATTCAGCATTGTTATGGACTGGTGATGGCTATAAACTTCCAATTCTTTCCCTTTTCAGTGGGAGTGTCTATTGTGGTCATATTGTTGCTGTCTCATGATTCGATGTTGGGTCTGTGGTGGAAAGCAGGGCAGATAAGTTGTCTTGTTCTTGGTTCTCTGGAACAACAGGAGCTATATCCAAGGAGCTACACCTGAGGAGCCTTTTCTGTATCCAAAGCTAATACACAAAAGCATTGCATTTGACTGTGTATAGACTTCAGCATGAATCATCAGGGCCAGAGAGCAGACTGTGTTATATTGTTATATCAATAGCCCTCAGTGAATCACACTTCCCTCTCTTTTCCTGTGTAGGCTTCTCCAACTTTGACTCTGAGCTTGCCATGTGACTTTCATTTCTGTTTTTGCTTTGTCTAGCTTTGTTACTGGGACACCAGAAAATATGACACAAGCAGAGGATTAATAAGTACTTGCGTATTTGGACTTTCTCTTAATGAATGTATCTATTTACCATTTTAAGAAGTCTGGTCTAGACTCCCTGAAGGCAAAAACCATACTAAGAGAGTAGCTCAATTGAACCAGCCATCCCAGTTGATCTCAGACCCCCAAGACAACCTACCAGCTGAATGTAGCTATGGGAATAGCCCAGGCAATACCAGCCGAACTGCTCAGCCAACCTACAGCATTTTAAGACATAATCATTATTTTGGATCTTTAAGATTTGAGATGATTTATTATATAATAATAAATAACAGAATTCCTTACTCTATTTCCCATTGTCTCCCTTTGGCTCCTTGAAATTTACTCTTCATTTCTTAAACAGTTTGTCGTTTTCTTCTGTTTTTCTTTCCAATATTCTTCCAGTATTAATTTCATCTCTTCTGTTAGTCTTTTATCTCAGGACTTCCTTCTCTTCCCTGAGTTCTTTATTTCTTTTTTTACATTTTTTTATCTAAATACAATTTAGTTAACATATAGTTTATTATTAGCTTCAGGGGTAGAATTTAGTGATTCATCAGTTTCATATAACACCCAGTGCTCATTCCATCAAGTGCCTTCCTTAATCTCCATCTCCCCAACCACCTGCCCTCCAGCAACCTTCAGTTTGTTTCCTATCGTTAAGAGTCTCTTATGGTTTGCCTCTCTGTCTGTGTTTATCTTATTTTTCCTTCCCTTCGCCTATGTTCACCTGTTTTGTTTCTTAAATTGCACATAGGAGTGGAATCATATGGTATTTGTCTTTCTCTGACTGACTACTTTCACTTAGCATAACACCTTCTAGATCCATCCATGTCATTGCAAATGGCCCAATTTCATTCTTTTGATGGCTGAGTAATATTTCATTATATATACATAATATATATATATCTTCTTTATATATATATTATACATATATATAATAACATTATATATATGTATGTATGTATGTATATATATATATATATATATATATATATATATATACACACCACATCTTCTTTTATCCATTTATCTGTCAATGGGCATCTGGGCTTTTTCCATATTTTGGCTATTCTGAAATTGCTGCTATAAACATTGGGGTGCATGTGACCCTTTGTATCACTATGTTTGTAACCCAGTAGTGCAATTTCTGGGTCATAGGGTAGCTCTATTTTTAACTTTTTGAAGAACCTCCATACTGTTTTCCAGAGTGGCTACACCTCCTGAGTTCTTTATTTCTTATGAGTAACTTCTTCCATAGAAGCAATGGTTTCATTTGATATTTTTAAAATTCTTACTGGACTATTGAATAACAAATTTATTTCTGCTTTCTAGCTACATTCTACTTTTTTTTATTGTTTTGTTTTTTGAAGTAGGTTCCATGCCCAGTGTGGAGCCCAATGCAGGGCTTGAACTCATGACCCTGAGATCAAGACCTGAGCTGAGTTCAGAAGTTGGACACTTAACCTGCTGAGCCACCCAGACACTCCAGCTACATTCTAATGTTACCTTTTGTTTTGTTTTTGAAGCTTGTAATGCCATTTTGCACACTTTTTCTATAACATAGTTGTATACCTGTTAAATTGGTGCCTTTAGTTTGAAATATCAAGTAGGATTTTCACTGAACCAGCTATTTTTAATAGATGAGGGATAATGCAGGGAAGGGAAGGGTCATCAATATTGGCTGCTAATAAAATTATTTTTAATGAAAAAAATGAATGTGTAATTACCTCTTCTTTGCAACTTAAAATCTAACTTTCTTAGGACTTCTACCATTCATCCTATGACTTATTTTTTCTTATTGATTCCAACATCATTTGCAGTCACTAAAGGGCACAGGCTCTAACTTTTAAGTCATCCAGTCATTTATAGTACTTGATGTTGTATGAGACCTTCCACTTTCTGCAGCACTTAAACCTAGTTTATTTGATCTCAGCCTTTCTCATAGTAGTTCCCATCTAGGGTGGGGACTCTTTCTAGAAGTGAGTAATTTCTGGAGATTTCTGAAACCTGCCCTCAAAATACCTTTTCTAGGACACCTGGGTGGCTCTGTCGGTTAAGTGTCTGCCTTCAGCTCGGGTTATGATCCCAGGGTCCTGGGATCAAGTCCCACATTCAGGCTCTCTGTTCTGCAGGGAGCCTGCTTCTCCCTCTGCCTCTGCCTCTGCTTCTCTCTCCCTCTCTCTCTTTGTCTCGTGAATAATAATTTTTTTTAAAAAAGTCTTCTCTATTCTTTCTGTTCTTCCAATACTTCAGTGTCTCCCCTTTTATCAAGATTTGTATGCTCTGGCTCTGCTAGTCCCAGTGCATTTAAAAATATCTAACAATAACTTGGAGTTGACAAATTTTTCTTTTAAAGATTTATTTATTTTAGAGAGAGAGAGAGAGAGAAAGAGAGTGTGCACGAGTGGGGGGGAGGGGCAGAGGGAGAGAGAGAATCCTCAAGCAGACTCTATGCTGAGCATGTAGCCCAATGCAGGGATTGATTCCAGGACCCTGAGATCATGACCTGAGCTGAAATCAAGAATTGGTTGCTTAACCAACTGAGTCACCTAGGGAGCCCTGAAGTTTAGAATCTTTACAGAAAACTTATTATTTCATTCAATATGAGAGTTTTGTTTTTATTTTCATTTTCTATGCATTTGTAGAGTTTTCAAGAGAATTGAGAAAGGAAGAACAAAGCTGCCTTCATGATCTTATTAGAAGCCCTCTCCTTATGGCTTCTAAGCATAGAAAACTCCCAACAAAATCAACAAAAGCAAGACATATTGCAATGAAAATGGCAAGGTATAATGATAAAGAAAAAATATGCTGCCTATAAGAGACTCATTTTAGACCTAAAGACATCTGAAAATTGAAAGTGAGGGGATGGGGAAACATCTATTATCAAATGGATGTCAAAAAAAAAAAAAAAAAGCCAGAATATCAATACTTATTGTCGGACAAAATAACTTTAAGACAAAGATTGTAACAAGAGAGAAAGGACACTATATAATAATAAAGGGGACAATACAAGAAGATATAACAATTATAAATATTTATGCATCTAACATGGGAACACCCAAATACATAGAACAGACAGTAACAAACATAAAGCAACAAATCAGTAATAATATAAGAATAGTAGGAGATTTTAACATCCCACTTACATAAATGGACAGATTATCTAAATAGAAAATCAACAAGGAAACCACTTTGAATGACAGTAGATGAGACGGATTTAACAGCTATATTCAGAACATTCCATCCTAAAACTGCAGGATACACATTCTTTTCAAGGGCACATGGAACATTCTCCAAAATAGATCACATATTAGGCCACAAAACAAGCCTCAACAATTTAAAAAAGACTGAAGTAATACCATACATCTTGTCTGATGACAATGCTCTGAAACTAGAAGTCAACCACAAGAAAAAATCTAGAAACACCACAACTACATGGAAATTAAATAACATGCTACTAAACAATGACTGGGTCAACCAGGAAATCAAGGAAGAAATAAAAAAGTACATACATGGAAACAAATGAAAATGAAAACATAATGGCTCAAAACCTTTTGGACACAGCAAAAGAAGTTCTAAGAGGGAAGTTTATAGCAATACAGGCCTACCTCAAGAAGCAAGAAAAATCTCAACCTAACCTTATACCTAAAAGTGCTAGAAAAAGAACAACAAACAAAACCTAAAACCAGCAGAAGAAAGGAAATAGTAAAGATTACAGCAGAAATAAATGATATAGAAACTAAAAATACAGTAGAACAACTCAATAAAACCAGGAGCTGGTTCTTTGAAAAAAATTAATAAAATCGATAAACTTCTAGCCAGACTTATCAAGAAAAAAAGAGAAAAGACCCAAATAAATAAAATCACTAACAAGAGAGGAGAAATAACAACAAACACCACAGAAATACAATTGTAAGAGAATATTATGAAAAACTGTATGCTAACAAATGGTACAACCTGGAAGAAATGGATAAATTTTAGAAATGCATAAGCTACCAAACCTGAAACAGGAAGAAATAAAAAAATTGAACAGACCAATAACGAGGAAAAAAACCTGAATCAGTAATAAAAAAGTAAAACAGAAACCAAAAACCAAAACGAAAAATTCCCAACAATCCAAAGTCCAAGACCTGATGACTTAACAGGTGAATTTCAGAAAACATTTAAAGAAGAGTTAATACCGATTCTTCTCAAATTACTACTACAAAAAAAAAAAAAAAAGAGATAGGAAAACTTCCAAATTCATTCTGTGAGGCTAGCATTACTCTGATACCAAAACCAGATAAAGACATCAAAAAAAAAAAAAGAGAGAGAGAGTGAGAGAACTACAGATCAATATCCCTGATGAACACAGATGCAAAAATCCTCAACAAAATACTAGCAAACCAAATCCAACAATATGTTTTAAAAAATCATTCACCACAATCAAGCAGGATTTATTCCTGGGTTGCAAAGGTGGTTCAATATTTGCAAACCAATCAGTGTGATACATCACATCAATAAGAGAAAGGATAACAACCATGTGATCCTTTCAACAGACACGGAAAAAGCATTTGATAAAGTACAACATCCACTCATGATAAAAATCCTCAACAAATTAGGGAGGGAACATACCTCGACACAATAAAGGCTTTATATGAAAAACCCACAGTGAACATCATACTCAATTGGGAAATATTAAGAGCCTTTCCTCTAAAGTCAGAGACAGGACAAGGATGTCCACTTTCCACTTTTATTCAATATAGTACTGGAAGTTCTAGCCATAACAATTAGACAACAGAAAGATATAAAAGGAATCCAAATCTGTAAGGAAGAAGTAAAACTTTCACTACCTGCAGATGGCATGATACTATATATAGAAAAACTGAAGTATTCTAAACAAAACAAAACAAAAAAACCTGCTAGAACTGATAAACACATTCAGTAAGGTCACAGGACACAAAATCAATCAACAGAAACCTGTTGCATTTCTATACACCCACAGTGAAGTAGCAGAAAGAGAAATTAAGAAAACAATCCCATTTATGATTTGCACCTAAAATAAGATACCTAGAAATAAACCTAATCAAAGAGGTGAAAGATCTGTACTCTGAAAACTAAAAACACTGATGAAAGAAATTGAAGACAACACAATGAAATGGAAAGACATTCCATGCTTATGGATTAGAAGAACAAATACTGCTAAAAGTCTATACTACTCTAAGCAGTTGACACATTTAATGCACTCCCTATCAAAATACCAATAGTATTTTTCACAGGCCTAGAACAAGCAATCCTAAAATTTGTACAGAACCACAAAAGACCCTGAATAGCTAAAGCAACCTTGGAAAAATAAAAGCAAAGCTGGAGGCATCACAATTCTGGACTTCAAGTTATATTACAAAGCTGTAGTGATCAAAACAGTATGTTACTGGTACAAAAACAGACACATAGATTAATGGAACAGAATAGAAAACCCCGAAATAAAACCACAATTATATGGTCAATTAATCTTTGACAACAGGAAAAAATATGCAATGGGAAAAAGACAGTCTCTTTAACAAATGATGTTGGGAAAACTGGACAGCAACATGCAGAATGAAACCGGACCACTTTTTTACACCATACGCAAAAATAAATTCAAAATGGATGAAAGACCTAAATGTGAGACCTGAAGCCATAAATATCCTAGAAGAGAGCACAGGTAGTAATTTATCAGATATCAGCAACTCTTTTCTAGATTAGGTCCCCTGAGGAAAGGGAAACACAGCAAAAATAAATGACTGGGAATTCATTAAGATAAAATGCTTCTGCACAGCAAAGGAAATTACTCACAAAACTAAAAGGCAATGGAGTGGGAGTGGGAGAAGATATTTGCAAATGGCATATCTGATAAAGGGTTGGTACCCGAAATATATAAAGAATTTCTTTTTTGGTTAAAAAACAAATAACTAAAATATGAAAAAAGAGGTACCCTCATGCACTGCCGGTGGGAATGAAAACTGGAGCAGCCATTCTGGAAAACAGTATGGAGGTTCCTCAAAATGTTAAAACTAGAATTACCCTATGATCCAGCAACCACACTACTGGGTATTTACCCAAAGAATACAAAACCCCTAATTCAAAGGGATACATGCATCGCTATGTTTATTGCAGTATCTACAATAGCCAAACTATGGAAGCAGCCAGAGAATTCATCAACTGATGAATGGATAAAGATGGTGTGTGTGTGTGTGTGTGTGTGTGTGTGTGTGTGTGTGTGTGTTTGTAATTATAATGGACTACTATTCAGCTATAAAAAAGAATGAAATCTTCCCATTTACAAGGACATTGATGGAGCTAGAGAATATAATGCTAAGTGAAATAAGTCAGGGAAAGACAAATACTGTATTATTTCACTCAAATGTGGAATTTAAGAAACAAAACAAGTGAACAGAGGGGGAAAAGAGAGAGAGAGATAGAGACCAAGAAACACATTCTTGGCTATAGAGAATAAACTAATGGGTATGGGTGTGGGGGGGTACTGGAGTATGAGATGGGTGATAAGGATTAAGGAGTACACTTGTCATGACAAACACCAGGTGATTAAAAAAAATGTAAAAAATAAAATGAGGCTTTCTTGAAAACAGCATAGGTTGTTGAGACCTTTGAAGTATGGAAAATACAACCTGTCAGCCAAAGTTCTACTGGTTGAAAAACTGCACTATTTTGGCCACATATGGAACAACTTTAATTTTGACAGCAGTACAGGGCTATTGCGCTGATGAAGTAAGGAGCTACATCAATCACCTTGGTACACTGCTTCCTAGATTGGTAATTGGGGTCTGAAAAATCTCTGCCATATGCTGGAAGAATTAGCACCTAAGGCCATGAAGGTTGAATAACTTTATCAGAGCCAGGGCCTTAAATTACTGCCTGAAGGCTTTTGGGAAAAAAAAAAGTCAAACTTTAATATTGTTACTCTTTTTTACAAAGAATTTTATTGTTTCTTTTTTTTTTTTGCTTTTTGTTTGTTTGTTTTTTAGAAAAGATATTTAGAGTACCTCACTGAATTTTAGGAATTTTTTTTCACTTTTTTTTGCAAGTAAAGTAAAAGCCCATTCTCAGAATATTTATCAGAGAAAGATTTATTCATAGAATCCTTGGAAGATATTTTTGGCTATATGAATGAAGCAAATCTTCTGAATCAAGGCCTTGGATTAACTATTTAAAACGGCACTAAAACTCTGTGAGCAATTTTGGATAAACTGCCATTTTAGAAAAGGAGTTTGGAGGCAAACAACTTTGCAAACTTTCAAATATTGGAGGAAGAACTTCAGAAGACTGGAGTCTCAAGTAACTGAGGATGCCAACTTTCCTGCAGTCAAAAATCTGCATAAACATTTTATAATTTTTAATGTCAATGCTACTCAGAAAGCTTTAATTCCCTTATTATGAGGTTGGCAAGATTTTGCACTATTAATATTTTTTAAATATTTAACTTTTTTGCATTTAACTCTTTAGAATTTTTGGAAATTATTTTGTTCTATTACATGAGAAGAACATCTAAATTTCTCCACAGAATATGTGTTCTTATTTTTGAACACTCTCTTTGTTTTCAGATGCTTCAATTAAACATCACATGCCAAGTTATCACATGGTAAGACAGATCTATTAAATATTTTTTATATGAAAGAACAGGAGGAAAGAAAAAAGGATGAAAGGAGAGAAGAGAGAAGGGAAGGACAAAGATAAACTTTGAGCACTGTGTTAAGTAATTTCACATAAACTATATATGAGTTATTCTTAAATTAACTCAATGTCATATATACTTTTATGAACATGTTTTACAAATTGGGAAAATAAAGTTCAGAAAATTTAGTAGCCAATGGTTTTGGCAGAGATATGTGGAGAGAGTGGCTCAATAATTGATTATGAAGAACTAAACCAAGTAGTGGGAAATTGGGTATAATCTAACCTATATGCACACAATTTCCAGAGTTTTAAAATACACCTTGAAATTTTATAGAAATGAAGATTAAATGTGAGCTTTTATTAACTCAAGTATGTAACATAGTGGCAAGTCCGTTGTTAACATTATATTAAACTATTCCAACTTAGCCATTACTCATCCTGGCCCTTGTTACCACCAACCAGTGTTTTATTGGTTGTATCTCTCACAAAGACCCCAGGTCTACACAAAACCATTGCGACTATGCTTCTCTTACTGCAGATGGGTAACATTCTGGGGATTGGATTGAAGAATTATTTTTTTTTTGATGCTATGATATCCCAATCTTTCAAATTAATGTAGTCATGCTGATGGCATATACTTAAAGCTAATCAAAGCGATATTTTAGAAATTGTATGATTTTATTTGAAATGTTTTATTTGAAATAAAACAGTTATTGTTGAAAAATCTCTTTGAACTTTCCATATTTCTCCAATGCCTCCTCATGTCAACCATAATCTCTCCTCATCTGCTACATCCCTCAAAGATCGATTCAAATAGTCCTCTAGTGAAGTGTTTCCCAGATCTGTCCAGCAGAGTTTGGCAGTTTTGCCAGAGTTTTGTGAGAGTTTTGCTCTCTCACAGCACTTGGTTCATTCCATTATTACCACACTTAGTACAGTGAAGAGTGACTACATAGTACCACCTGTGCCTTCACCACTAGACTGGGTACCTTGAGCCAGTGGCTATGGCTTATATCTCTACACCTCTCAGTCTAAAAGTATCGTGTCTAATCCAGTATAATATAATGGTAAGAAGAATTTAAAAAAATAAACACAAAACTATTACTAACATTTTAATATGCTTTAGTCTTTCATATATATTCAGTATATATACTTATATATGTATAAAATATCAAAATATTGTTTTATAATATATGGTCTAATATATTTTTTAAACAACAGTATGCTGTGAAAATATTTCACGTGAATAATTATTCAATAACAATTATTTTTACTTGTCATTATGGACATTTCAAACATATACCAAAATAAAACAAAAGCATAACCAATCTCTATGTAAATACCACCCAACTCAATAATTATTAATATTTGGCAATTTTTAAAAATATATATCTCTACTTTCCCACTCCTCACTCTGGGTTATTTTCAAGTAAAGTCCAGGTATGATATTGTTTCATTAGTAAGTACTTCAGTAGGTACGTCTAAAAGATGAATGTTAAGAAAAAAGCACAATGCTATTATCACCCCATTATTTTACAGATTTATTTATTAATTTTAGAGAGAGAGAGTTTATGAGCGGGGGGAACAGAGGAAGAGAGAATCTCAAACTGACTCCATGCTGAGCACAGAGCCCATCAGAGCCCCTCAGAGCCCCACATGGGGCTCAATCCCATGACATTGAGATCATGACCTGAGCTGAAACCAAGAGTCAGACACTCAACCACCTGTGCCATCCAGGAAACCCCACCCCAAGTTATTTTAAATAATTCTTAATATAATCAAGTATCCAGTCAGTATATAAGTTTTCCTAATTGTCTCATAAGTGGTTGCTTTATGGTTGATTCATTAAATCAGTGTCCAAAGTCTTCATATTGAATTTGGCTGATTTGCTTCTTAAGTCTTTTATACTCATGCTATCTCATTTTATTTTCTCCTTGTTATTATTTTATAGAAACATTTCAAAACCTTCATCCTATCCCATGCTATGGCTACAAGACAATTTATTCAAAAGGCTTCTATTACTGAACATTTAGCTTATTTCTAATTTTTTCTCCTATTAAACAATGTCCTAATGAATATGCATATAGATAAATCTTCAAGCACACCTAGAATTATTCTATTAGGACTAATTCTTAGAAGTGGAATGCCTCATGGGTTTTTTTTTTTTAAGCTTTTGATACAGCTTGTCAAATTACTCTTCAAAATGATTGAGCTAATTTACACTCCTACCAGCAGTATGAACATATCTGTGCCCCCACACCCTCATCAACACTGCATAATATCTTAATTTAAAATATTTGCCACTTTGATAGACCAGAAAGATCTTGCTGTTTCAATTTGCATTTTTTTTAGTTAATAGTAAGAGAAAGTGCCCTGAATCCTTGAATCCTTATTCAGTGCTTACTGTGGCCACAAAACCCCTTTCTGGTAAGTCCATAAAGGAGATATATGTGTTTAAGGGGCAAGGCCAAGAAAATGCAGATTTTTATTATGAAATTTAAGCAGAAATTCTGGCTCTGGTGAATATGAACTGCAAGAATTCTTTTTTTCTTAGTCAAATGTAGCATTTCCCTTATGTGCCTTCATTAGGACGATGATACTTCTCAATTGGGATGCAGCTCCAGACCCACTGCACTGTCTCAGGCACACAGTTCCAAAAGTACATGGGTCCTAAATTTCCTTTAGCCTCTTAATCACACATGTACATAATAACTCCTTATACCACGGCCAAGCTGTAGCCTTGGCATATTACCGTCCAGCATCAATGTTCCTCCTTCCCAGGGTAGAATTCCTGGGAGGTAGGAGGTAAAGCAGGGTGGTACACATGGAGTAGCAATGAACCAGCTCCCCTTAGAATAGGGGATGTGAAGCCAAAGTAAAGTTAAACTTTTTTCTCTAACACTTTTGGTCATTAGAGTATGTCTTTTGTGAATCACATGTTCATTCCCTGCCAATCAATGAGTGATGAACAAATGAAAGAATGAATGATCACATTTGGGGTATAATCATTCAACTAGTTACAAATCAACCAAATTGCACTGTTTTTTAGTCCATATTTCATTTTCTTGTCAACCTTTATTTCAGGAACTATCCAGTCTGGTAGACATCTATTTTAAAGCAGGATTTTATGTCTAACTTCTTTCTCAGAATTCTTCAAAGTAACTTAAATAGTCCGGGTCTTATCTCTATACACCCTTTAAATGAGGCCAGTCAAGATCTCACTGGTCTAAAAACCAATGGATCAAAGATCACAGAATTATTGATCGTGAGTTTGCTTTCTTCACTGTGGTGTCAAGAAGAGGACCCCTCCTTTCTGAATCACCTAACCATGTGTCCTGCATTTTTGTTCTTTTCTCCCCCATCAGGCCCTTCTCCCACTCATCTTCTCTTCTCTCTTACGTCATCAACCCTACCCTGAGAACTGTGGTAACAAAGCCCTTTATCCCGTCTTTTCACAAGAGACTTAAATATGAAATTGTTTTTTGGTTCTTACAGTGCTTAGCTTATGCATAGGAGTGGTGCTCTTCAGAAAATGTAAATTTGGAAATCCGCTGGCAATTAATGTCTTTACAAATTCATATTGCATACTGTCAACAGAATTCAGATGGCTAGCTAGCTAGCTAGGTATGATTCTCCATGGCCTGTAGAACAACATTTCTTTCCTAAATGGTGCCCCATGAAACCACAGAACTCGTAAATTGTTAGTATGCTCAGAATTTTTTTTTTCAAATACATTTTAGAAATGTATTTTGCATTTGTTTCATTTAAGATTCATAATACACATAAATATTAGTGTATTAAACTCTGAGGAATTTTGCGTTGAAGAAACTTTATCTCTTTTAATAAAAAATGTATTTGATGACAGAATCAGGGTTTTTGTTTGTTTGTTTGTTTGCTTTAGTGAAGCATCCATTAATATTTTTTGCAGAATTGTTTGGGACACACACAAAACACAGGTGATGATACACAAGTGAAAGCATTTGGAATAGCATATCAGAGAAGCTAGATTCTGCATAACTTTTTGGTCCCTGTTGCTCTCTCCCAATCTCTCCACTTTCAGTGCAGATACACTAGCTTCATTAATATCAAAAGTCCTATGCTTCCTTGAACACAAAGTGCTTTAGAATATTCACAAGCCTTATCACATGCTGTTGTTCGCTATCTCGAAAACATTCTTGTGCAACTTCACCTGCAAATTCCCACATATTCCCTAACATGCAGTTCATATGATAGCTATTCAGCAAGACCAGTCAAGATTCCAAGTTTTATACTCCTTTCTTCTTGGCTACTCCAGAATTTTATTTTTCCCTTTATAATATTCCATCCATACTATATTACCTATATATCTGTCTGCTTCCCTCTTTAGACCATTTTCTCCTATAGGTCAGGCACATAAAAGGTATTCCATGTCTATTTTAGAAGTTAATTAATTTGCTTATCCAATAAAGTTCTTTTCATTGAGTCCTAAGGAGCATAAATATCATGTATCCTGCCCTGACTGTGCATCTCCATGCAATATTTTAAGACTGCATTGTGCCGTCCTAACAGAAAACAAACAAGAATGGTTTGATTGTTCCCTATCAAAATGATGACAGGTCTGTTTGCCCAAATGTATGGGTCCTTCTGTTAATTTGGTGGTGATGGAGCCATGGAACCACGAACGCTCAGAATTAGAAGAGCCGTTCAAATCATCTAGTTCTGCCACCCTTGTTTCTTCATTTACTGTGGAGCCTGTCTGGAGTTTTCTATCTTTTAGATAAAATATTTTAAAATGGAAGTTTTACTGTGCATTTTTTTACATTCATTGAAGTACATAAAAAGTCTATAAAAACAAACTACCCATCAGTCATAAATTCATGAGCCTCAAGGCCTCTTAAGGATCATTCATCCTTCCTAGAAATTGTTCTCTATCCTCATGGAGAACAGAGGGGAGCTCCCTCATGGGCAGTAAGTACAGGTTTGTGTGGGGGACACTATCAGATGTGGCTCCAGCATCTATACTAGTTTATACTTCTCTGTTCTTTTTTTTTAAGATTTTATTTATTTATTTGATAGAGAATGAGAGCGAAAGCAAGAGAGAGAGAGCATGAGCACAGAGGGAGAGGGAGAAGCAGACTCCCTGCTGAGCAGAGACTGACTCGGGGCTCAATTCTAGGACCCTGGGATCATGACCCGAGCCAAAGGCAGATGCTTAAGTGACTGAGCCACCCAGGTGCCCCTATACTTTTTTCGTCCTTAAATTGCTTCTCAAAGATTTCAGGGGTATCATTCACCTGGCATCATGATGACACACAGAAGACACAAATGGATACTGCATACCCATGAATAATGAAGGAAATTATTCAGTGTTCTGTCTTTTAGTCACCTTGTTATTAAGGGCTAGTATATCTGACAAGTCACAAGGAAATCAGAAGTCTTTGCTAAACCATTTGAAAAATGTACTCCTCAACTATCATTATCAACTCAGATATTCAGAAACCTGAATCCCACCCAGAAGACTTCGTTTTTAATGCTCCTATGTCATCTCTTGTGTGAATCATTTGCATTTTGTCTGCCTGGAGTCAGGAATAAGAATTTCAGGAAGTTAGAGCCAGTGACACTCACTCTGTAAAGTTATTGAGCATCATACAAGTTATATAATTTCAATTTAATTGTTTCATTTAGAACAATTCTAACAGCCAATCCCCACTGTTGATTTATATCCATTCATTTATCTAGTACTTCATTCAACCAATTATGCAATAAAAATAGGTATTGAATACTGTTATGGACATGATGGTGTATAAGGCACATGGAGCTTATCAACGTAGTCCTTAACCTTCAGGAGCTTGAGGTTCTGCACAGGTCAAGTGCACACATGAGAAAGAAAATGCCTTATAGATATTTTCAAAGACAGAAAAAGGCATTAAAGCTTAGAGGAACTTAGTAGAATTGTTCCACTGAATATATATATAAAATACAAACACTAGGTAACTATATATCTTTTCTGTCCAATATGGTAGCCTCTAGCCATACGTGGCTATTAAACACATCAAATGTGATTACTCTTCGTGGAGATATGTTGCCTATATACAATACTCACCAAAATTTGAAGATTTCATGTGAAAAAATAATGTAAAATATCATTTATAAATTTACCTTGATTGGGGTGCCTGGATGGCTCAGTCAGTTAAGCATCTGCCTTTGGCTCAGGTCATGATCCCAGGGTCAGGGAGGAGCCTGCTTCTCCCTCTCTCTACTGCTCCCCCTGCTTGTGCTTTCTTGCTCTCTCTGTCAAATAAATAAATAAAATCTTTATTTTATTAAAGTTTATTTATTTATTTATTAAAATAAATAAAATAGATAAATAAATAAATTTACCTTGATTACTTGTGAAAATTGTAAGATTTAGTATATATGGATTAAATAATAAATTGCTTAAATTAATTTCATTTACTTTACTTTTTTCATGTATGTGGCTATTACACACACATTTTGCATTATATTTTTATTGGCTGCTAGTGGTAGAGATGATTTGTGTGCATACACACTACAGGCTGAAACACAGGCACCTACGTATTCTTACCACTTTCTTATACTGCAAGGGCTAAAACTAACAATCATCTCCCCCTAAATCCTTTGCAGCTATGGATTTAGAGACAATTTACTCTCATTAATTAGAAGCATGAGCATAACACTTGACCTAGGGGCTAAGAAGGAGAGATACAGATCATTTTGCTGGTTCAGACTGTGAGAGAAGTGGCAAGGCTCTGAAAGAACAGCTGCATCACTGGATTTCCAAGTCAACAGGGAAATTTCCTGATTGTGGCAGAATAATCAACTCCCCTTGATGGTTCATTTGTACCGCGTAACTTCAGAAGTCAATCCTAGAATGTCCTTTTTAGCTTTGTCAACAATTATACAAGGTACTTAAGAATCTATGTTAATGCTATTTCTTCTTAAATTAGCTAAAGTTGATTCTGTTGTCTGCATTTGAACACTTTTCAATTCAGGGTTGGTGGAATAGGTATTAACTGATTTAGCATAAGTTAAAGCACACATATATACAAGTCACTGGTTAATATCTATTTCTCTGTTGTCTCCTATAGGTACAGATGCATAGTAGGAGAGCATTTAATAACTGTTGAATGCATTTATATAAAATAAAGAAATCTAATGTAACAAATGACAAGTCATATATTATATATTTTAATATGATCTCTTTATCATCTGATGTTTAAGTAATGTTATAATAAGGCCCAAAGAATTGCAAATATCATACTATTTACTATAATGTGTATGCCAAGATTTTTTTTTCTTTGTAAGTGGTTCATCAGCTGGGATTTTAGTGTTCTTCCTTATATCAGAAGTGTGTCTTTTTTCTGTTTCTATCCTAAGGACTACAGACATTGCTTTTGATATGACAGAACTAATTCAAACCGTTTAGAAACTGCAACAGATAAGGACATGCCCCTGATTTGTCCACCTAAAGGCTTGGGACCTTGGTTTATCATTAAGTTCATGGCTTGGCATTTTACCAAGAAAATCAAGAAATCATCTGTGATTGCTCCAAAAAGTTCACATCAAGGTCAATGAAAGCTAAGTTTGGCCATGATCAAGCATCTGTAAGGTGGAACAAAGGTCAAATGCACTGGGGATTGAGATGACCCTGCTCTCCCCACTAGCCAAAGTCCACAGAAGTCACAACTGCCTTGGGACCTCGAGGGCTGCAGGTCAGAGGAAGCACCAGAGCATGCCACAGAGTTCTAAAAAAAACAAAGATTTTCTGGCTTAATTTTCCCAGATAATTAACTCTAGAGGACGCCTTTGAATTTTCTATCCTTTACCAGTATGCAAATTTTTAGCTTTCTAAATCAGTGGTGATCATACTAATAACTACTATGCAAACAGAAGAGATGCTTCTATAACCATTTGCAGTCTCAGTCTGGCCACTCATTTGCATAAGTCTTCCATTTTTAGCTATTACTCCAATTTTAGTGTCACTGCCCAACTCTCCACATGCACACCACCTATTATCACTGAAGCAGAAAGAGTGAGCTAAGAAATACAACAACAACAAAATCAATGTGTAGAATTTTTTTTGCCTCTAAGTACTAAGACCTTATAAAGTGGAAGGGAAACAGAGAGAGACCCAGAAGAGGATGCAGTATTAAGTGAGAGATTCTTGGAATGAGTGTGTATGTGTGCACATGCATATTTGTGTTTTAAGATCAGAGGTGAAAGAGCAAGTGAGATAGATAAGAACGATGCAAAAGAGAGAATAAAGAAGGCCTTGGGGAATAGAGTGTGACCACACTGGTTCATGTCCTCACCATGCTATTATAAGATTCTGCTTTAATTCAGAGAAATAGAACTTTATGAAATGGACTTTCAAAAAAAAAAAAGCCATTTCTATCTTCAGATACCTAACTCAGCCCTCAGGCATGATTAATGCTCCAGTGGACCTGATCCAAAGTGAAATCATTACAGCCTATGCAGTTCATGCCTTCGAATGATTCATTCCTTACAGGAAATTAAAGAATAAAGAGAATTGTATAAGTACAATGATCAACTCAAAAGAGAAATTGGAAAGTTTAAAACTCATTTTTGGCTCCCAGGTGGAGGCCATCCATAGACCCCTGCCCTGAGTTTAATGAATCTGAGTCTTGTTAATGCAGAGCAACAGTTCTCTCTGATCCCATGGATCTAGTTCCTACGTGGATTCAGTGATGCCATGGGAAAACACTTCAGCATTACCAACCACCTGCAGAGGCATATAATAGCTATGCCAGTAAAATCCTCAAAGACCTCTTACCTTACTGCCATTAATCACCCTGAAGAGCTGGAAGGTGTGAGGCACATCTTTTGTCAGGGCACATTTTGAGAATATAACATTTTTCCTTTGCTTCCTCTTGGCCCCTCAAACCACACTTTGGGTCCCTCTTTCATGTAACCTGGAATTTCCTCCAATAAGCTCCATAGTGTCAGTATCTCCAGATCTTTTTCAAATGTCTACCCAATTAGGACGATCCCACCCAATCCCTAACAACTGAATCTTTCACCCCTTTACAAACCAAGACTCCATTCATCATTGCAGTGCCTTTAGACTGATATTAGAAAGAAAGCAATGTTCTGAAATCTCCTTAGAGTAGGACTGATTTTTAAGGAAATTGGCTCTGTCACTGGAAGTTCTCAGAGATTTGAACATTTTCTATTACAAATGCTGTAAAAGGGATTCTTACCCTTGGTGGGAGGTTAGACCAGACCCCTAAGGTCCTTTCAATCACTGAAATTGGAAGTTATGGGTAACCTGTGGGCCACTCAACTCTCCCTGTGTAATACATGTTTTTAAATAGAAGGTTGAGGTGATGAATACAGAGTTAGGTTCCAGGGGCCCATTCCTAGCTCAGAAACTGTTGGAGGCAAGACAGATCCTGTTTCTATTGCTATTTCCACACCTGACTTAACACAAGCCCCAGGAAGACAATAATATATTATCTTTTTTCTCAGTCAGGGTCAGATAAAGTCTATAAAGTTCAACAAAAAGCGACTGTGACCCTTACTTTTCTCTTCTCAATATACTACCAAAGTCTCTGGGATTTTGACTCAATTACAATGTAATTTTGGGTCAGCAGAATGAGACTGTTGTTGGTTCTGAAATTGGAGGAGAGTTGTTTTCTGAGACATTAGCAATTGTGGACAGGTAGGCCATTTTGGCTTTAACATCTCTACCTCCATGACTTCACTTGTGAGTTGAATTTGCTCTGTTGTGGGAGCAACAGTTGTGGCGGCTGTGGGCAAATCACAGCTGCTAAACATCCAACTGGATGAATCAGGGGCTGAGACTGGCATAATAAAGTCAGTGCTTAACAGGTATGGGCACAGCAAATGTTCTTAAGGTGGACTAGAAGGAGGGAGGAGAGATATGGTAGGGAAGTTACTAAAAAAAAAAAAATGAGGAGGCCTTTACATAACTGAGCCAATAAGATCTCCTTTTTCAGAAAACATGTAATTTGCTCTCCTTTTCCAGGCATGGTACTTGAGACATCGTATCCATTATTACCCAAGGCCATTTCTTTAACAAATAAGATGAGAAATGACATATTTCACAGTTTGGCTCAAGATCACTCAAACCCTGTATTATAGACAATTCCTTATGTTTTCTGAGCATAATTATTTCGTATGGAGGTACAAAGAAGAGCAGCTTTCAAAACAAGCTCAGCCCAAACTCGGGCCTGGAAAAGGTATACTCTGGGGTGGGTGTCACTAGTGTTCTCCAATGTGATTTGACATAAAAATATTACATGGGCCTGGATTTCTATACCTATCATAATTACACATTTTAGTTCACATGGTTTGGGATGTGGAAACTTGAGTCAAGAGACTAGAAGGCCCAACAGATTTTGACCCCTGTGTTCTATCTTTATCAGCAAAATTCTCCATAGAAAGATATGAATAAGGATACAGAATATTTAAAGGTGTTTAAGGTGCTCCCAGAAAGTGATCAGGGAAGCCAGAGGAGGAGATGCAATAGAACAATAAGTATGATGTTAATAAACTAAATAAAGATGTGAAGACTTATAAATGTTTTATACAGCATTTGTCTGAAGATCTCAGGTGGAAACCCCACCTGAGAAAAATCAACTGGTGTCAAGTGCATGAATAATATCAGTGTTTATCAACACCCCCAAATGATTAGTAAAAATTCTCTATTGAGTGAGCTTAAGGGGAAACAAAGTCAACTTGTTTCTTTAGTGAACAGAACCCCATTTTAGGGCCCAGTAAGCTAATGCATCTAGAATGTTGGCTTCCTCTTTGGCTGATACCTCTAGGATAGTCTCCTCATGGTCTACATTGCTACTTATTTCTCCTCTCTCCCATCTCCAACATGATCAGCATGCTTTATTCACCTAACCACGTACCAAGGAATAGGGCAAGGGCAAATGTAGAGGATGCCACCTCTGGAAGGTAGGATTGGTACATTTGCATATCGACAAAGGAGTGCTCAGTTTTTAATGACAAATATGTGTACCTTGTAGAACTATTTCTCCCTATATGGATTGAAAATCATAAAACATAGGGGAAGTTTCAGAATCACAAAGAGTACATTAAGTTGCCTGAAGTTTTGATAAGATTCTCCAACAGAATGGAGATATCCTGGTGGACTAACAGTGTGGAAAATGGTTCATTTCACACCTTCCATTGACCCCACTAAGTCCATACTCTATCTCTGCAGTATATACCTTTCTGGGATCCAACACATTGTCTCTAACAGTTTAACAAATGGTACTATAGTAAACATTAGGAGAAAAAAGATCACTTACTTAAAGAAAATAAGTGTAAGGACATTGCTCTGCTGTCATCTTTTCTCCAAAACAAAAGTTGGCATTAAGCCTTTTCTTTCTTTTAGATTTAAAGACATTTAGGATTAAATTCAGAATCACTTTCAGAAAACACAGACTCTATTTCAAAGATACTGTACTGCCTCTAATTCTATTAAATGTGACCTTGTAAACATCTGCAAACATCTGCAAAATTACTATACCTAAAATCCCTCAAATCCAGTGTGCTTTTTCAGAGATTAAAGACACTTGAAGTACTATAGTCCTAGCAAAGCACATCAGAGTGGAAGAGCATCACCCAAAGCTACTCTGGTCATGGTTGGATTGTCACCCCAAATTAGTATTCATGAGGGTCTCTCTGACAAATGGAGTTATTATCCACAGATGCTGTAAACATAAATCAGGAGGATATCATCAATAATGTTGTATTCTCTTTGTCCTCATCATGTTTACAGATCTCGCTTTGAACAGCACATAAATACTTAGAGCATATTGTGGGAAACATGCCACTCATCTTATTAGCTTTCTCTGGCTCCAAGCTCTGATGCTGATCATCCCCTGACAGTGTTTGCCAACAACAAAAGAAGCCTATTGATCACATTGCTTCTCCCTTTGGCAGACTTTCTGCCCATGATTACCTTGCATCACTTGCCTTAAGTCAAATGTCACGGAACAACTTACAAGGGATGCATCTATCTGGTAGAGCAAAATGTATTACTATGAGTTTAATTGGAGGAAAATCCTCTGGTATTAAGAATTGTTTACAATTTAAAATTTTATTTCTTGGCATTAATGAACAGTCAAAATCAAAGCTTACTTTGTGAGATCCAAATCCATAAAATTGTACTCATTTGCAATTTATTTTCTGAACAGTTTGCAGAGTTCCAAATATCTTGGAAGCTGACCCATCAATCATTCTGAGTCATTCTATGTATGAACGGTTTTCTCTGTTGGCATTTTCTTTCTGTAACAGAGTATCTCTATTGAAATTTCCTGGTAATTTTTCATCTGTAGCATAGTCTTCATTTGTCTTTTTACTTTGATTCCAGATAGATACTATGAAAGGATACTTTTTTGTTTTGTTTTGTTTAAATTGAAAAGAAAACTCCACAGATTGAGAATTTAGGAATATAACTAGGATAAGCATACTCTGTGTGAAAAATAGAAAGATTAGTATGGGATTAATTGCCCAAGGAAAAATAATAGGTGCATTGGAATGCCATAGAGAACAGGTGCTTACCTGTAAAGACAGTCATTTCTGGTCATAACTGGTTTTCTTGACACTTTGTAGTCTCCAACCTGTTACCTATATTTTGTAAGGTGTGTGTTAGACTCTGTAGAGAGACTAGATGTCTGTCTGTTTTCAAATCAGGAGCAATTTTACCTCACTGCAGCATATCCTGTGCTTTGGCTATTAGTGCACATCTTCAAACCCATGTCCACTAACATGTACTGTGAAAGATGCAGGAATCCAGCCCTCTTTATGCAATTACATGATCCTTGTTTCTGTCCTCAGGTAAATCTTGAACCTTCAACTTGCTCTATGTTTTCTACCTTTGCTGACTTGACGCTACTACTTAGCATAGTGTTCAATCCAATTATCTGCTATTTAGATTCCCTGCCTGACTTCTCTGCCTTTCCTTCCAGTCCCTGACCTGTCAGATTCACAACCTCTTCTTAATCATACCTGCAGGGCTTAGGGAATTATATATGCTTATATATAATCATATATATAATTGGACACTGATGGTGTCCACTACCACTTACCCATCGCCATGTAATGGTGTCTCTGGAAAAAAAAAATGGATTTCAGAGTATGAAACCAAGATAATTCTTCATGCAAGTATGTTTTGTTTTTTAAGATTTATTTATTTGTTTGAGAGAACCAGAGAGAGAGAGAACAGAGGGAGAGTGAGAGGGAGAAGCAGACTCCCCACTGAGCAGGAAGCCTGATACCATGTGGGGCTCCATCCCAGGACCCTGAGATCATGACCTGAGCTGAAGGCAGACACTTAACTGAATGAGCCACCCAGGCGCCCCAGGGTTTTGGTTGAGAAGAGGAATTGAAGAGTCTATACTCCTATGTTCCATGTTTCACTAAAAAGCCTAAGTCACCTCAAAGTCATAAATACGGCTAAAATGGAAAGCATTAAAAGAAATTTCTGCATAAGCTGCCAATCACAAACCAAAGGAAACATTTCACTTAAACAAGGATGCCTTGAACTGTCCTGCAAACTACTGAAACTCCATGCTTTATACATTAAAAAAGTGCACTGGTGCCAGGCAAGAAAAGACGTATTAGATTCTAAGTCTTTATATCATTCACGAAGTGACTATTATATACTTGACTGTTTCCTTCATTTTTTCATAGTCATTGATCATATTTTTTTTCTTTGTGGATTTAAATAACTTCCCACTCATTTCTCAAGGAGCTGTGTTTTTTAGGCTCCTTCTCTTCCAAGAATTCCTTTCTAAACCACCCACATGTCAGCCAGTTTGAACATCATTCATTTTTCAACTGGTTTGTACCTGACATGTCTGGATTGGATTCCTGAACAACTACATTTGTATTGGCTTTGCCTGTCAAGATCTAGGTCTATATGATTCATTGATTGAATCATTCATTAATTTATTCATTCATTCAGAAAATAATTGAAAGATAAACATGAGCTGGACTGTATACCTGGAATCTTTTAGTCAGCAACAAAAAATAATCAAAGCCAGCATAATCCCTAGAATTATCATGGATTTTTTTTCTTTTTCTTTTGTAAACATTAATGAGCTAAGCAACCAGGGCTTTAGACCCTGAGGGGGGACTCGGATCAAGATTCTAGCTCCAACCGTGAAAGATAATGTATGCTGTACTGGCCCCTGCAAAACTCAGCTTCTTCATCTACCTCTTTTCCTTTCCTGAGGATATTTGGTGAATAATTGAAATAATTGCAGAGATACATATTGAAAGACTCTTTGTAAATTCAGGGTATTATTGTCACTATAATTAGGCCTTGCACGGTATATGGAAATCTTGATTAGAGTACTGCTTTTTCAAAAGCTAATTAGCTTGCATGACAATATGTTTCCTGGCTGTGTTTTCAGAGAACTGTTTTATATTTTCTTTTCACTCCTGTCCCCAGAGCAAATGAACTGAAGTGTCCTCCAAGGAAGACTTGGAACCTGAAGGGAAAACGATGCTGAGTGAGACCGACGAGAAGACATTTCCCCATAGTGGCTTGGGATAAGCACCTGAGCAGAGGCAAACAGATGACCAGGCTATGGGAAGCTGCTCTCTCCTGGGATTATGCCAGAGGCTGACAACGGCCAAACTCCACAGTTTCATCTGTAGAGTGATTTTTTTCAATCTTCCCTGACAAACCTTTCTCATTCTGCTCAAATGCCTTCAGCCCTCCCTAACCTTGCAAAAACTGTGCCCACATAGGACTTATTGGACTTGATGCTGTTATTTGTTTATTTGTTTATTTTTATTTTTTAAAGATTTTATTTATTTATTTGACAGAGAGAGACAGCGAGAGAGGGAACACAAGCAGGGGCAGAGGGAGAGGGAGAAGCAGGCTTCCCGCGGAGCAGGGAGCCCGATGCGGGGCTCGATCCCAGGACCCTGGGATCATGACCTGAGCCAAAGGCAGACGCTCAACGACTGAGCCACCCAGGCACCCCATTGATGTTGTTATTTGTTTAGTATGCCTGTCTCTCCTATACTAGATCAGAATCTCATCTTCCAATCTCACTGAAAGAAAGGACAGGAACACATATCACTTGTCCTTAAGTCACTAGTCCTTAAACTATCTTGATCTCAGACTTCCATGAGGCTGTTGACTTTCTCCTAAGTGAAATGCATACGTATATGAATTTTTCATAAAATTTTAGGAAATTTATGAACTCCTCCGATTCCTCAAAACACACATACTTGCTCCACAAGAATCCTTGCATTATTTCTGCCCCCTTCCCCAAAATGGTCTTGAGGTTCTGGCATGAGCTGACCAATCAAAGGCAACCATGGTCCTACATCTGAGTTTTGGCCGGGGAAAACAAAATCTGGTAATTTTTGAATCCCTTGGGGAAATGATCAGCCCTGTCTTCAAGTTGCATATATTTACTTGTGAACTTCACAAGGGAAGAACGCACGAGCTGCTCCAGCATACAGGGCCACCATGTGAACCTCACAGATGTATGTAGAGAAATTCTAGGAGGGAAAGAAATCTTAGACTCTTGCCTCAGGTGAAATAATTTCTACAGGAAGTTCTCCTTGGTGTTTTGAATTAATGTTTTGCTATTACCACCACCAATACACTTGTCATAAACATCTTTACCATAAATGTGGAATGGTTCTCAACGGATATTAAAGGTGGAGAATGATATCAAAATCACTCAGGAGGCTCTTACGGAAGTACACATATCTTACTTCCCTCCCCCACCGGAAAGGCACATTCGGGGAATGGGGTTGCTGTATTGAAAGAAGTAACTTCTGGAAGCTAAGGAATCCTGTGCCACTTTTCCAGATGAACGGTCATTTATAACTAAAATAACGTCACAAACTTATAAGGAAATTTATTGAGAACTTAATATATATGCAAGACATTATTCTAAGTTCTTTATTTGTATTATCATGCATAGTATTTACAATAATCCTATGACATAGACATAACTATTTCTGTAGATTGCAAAAAAGGAAAGAGAATTACAAAGTTCACCAAGTGGCAAACTCAGAGCTCCTAACTTCAGAGTGTACTTGGAATCCCCCTACTACTTGCTTCCCTGGACAATGATGACATCCCCATCCCCATCCTCAATCAAGTGAGAACTACTACGACAGAACCTTAGCAGGGAAGGCAGCATAGCATCCATCTGTCCTGAAGAAGCAGCTCCATCTTCTGAATCCCCCGATCATTTTTCATCCTCCCTCCCCACTCTGCCACTTCCTCTAACTTTGCCCATGATTAGGAAACACAGATCCTCATTAAAGTCCATCTCTCCATCCTATTGGCACAGATTAAAACTAGCAGTGGCCCGTGCAGTGAACTCAGTGGGATCCCAGCTAATCATTTTTATAAATTGAAAAATAGACTTTTTCTTCATAAGCACCATCTGTACCTTCAGGACATTCTTATTAACACTTTCTCTCCTGGGCCATGCTTTCCACTGAAAATAACTGGAAGCAAAGGTCATAGAGCTTCTCATTTTTCTAGCCTCTGAGACTTTTCTAAAGGGCTCCAGGTAGTCAGCAGCTTATCTGGTCATTGTAGCAAAGTCATGAAGTCTTCAAGACATCTGCTACTGTTTCCATATTACAGATGGGACTACAAAGGTTCAGAAACTTGAAAGTGATATGCCTATTCACTGAGCAAAAGTTTTGGAGGGGCTTATTATATAAGAGGAATTATTCTAAGTTCTTCAGATATAGCAGGGAGCAAAACAGTGAAGACACCCTAATCTCATGGAGAATACAGTCTAGTCAAGAAAAATAAAAGGCAAACAATATGTCATACTTAATGTACACCAAGCATTGTTCTGAGATTACGCACAATATGTACACGTGTGTTCGCTCAATAGCTTTATCAGGGGCTTCCTGCTATTATCTCTCCATGGCAGTGGAAGAAACTAAGCAAAAAAGTTAAGCACCTTTTCCAGGTCATATGGCTAATAAGAAGCAAAGCTAGCCTTCAAGCCCAGGAGTCTGGTACCAGAGTTTATGCTTTGAACTGCCATTTCATCCCTTTGTCATGCCACTAGCTAGCGGAGAGATATGCTGGCCACATCATGTGGCTTTGGCTCTAGCCTTCCAGCACAGGACTAATTTTCTGGGGAAAAGACTTACAAACTTTATTAACTGCCCCTAAAGGGGTTTTCTCTACTTTCCACTGTACTGGGCTTCTGCACACATTCAGACCTGGCTCATACCCAGGCTCCCCCACTCAGCAGCGGTGTGGCCTGGGCAAGCCCAAACCCTTCAAGGCATCCAACAAAAATGAAATACTTACATCATAAGTTTGTTTTAACAATGACATGTAACTTTAAATATATAATATATATGTATACGTGTATACATATATGTATCTCTGTGTGTGTGTGTGTGTGTGTGTGTGTGTGTGTGTGTGTAACGTACTCTCTCTAGTAGGGAATAAGCACTGAAAATATTTTCATTATTATCATATTAAGTTGACGGGTCTTTAACCTTCTCTTATGACTTCTTATTGGCCTCTCCTTTTGTTTGAGAGCCGCTGGAACCACAAGGAAACAGACTCAATCTTAGAACCTCACAGGGATTCAGCCTCTGGACAGTACAGCAGGGAATTCCAACAGTGGTCCTGAGGGAACACAGGGATCACCCAGAGGTCTGCAATCCCTGCTGAGCAGCTCTGCCACCACTGAGAGTTTCAACTGCTCCCTCAGCAACTTCTACCATGTCCTCAAACCACGAGCAAAACCAGCTGGTCGGAATTGGATAGAGCAAAACTTTTTCTGAGAGATTGTGTTAAGGGCATAATGCTGAAAAACGACGACGATGAAGATGATGATGACAGCTATGATTTTTTGGAGCGCTTACTGCGTACCAGGCAGACAATAGGTGCTTCACATCCCTAGGTCATTAAATGCCAATATATTCCTGCAATATCATCATCAGAATTTTACAGATGAGGGAAATGAAGTTTAAGAGTGACCAATCCTATGTCCAAGATCACGCAGTAAGAAGTAGCACAAGTAGGGTTAAGGCCCAGGGCTGTCAAACTACATAGCCTCTTTGGGTTTTTCTTCCTTGGTTGGGAACGGGTTCCTGATCCTCAAGAGCTCCTCACAGAGATGGACAAGGGGATATTCCCCTGCCTCCCAAAGCCACTGCAGTTATTACACAGAGTATGTTCAGGAGCTATCTGCTCCAAACATGCAGGTCCTCTGTCTGCCGCCTGAACTGCTAGGGAATTCACTGCTACAGAGGCAATCCTTAGTCAGTGATGGATGGGAATCCATAGATGTGCACCTCAGTCCCCCTGCCCCTTGGTAAGACAATACTGAAATGCATTCTACAGGACTCCTCAGAGGATCTCCTGAGAGACGAAGCCCTCGGTGGTAGGTAACTTGTTCATTAATGCACCCTTACTGGCGTGTTACCCTTCCCTGTCACCTTTACCCCTCCCTCATCTATGTTTCCTAAGGTCACCTCCTAAATAAACTAACTGCACCCAAGTCGTTGCCTCAGCATCTGCCTTTGAGGGAACAGAACCTAAGACAGGGCGAGAGAGAACTCTAATTAAAGATGGCATCATTTCTTCTGGAAAAATTAGTAGCAGAGTCCTTGCAACTGGCACATATTAACCTTTTTTTTTTTTTTAACTTATGTCCTTATTGCATATTGACTCTGGCTGATTAAGCAACCAAATGTCAATCTAGTTGCTGGTGGCACCGAACTTAGTGCTGTCAGCAGGCAGTGAAAGAAACGTCAGACCCAGGGCCTGTCCGGGGGAGGTTTACTGTCTGCAGGGAGAAAAGGGTGACTCTCGTGCCACAATTAGAAAATAAAATAAGACAGTGCATAATCAGGTGCGAGTCAGAGACAGCTGCTTTGCGTGCTTTAAGACTTTGGAGGCAGTGGGGAGGGCAGAAGTACTAAATAATGCAGATCTCTCCAGCTGTGCCATGGTGGGGGGCGGGGTTGGTTTCCAGGGCTCCGTGGTTTACAAGATGTAAATTGCCTCTGATCTTTGGTTTCCATCAACTCCAGTCACAACAAGTTAAGCTCAGCATATAGAAGAATGGGACACCAGGAGAAGATTAACGAAGCACACCAAGTAAGAGTTTCAAATATACTCAAACCCTCCTTCTGCATGAGGTGGCTGGAGTTCTGGAACAGGCAGGAGGCATTTCCCCCAAGGCAGCCTTAAAGGGCAGGGCCACTCGCCACACACCACACACCACAGGAGGAGCTGTGTGCATAGTCGAAACTGGGTAAATCCTACATTTTGCTCATCCCAGATTTCCCAGTCGAATTACACAGGATGTGAATTTGGTCTTTGACAAGTTTCTGCAAATGGGACTTATATTGAAAGCACAGCAATGAACGGGAAAATTCACATTTGATTTAAGTTACATAGGCCATGAATTGGTTGTGGTTCTGGCTCTATGGGCAAAATGACTGGGCAGTGCCAGCTACCTAAGCCTCAGTCTGATATGTCAAGGTTTTTAGGTTAGCTTTGATCCACAGCTCATTAAGTAATCTCTAGTAAGATTCAGATACCAAGTGAAGCTCTTCATATTATTCCTCTCTAACTTTCACGACAAACTCATCAAATGATATTCCATCCATTTCTCAAATAAGGAAACTAGTGCCCAGGATAGATATATGGCTCAGAAGAGCTAGCCAAGATTTCAGGTGGATCTGACTCCAACCCCCTTGTGTATATATTGGTTTGTGTGGTGTAGGTAGGTGGGTTGCATGTAAAATGCATTCTCCATGCACGTATATCCATGTGCTTATCATAACTAATATGTTTGGCTGATAAAAAAGTTAGCTTTCGAACAGGCAAACCAGCACACTTGCTTTTCAGATGTCTTGTCCAATGCATGAGACACAATTGTCCTGCTTCATTATTTGAGAAGTGAATGAATAAAAGATTTAGAGTTATGCTATCCTTTCATTTTTAAGCCTTTTCATTCTCACTAACCAAAATGCCATGCTCTTTTTCAAAGCAATATTATCTATGAGCAAATGTGTTTAGGGTTCTCCTGTTGTGTATGTATGGGTTTGTTTGCCTGTTTGTTTTGGCAACTACAACATTTCCATGTAGCTGCTGAATAAGTAAAAGGGGATAATATTTCATAAAATTAATGAAGCTTTATTTGTGGATTAACTACGTTTTCTTTCCTGCTAAAGACTTCATCTCCTATGAGAATGTTCATTTATTTTGGACTGCCATTTTTTAAAGCAATTTCACATAAGTTTTTCTACAATAGTTATGTAAAGTTGGCAGGGCATTATAATGCCCACATATGGTTTAGAAAATCGAGAGTCAAAAGATGTACCATTCTTCTGAACACTGTTTAGTCAGTAATGGAGTCTGGTCTTTGTTTCAAAATGTGTGCATGCGCGTGTGCATGTGTGTATTTTAGTCTCAGTCAGATACACATTTACTGAGCACTCACAATGTACTAGACAGTGTATAGAGATGCATGAGTTATGGACTCTGCACTGAAATTAAGGAGAAAAACATGTAAACAGTCATTTCTTTCAGTCACAGGTATTATAATAGAGATATAAATAAAGTATGATAAGACCATGGGGAGGGGGGAGAATAAACTGTCCAGAGGTGAGAAATCAGATGAATCTTCTCAGGGCTATTTTAGTTAGCCTTGGAAGAAGAAAAAAAAAATTGGACAGGTAGAGAAATTGGGAAGAAGGGATTCTATGCAAAGAATACCACCCGAGGACAGTGAGGATGCTAGAAAGACTGCAGGGTAGATGGAGTCCGGAGTGCCTGAAGGACATGGTGACAAGAGAGGTGGAAAGCCAAGTGGCAGCAAGGTCACCTAGCACCCCTCAGAAGCATGTCGAAGAGTGTGGGCTTTATTTAATAGGCATTGGAGAGGTTTTACAATTTCCCAGTGAAGTGGAAAGAATGATTTCTATGGGAGAAGTAGGGAAGGAATTGGAACATGTTGGTGGGGCTGTCTGGTGACTGAGAAAGCATAGCGTCCTCTGTGAATCATTCCCTGACACCCTGAGGTGAGGGTAGTTGCTTTTTCCCCTGTGATCAACAGTACCTTCCCACGTACCTGTAATAGCACTCAGCGTACCATGTTTTACTTTGCCTATGCCTGTATCTGTCTCTATTTGTCTCCCCTCTTCCTCTGCCCCACACAAATCAGGCTATGCACAACTGGAAACAGTACCTGCCATTTTTATATAGTTAATCTTTAGATCCTAAGCACTCAGCATATTGATGGCTCACAGTAGGTACTCAGATGAAGGCCTATTGGATTTCATTGAATGGAATCCATAGGAAAGGAGACAAGGACAGATGAAAATATTGATGGATTTTAGGTAGAATGAAACTAGTTAAGAAATTTCATGTCTGATGATCATTATTTTCTCAGTGTGAAAGGAAGAAAAGCCATCTATTGTGAAGGAGAAGAATATAAATTGTGCTGATTTCCTAAGGCAATCAGTAAAGGTTTTGCTCTGGAGGATGCAAAAAAAAAAATCTAAAGTGGAAATGCGTGTGTACTGGGGGAGACATTTAAAACTGTACTGTGTGTCCAGATGGGAATAAAAAGCATTGTTGTAGAACAGAGCATTTAAATTTGGTTACACAATTTGTTTCCAGAGAAGAAGATGGTTTTATGACCTCAAATTGGAATCTACCACCTGGTTCTTTGATTTAAGTGGTCAAAAGAGCTGAAGATGCTGGAGAAAGAGTAAAATACCACAGCGGGTAGGGTAGAAAAGCAAGAGAATACACCACTGAGAAATTTTAAGGGATTGACTCCAAAAAATGAAGAAGGTAAAAACCAAGTTCAATGGACAAAGTAGAAATATAGACTTGTAAGACTACTGAGAAGGCAGACATGGTAGCCAAAGAGAAATCAGTTTTAATTTCAGCTCCACTACCATATATTAGCTGTGACCTGGCTTGAATTTACTAACCACTCAGAAACTTGATTTCCACACTAGAACATAGGTATCATCACATGGTTTGAAACCGAGAAGTTTCCTATGTTTCTAGGCCAGGGCTGAGAACCACAGTATCCCACAAACTAAGTTCAGAGGAACAAAGGAGGTGGATCATCCATCTCCGAGCAAGAAGGGCCATTCCTAGAACCCCACAATTCAGTAATGCTGTAAGGAAGGCTCTCCCAATATTTATGAAGAGAGCTGTAGGAATGCGAACAATACTGACTCCATCTCTAGCCCTCCCTCTTGTTCATGTTTGCTCAGTGACCTCTATTGGGTCTGTGTGTTCTGGGCCCCTTGGAGATTAATATACATAACCTTAGAAATGCCTGCAAGGGCCAGGATGTAAGAAGGCTTGTTTCGGCTTCCCATGAATCTGCTGAAGATAACAAAGTCTTTCCTCTTCTTGATGCACAGGTGGTAGGTACCATAAGATCTAATTACAGGTTAGCTGTCAGTAAGGTGCATGCAAGCCCTCTGAGGTGTGTGCGAACCCTCTGATCTCAGTACAGTGTTCTTCAGCATGTCTCCTTGCTCTATAAAGTCTGTGGACTAAGGTCCAGATTTGGTGGAGAATAACTCTGCAGCTGCTGTGGATCGTACTCTGCTGGATCCCCTGTGAGTAGGTTACCCTGAATAAATCTGTGTAGATTGTGTGGAGTGGCCTCCTCCATTTTCCAGTTGCAAAGTGCCTTCTCAGTTTGGGGGATAATTTAGTGTCTCTCCCCCACCTTCTAACAAGAGACTATCATCCCCTCCCATTGATATCCTCTGCTTGCACATCACACTCTCTCTCCACCCTCTCTACCCGGCTCCAGGTCCTGAACGGGTGATTTCTGTGAACTGGAACCCCAAGACTTCCAGCCCTCTGGTGGCTTCTGGTTGGTTTCAGTTACTGTGAGATACCAACAGGAAAACCAAGGACAGAGAAGAAATATTTTGCAGAGTATTTATCCCCCTGGCTGACTTCCTGTCAGAGAGCAAGTTGCCCATGGCAATGTTTCTAAGACCAGAGCTCCCGCCAGGCAAAACCTCTCATAGTTACAACTCTCTTTATTCACATCCCTGCTGGGTAAGGAGACTCTAATGAACAATATTTAATATTTATTTTTGATCAGCTGGCTATCTTGCATATTCTTAAAAGGCATCATTTTGAGTGTCATTTCTCACTGCTCGAGGCACAAAAGCCATAGAAGATTTCATACAAGTTTAATGGATGTACTCCATCAGTTGTTTCAATATGTGAGGGTGTGTGCGAGTGTGTGTGTGTGTGTGTGCGCGCGCGCTATTGTATTTTGTTAAACTAAATCATGGATTTTTGCCAAGACTTTTTCTTCTCTTAAGATGGAAATGTAGCTAAAAACAAAAGTCAAACCACTGAACTTGAACATCTGTTTCCTTGAATTCTGGTTAATTGAAGTTGACAAAAATACACATGCTGAGAGAGCAAAATAAAACATTTCCCATGGAAGTTCTGCCTAACAGAAAAGCAGCCTTGCAGGACCTGGAGAATATCAAGCATTGAGTTTTTCTTGACTCTGGGGCACATTTTAGAGAAAAAGAAAAATCCCCATGCTTCTAAGCCACTGTTGATGCAATTAGGAGGGCCTTCCACGCCATCACCACTGCAACCGCAGTCAGCTTTGCTTGATATCACCTTTGCTCAAAGTGCAGCTGGGCAAAGTGGGCCCAGTGAGTGCTTCGCTGCTAATCTCACAGTAGCTGTAATTTGTGGTGCTGAAAAACATACAGAAAGCCTAAACATAAAATCTGTTACCTCCAAGTGTCCTTTCCCTATTCACATTCAACTCAGGTTAGTTTCTCACGGTTCTCCACTTGCTCAGGATGACAACGGCAGGGCAGCCACTAATTAGTTATTAATAGAAAGCATTTTTAAACCTTCATCATGAGTATCAAATATTCTACAGCTCTACATAGAGAGCCAGATTCCTCCCTGAAAGCATGCAGTGGCTAAGTTAGATTTTGCTCAACTTTTGTTTTTGCAAAAGTGAATAAAAATTATGATTATTTTTATTATAACCATCTTCTGACAAGGCTATTTTTCTAATTATACAACACATTTGTGTGGAAGCGATTGGTTTAAATGATCTCTAAGCATTTAACATAATCCCATCCTGACCACATGTAAATCACATGAAAAAGTGGTAAATGCATCTCTAAAACAAAGGACTATATCACTGCAATTAACAAACTGGAAGGTTTCAGAACTTCCTAAGCGATGACGAGTAGAACTGGATCTATGTAAAAGCAAGCCAAGAAGAAAATATAGCCAAACACACGGATGAAGACTCCTGCAGAACCAGGGGCAGTTCTGGGGAACTTCAAAGTCCACCCTTACCAGAATCAAGGAGTAGGGAAGGGGAGGTGGGGGAGAGTTGGGTCTTAAACAAGTGATGGTTGGGAGGTGTTCTGTTGAGAACAGCTAAATGGTTCCTTCTGGAGTAAGAGCAGCAGAGGGTTGAAGAGGGATTTTCATCTTCACCAGGGCAAGAAGAATGATGCTGCAGAAGAAGGGCATTTCCCCTGGTAGCTCCTAATCCCCGGAGAGATGTTGGCACACCCAGTAGCTGGGTATCCTATCCACCACCTCTGTCAAATCCTTCTTTTCCATGGAATTACTGAAGGCAGACCAGGTTGAACAAAGTTATCGCCCATTTAATCATAAAAGCAAAGGTGAGAAAACAACCAATTGCTAAATACATGATGAACAGTTATAATGCCCAAAGAAATAAGGAGAAGATCTTTCTCATCTTATGAGAGTAATTATTGTATTAAATAATTACTCTCATAAATTAATTTTAAATAAATTTAATAAATTTAATAAATTATTAAATACTCTCATAAATTAAATAATTACAGGGGCAACTGGGTGGCTCAGTCATTAACCATTTGCCTTCAGCTCAGGTCATGATCCCGGGGTCTTGGGATGGAGCCCCACATTGGGCTCCCTGCTCTGCAGGAAGCCTGCTTCTCCCTCTCCCACTGCCCCTGCTTGTGTTCCCTCTCTCGCTGTGTCTCTCTGTCAAATAAATAAAAAATCTTAAAAAAAAAAAATTAAGGGGCATCTGCCTGGCTCAGTCAGTTAAGCATCTGACTCTTGATCTCAGCTCAAGTGTTGATCTCAGGGTCGTGAGTTCAAGCCCTTCACTGGGCTCCACACTGGGCATAGAGCCTACTTAAAAAAAAAAAAAAGAAAGAAATTGCTTTTGTTTCAGTGGTAAAAAATAAAATAAAAATTAAAAAACTATGCATTCCTGAGCCTCCAACTTGATATACCTTTATCCTAAAACACATCAAATCACATTAAAATGGAAATAATTACTTCAATAGTTAATATTAATTATTGTTTTGTAATACAACAATGTATTTCTTTGTAACAAGTTTTGCTTTATAATTTGGCTGATTACTTATTCTCATAAACTGTTACAGATATTACCAGAAAATGTACACATAAGAAGCTCACAAACAGCATTTGGACCAAAGATTAAGGAAGTCAATCTTTAATTTAAAGATTGGATCAATTTTAAAAGGACAGAATGAGTCAATGGACATAATATAAATGAAATAACATTTTCAAACAAGTATTTTATTGTAACGGTCATCTGGCATGAAATTATCACTGATACAGATTGTGAAACTTTGAGTATTCAAAGTTTTCAAGCACATACTACAACACACAACAACTCTAAAACTGGGACTTTTTAAAGTGATCTGCTCATAAAGTGTGTAAAATTCAAATTCAGAGCAATTTACATTGGCTGAGTTTTGTGAATTCCTGATACCCAGATGGACTCCTGTTGGGGTATACTGTATATATGACTGCCTTAACCAGAGTTACAGCACCCAGGCTGGGAAGCAGAATGTACACAGAGGAAATCGGAGGGGGAGACGAACCATGAGAGACTATGGACTCTGAGAAACAAACTGGGGGTTCTGGAGGGGAGAGGGGTGGGGGGATGGGTTAGCCTGCTGATGGGTATTAAAGAGGGCATGTTCTGCATGGAGCACTGGGTGTTATATGCAAACAATGAATCATGGGACACTACATCAAAAACTAATGATGTAATGTATGTGATTAACATAACATTAAAAAAAAAAAGACAATGAGTGACAGGGAAGATACAGTCAAGGCATTCTCCAAGATTTTCCAGTTCTGCGTAATAGAGAAAACAGATGGAAAGTCTGGCAATAAAATTAAGAGACAGAAGAACTCCAGAAAGTCCAGCTAGAGAGAACAGGGTGGAAAATAGGAAAACATCAACACATAACTGGAAAAAAGATACAAATCTTCCGATTCAAAGGCCAAACACAAATTCTGAATAGATCATACGTAGACAATCTAATGTCTGAAAATAATGGCTTTGAGAAATATAGGCGAAGCAAAGGATGAGGGTAAAAAGGTGATGCGATAGAGTTAAAATAAGATTAAATGAGTAAAAAAGGATGTAAACTAGACAAAGTGAAACATACAAATCAATCCACCCAAAAGGCTATAATTTTTTTAAATATTTTTCACCTGACTACATTGCTTTGAAAGATTTAACACAAATCTCATAAAAAATACAAGAAAAAAACTGAAAAATCCATAACTGTTGTAGGAGAATTTAATGGCATCTTTCTGTTTTGATAAAACAAATAGATAAATAAAAGTAAATAAGGGTATCAAGGACTAAATAAAACAAAAGTCTTGAAAAGAAAAAGTCCTACCATGTGAAACAAACCACCATACCCTACAAATGAAAGAAAATAAACATTCCTTCAAATGCACATGAAACATATAGCCATATATGATGGCTCTAATAAAGAGCTCGATAAATTACAACCATATTCTCTAACTGCAAAGCAGAAAAAAAAAAAAAAAAAACCCAGAAATTAAACATGAATTAGATTGTCTATAGAATCTGTTAGCTTGGAAAGTTTTATACTGTTGTTTAAATAACTTTGGGTTGAAAAATAATCTAAGCAACAATCTGGTTTGTAAGGGTGAGCTTGAAAACTGTATCTGCAAAGCACTTTACATAAGAAGGAAGAAAAATCTTTGTCCATATTTTTTTAAATGAACTGTTTGTCTTTTATTTTTTTTTAAGATTTTATTTATTTCACAGAGAGAGACACAGCGAGAAAGGGAACACAAGCAGGGGGAGTGGGAGAGGGAGAAGCAGGCTTCCCACTGAACAGGGAGCCCGATGCGGGGCTCGATCCCAGGACCCTACGATCATGACCTGAGCAGAAGGCAGACGCTTAATGACTGAGCCACCCAGGCACCCCTTTTATTTTTTTTAAAGATTTTATATATATATATATATATATATATGTATATATATATATATATTTTTTTTTTTTTGAGAGAGAGAGAGAGCAAGCACATGAACCCACATGAGCGTGGAAGGGGCAGAGGGAGAGGGAGAGGGAGAGAGAGAATCTTAAACAGGCTCAACACCCACCTTAGCAGAGTCCAACGCAGGGCTCAATCTCATGACTCTGAGATCATGACCTGAGCCAAAATCAAGAGTCAGATGCTTAACTGACTGAACCACCTAGGTGCCCCTCTGTCCATATTGAAGAAAAATTTGGAGAAATTTATGGGGCCTATGGGAATCTAAATTTCTTCCCCCTCCCACACATTTCTTCATACTCCCTCCAAAACAAAAACAAAAACAAAAACAAACAAACAAACAAAAAAAAAGCAAACATTAAAAAAAAAAAAAACGCTTATGGTAATGAGGTAATCTAACTGACCAGCTATGGAGAAAGAAATCTGGTCATGTACTGTTGATGGGACTTTGGTAAATCTTTTTGAAGAGCAACTTTTCAGCATCTATGATGATTTGAAATGTGCATAATTTTTGATCTAACAATACTGCTTCTAGGAGACTAAACTAAAGCAATATTCTTGCATGTAAAATGTTATACTGCTAAGAATGTTTTCCTAGCACCACTTGTATTAGCAAATAATAGGAAACAAAATAACTGGAAATTAAGAGATATAGTTACACAAGTGACATTTCACCCATTTTATGGGATATGAGGTAGATTTTGTTCTATTTTATTTTAATTTTTGTTTAGTTAATAATGAAGGATCACGATATATTCCAATATGGAAGTAAATCCAAGACATATAATTAAGTGGAAAAAATGTAAATTATATAATAATATGAGCTCACTTACTTTAAAAAAATGTACATTTGTGTATATGTATAGAAACAGATACATAGGTATGAAGAAAAACTTAAGGCAAGGATAATGATAAACACATTTAAAGGCATGGAAAAACCCAGGACAATGTATAGTGAATTATTAAAATCTGTACTTCTAGGCATGGGTACCTCTAGGGAGGTGTTGGGAGCACTTTCATCTCTTGATTATGAATATTTAAGTAGTGCCTAGATCTTAAACAGTGAAAATAAATTAGCATATTTTTCTGAATAAAAACAATAAAATTATTATATCACTTAGAACATTTAGAAAACACAAAATAGTAAAAAAAAAAGGGCAGAAAAAAATCACTCAAAATTCTACAAAATTTACCCATATCAACCATAGTGTACATTTATACAAGTTACTGTATTTATAAATATCTGGGCCAAGTTCTGTGTTCTGCTCTGCTTGTGTAGATTCTCCTTCATCTTCCAGGGGTAATATCAGAGTCCCAAATAGTGACAACTGATACTCAGAGTAAGGATGATAATAACCTATAGGAGCATTAGGCAGAAAAGAAATACCTAATTTTTTCATTACACTCCACTGACTGAAGCACAGAAGTGGGTTAAGACATTTTAAAAGGCTTTTTCTATGAAAGTTGATATGCACGGATTATAATATTAGTACCCTTCTAGTCTCAAAAAAAAAACCCCACAACCCTCCCCCAAAACAACTTTAAACCACATTTCTTTCCACTTCTGCATCAAATTTCTTCTCTTCTGTTTTATACTTAATAAATGGCTCAACCAATTCAGTCTTGATTCTCACTCATTCAGTCATGAACACCCTTTCTTTCACATTCCGCATCCAATTGAGATTCTGTGGCTTTCCTTTGAAAATACATACTGAGTTCATTCTTTCTCACTATCTCCGCCATACCCCCGACCCAGCCTCAGATGTCTCTGGAAGATTTCAGCCACAGTCTTCCCACTCCCATTTTTCCCATCACAGACTTCTTTTTTTTTTTTTTAAGATTTTTTATTTGTTTATTTGAGAGAGAGAACGAGAGAGAGAGAGCATATGAGAGGGGCGAGAGTCAGAGGGAGAAGCAGACTCCCTGCTGAGCAGGGAGCCCGATGTGGGACTCGATCCTGGGGACTCCAGGATCATGACCTGAGCCGAAGGCAGTCGCTTAACCAACTGAGCCACCCAGGCGCCCTCCCATCACAGACTTCTTCACAAAGGACCCAGAGTTATCTTTTAAAATTTAAATGCTTAAAATATAAAACATATAATTTAATCTCTGGTCAAAAATACATGTGCTCAGTGATGTGGAGAACAAAGGTGAAATGAATGTAAAAATAATAATAAGAAGAAGAAGCTTCCTTACAATTTACAGCCCATTGACAGGTACTTGAGGCAGGCAGAGTAACCTTCCTCTGGGAACTCAACTGCTTCGATGTGAGTACTTTGCTAAAAGCAAAAGGTGACCTTAGCCTGACATTAGTCTGATCTCCAGGATCCTGTAAGTCTTCTTTAACATATAGAAATCCCTTTGTGTGGAGGTGGCTGGGCAGGCGATGGGGTAACTGGGTGATGGGCATTAAGGAGGGCACTTGATGTAATGAGCATTGGGTGTTACATGCAACTGATGAATCACTAAACTCTACCTCTGAAACTGATAATACACTATATGTTAATTAACTGAATTTAAATTAAAAAAAAATCCCTTTGGAGGGGTACTGGGTAGCTCAGTAGGTTAAGCATCTGTCTTCAGCTCAGGTCATGATCCTGGGGTCCTGGGATTGAGGCCTGCATGGGGCTCCCTGCTCAGTGGGGAGCGTGCTTCTCCCTCTGCCCCTGCTCATGCTCTCTTGCTCTCTCTCTCAAATAAGTAAATAAAATTAAAAAAAGATATATTAAAAAATCCCTTTGGAAACTTCCTTTATCTCCCCCACCCCAAGATATATGTTAGCAATCATCTGCCAAGCATATGGTCCACTGACATACATCTAAAGGGTCTCATGACTAAGGATTTACTAGACAGTAGTAAATGACCTTATCCTAACAACAGCTAGTCCTGGAAACCTTGATTCCAAATTCCTTAGAGACTTACACTATCCCTAACCCTCTCCCAACTTAAAAGTATGTAATCGGTCACCCATCACAACCCCAGTGTAGATCTTTCTGTCCACGGGTCCTGTGCCCCATGCTTAAATAAAACCACCTTTTCTGCACTGAAGACATCTCAAGAATTCTTTCTTGACCATTTGCTCCCGAACCCCAGTACTTCACATCACTCAGAAAAATAAGAATAAAAATCCAAACCCATACTCATTATCCTGACCTGCATGACTGAGTCCCTGCCTTGCTTTCCCTTGCTTACTCAGTTCCGCCTAAACAGGTCATCTTGCTACTCCTCCACACACCAGGGTTGCTCCCACTTAGGGTCTTGGTTCTTACCATTCCACCTGGGAAGATCAGTGCCATTTCTAAGTAGGGTCATTGGGTCATTCTGTTCAAATGTCACCTTCTCAGACACACCATGGCTGTCCTATCTAAAATGGCACCCATAACAGTGCCGGTCCTTATCCTGCTCAGTTACCCTTGGAGTGTATCACTACCTGATACTAAATTATGTAAGCATGTGCTGTTTGTCAATCTCCCTGATTAAAACGTAGGTTCCATCACACCAGGGATTTCATCTTGTTCACTTCAGCAGCTCTTGTGTCAAAAAGACTGACAGGCACATACAACATAATCCTGACATTCAATGAAAATATGTAGATGGAAGAGAAAGGCATAGACAATGGATATTAGAGAATTGCCTAGGAAATTACCTGGTGAGCCTGGACTGTGGTAATGGTGCTGAGACAGAAAGAAGCAGTCAAACTTGAGATATCTCAGGGGTAAAATCATCAGAGCAGGTGACAGACTGCACAGGGAGTAGGGAGTGTGAGGAAAGGGAAGGTATCAAGAATCGGTTAAAACAACGGGATATTGTGCCATTGATTGAGATGGAGAACACTGACAGATGCCCAGAAGAGGGATGCGGGAGACACAGAGATTTGAGGTTCCTGATATGTTCAACTTGGGGCACATGCTTTTTGGAAGGTGATTTTGGCAACCAATTTCTGGTTCAGAGAGAAGCACGTGCTCATTTCAGGCTTGACTTTCTGGGATCATCTCGTCAAATATCCTGCTAGCAGGCATAGTATTGGAATCTGAATGTGGGCCTCTCTTTTCATCAATCAGCTGTGTTGCTGTCAGATTTTATCTCGAGTTGAACACTTTAGAGTCTTTAACTGAAATTGGATGAAAGGTAAGTCAGGTGTGACCTGGCAGTTGCCATAATAAGCAGAAGTCATATTTTGTTGACCCAATTTGAGAGCTTTTTTTCTTTAATAGAAGTGTTTAAAGTTTCATATTTTTGGAAAACAGTATGGAGGTTCCTCAAAAAGTTGAAAATAGAGCTACCATATGACCCAGCAATTGTACTACTGGGTATTTACCCCAAGGATACAAATGCAGTGATCTGAAGGGGTACATGCACCCCAATGTTTATAGCAGCAAAGTCCACAATAGCCAAACTATGGAAAGAGCCAAGATGTCCATCAACAGATGAATGGATAAAGAAGATGTGGTGTATATATATATTTATTTATTTATATACAATGGAATATTATGCAGCCATCAAAAGGAACGAAATCTTGCCATTTGCAACGACATGGATGGAACTGGAGGGTATTATGCTGAGCGAGATAAGTCAATCAGAGAAAGACATGTATCATATGATCTCACTGATAAGAGGCATTCTTAATCTCAGGAAACAAACTGAGGGTTGCTGGAGTGGAAGGGGGTAGGAAGGATGGGAGGGATGTGATAGACATTGGGGAGGGTATGTGCTATGGTGAGCGCTGTGAATTGTGCAAGACTGTTGAATCACAGACCTGTACCTCTGAAACAAATAATACATTATATGTTAAAAAAATAAAAGAAGAAGATAGTAGGAAGGGAAAAGTGAAGGGGGGGAAATCGGAGCGGGAGCCGAACCATGAGAGACGATGGACTCTGAGAAACAAACTGAGGGTTCTAGAGGGGAGGGGGGTGGGGGGATGGGTTAGCCTGGTGATGGGTATTAAAGAGGGCACGTACTGAATGGAGCACTGGGTGTTATACACAAACAATGAATCATGGAACCCTACATCAAAAACTAATGATGTAATGTATGGTGATTAGCATAATAAAATAAATTTTTTTTTAAAAGTTCCATTTTTTTTTTTTCCAGAACTCTGCCTATGTTTATTCCTGTCACCCTATTTTATGTTTTCTAGTTGGGTTTGTTCTAGTCTAGTTTTACCACTTTTCTCTTTCCTCTGGCTCTGTCTTTCACCACATTGACTATTTTTAGTTATTTTTTAAAACCTTCTATGGAGATTTAGGGTGCTAACAAACTTGTAATTTTCCTAGTGACTAGTTTCAGATTTTTAAAAAACTGAGTTGAACCCATATTTATATAATTCCTCAAATCAAAAATAAAACAATAACATGAAGCTCCCTCTAGGGAGGATTAGAAATTTAATGTGTGACATTTCATTTCTCCACTCAGCATGCTGCATTCTCACGACCCAATCACTCCAGCTGCAAATACAGAAGGCATCACTGGACTCTTCAGCCCTCTATCTTGTCCATCAGACTTTTCAACAAATTACCTAATTCCACCCAGTTTCCTTCCTAAATATCCCTGGCATTCATCCTGTTTTCCCTTCTAACTACTTCTCACTCTTCTAGGTCCTTGTTTTTTCTCACCTGGACTTTTCAACAGCCTCTCAACTAGTCACCCTGCCCCCAATGCATTCTTCTGAGGAGCAGCAAGTGATGTAGCATGACATCTTTTGACCCTGCATAAAACCCTTCACTGATGTCTTATCACCTTGGGATAGAGTTCCCACCCTAAAACATGGCATGTAACATCTTCTTAACTCTCACTTGCCCACTTTCCTGGCCTTGAACTTCTCCAGCCCATACTCTGGACTTCTTTGATGCAGAAACAAGGAACTATATATATTTTCCCACATGAATGTTACATTTTTCTATTTTATTTGTCCCTATTGTCCTGAAACCTTGAATAAATATCCTTTCATTTCCCTGTGTCTAGTGCTTGGACATAATGAATATTTTATATTTTACAGTCTCTTAGAAGTCTGCTCCAATAGACGGACCATGGACACTACCAACCAACCGTTTGCCTTGCTTTGATGCTAAAATGACCTGCATCATTATTTTATCGATCGCTATATTTGCCATATTTTAAATAACCATCTTTTTTGTGTTTTTTTCCAATAGACCTTTATCCCTTTGAAGGGAAGGGACTATATTTTGCTGTCCCTTTTATCAAAGCACTAAATAACACAGCCATCAAACGCTAGGCGCTCAATATATGTTACTGAATGTAATTCCTGTTTTCTTCAAAACATGGCCAGACCTTTTTACCTGAAAAATTCATATTGTATTGTTGTTGCTATTGTTACATCTTAGGAAAATGTTCTGTTATTTATTTATTTATTTATTTATTTATTTCATTTCAGCTTCATTTGTTCTGGTTTCCTCTCTAGGAAACCTTACTATTCATCAGTTAGCTATCTGCTCTCTGCATATTCATTCCTTTGACCTTTACATTCCGATTTTTATTATTCAACACTGATTTAATTTTGTGCAGTGGAAGTTCTGTCATTTATTGTCTCCTGTGAGGATTTTAATTCAGCTTTTTTTTTTTTTAATTGTATCTCCATAGCATACAATGCTTAAGAACACTTGCTCTGGCGATAGTCTAGTTTGATGGCAGAGAGATCAGGTGTGCGTGACCTCTTGCAAATAATTTATTCTCAGCTTCAGTTATCTGTAAAATGAAACTTATAGCAGTATCTACCTCACACAGTCATTGTAGTGGTTAAATGTAACAGCATATAGAAAGCACTTGGAGCTGGGCACATTAAAATGTGCAGAAAGGGACCTTCATTCCCTACTGCTGATGTTTCCTTCCCACTAGAAGAGCATCCAAACGGGAATATTCCCACCTCTCTCTTCCCCTTCTTGCTTCCTCCCTTCAAGTTTCCTGAAGGTTTGGTAAGGAAGAAATTTTCAGGCTCTCTTTCTCTCTTCCGTTTGGAATCTCCCTGTCTACTTGAAGAGAGCAGCATGTGTTCTTGATTGCTATCAGCTAAACTTTAAGTTTTTAATAATTGTGTGTAGTTTCCTTGTTGTTTTTGAACCTTTTTTTTTTTTTCTTTTACATCAGTGGCTCAAACTCAGGTGGATAAGAGGAATGTTATTTCTTGGGTGACCTTAAATCCTCAGTATCTGGTTCATTAGGCTGGGAATCTTGAGGGAAAACAAACAAACAAACAAACAAACACCTTAGAATAAATTCTGGGAGATCAGAGTAACAACTGAAGTTTGAGGTATATGCACCAAAGGGTGTGGCTGCCAGCTTTAAAGGCATAGTACTGGACAATGCCCACATGGGATTTTCCCTTTGTTTGCTATGAAAACTTCACATGTAATGCTTTTAACAGAAAACTATGAATGTTTCCCTCTAAAAGAGTTTAATATTTTAAGAGTAAACTAAGAGTTCCAAGATTGGAAGAAACCATTTATTGTTTCATGTAAACATAACCCTACTTTCTATTTCATGTTCAAATATTTGTTGTCTTTATTGTGTTGTTTACAGTTCTTGCTAACATTTGAATAAAAATAACTAAAGATTACATCTCTTATAGCGTGCATTGCTTTCTTATTCTTCAGGCCTGCCTAACTTATAATAGAGAGGATTTCTCTGAGCTTGAGCTAATCATGGATGCTTTGCACCTTGCTAACTTGCTGGGGAATAACTTAACCCATAGAGAATGTCAGATGTTGGATGAAAAAGCCTCTGTCAACTTGGTCTTCATGTAACTCATCAATTTAAAAAGTTTTTTTTTTTTTTAAACAGTATGACATGGTTTTAAAATTTTCTTCCTCTTTTTGTTGATGCAACTCACATAACATAAAATTGACTTTGCTAAGTGTACGAGTTAATGCTTTTTACCTATTCACAAAGTTGTGCAGCCAATACCACTAAGTCTAGTACATCTCCAACACCCCCAAAATAAGCCTCATACCCATTCACAGCCACTCTCTATTCCCTTCTACCCCTAGCCCTGGCAACCTCTATGTGGCCTTTTTTGTCTGGCTTCTTTCAGTTAGCATAATATTTTTATTCCATGTGGCATCATAAATCAGTATTTCATTCCTTTTTGTGGCTGAATAATATTGAAGTGTGTAGATATACTACATTTTGTCTCCCCATTCATCAACTGATGGACAGGCTGCCTGCTTGAAGAGACTTCCTATTCTTGATTGCTCCCTGTTACGGCAGTAATCTCTGTGTTCACAGGTCTTCCTGGATTCTGCACTGTTGGGTAGGTAAGTCTCTCTAATTCGGAGACCCAGTGTTAGTAAGAGCATGTCCTTGCCTCTAAATGAAAGCTACAGTCTCTGTTATCACATTTATTTGTAAGAACAGTGATATTTTGGCCTCCCATCTGTATTAATATATGTATTTTTTTAACAATTGGTTCAAACCCAAGTAGAGAAGAAGGGTGTTATTTATTGGGTCATCCTGAGCTCCTGATAGTAATCAATTTAAGCAGTGAGCATGAATCTCGGTGTCATTTTGCTGTTGCTATCATTGCTGAGGCTGTCATCCTCTTATCTCAGCTGGACCCTTGCATTTCAGCCTGTTCAGTTCTTACAAAGTCACACTTGGGTTTCAGAAAGTTCTTATATGTTTCTCTGATATTCCTAGATATTAGTTTCAAGAATAACAGTTTACAGAATGTTCTTTTCTCTTTTTACAGTAATCCATATCAATGGTGCCCTTTTTCTTTTGCATCCTCATGATGTCATTTTCAATCATATATCATATATATGTGTGCATTTCAATCATATATAGATGGTGGCGCAGGTATGTAAACATATACACATACCTGTACAACCATCACCACCCATCTCCAGAACTCTTTCCTTCTTGTAAAACTGAAACTCTGTCCCCATTAAACAAAAATCTCCATAACCCACATCTCCCCAGCCCCTGGTAACCACCATTCTCCTTTCTATGTACTTCCTTTTTTTGTTGTTGTTGTTAATTTCCCCTTCTCCTCCACACCCCAGCTTCTTTCTGGTAACCACCATTCTACTCTGTTACAATGAGCTTGGTTTTTTGCATTTTTTTAGATTCCACATGTAAGTGAGACCATACAGTATTTATCGTTCTGTGTTTGGCTTATTTCACTTAGTATTACATCCTCCGGGTTCATCCATGTTGTTGCAAATGGCAAGATTTCCTTCTTTTTTAACGCTGATATCTTTATATCTCTCTCACATTTTTTATCCATTCATCTGTTGATGGACATAGACTCTTTCCCTATGAGGCTATTGTGAATAATACTGCAATAAACATGGGAGTGCAGGCATCCTTTTGAGATGCTGATTTTATTTCCTTTGGATATATGCCCACAAGTGGGACTGCTGGATTATATGGTAGTTCTCTTTTGAATTTTTTGAGAAGCCTCCATACTGTTTTCCATAATGGCTATACCATTTTACATTCCAACCAACAATGCACAAAGATTTCCCTTTTCTCCATTTCCTTGTCAACACCTGTTATCTTTTGACTCCTTGATAATAGCCATTCTACTGGATGTGAAGTGATATCTCATTGTGATTTTGATTTGCATTTCCCTGATGGTTAATGATGTTGAGTATCTTTTCATATACCTGCGGGCAGTTTGTATGTCTTCTTTGCAAAAATGTCTATTTCAGTACTTTGTTTTTTGTTATTAAATTTAAGAGTTCTGTATATATTCAGACATATGGTTTGCAAATATTCTCCCACATTGCCTTTTCATTTTATTGTGTCCTTTGCTCTGCAGAAACTTTTTAGTTTGATAGAGTCCCACTTCTTTATTTTTGCTTCTGTTGTCCTTGCTTTAAGTGTCAAATCCAAAAAAATCACTGCTAAGAGCAACTTCTAGGAAATTTTCCCCTGTGTTTTCTTCTAGGAGTTTATGTTTCAGGTGTTATGTTTAAGTTTTTAATCAACTTTGAGTCAATTTTGTGCATGCTGCAAGATAGGGGCCCAATTTCACTATTTTGCATACAAATATTATTTTTATTTTTAATAATCTGAAGAAAACATGGCAACATGTTAAAATATTAATTCTGATGAGTACATATAGGGATGTTGTCATATATTGCTCTCTGAATCTTCTTTATGTAGAAAAAGACATTACTTTCTTGACCTTGTATAAATTTAAGATAATTCTCAAAATATAAACATCTTTTTATACAATGAGAACAGGATGATCAAATTAAGGCCAGAAAGGAGGATGGTACAGAGACAATGGAGAAAGATATCTAGGAGAGTAAGTAGAAAGGAGGCAGAATATTGTGTATTGCACTTGATTATATGTGAAGAGATGGATCCAAGAAATTGAAGGAATTGGAGTTCCACTGTAATGACTGGAATTGAAGAGAAAAAGCTAACAGATAGAGGCAGACATATAGATTTGGCTTATTTGTGATGCTAAGATTCCTATCTAATGGTTTCTATTTTCTTTATCAACCTGAAGCATAGGTTGACTACTGAGATTGAGAAGAGTAACAGAATGTGGAGCTTGAGATGTTTGGAGATTATGTATGGGAAATGGGAGTGAGGGCTCAATGACTATAGAAGATGGCTGTACAGTATTTTTTTTTATTTAAATACAATTAGCCAACATAGAGTACATCATTAGTTTCAGGTGTAGAGTTCAGTAATTCATCAGGTGCATATAACACTCATGCTCATCACATCACGTACCCTCCTTAATGCCCATCACCCAGTTACCCCGTACCCCCACCCACCTCCCCTCCAGCATTACTCAGTTTTTTTCCCCATAGTTACAAGTCTCTCATGATTTGTCTCCCTCTCTGATTTCTTCCCATTCCATTTTCCCTCCCTTCCCCTATGATCCTCTGTGCTTTTTCTTATATCCCTCATATAAGTGAAACTATATGATAGTTGTCTTTCTCTGATTGACTTATTTCGCTCAGCATAATACCCTCCAGTTCTGTCCACGCTGATGTAAATGGTAAGATCACTAGGAGAAAACAGTATATAGATTGTAAAGATTGGGTTTTACAGTATTAATAGGGATGACTGTCCATTGCTAGTGGTTCCAAATGACCTAGGGGTACAACTTATCAAGGTGTTATTAGCAGTTCAGGTATAGACACAGAACCAGACAGCTCCATAGTTAGTTAGATTCAACCACAGTGAGATTTTATCAAGTTTATATGATAAAGATAATTACAACTTAGTTTAGCATATTGTCAAGAGAGTGGTTAAGTAAAAAAGCAGAGACTCTAGTCTGGAAAGAGAGGAAAATAAGAAGATGAGGGGAATCTAGAAAAACAAGAGTAAAACAGGAAACAAATAAATATATTTAAATAAATATAAAAAAATTCTCACAGTCCTTCTACCCAAGAATAACCACTATTAACATTTTGGTTTATTTCCCCTCAGCCTTTAAAAATTATACAGATATAAGGGTGCCTGAGTGGCTCTGGCAGTTAAGTGTCCGCTTCTTGATTTCAGCTGAGGTCATGATCTCATGGTCATGGGATTGAGCTCCATATTGGGCTCCATGCTCAGCTGGGAGTCTGCTTTAGATTCTCTCTCTCCTTTCCCTCTTCCTTTGCCCCTTCCTCTCTCTCTCTCTCTCCCCCCCCAAAAATAAATAAATAAATCTTAAAAAAAGTATACAGCATTTCCTTGGCAATTCGGGGTCTTTTCTGATTCCATACAAATTTTAGGATTGTTTGTTCCAGCACTTTGAAAAATGCCATTGGTATTGGGATCGGGATGGTGTTGACAGTATAGACTGCTCTGGGCAGCAAGACATTCTAACAATGTTTATTCGTCTGATCCATGAGCATGGAATGTTTTTCCATCTTTTTGTGTCTTCTTCCATTTCTTTCATAAGTGTTCTGTAGTTTCTAGAGTACAGATCCTTCACATCTTTGGTTAAGTTTATTCCAAGATATCTTATGGTTTTTGGTGCTGTTGATTCCCTAATTTCTCTTTCTACAGTAATATTGTTAGTGTATAGGAAAGCAACTGATTTCTGTGCATTGATTTTTGTAGCCTGCCACATTACTGAAAAGCTGGGGGCATCACGTTGCCTGATTTCAAGTGATATTACAAAGCTGTGATCACCAAGACAGCATGGTACTGGCACAAAAACAGACACATAGATCAATGGAACAGAAGAGAGAGTCCAGATAGGGACCCTCAACTCTATGGTCAACTGATCTTCGACACAGCAGGAAAAAATATCCAATGGAAAAAAGACAGTCTCTTCAATAAATGGTGCAGGGAAAATTGAATAGCTATATACAGAAGAATGAAAATCGACCATTCTCTTACACCATACACAAAGATAAACTCTAAATGGATGAAAGACCTCAATGTGAGAAAGGAATCCACCAAAATCCTAGAGGAGATCCTAGGCAGTGACCTCTTCGACATCAGCCACAGCAACTTCTTTCAAGACACGTCTCCAAAGGCAAGGGGAACAAAAGTGAAAATGAACTTTTAGGACTTCATCAAGATAAAAAGCTTCTGCACAGCAAAGGAAATAGTCAATAAAACAAAGAGGCAACCCATGGAATGGGAGAAGATATTTGCAAATGACACTACAGTTAAAGGGCTGATATCCAAGATCTATAAAAACTTCTCAAACTCAACACCCAAAAAACAAATAATCAAGTCAAAAAATGGGCAAAAGACATGAACAGACACTTCTTCAAAGAAGACATACAAATGGCTAACAGACACATGAAAAAATGTTCATCATCATTAGCCATCAGGGAAATTCAAATCAAAACCACAATGAAATACCCCCTTACAGCAGTTAGAATGGCAAAAATTGACAAGGCAAGAAACAACAAATGTTAGAGAGGTTGTGAAGGAAGGGGAGCCCTCTTACACTGTTGGTGGGATTGCAAGTTGGTACAGACACTTTGGAAAACAGTGTGGGGGTTCCTCAAAAAGTTAAAAATAGAGCTACCCTGTGACCCAGCAATTGCACTACTGGGCATTTACCCCAAAGATACAGATGTAGTGAAAAGAAGGGCCGTATGCACCCCAATGTTCATAGCAGCAATGTCCACAATAGCCAAACTGTGGAAAGAGCCAAGATGCCCTTCCACAGACAAATGGATAAAGAAGATGTGGTCCATATAGACAATGGAATATTACTCAGCCATCAGAAAGGATGAATACCCAACTTTTGCATCAACATGGATGGGACTAGAGGAGATGATGCTAAGTGAAGTAAGTCAAACAGAGAAAGTCAATTATCATATGGTTTCACTTATTTGTGGAACATAAGGAACAGCATGGAGGACACTAGGGGAAGGAAGGGAAAAATGAAGAGGGGGAAATCAGAGAGGGAGAGGAACCATGACAAACTATGGACTCCGGGAAACAAACTGCAGGTTTTAGAGGGGAGGAGGGTGGGGGGATGGATTAGCCTGGTGATGGGTATTAAGGAGGGCACGTACTGCATGGAGCACTGGGTGTTATACAAACACAATGAATCATGGAACACTACATCAAAAACTAATGATGTACTGTATGGTGACTAACATAACATAATAAAAAAAAAGTATACAGATATAAAGAGACATATATGTGTGTGTATATATACATATATGCATATATATAGTGTATGTAACACGTTTATATGTTGTATATAAAATATATATACACAAATATAGATACACACATATATACCATATAGATGTTCATTTTGTAAGTAAAAAAAAATGGTATTATACTATGGTTAGGGTTTTATGACTCTTTAAATGTATGTGACTATCTTTCCAAGCCAATAAATATTCATCTAGCATTGATTTAATGGATAAATAATATTTCTTTTTTGGAAAATAAAATAATGTATTTATAATTTATTTAACTTATTTTCAATTGTATGGCATTGATATTGTTAGCAATTATTTTGTAATAATCAACTCTGAGATTAAGTCTTTCATATATCTTAATTACTTTCTCAGAATAAGTCCCTGAATATAGAATTGTATCAAAGGGTTAGTACATTTTAGCTGCAAATTGCACTTTAGGAAGTTTTGACTAACATGTTCTCACGCAGGGTACAATATGAGAAAGTCTATTTCTTTCCACCTGTGTCTATACCTATTTTTCTATCTATATCTATATATTTGATAACTGAGTTTTAAAACTTCCCTAGGACTCTCCAGGAGAGAAGGTTTTATAGCACCACGAACTACAGGAGATGGGATCCAGAAGTGACTTTTTATAATTCTACAGTGACTGAAGAGCAGATACCACAAAGATACAATGAACCCTAAACTCACACTTAATTCAGTTCCATAAATTCCTGTCTATCAAACATTCTGAGGCAGGACACAGAAAAGAACAATCAGTTCAAATTCTCTCCCTTGGTTCAATTCTTTATTTTTGAGAATGATGAAATATTCTTCCTGCTACCCAAGTCAGTCACTTTCTAGTTATTCTCCCTCCTGCCTGTCAACATCCAGCCAACTTTCCTGAGTACACAAGCCATTTATGTCACAAAAATCTATTGGGCTGACCATGTAACAAATATTTTGCAAGCTTGGGGAAATAAAGAGATACTCAATTATACAAAAATGGAGAGCTTTCTCTCTTTTAGATATCCATATAGCATTTATTATCTGCACCACTCTATGAACCTTAAAACACAGAAGCTCTGGTAGGTAGGTAGATTAGGTTTCTCAGGAAACAGGCTCTGAGATGGAGATTTGTGTACAAAGGGCTTATTGGGAAGGGCCCTTAGGAACAACAAATGTAACCAAATGAAGAAAGCAGAAACGGGCACAGAAAAATGTAGAACGGTGATGCATTGCAACAGAAGCTCTAGCCAGTCTCATGGCAAGCTCTTCAGTTAGAATGGCCCTTCAGAGACATCCCTCATTTAGACACGGGGGTTGGGCCTTTGTACCCCCTGACCCATCAACCAGTTATTGGATGTGTATTGTCGCAGGGGAAAGGGAGTAACCTTGGGTAAGGCAACTACCTCAGGCCAAAGGAAGTTCTTGGGGAATACTAATCTGTGAGCAACCAGAAGGCAATACTCCTGAGGAATGAGTCATAAAGATGCAGAATCTAAGAGGCATGCCACAACATTCACTACACAGCCCAAGCTAACTTGTATTACTGAGCTGGGTTCAACTTCTTGTATTCACCTCAAGAACTTGCCTATATATGAGTCTTATATCTCCAAATAATTTGTAAACTCCTGGAGATCAAAGAGGGGATATGAAATGTTTTCTGTTTACCCATAGATCCAGCATAATGCTTTGTAAGTATTATGCTCAATAATACCTACTATTTAAGTTTACAAAAATCTTACCTCTTACTTTTACAAAATACTGCCTCTCCCTGTCCCTGTGTTTGCTTTCTCCCTTATAGGCACCATTTTAGTCGAATAGTTATTCATAATTTGTTGCCTGGCTTGTTGCTTAAGTTTTTACAAGCAGTTCTTACATTTTACCTCTTCAATAAAATCTCTTCCGTTCACCAAGAAGATGGGGGCTTGCATCCTTTGGTTAATTAGGAAGGATGGTGAAATTCAAACCCAGTATCTTAGAGTGGAGTCATGTATTCATTATCCATTTTCTTTTTTTGTATAACCTGCATATTTACTGGCCTGGATTTATACATCTGATGGCAGGAACTATGTCTGCCTAAAATTTGCTTAGCACCCAAGTCCAAATACGTGGACTTCTGGGTGAATAGTCTATAGGACGTTTCAGATGAAGTCTCAAAGTTAGAAGCTGACATACCAGGTGAAGTTGCAGCAGCAGGCATTTGAGAAACAGCCACACAAGATTCTGGTCCAACTCTGATTCAAGAGGTATGACCCTTAGGGACTAGCCCTACTGCTTTTCCTAAAGTTCTTTTCTCAGTGAAATTCTAGTCCTTCAGCAATGGAATCTCAGCTTCTGCTTCTCAGTTCATCTTTACTCTCCAAAGATCAGAAGATGAAATAAGAAAATAAGAATCTATCAATAGGAAAGAGAATCTTAGAAGAGAAGTGTATGCACTGCCGTTCGGGGAAATACACAAGTCAGAGTACATGTGGCATCTGATATACATACCTTGACTCATACCCATTTCTCCCTACTCCAAGTACTTACACTTTTGGAAACATAGCATATGAATTTTCCATCCTCTGTTTCATCAAAGAATACGGTTAAATTCATTTTCTTTCTTTGCTTCTGTCTTTCTCTTTCTCTTACTGGATCTCTTCCCCTTTTTTCCCTCTAATCTACATGGTCAGATATCATCTTGTGATACCTGTTATAAGCCAGATATCATGACAATTACTTTACATTCAACGTCTCTTTGTATCTAATCCTCATAACACCTGTTCTTATTTGTGATTATCCCTACTGTACAGTAATTGAGACTTAGAGATTTTTCATATCTTGCCAAAGGTTACACTGCTAGCAAGTGAAAAAACTAACAGCATGGAATAGTCCCTACTTTTCCAAAATGCTCCATCCTATTTGTCCACAAATACCTGGAGGGAAAATTCCTGATTGTTGGGCTCAAAAGTAAATAAATAAAACCTATACCCAGTCTACTTGGTGTTCTAGACACCTCCTCTAAATCTCTAGCATCTGCCATCTCTACCAGAGCAGAAGCCAGCTAAAAGCACCTCCTAAGGTTGGCAGGTGAGGAAAGGGAAGCTCAGTCGGGAACAAAGCAATGTAACAATGCAGGACTCAAATTACACCTTACACACATGTTCCATTACAGGTATCTGTCCCAGACAATGCTGACTTTCACAAAGTATCATAAGGTTGTGATTGCTAATACACAAAACTGCATGAAATGGGATGACTAATCAATAAACATAAGCATGAGATGGAATGAAATATATGTTGGGAAATATATACTGTATTAATTTAGCATAGACAGTAACATATTCTGTAGACCTCCTTGCACAATGTAGTGACACACTGCTGTGTTATTAATGCTTTGGAAAAATTTATTTATTCTATTCCATTAGTGTATTTTAACAAACATTGCTTTGGGACAGTATGCCTGCCAATTTATGTTTATGAGACTGTCAACATAATTTACATGCAGACAAAAATATGATACAATATTGCCAATGCAGAATTGGCTTGTCAAATGATATTGTCATGAAAAAAATGAAACAGTACCCCAGCTGAGGAACTGAGCATATTCATCACCGTTGGTTGCACGGAATTTGAGGTGACACGCTGAAATACATTTAATGCCTTTTTTCATGCATCAAATGAATAAGAAGTGAATGAATGAGGTACTTCTGACTGCCACATACCATGCAAAAGCAAATAGATTTCTTGTTTCTCAAGGAAAAAAAAGAATAAAAAGAATACATGGGTTTTCTGAAATTTTTGAAGAATTATATTTATTATTCATCTGGAAAACTGAGGATGCTACAAAAATCATGAACGGTCTAGGTGTTCAGCCACAGTGATGTAGTGATTGAAGTTGTAATGGAAGGAGATCCTGTCAGTTTAGAGTTCCTGACTCATCCAGGATGCAGAGCTAGGGCAGTGTGCTTTGATAGTAATATGGCCCAGGAAGTGATGATAAAGAGTACAAGAGGTTTTAATAAGACTACTTCCTCTAGAAGCGAAGAATTAGAATTGTGGGCTTGCCTTTTCTGCTCTTAAAAAAAACTCCAGCCCCAAAGCCATCATTTCTGGGTCCTGGTAGCTTCCGGTCCTGGTTCTATCTGAACATATCTGAGCTTCAGTGGCATGTATGTAAATACTTCAGTAAGTGAACATGACTCCAGTAAATGATTCTGTGGTTATAACATTCATGCTCAGACCTTGTATTTTCAAGGGGAGAAGAAAAATATCCTGGTCAGGAACTAATGAAAACAGCTCATGTTCACAAACTATAGGGTGTTGGGTCAGCAGCACATTGAGGACACTGAATTCTCCCCTGAAACTTTTTGTTAACCAACAGGAAACATGGAAATCACAAAATGAGATTAGGGTGGGTTTTGTGTAGCAGTAGGAAAAATGCACGCTCCAGTCTGAGGCCCTGACTCCACATAATGCTCTCTGATCTGGTCCTCGGTGTCCTCATATAGGGAACAAGAATAATATTTACCTCAAAGCTTTATTGTGAGAATTAAATGGGAAACTGTTGAACCACACGAACTGTCTGATAGTCAGCCATTTTTGATATACCAAAAAATATATTATATGGTTCACCAGCCACAATCCCAGACATGTAATAAATGTTTGTGAGATGTTGGTTGACCCAAATATATTAAAAGTTGAAGAAACTACACAAACAGGAAGGTAGTATGTTACTATTTTTACTGCTAGAAATACTGCTACTGCTGCCATTATTACTATTCCTCTCTTAGTCATTGTTCTCCATCAACGATATCTGAAATGGAATCTGTGAAAGTAATACAGCAAATATGTTAGTACCACAATAAAGCATATGATGAAATGTAAGATAGTCTATCTTAAAATGTATTTAAATTGATGTAACACGTATACGGAACTTTGGCTATTTATCTTTATGTGCTATGAATATATCAATCCTATCAGAACGTGTTTTCCCTGAAACTGACCTTTAATCCAAGACCCTGAAAATTCTGTTTAAGCTAATGTCTCCTGTTAGATAGCACAGAACCTGCCATTTTCCATTTTATACCCTCATTGGCAGCATTGTCCAAGAAGCAGCTGGCTCCTGCAATTCAAACCAGAATGTCAGCGAATGTCCTAATTAATGGCTGGGCAGAAGAAATGATGACAAGAGGGTATAAGTGGCCAGCACACCAAGAGGGGTGAAGGGACAGATGCAGATTCTGAAAGCTCCTAACTCCAGATGCATACACAATTCACTAGTAAAGAGGAAGAGAAAGGATAGGCTATGAAGGAGAAAAGTAACACAGGAAAGAGACACTGAGGCAGAAAGTAGGTAGAGGAAGGGGCAACATGTAATGAGAAAAGAAGGCTGTAGGAAAATAGGATGATGCATCATGAGAAGTAGCTCACACCTGCTGGGTCTGAGAGAAGAAAGTGTTTGCACTAAGCACCAATTGAAGTGAATTATAGGGCACCTTTCTCTGGGCAGAAAAATTTCTTCCTGACCCCAGCTGGTGATAAGATGGTGTCCTGGAGAATGAGGATGAATTGCTCTTGTCATTTTGACCTCCACATTAGAAATAACCATTGCTATCCTATGAAAGAATCAAATCCATCTTAAAGAAGTTACATTAAAGAAATTTACCTTAATAACAACTTATAGCCAAAAGAAGATAAGACAGTTTGTTGGGAAAGAGACAGAATTTAAAACAAACAAACAAACACATCTCTTCCTTCTAAGTCTCTGCCAACATAAAAGATTAAAATATATTTTATCCTTATTTAACTGCATGGAGTGATGTACATATTGGTCAAAGCCACTAATGAATTTGACAAATTATTGAATCTGGAATTTTTTTAGCTGAAATCCAAAAAGATTCTGATGATATACTCAAAATATATTTGCACCTGAATCAGAATATTTATAGGCTCTGAAAAGGCAGTTGGAATGTGAAATCATATATAAGTTGGGTTGGGATAATTTTAGAGTCAGAGACTAATGAAAGAGCCAAATGAACTACCTAAAATAATCTGAACTTTTTAAAGCCAAGCAAATATGTCAAGACTGAAAAATGCCTCTGAGTGAAAGGACTTCTATACAGCCTTCACTGTATCAGTCAATGTGCTCAGATTATGGCTTACTATATCATCCAGAGCTTTGGCCTTTGGCTCTAGCACAGAAAGTGGCATCACGGATGAGACAAACATTTGATGATGAACGTACCCAGCACTCCACAGATGACAGGAATAAATACCATCCCTTCCAAAGGATGGTACTGTACTATTGGTAGGTGGCTCACATGAGAGTTTTATTTTGTCACAGACCAAAACTGGTTTATGTATGCAGTAGGTATCTTGTACATCAAACTCATGCTATAGAATTCTTTAAAAATAAATTTATATAAGTAAAAAAGAGAAAATGTTAGAGAAAGAAAAATATTAAATTTATAAGATGCATGTGAATATTCAAAATGTGTCAAATCTGTGTCATTGGTCCTCAAATAATTAGTTTGCAAAACACTAGCTTAGATGAAGGCATAGGTGGCTGTTGGCCAAATCCCCAGATGGTGCAAAGCTAAGAGGGATGGAGCCAAAGTCTGATGAGAGAACCTTGATGAAAGGAATACTAAGCTGAAACTAACAGAACTAAATTAAAATAACAGAAATGTACATTTTTATATTTTAGATGAAAAACATTGGAATAAGCATAGGAGGTGCGGGACCTCACCTCACTGCTATTTATGTGGGAATAACTTGTTTTATAAATAATATAAAAGTTCTGTGCTTGTGTTTGGCCTCACAGTATGTAAGTTGCATTCACATATCTTTTTCTCTTTCAGCTTTAGATAAGCACAGCTGCAAATGAGTCAAGAATTTCCTAAAAGTCTAATTTAATTTGGGATGTAAACAGAAGACTACGGTAGAAGTAGAGGGCAGTGTTAATCAAACTCCAGAAAGGGAGGGGAAAAGAAAAATCAAGTCCTATCACTTTAATCATGTTTTTCATATTATAGTTAAGATGAAATGAAAGGTCTTAATATTCCACCCTTTTACACCATAATTTTGTGCTTTCCTAAACTCCTATTCCGCTTTGTCAATAATCTGGGAATTTATAACGTTATTCTTAATGTCATTAATATGCAAATAGGTTTTTTTTAATTTACATTCCGTTTTAAAACGAGAGTTAGAGAATATTTACTTTGACTTTTTAAAGGGGCTCTTCTCTACCTCTGTATGTCATAACAGCTACGTGCTTGATCTTTTGCTTCTTTTTTTTCCCTTCTCCCTTATCTCCCGATCAGAAGACTATAACTTCAGGAGCTTGAGTGTGTGTGTGTGTGTGTGTGTGTGTGTGTGTGTGTACGCATGTGTGTGTGTCAACACTCATTTCAAAGCTGAAAATATTTTTCTCCTTTTTACCTTAAAAAAAAACAAGTAAGCTGCATAAAATATTCTTAAATAAAAAAAATTTCTTCAAAATTCTATATATTTTCATCTATTATCTTCTGACGGTGTTGTAGAGCAAAAATTGAAGCTGCCTTGAAACTGGTTTCTCTTTTTTTTTTATTTTTTATTGTTATGTTAATCACCATACATTACATCATTAGTTTTTGATGTAGTGTTCCATGATTCATTGTTTGTGCATGACACCCAGTGCTCCACGCAGAATGTGCCCTCTTGAATACCCATCACCAGGCTAACCCATCCCCCCACCCCCCTCCCCTCTAGAACCCTCAGTTTGTTTTTCAGAGTCCATCATCTGTCATGGTTCGTCTCCCCCTCTGACTTACTCCCCTTCATTCTTCCCCTCCTGCTATCTTCTTCTTTTTCTTTTTTCTTAAAATATGTTGCGTTATTTGTTTCAGAAGTACAGATCTGTGATTCAACAGTCTTGCACAATTCACAGCGCTCACCATAGCACATACCCTCCCCAATGTCTATCACCCAGCCACCCCATCCCTCCCACCCCCACCACTCCAGCAACCCTCAGTTTGTTTCCTGAGATTAAGAATTCCTCATATCAGTGAGGTCATATGATACATGTCTTTCTCTGATTGACTTATTTCACTAAGCATAAGACCCTCCAGTTCCATCCACGTCGTTGCAAATGGCAAGATCTCATTCCTTTTGATGGCTGCATCATATTAAAACTGGTTTCTCTTTAAAACACCGTATTTCTAGTTTTGCTTTTTTCCCCTTACTGAATGCTTATGAGTACAACATCTATTTATATTTATTGCAATTCAGATTTTTGTTATTATCTGTGTGGGTATTTTCCTTACCTCATCATACCTGCATACGGCGAGATACTTCTTCTACATACAAGTTTTTCTTCAGGTGAAAGGAATATAGGTCTGTTTGATTTTTCCACCTGCTATATTTTTGGATATTGATTAGTCTCCTCTTGTGTTGTTTATTCTCTACCATATTTATATGCTTTTATTTTTCTTACATTTATTTTATTTATCCTATTGTTCCATATTTTGAGAGGTCTTCTCAAATTTGTTATCTACACTACAGATTACATTATTGCAGAATCATACCTACTTCTTATGACCTCATCACCCCCTTGTGCTCTTAATCCTCTTGCAATTCCTCATCTCATCTCTTTTCATTTACCTTGTTGCTTCTCCAACAAAATCATCTTATTCTTTCTCTCTTTATCATTTTTGTTCCTGTTTTATAACACAAAATCTTCTTTCATTCTAAGGAGAATGCCAAACTTTGCCCTTAAATTTTCTCCTGGAAGTTAGAACACATTATTTTTAGAAATAAAATCAAGTAAACAAAATAAAATAAAAACTTCCTCTAGTCTCCCATCACTCCATAGTATTTTTTCAATGGCCACAGGACCACATGAAGAATCTCCCTCCCTACCATTCCTCTTCTTCTCATCCTTGAACGGGGTAAGACTAATTCAATCATTATTTGTCAATAGACAGTGTGTGCAGTTTGTTTCCTTTCACCAAAGTTTATTCTCTATCAAGGAACTACCATCTTTGCAGTGGTATTTTGAAAAAGAAACAAACAAACAAAACTAAGGAATCAACTTTGATACTTCCTTCTCTCATAGTTGCTATATTCTAGCACATTAACATGTGCTGTAGGTTTGACCTGGTAAACAGATCATTATTAATAATACATTCACTTTTCCACTTCTGTGCTGTCATATTCCTCCCATATTCATCCCAAGGCACCATGATCTCTGGCTTGGACAGTATAGATGGTCTCCTAACTGGTTTTCCCACATCTACTTTTCTCTTGCCCAGAATGACCTTTTAAATGCAAATGAACCTGTGACTTCTCAGGTGAAAATTCTTCAGTGACTTGCCATTGCTCTTAGGATGAAAAATCAATTAACTCCCCATTACCTACAAGATTCTACCTATCCTGGCACTTGCTCAGCTCACCAGACTCATCTGGTACTCTCCCTGACTGATAGTTCCTTTCAGGTTCCTAAACAGGGCATTTTCCCTTTTGTCATAGGATCTTTGCATTTGTTGTTTCTTCCATCAGGAAGGCTTCCTGCTGTCCCTACCCCACAGGAAACATCCGGTTAATACTTACACAGATTTCAGTCTTTAGTTCCAATTATATCATTTGGGAAAACATTCCTTGACATTTAAGATAAGAATTAGTCCTCTGTTACATAACCTGAGATTAGACTCTCATTTTCCTTTATGGTACATTTAATAATGTATAAACTGTATTTCTACCATTATTTGAATACAGAGTTCTTCCATCTAACTGAAATCTTCATCACATGGTAACTGTGTATGTCTTGATCAACATTTGTTGAATTAATAATTGAATCTGTGTCTTTTTCTCAGATACACACTTGGAAAGCGGGTTGAACTACATAACTCCAATCCAACCCAGCATTTCAAGCAGGCTTGCAGCTAATTCCTTCACGCCATACTGAAAAGTCATCTCTTTATATAAAAGGCTACAATTCCAGGCATGCACCAGAAATAGGGCTTTTGGCCTTGCCCATAACAGTTTATGTCAAAGGACTCTATAGTTTACTGCCCCAAACTCCCCAATTAATTTAGGATCCAGATAGGTTCTGGTTATTCAAGACTACATCAAAAGCCACCTCCTTGAAATTGTTAAACTAGTTTCTTCAACACTCAATCTCCCTGTTTTACTTTCTTCTTCATAATTAACACAATTTACCAAATCCTTATTATTTGGTCGATTGTCCACAAACTTCTTGAGCGTGGAAACCCTACCCTGTCTTATTTCTACTATATCCAATCAAAAAAGTCAACTGGATAGTATCACATTAAAATGAGAGGTAAAGTATACAGCCACCTCATAATTATCAACAAAGACTGTCTTAATTCAGAGCTGCTTAGCACCTTCTTTGTTCTGGGGTACTAATCACCTGTGTTTTTCCAGTGTAGTCATAACTACCCTCCACAGACCAGAGGGCCTACTTAAAACACTCCTGAGATTGTGTCCTCAGGGTAAGTGAAGTAGTCAGAGGGAGAGCTGCTTTGATCTGTTTATATTTTCTTCCTTGCAGGGCCCCAGGGGGGCTAGCAGAGCAGAAGGGGAGGTGATGGCAGGTGAGGGAGAGCCTGTGGCTATAGTTTGGGCAGCATGTTGTGGGAAGGAACCACAGCCACAGGCAACAGAGCTCTTCAGAGGTCCTTCTAAACATCTCTGGGAAAGAAGTTATGATGTGAAGGAAAGAATGTATTGCAGGTAAGAGTCTTGAGGAAAGCAATAGGATCAGTCTCTGCTCAGAAAACAGCATGTCAGTGGACATTATCCCTTCCTCTTCCTACCAGAACTGCCTATCCCATGATATGAGTCTTGGAGCCTTGCGTCTATGTCTCGTGTGACTAAGAATAAGTGGCACCTCTACAGGCACTGGCCTTGCCTTTCGGATTTGAACTGTTCTAGGGCCAGCTGCTTCCACAGAAAGCCTGAGCCATAAATCTACTCACAGAGCAGGAATGACCTGGCAGAGATGGAACATAAGGTCAAAACCATTAAGTGGGGGCCCGGTCAAACACTCTTCTTGCTCATATGAGTGAGGAATCTTGGTTATGAATCACGTTTTTCCTGCTTCATTGATCCCAGGTGATGGTTTGGGTCTGAGAACCTAATATGAAAAATTCTATATTGAGACTATTGAAGAAGTGTGGCCTCCCTCCATTGTCCTAGAACAAAGATTGGCACTCTTCCTTCTTTCCTCTGTTTTCCCCCTTTTCCTTACCTCTTCTTACTTTTGGTACCCTAGAAAGATTGTTTGGTCCAAAGAGACGTGAAATATTCCAGATGTATTGCACTGAGAGTGTGTGGAACACAAATCAACTTGCCTTGAGCTTCTCTGATATATAGCCAGGGTTTTAATATTCCCATTTATACCAATCTGTAATACATCTTCATAGTGTTGGCTTAATCACAAATGACAAGGGTGGAAAATGTAATAAAGACAGGGGCACATTAATCCACTTTGTATGAAAATGTAGAAAGGTAATCCAATTTCGAACTGCTTGCTCTTAAAAAATATAAAAGTTTGTACGATTTCTGTATCTTAGTTGGGGAGAAGGCAGTCAGTCCTAATGAGCACTATTTCAGGGAAATGAGGCTTTGGTGCCTTGAATGTGTGCACAGCGGTGGTGGGCCCAAGCTGAGAAAGGACCCCGGGGTGGGGGGGGAGAGAAGGGAGGCTCTGATGATCTAGAAGCCTGTTTGTCAAGAGATCAAGATTCAGAGAGCATCCAGGCGAGTTCATTCTGTGTGAGCGTCGGAGAGAATCCAGGTCTAGGGATGCTGTTGTGCCTCCCCACTGCATAATGCCTAAGGCTAGTTCATACGAAAGGTAATTCTGACTCTGCTCCCTAAAGACAAGCCAGAGTTCATTTTGTAAAAAATCCATAGAAGGGAGGTAGATATAGCTGGAGTGCATATTTCCAAGCAGGGGAGATGGTGTGAGGAATAGAGTGGTCATAATGATGTCAGGTTTGTCCTAAACCACAATTGATGTCATTCTGATAATTATGCATGTCTGTACTTGGGGGGGGTGATATTCATCGAATGCATGGACATAGCTGCATATTTAGTGCTCACATCGGGCAGAAGTACAGTGGAAGAAACATGAACTATGGACTTAAAGGGCACAGAGTTTTAATCTCACCTTCTATTTGTTCTATGATATTGGGCAAATGGTTTAACTCTCCTGAATCTCAATTTCCTTAACAGTACATAGATTAAGCTACTTACCTCACATGATTGTTAGGAAGATAAGACCCAGTAATTCTACCCCCATTGTGTTTACTCAAGAGAAACGAAAACAGAACTCATACAAAAGATGCATAAAGGAATAATACTCAACCATCAAAGAGAATGCAATCTTGCCATTTGCAATGATGTGGATGGAATTAGAGGTTATTATACAAAGCGAATTAAGTCAGTCAGAAAAAGATAAATACCATATGATTTTACTCCTATGTAGAATTTAAGAAACAAAACAGATGAACATAGGAGAAGGGAAGGAAAAATAAAATAAGATGGAAATAGGGAGGGAGATAAACCATAAGAGTCTCTTAATCATAGGAAACAAACTGAGGGTTGCTGGAGGGGAGGGGGGAAGGGGGATGGGGTAACTGGATGATGGACATTAAGGAGGGCACTTGATGTAATGAGCACTGGCTGTTACATGCAACTGCTGAATCACTAAATTCTACCTCTGAAACTAATAATACACTATATGTTAATTAAATTAAATTTAAATAAACTTTTTAAAAGATGCATAGAAACCTATACATGAATATTCACAGCAGCATTATATATAATTGTTAAAAGGTGGAAACAACCCAGATGTCCATCAACTGATGGATGGATAAACAAAGTGTGGTACATTCATACAATGGAATATTAATCTGCCACAAAAAGTAATGAAACACTGATGTGACAATGTGCTTGCACCTTAAAAACATTACATTAAATAAAAGAAGTCAGTCACAAAATATAACATATAATTCCTTTCATATGAAATGTCAAGAAAGGGTAATATAAAGAGACAGAAAATAGACTGGTGGTTGCTTTGGGCTGGTGAAAAGGTGATTGCTAAAGAGTACAGAATTCCTTTCTGAGATAAAAATGTTCTACAGTTGACTGTGGTAACGGTTACACTTATCTATTAATATACTTAAACCACCAAATTGTATACTTTAAATAGGTGAAATATATGGGATATGAATTATATCTCAATAAAGCTATTTAAAAAAAAGAAAAACAGGAGATAAAATATGAAAAACCTATTCCTAAAGGCATGTGATAAGAACTAAATAAATAATAACTGGTATTATTACTCACTATCATGTTTACTCCAAGTTAGACACAGTTACATAGTGTTAAATATATAAAAAGTTCAGAGTACATTATGCTTGCTTTGTGTTTCACATTTGCAGACCCGACCAAAAGGAGCATAATCTGGAAATTAATACAAAATTGGTAATAACTTACATAGCCTTGAAACTACAAGAGTTCACTCAGCCTTCCCTCCATGACCAACCAGCCTCACTCCAAAAGTAGCACTTCTCCTTCCCAGCCCATCTCTGTCCCTGGGGCAATGGGACCAAGTGGCTGATTCAGTGCCTTCACCTGAGGTGGTCCAGCATCATGGCCCAAGTACTACCAAAGTGCCTAGAGCAGAGACTTAACCCCTATTGTCGCATTACATGCACAACATCATGAGACCAACTTGGAGTCAGCCATTAGTGCCCTACTGTGGTGGAATGGCACTGTGTCAACTTAGCTAAGTGAAAACTATGCTTCCCTAAAGAGTTCTAGGTTAGTGTGGGCCACAGACAACATTTTTCAGAAAATTCAGAGGGCTAATGTGAAACAGCAGCCATATTTTTTACAATGATGCCTTCTCTGAATTGGTTCTGGGTTGTCTGGAATTGATTCTCTGACTTGTATTGAAAGTGAAGAGTGTTTGACCATATCTACAATGGTAAAAGACTCTAATAGTTCATGCCATGCATTAATACAACAATTATTTAGTTAATCATCTGCATACACATTTAATTAAAGGCCCATAGAAAGTGACCAAGTATTTGCTGTCATAGAACACTGTCGGAAAAATAGGTTGTATAATATGGTTGGTTATGTCTAAGTGCACCAGAGAAATTGAAGAAATAAAATTATTTGGGGGCTTTAAATTTCCAACTCAAGGTATGTGTCTCACACATACCTTACAGTAACCCCAAGTGAGTTGTACCCTTGTATGATCTCCTTTGACTGCTGGTTAGAACCTGTGACTTACTTCTAGCCAACAAAACATGGCAAATGTATAGATCCTACCATAAGGCAATTATATTATTTATATAAGACTCCATCATAAAAGACTCTAGAGAAATTCTTTTGCTGCATTTGAATAAACAAGCCATCATGAGTTCTGCAGTTGCAAAGAAATGGACTCTGCCAACAAACTCATGAGCTTAGAAAAGGACCTGGGCCTTAGTTGAGACTACAGTTCCAACCAATGTGTTGACTACAGCTTTGTGCAACCCTAAACAAAGGACTCAGCTAAACTGTATCTGAAATCCTGACACATGGAATCTGTGAAATATAATAAAATGGAGGTTGTTTTAAGCTGCTAAGCTTGTGGAAATTTGTTATGCAGCAATAGAAAACTAATAAGCAAAGGACTTGGAAGTTTCCGTGACTGCTTTAAAGAAAATCTTTATATCTTAGAGTCACAGGCTCAAGATATTTGAAAACCAAATCCAAAGTCTAATCTTGCAGATTGTTGGATTATAATTAAAACTGAATTCTCAATTTTGTGAGCTCTTACAATAAAGTTAAGACATTGTCTAGAAATAAAGGGGATTCTGAAAATTGGGATATGAGGTGACATATGAGGTGATTTCCGTGAAGCGAAGCTGGTGACCATTAATCCCCACCTTTTGCCAAATAGCCTGAGGAGGTTTGCACTGATAATGGCCTCTCCTGTATGCAATAGTTTCCCTACAAAGGGCTGATGATTGCTCTAAGGACGTATCCTCAACACCCTTTGTTACTTCTTCAGCTATATGCAGATTTAAATCCTAGCAGGTAACTCACAAACACTGAAGTACAAAGTATGACCTGTGAAGAGTGAAATACACATCCAAATAATTGCATGATTTTTACCATTTATCAACCAAATCCATGTGTGTTGGAATGGGTCCTAAGACTGTGGAATAGGATGGGAGGAATACAACATTGGGTTGAGCCAATTTTATTGGTATGGGCTTACCAGAGATTCAGGATTCAATGTTAGCTCAGGTGCCTGAAGTGATCCTACTAGCTTGTTTGGTTGGTTGACTGAAATTTGGACTCAAAAGTGACCTATATTAAATGAATTTTGAAATGCCAAAAATTGCTTGGCATCATACTGTAGAGGACAATATTAATTTGCCTGGGGAGATTAGAATTCTGGAGTAGTCTTTCATGTTAACACCCTATCCTGTTACTATGTCTCCCAGAGGATACATCCTTCACCTAGGCTATGGGAAATACACTGGCAAAGAGAGCCCCAGAACCCTTTAAGAATTCTCTGGTACATATTTACTCTCCATATACTGGGATTGGCAATAGAAACTACTGCCAGTGAACTGAATTCATTACAAGTAATGGATTTGAGAATTCCAAGCGCCAGGTGATGGCACTTAGTCACCAAAATCAAAGTAAGAGAGATTACCATAATAAGCTGCACAGCCAAAGCAGTGACCAGTTTTTAGTGTTGGTTGCTTGATAACAGTGTCCCCCAGAACTGAAATAGATGGGCAGACTGTTAAAGTCTTACTTGATCTGTATTTGGAAGAATCTCTAGGTCTGAGGAGAAGTCGGACTTGAATCACCACAAAAGATAGTCATGACCTGTCAATCAATTCCCGGTTTTGAGCCATTTCACAGACACAGAGCCTCTTAAATGAAGAGGAGGCCGAGACCTCTTAAGGAATAATGCTGCCATATTGCCAGCATTTATACATAAATTTTTTCTCCTTCCCTTCCTCAAAAAAAACCTGTGGCCTAGCTATTTACCAAAATGATAATACATTGGGGAAGGGAAACTAATCACACATTTCAGGAATTATTGGCATTGATTATAAACTGGCTTTAAATCCCAGAGACCCATTATGCCATTTTGGTCTACCAGTCAGAAAAAGGGCTTGTGAAGGTAGGAAGATTAATGGAATTTTATTGGGTTCTGACTCACAATGAACCCGAGTCACCAAAATCATACTCTGTTTATTTTCCCTATTTCAATATATATAATTAATGCAGATTAATTATGTATCTGGTAGAATATCCACATCAGTTCCCTGACCTGTAGGATGTAGGCTATTATTATTAGAAAAGTCAAAGGTAAAACACTGTAATTAACTGCTTCTATCAAAATGGTAAACCAAAAGTAATACTACATTCCTAGAGAGATTTCAGAGATTAGTATTATCATCAAGGATTGAAAGATGCAGAGGTGCTGAATCCTTCCACAGTCCTATTCAATTTGTCTATGCAAAAGGCTAATTGATCTTGGAGAATGAGAGTGGATTAATAAAAATTTACTCATGTGATGACTATAACTGTATATGTAAATTCATGGTTGGAGAAAATCAACACTTTCCCTGCTAACTGGTAGGCATCAATTCATCAGATGAATGTTTTTTCTTTATGCTTGTTAGTAGAGACCATCAAAAAGAGTTTACTTTCAGCTGGCAAGGCCACTGATAGATCTTCCCTCTTCCACCCAGGACTGACTTTCCAGCGCTATGCCATAATCTAGACCACAGTGTCTTAAAGAGCTTTTCCTTTCTACAGTATGTCATGTGGATCTGTTATGTTACTACATGGAGCAGAGAGTATGGGGGGAATGAGGTAGCTCTTTTAATTTCGGACATTAGAGTTAGATAGATATGTCCCCACCTTACAAAGAATTAGTAGCTTCAACACTTTGGGCCAAGTTACAACTTTAATGAGATAAAGATATTGACAGTCTTCCCCCGTAGTTGAGAAAATGAGATATTGAATATAAATATCGTGTTTATTACATAGTAATTGCTAAGTAAATGTTAATTATATTAGCAAAGAATGACATAAAAGATGTTCATAATAAGTTAAATGAAATACTACAAAATGTGACCCCAAAAAGCCCAGAGCAAGAAAAGGCTCTGAAGCAAGTCGAGAGAGCCATGCAAACTGCTCTGTCACTTAGGCCATGAGACTTGGCAGATCTAGTAGTTGAAGTGTCTGTGGCAGACAAGAACGTTGTTAAGGAGCCTCAGTTAGATCTCTGTATGCAAATCCTGGCATATATTCAGTGAAATAATTTACTTCCCTAGAACTTTATACCAGAGGTCTGGATGTGGACACTTCCTTCCCAAAATTTTTTTTCAACTCTTTATTGAAATATAGCTTTCATAAAGAAAAGCACACATAAGTTAACATGTACACAAATCATAAGTGTTCAGTTTTATGAAATATTAAATACTGGTTTGAGAAAAAAAACATATCACTAGCACCCCAAAGCTCCTACTGGGGTCTCTCCTATACCTACTCCACAAGTATAACTATCATCATTATTTCAATACTGTACAATATTTTAGTTTTATACAAATAGAACTGTATATTGGGTACTCTTTCTGTGACTGGCTTCTTTTGTTCAACATTATTTCTTGAGATTCATCCACACTGTTGCATGCAGTTGTGGTTCATTCATTCTCACTGCTGTTTAATATTCCATTGTATGAACTCCCAGACAATTCTTAAACCAACCTGCTGTTTGACAGACTAGTGACTGACATTGCTTTACATGCAAAGACTTCAGACTCTAATGACTCAGTTTACTGGGAGAGGTATGAGGAAATGTGGGAAAAGGAGATAGTATTAAAATCCACTCTGGATCATCCTCTACACAAACCATGATGATTTCTCACTGAAATGGGGGAAGGAATCATTTCAGTAGCAGTTTCCACTATCTACTGAATATAGACCATTTAATACCCCAGACTGAAAATTAATTTCAATTCAAACCAGTCAAATTTACAATTCCCTGGGTGCTTCTACTGACCCTGACAGAGCAGCCGAGATACTGAGGTTTACTAGCAGGAATTCAAACAAGGAACCGCTGGATCCAGAGAGTGACTGGTAAGGAAAATGAGGAAAATGAAGACCAAAACCATGGACCCCAACATCTAGAACGTGGAGAGCTGAGAAGCCATTCTTGCAAATGGAGACATATCACCTATTGCTTTACACCATGTATTTACATATCTTTCAACCAAAGAAACTTTTCATCCTTCCACACTGTCTCCTAAGATCTTTATGCTTATAATTTCACTTTTTGGTAAATGAAGACTATGCAGTTCTCTAAGCCTTAGTTTCCTCTTCTTTAAAATGAGCTTAATACCTATTTGCATCGTACTGTTGAGAGGATTAAATAAGTCAACATGTACACAATGACTCATGTTATCATTACCTATTAAAGCCATTTCAATCTTTAAACACCTTTCCTAGCAGTCATTGTCCATTTCATATGGGACTACTAAGCTGATAAATATCGACGAGATCATAAGCTATTGATTTCCTACTTGATGATTAATTTGTGCACAGACTTAAGTATTGATAGCCCTGTATGTGACAGGAACTAGGAGAGATGTTGAGATGTTATCTCTGCCGTTATCTGTGTCCTAAGGGACCCACCCAGAGCCCCTACCACTCCGAGTTACAGAGTAATTGGTCCACTGAGCTGGGCAAGGTCACCACAGTCCTGGCTTCTTTATGAAATTTCAAAGCCTGAAGGCTATAAGGGACCTTACAGGACATGTGACCCAATGTCCCCCCAGGCTAGTATGTATGGAACACTTGACAGGGTTCCTTCACCTTCTGTTTGAACACCACCAGTGACAGAAGCTCTGTGCCTTATAAGGAAGACCGCTCCTTGTTGGACTGCCTGGATTGGTACCTGCCTCATTTTCATGTTACATTGAAATAGTCTCCCTGAAACTTCCACCCAGTGGTTCTATTTCTGCATTCTAGAGGCTACATGAGCAGTCTGTACTCTCTTCCACGTGACAGCCATACAGAAAGATTTCCTTTTCCTTTGGAGATACATCACTTACCAAAAAGGTGGCTGGCAAGTGATCTTCAAACCAGGGGAATTATAGAGTAAGCTTAGTAAAATAAGTATGTGTGTTGTCGATATGTTCATTGAAATTTTTTTAAAGATTTATTTATTTATTTGAGAGAGAGAGAGGGGAGAGAGAAAGAGCACAGGGGGGATGAGCAGAGGGAGAAGGAGAGAGAATCTCAAGCAGACACCCTGCCATGCTCGGAGCCCAATGTGGGGCTTGATCCCATGACTCCAAGATCATGACCTACACCGAAATCAAAGTCAGACGCTCAATAAACTAAGTCACCCAGGCACCCCTATGTTGAATTTTAAATGTATGTGATATAAAATGTTTACCAATGAGGTCTACCAAAAACTTTCATTTATATGAATATAGCTTGATAAGGAAATAGGCCAAAATTCAAATTCATTAATATGTTGAATCTGTACTGCTAGTGGGTCTGGATAGTTTTGGAGAAATGGGGAAAGAAGGTTTAAGAATATGAGCTATGGAGTCAGACTGAATGAAAAATTTTGCTTTTCTCTACCCTTTAATAACTGTGTCACCCTGAACAAATTTCTTATCTCTCTGAGCTTCAGCTTCCTTATCCATGGCTTGTCTTTTGAGAGGATTAAATAAGAAATTATGAAAATTTTAGCTCAGTTTAGCATACAGTAGATACTTAATAAAAATAAATTATATAATAACAGTTAGTTTGATTATGGCAATTCTGGAGTGCCCATAACCTCATTTTAGCACAATAACCTGAAATCCATTTTCCCCAAAAGTCAGTCACTTACCCAAGACCACTTAAGTAGCAAGTGTCAGGGTAAGAAATGTTTAAAGCTCATCCGACTGTATCTTTCATGCCTTTGTTACCAGACCCAAGATGTCTATGTATCATAAGACTAATTAGCAAGCCAGGCCATCAACAAAAATTGAGACCCATTCTTCCAAACAGCCTCCACAGGAGATTTTATACATATATATCTATCTATATATATAGATAGATATATATAATTTCAAAGATGTTGCCTTTGATCAGAATATGTCTAGACTCCTCTTTAGAATGGACTTCAGAGCCAGTAGATTTTTTTTAATTCTCAATAGCAGCAAATTATGTCTTTTATTGCCAAAAAAATAAAATTCACCCTCATTTAGAAGTCATTCAGAGTTAAAGTCTGATGAGTAAGCTGGGTGATAAAGCTGGGAGTTAGTTTTATGCCACACACAGCAATGTGCTATTGAAGCTGAGCCCAATTTCCTTATGTGATTTGTAAGCAGGCTCCAAAGCAGTCCCCAAAGAGGAGTTTCCATAAGGTTTTGAATTTTTCTCACCAGATTAAGCCTACACCTCCAAGAAAATTCTTTCAGGAAAGACAATGTTTATTTAAAGACATAAATTCTCACTTATTTTTTTGAAAGTTTAAGTCAACCCCATTAATTCACCTAAAGATATTAATTTGGTGCAAGATGTGCTAAAGATATTATGTTAAATCCTAAGGCTACAAAGACAGAATCACTTCCCCAACAACATTTCCAACATTTAAAATGCAGCCAGGGAAAAAGAAAGAGTAGTGCCATCATGGAGATGGATTTAAAATTGTTTTTTATATAAGGTGTTATGAGAACATCAAGGAAGGAGTTTAATTAGATTCAGGAACCAGTGTTGGTAGCCTTGCTGGAGATGGTGACAATTTACCAACTTTGGATGAACCTCCAGGAGTCAGCTAGGCAGACAGTCAGGAGAAAGGAATTCAAAACAGATGGGACAGAATTAACAGCAGTCCACGAAACAGAATGTAGCATTCAAGTAACTACAGGACTATAGGTGTGGCTAAAGTGGGGATCGTTCACAGGGTTGTGTTGCAAAACAGATTTATAGAACCAGGCAGGAGCAGTATCACAAAAGGATGTATTTGAAATATTAGGTTTAGCTTTAACCTTGGAAAAAGCTCAGTTTTACAGGTTAAAAATAAAACAAAACAAAACAAAAACTACTCTGGCAGCAGCATGGAAGGACTTCAGTGAGACAAAACCAGTAAAGCTGTAGAGAAAATTCAGTCAAGATGTCATAAAGATCTGGATGGAGGTGGTGAGTATGAGGCTAAGGAGGGGATATGGGGTTTAGGTAGGACTAACAACAAAAGGATCGATTAAGGAGATTTGGTAACCAATGGGAAGTGGCAAGTAAAGAAAAGGAGGGAGACAAGGCATTTTTATTACAGCGCGGCTCACTCAGGGCCCCTACATTTCTGCAAAGGCTTAACATTATCAGAGAGGATATCTAGGCACTAATGTCTAGAATAGTCCCCCCACCTCTCTCTCTCTCTCTCTCTCTCTCTCTCTCTCTCTCTCTCTCTCTCTCTCTCTCTCTCACACACACACACACACACACACACACACACACACACACACCCTCCCCATAATGAATACATATCATTATTTTTAGTCAATCGCAGGACCATCACATAGAACGTAAGTAATGCATGAGGCCAGAAATAATTTTAGACCTCTGTGTTTGGCGTTTATTTAAGGTTATTCTCAAGAGATAATAGACTATGTGCTCCTTATAATAGAGCTGTAGTTTTTTAGAAATTAAAGTAGTACGTAGTGAAATGCCTCATGCATGGCAATGATATTTAGCTGCTTCTTTTAGTTTCTTTCTGAGATATGGGGTCCAAGGTGATTTTAAAGAGTCCTTGGAGACTGCTCTGAGTTTTCCATTGATTTCATATGGACGGAGGCTTCAGGTAGGCTCCAAAGGGCGCCTATTGTTAACCAGTTTTAAAGGGGTAAAGCATTTATTTAAAAAAAATTGAGATGAATTTCAGGCCAAGAGAAAAACAGCAACCACCAAAGACCTATATTTTGCTACTTCTACAACTACCATATTGCAGACTGATGTAGGAAGGTAGACAAAGACTCCTATTTAAAAAAAAAAATCTTTCTGGAATGCTCAAGCTGCTCCCTCAAACCTCAGTGGGGAAAAAAGGATTATTCCTTCCCCGTGAAAGATTACTCATAGACAGAAGAGCCCAAAGAGGTTTGGGCAGGGATCTGGGGGCACATTGGCTAAGGCAGGAGGTCAGATCAATAGGGCAACAAAGGGAAGAGGGACCATCACAGAAGAGTTGCCTCTCTCCTAAACTTGAAGTCTGGCTTCACAGAAGGGCCCTGCAAGTAGGAGCCCAGAGAGAGCATCCAAACAAGCAGCTCTTCTCTCTAAACAAGTCAAATTTAGCCATCCCTTGCCCTGAGTAAACTCATAATCTGATGGTGAGTCCTCTCTTAACTCTAACTCATTATAGCACAAGATGGACATGGCTCAGTATCACAAAATCAGTACAAGTAACATGCTGAAGGGTCCAGGAGGAGACACCAGCCCAGGCTTCCTGAATGAGACAATATTTGCACGGGAACTTGGTGGATGTACATGAGGTTCATAGTAGAGACAGTGCTGTGTTTCCTTGAAATGGACATTGTGATGAGAGGGGTATAAACGGCACATGCTTCTACCTTCAATGAAGAGGTCATTCTCTGTCTTCAGTAATCAAGTGGCCTTCCCATGTGTCATAACTGAGTAGGCGACACCACAACCTCCCTAAAATATTTCTCCATCTGCTGAAAGGACGTCACTGAATCTAGCCTTAGAGAATTAAATGGACACTTACAGATTCATGCCAGTCTGAGATCTGCCAAAGAATAAGATTGTCGAAGGGCATGAGAAGGGAGAAGTATTTTGGGAACCCAAGGAACTTATATTTAGAGCAGACATGGATTGAGAAGCAAATGTGACAAGTGCCAAGCTAGAGGTAATTTACAACACTCGGTTAAATCTCAGCATTTCTTAATCCCTTTTTTAGCCTCTCTTTTTCTTCTTTTCCTTATTTCTCATTGCAAGACCAAGGTACCAATATTTTGTCTACAACTTCATCTGCTTCAGGCTCCCCAGAAAATCACAGAAGAGACTGTAGAATAATTTGGAGATAGAACTAACACTTTCAGTCCATAAGGAATAATGAAGAAAAAAAGCCAGGTTTATCTTGGGACAGAAACGTTTCTTCTTTATTGAGGGCCCTACAGAAATCCTAAAACAAAAGTTGGATCCATGAATGTGAGATATAAAACTTTATTATATTAAATATTTCAAGGGATACAAATCATCCAAATTCACATGATTTGGATAAAGAGTGGAGAAGGCTTGTGTGCTATGATGGCCATGCTAAGACTTCAACAGTGTGGGAGTATAGATGTCAGTTCCTCTGTGAGGTGGGTCAAAGCTCAGACTGTTGGACTCAGGCTCTCTAAGCAGGATCACAACACAGCTGCCGGGCTGGCTCCTAAGTCTGTTGTGTGATGTGGATCCACTGTGTGACCCTGTAGGACAAATATGGCACATATTTCTGGAGCATTAATTTAACTTGAATATCACAGGAAAAATAATCTATTAAAATAGTAACTAATATTTGTTGAGTACTTAGTAATCGCCTAGCACCATCTTAAGTGCTTTATATAAATTAACTAATTTATTTCCTTATCTCAACAGTAAGATAGAAACAACTGTAATCTTTGTCTTAAAAGTGAGAAAATCAATGTACAAAGAAGCTGAGTAATTGGCCCAAGGCTGTACAGTATTAAGTGGTGGAGTCAAATTTTGGATTCAGTCTCTTGACACAGGTATGTTGTAGTTCACAATGCAAAATGAAAAAAAAATAACTAAAATTACATATGCAGCTTCAAGGAAATGGCAAACTTCTTAAGTGTATCTCTTAGAATGAGGTCTTTACTCTTCTTTGTTTAAGGATATTTTTTCTTAAGGATATTTTTTGTGGAAAACTTTAAAACATACCAATTTATGTATGCCAAGTCATGTGCTCAACACATCGATGAGTTTGAGAGAAATGTTAGAATCCCTTCCCTCAAAGGCTTGAGGAAGAAAATACACATGCAGGCAAATGGCACACATGTGAGTTTAAGGCAGCTAGTTCCATGTCCTGTTAATGTTTGCAGAAAGACAGAAGTTGCACAGTCTGGATAGTCAGGGTAGGTTTCCATGAGCATTTAGAGTTAAAGTAGATCCTTGAGGAAATGTAGATTTAGATGGGGAGACGAAAAGCCCAAGGGAGGGTTGAGCTTAAATAGGAGCACAGATGTAGGATGGGGATTCACCCTGGAAACAAGTGGGGACAGGGGGGAGGTCATGACAGGAAGAGAGGATTCATGTTATTCAGTTAGAGAAAAATGTTGTTAGGCAAAGAAAAAGCTCTGACAGAGATATGAGAATGTCATTCAGCTCCTCCCTTCATTTATTGAATGATTTCTATCTTCAGGCACTGACAGTTCAGGCTGAACTTGATACAAAGAGAAGGGGAAAACATACATATTTGTGCATATATGTATATATCTACATATATATATTTATATATGCTAGAAGGTGTCATGGTGACAGTGGTCTTCAGGAAGTTTTGAGTAGAATGGGAATAGAGAACGGGGAGATCAGAACTTGCCAACAGGTTGTTTTGCAATAATCATGTTGAGAGATAATGAGAGCCTGAACTAGTAAGAAAGAAATGGTTCAAGGCAGAGAGGGCACATTTAAGAGATGTGATGAAGAAAAAAAAAATCAATATGCATTACTAATAGATTGAACTGAGGGACAAATTGGCAATGTAATATAACAGTTTGGAAATCTGGAAAATGGTGGTATCCATGGCTACAAGCAGTAAGCCTGAAAGAAGCACTAAGAGTATTCTGGTGTTTTCCAGGTGAGTTTTAGCTACAACCCGTTAGAATATCTAGGTAAAGCTGTCCTGTAGGAAAGAGACCCTTTAAAAGTAGACCTTCAGTGAACTAGTATATTTAGAAACTTTGATCTTCCTATCAACAACAATAAAAAAATAAAGACCATTGAACTCTAAAAGTTGATGAGGACTTTCAGTTAAAGACAGGAGGTTCATCACACAAACTGGATTCGGCCACAACTAAAAAGAAACAAGACAAGATAGAAAATGCTATAAAGTGGGCGCCTGGGTGGCTCAGTTGGTTAAGCGACTGCCTTCGGCTCAGGTCATGATCCTGGAGTCCCAAGATCGAGTCCCACATCGGGCTCCTTGCTCAGCGGGGAGTCTGCTTCTCCCTCTGACCCTCTTCCCTCTCGTGCTCTCTATCTCTCATTCTCTCTCTCAAATAAATAAATAAAATCTTTAAAAAAAAAAAACAAAAGAAAATGCTATAAAGTAATAAGTCAATCAGAGAAAGACATGTATCATATGACCTACTGATATGAGGAATTCTTAATCTCAGGAAACAAACTGAGGGTTGCTGGAGTGGTGGGGGGTGGGAGGGTTGAGGTGGCTGGGTGATAGACATTGGGGAGGGTATGTGCTATGGTGAGCGCTGTGAATTGTGCAAGACTGTTGAATCACAGATCTGTACCTCTGAAGCAAATAATACATTATATGTTAAAAAAAAAGAAGAAGAAAAAGAAGAAGATAGCAGGAGGGGAAGAATGAAGGGGGGGAATTGGAGGGGGAGACGAACCATGAGAGACGATGGACTCTGAAAAACAAACGGAGGGTTCCAGAGGAGAGGGGGGTGGGGGGATGGGTTAGCCTGGTGATGGGTATCAAAGAGGGCACGTTCTGCATGGAGCACTGGGTGTTATGCACAAACAATGAATCATGGAACACTACATCAAAAAAAAAAAAAAGAAAAGAAAAGAAAAAAAGAAAATGCTATAAAGTGACTGTAAAAGGACACACACAATGGCAAAAAAACAGCAGTGGAGACAAAAGAAATAAAATTTTGAAGCTGGAAAGCAGTCAGTGTTAACTGCCTTCGCTTGACTGGAGAATGTTATATCTACTTTAATTACTAATCTGGGAAGCTAAGAAACCTATTCATTTACGTCACAAAAACCCCAAAGACTCTAGAATTGGAAGAAGCAGGTAACCAGGAAATGCCCTTCGTATTGGAGGGTGGGAATATAGGGTTAAAAACAGCATGACTCGTAGAAAGCTTTTTGATGAAGCATTTAGACTCCCACAGATCCTCCTCCTACTCCATGTAACTTCTTCCCCACTGCAGGAGCCTAATGGGTTTTTCTCTGGAGAGAATTAAACAGAATGTCTCTGGACTGAAGGGTACCAGGACCAAGGAGAACAGAGATAATGAACACACTGTAAATAGTGAGGCTGATGAAACAAGGTTGTCAACTCCATGTTCTGACCAAAAGTCCGAGGGAAGATAATATCCAACAAAAATTCAGAATCAAACTCTCAGTTAAGTTGGAGTAGGAAAAGATGTTTTTATGAATGAATATATATGTCTAAAATAACTTATCTCCCTTACATTCTTTATCAAGAAGCTTTTGAAGAAGATATTCAACTGAAATGATGGTGAGATCCCACATGATATGAGGTAAAGGACTCTTCAAGATGCAGCTTCCTTCTGCAAGATGTGGAGCTTCCTTCCCACAATGCAGTTGGGCAACACACTTAGAAATCAACAAATCCAGATTGAACAGGTCAGAAAATCCTGGGAGAAAAAGTTCTTCAAGAATATGGGACTGACAGGGATGCCTGAGTGGCTCAGTCAGTTAAGCGTCTGCCTTTGGCTCAGGTCATGATCCCAGGGTCCTGGGACTGAGCCCCACACTGGGCTCCTTGCTCAGCGGGAAGCCTGCTTCTCCCTCTGCCTGCCACTCCCCCCGCATGTGCTCTCTCTCTCTGACAAATAGACAAATAAAATCTAAAAAAAAAAAAAAAAAAAGAATATGAGACTGACAATACCTAATTTGACTGGAAAGGCTGAGAGGGGATTCACACAACTGAGAGAGGGTATGGCTAAGAGAGAAATACACAGGAAATATAATAAAGAAAAAAGTCTTTCCAGAAAAAAAATAATGATTCTATAATACATAATTCAGCTATGAATAGTGTTTATATAATAGTAGTAATGTAAAAACTGTATTTGATCTTATTTTAATTTCACCATCCAGGGAAGATGAAAGGATGAGAAATGGACATATTTTACAGGATGTTGAGAATGAAAGGTAGCTAAATCCTCATCTTCTATAACTGGAAGTCAATACATAATTATAAAAACTGAAAAAAAAATCAAGAAATTCTAATTTAAGAATTCTATTCAGAGAAGCTGGAGTAATTACCAAATAATTATCTAAAAGAGCTGAATGCGAATATCCCTGGTATAGTAGGCAGAATAATGCCCCTACCCCAAAAGATGTCTAAGTCCTAATTCTCAGATGTGGGAATGTTACTTTATATGGCAAAAGGAACTTTGAAGATATAATTATGTTTAAGGACTTTGAAATGGGGGTGATTATTCTAGATTATCAGGGTGGGCTCAAGCTAATCATGAGTCCTTAAAAGTGTAAGAGAAAGGCAGATGAGGTGAGGGAAATAGCAGGGTAAGAATGACCCAAAGTCCTGCTGCTGGTTCTAGATGGAGGTGATTATGTTCAGGGAGCAGGGCTCCAGGCAGCTGGAGGTCCCAGCCAGAAACTGTCCCACAACTGCATGGAACGGAAGTCTGCTGACCTGTGCGTGAATGAAGAACCAGATTCTCCCCTAGAGCCTCTAGAAAGGACTGCAACCTTAATGACATTTTCTTTTTATCCCATGGAAATCTATGTCAGACTTCTGACCTCCAGAACGATAAGATAATAAGTCTGTGTTGTTTTTAGCCACTAAGTTTGTGGTAATTTGTTATGCCAATAGAAAACTCATACACATGAGAAGTGGGAAATATTAGCAATGAAGCAGGTAAACTTTTCTAAGAAACTCTGAAGAAATATCTGACTCTTTAAACCATATTCATGTGTAACCTTAATAAAAATCTAAAAAATGATATACAAAGGAAATATAAAATATTAGGACCTACTAAACCTACCACCAGAAATTTATAACTCATTTTTTTTAATTTAGGATGAGTTGAAAAAGAAATGACAAGTATGAAGGGAAAGCTAGGATTACATTATTGGAAATATGTATAAATGGGTAGAAATCATACTCAGTTATAATTACATATTTGTATTTCAGTTTTGTTAAAATTGTGATATTTATATTTATTTTATGTATTATGTTTTATTAGTACATGTTATTTTAGTTTATGTCTTGCTATTTTTAAATAAGCTTTGTGAGGAGCCCTATTTCTAGGAAATCATACTCAAGGACAATGTACCTAGGAAGAACCAAAGAAGATCTTGAGTTCAGGTTTTCCAATGGCATCCATTGCTTTTCTGTCTTTTGGTGATCTATCCACTGCCTTGAAATGAACTATTTCACTTTCTAAAATAAATAAACAAGAATGAAAGAAAAAGGAAAGTGAAGTGAGCGACAAAAGGGAAAACCATAAGGTAGGATGAGGGAAAGACTTAAGAGAAAACTCTGGAAGACCCCCATGGTTTGGAGCCAGAGTATGTAAGAAAGAAACTCAGAAAAATCAACTAAGGAGGGTCAGTTGGAGGCAGCAATTGGCATAGTGTATTCAACATGAAGGAAAGTGAATGTGTAAAGATTTCATTCACTCGGCAAACCGTCACTGGGTTGGCAATGAGCCAAGCACTCTGCCAGGCACTAAAGATGCAGAGGTAATAAACAGATGTCAAAACAAACATGAGAGGAAAGTGGAAGAGAAGGAACACTTGAGGACAAAATTTATTTGTACCTACTCACAACCATGAAGCACAGCTAATTAATAACATCAGAAAAAAAAAAACAAAACAAAACACAAAACATGAGTGTCTTCATTGGTTTGGTAACTGGGAAGAAAGAGGTGGTCAGGGACAGTGAATCCTTCAGTCCAATTGTTCATGCAATTGTGTGCTCAGCCGCTGTGTCTAGAGACAGACTCAAGGGATGGATTACTCACTAGAATCAGAAATTGGGAGGGGGAAGCCAGAAAGGATTGGCTCAAAACATTCCCCTGGCCCTAAAGGAAGCTGAGAATCAATGCAGAAGCTTAGAGAATGCAGAGGCCGTGAGTCTTCCGCTCCCAATGGAGGGTTTTAACATCTACGGAGTTGGTGCCGCCACCTGAAGTGGTCACCTCCATAAACGAGGGCACACAGCCTAGAGATGATAGAGGAGCATGGAATGAAACATGCTCGGATGAAGCCTTCCTGGCTTTGAAGAATTTGCTTTGCAATTTGAATCATTTTCATGTTTTTTTAAGCTTTTTTTTTTTGGTAGTATTTCATGTAAAGGCAGATTAGTAGTGAAAGGCACATGTTTCTCTTGGTTCTTTTATGTTGTCTTGTAAATGTTGGGTCTTCAGAAGTTGCATTATTTTTGTCTCTGCTGTGGAGGCCTGCTGTTTCCTTAATTGATGTGGTAGCATTTGACTGGCTTTATTCCCATCGTCACATAATCATTATTTCCCATATCTCAGTTGTTGCTCTATTTCATTAACTTTTTCAGAAAAATGCTCCCTATTTATCTATTTATAGGTTTTGAATGTGTGTAGTCTTTGTCCAAAACCAGTATGATTTCCTTTATCTTCTTGCTTTTGATCTTTAATTTTTCTTTGTTCAGAATCAATCATTTTTCCCCTCGATACTTCCTTTGATATTCCCTTTTTCTAGCTGCTGCCACAGTAATTGGAATTTGCTTGAATTTGTACTTTATTTAAAACCTTTCGGTTATGGGTGGTCAATTTGGAGGATAGCAGTGGTTCAACAGCCACAGCTCCTAATTGTGCGCCTCAGGCTCTTGGTCTTCCAGGCTCATTTTTATCCTCGTCCTTCACCAAAGTCAATTCCCTGAAAGGTTCCCTGAGCTCCTTCTTTCTACCAAGTAGTTTTCCTTCCCTTTTTCTTTTGGAATTTTTCTGCTTTTGTTTGTCTACCATTTCCTTTTAACCATAGACTCACCATCATTTATAACCCTGGTCCTTTCTCTACATGTCAATTTACTCATTTTATCTCATTTTCCAGTTTTATATTAACTACCAGTACCATTATTTACTTATGGATCTAAACTTTCTAGGTTTTCTACTTATTTTCTATTAACTAGTAAAAATGGCCTTTTATTAGCTCCATGTACTCATTGGTTTGATGGCATCTTTATTGTGTAAGATCATCAAATCCATTTTAGCTGATTGATTCTTTTGGCATCTCTTGTTCTCAGACTTCAGCCAAGAGGCAACTGTGTAGTAGAATTCAATATTTATCTGTAGAACAAATGAATGAATGGAAACCCGTGTGTACAGGCTCACGGGAGCAGTGCTGAGTATCTCACCATCTCATTCCACGTTGCATTCTGTGATGTACATTTAGATCCAGTCAAGCAAGGTAAGGCTGTGAATCTCTGGGTTCTCTGATTTCAAGATTTCACTAACTGTTTATGAAACCTTTCATCTAGTTAACTCAGCTGCTTGCTATTAAGATGCGTTATCTTCTTGGCTCAGAAATAAAAGTCCCAGGGTAAAGAAATAAAGAGGTCTGGTGTTCCCTGTTACTAAAGCCCTGCTTGACTGTCCCTGGCTTAAGCTTCCTGGGGCTAAATTATCTATAACAGATCTTGTTTTATCATTGTAAAATGTAAATTCTAAGGAATGAGGGGGTGCTTCCTGGGCCCAAGAAGGCTGTGGTTCTGGGGGATGGTAAATGGAAGGAACCAGTAAGGCATTCTCTCACTCTCTTCACCACTGAAAATTTTCCAAAAGGCTCTAAGGGTTCCAAAATCTTTACTAGCATTTACTGCCTACTAGCGGTAAACAGGTCCCTCTATTTAATTTGGAATCAGGGAATGCTGCTGGAGCTACACTGGCCAGTGGCTTATAGTCCTTTCCTATTGGAAGCAATGTAGATATTCAGTTCTAAGTTTTGTGACATTTGTGCTTCGGTTCTCACTAACACAAGTACCCTCTCTCATTTTGCTATAATTGATATTGCTGGTGTTTTCCTATTCGTTCATGAAAACTTTTACGGCTGCCACCCCACTACGCCAATCCTCTTAGATGAATCCTCCTACTCCTCCTTCCCTGTCAATTACACCATCTTTGCTACACAATAGCAAGTCCACGATGCAGTAGTGTCCCTCATTCAGGGACACCATCATTACTGCCTGCTACTTTCAAGTAGGACGCAATGATGTGCAGAGCGAGGCCATTAGCTCCCATTTTTCCAGAGTCACTGGCACTCCTCCCTCCATGTTTGTGTGGCATTCTTGCTGCAACAGGTGCTGGGCACCACTGTTCCAACTGGGATGTGTGCACCCTAGGTACCACCACTGCCATGAATCCTGCTGCGTGCACTGAAGCCTTCTGTGTGCCCAAACCAGACTATGTCTTCTGAAACTCTCACTATATCCGAGCTCATTTTGTATCCCATGCTGAGGCCGAAAAAGGGCCTCCATTCCCTTGTGGAGTTATGCTTTGCTACATGGGAACAAGAGCAGGGCTTCCTCACAACACAATCTCACGGAGATTTTAGTGGAATTACTTTCCTTTGTTTCATTTTTTTAGTCCTTGTTTTTTGCTATCATTTCTACTTCCCAGGATTCTGCAAAAGAGTTCCGGGTTCAGGCGTTAAGAAAAAGGTGGAAGCCAAGAGCTGGACAAGTCACACGCTCACAGTTGCCCCTCCCCCTTGGGCCCTTACTCACCATCCTTTCAACATCTTTGTGTGCTCATTCTCTTATAAATCATTCTCTCTTTCCAGGGAACTCCTGGGTAATTTGTACACCTAGACCTCTTTGGCCCTGCCTCTTAAGCTTGTCAATCTTGGTCAGGTGTGTTTGAATCCCAGAGTGAACACAGAGTAGGTTCACTATGAGATGTCTCCTTCCCTTGATTTATTGGTATGAAGGGACATTAGCACTTGTAATTAGCACTCCTCACCATCTTTATTTCCCATAATCCCTTTTATTTCCACACAGCTCTGCCAGTTATAGGTATTTTCACACCAATCACTTCATTAGTGTCAGTATAACCCTGTGAGGTATACAGCACGGTGTTATTATAACTGTTTTAATCCTGAACCAGCTGAGACCACAAAGCTGCCCCTTGCCCAAAGCCACATGATGAATGAAGTGCACAATTTGAGCTGAACTCAGCTCTGTTAGTTCTCGTGACTTCACTACGTGACACCAATTCTTAAAGTCCCTGAGATATGGTTAATGATAAAGTTTGGATAAGGATAATCTATTTTTAATCATACATATAATTCATTAAGGAGTTTGAAAGGTTGGTAAAGTTTGGAAAATATAAAACTCATTTGTAAACTAAGTTGAAAGTTTGGTAAGAGAGCGTTTTCCTAAATAGAGTTCCCTCATAGCTAATAAACATGGTATGATTGAGCTAACATGGGGGGGTAATAAATTGATCAATTTGATTCCTGTATAGAATTTTATCTAGAGGGATGGCCCTGCTTGCCAGGTATAAAGGAAGTGCCTTAATTCTGTTCACCAAGCAGACTCAAGCCGCCTCTTTGCCAGGCCCTGTGCTGAGGTACAAGGAGGGACAGAAAGGTTGATTACAAACTGGACCTTGATATCAAAGAGTTCATGGTCTGCTGGGGAAAATAAACCTTAGACATAAGTAACTGAGACAGGTTGAATGTAATAAGAAACAGATAAAAAGCAATGGTAATCCAGGAAAGTAAGAAATATGAGTGACAAAAACATACTTTAAAATGTACATAGTTTTCCTTTGCTGAGGAACAGGAACAAGGATCAAATCCAGTTTATAAATCGAATATAGAAGAGATGTAAAATAGCCCCAAATGCCCCACCCCAGACACATGGTCTTCTGTTGTTAGTACAGTTGGAGACTTAGTCCTACTAGGTCCTACCAGAGTTTGGAATGGATTGCACTATATTGTTCTCACTCAGGGACAGAATTCAAGATCTTTGGTGTTAACCTCTGAAAATCAGGCCATTTGGCTGTGTGGGTGATCTGACTCAGCCCAGTCCCTTTTGTCACAATTGTATTTTCCAGTTTCATTAGGGACACTAAATTTCCATGGGGCGGATTCCCATTTCAACAAGGTGCACACAACTCACTAATGATTTCGAGTAAGAAAGCCATGTGCATCCACATAAATTGAGATCACACCTTCATTCTTGGAATATAGTTGTAATTACATTAAAGCCACATTACAAGTCTGTCGCCTCTCATTTCATTTATTGTGTGTGTGAGCTGTGTTGGATCACTTTATCTGCTATTAAATTGCTAGCATTTCCTCTGGACTCTGATACGCACTTCTCCAGTACAAAACAGCAACACACCCAACAGCTCCAGTTAGGAAGTAAAAGGGAAAGCCATGTCCACTCAAGCAAGTTTGTATATGGTCTAATAGGCACAAATACGCCTTCCTCAGTTCCAAAATGCGAATTATGGGCATTATGCCTAGGACTTGCCTTCAATTTTCTTTTAAAGAGACAGAGCCTGGTTGGTTTACACCTGCTGCATCTCATACTCACTTTTTTTCTAGAGTAGCCAGGCACACCTTCTCTTCCACTTCACATGCAGAGTGGCAAGGGTGACCATGAGCTCTCAGAGCTTTAGGGGGTACCTGGACTGTGGTCAAACAAACACTATAGGGTACCACTCTCTGTCAGATAACTTGAGGCTTTTTTTTTTCTGGAAATAGAACTCATATTTTTATATCTATTTATTTTTAAATATTGAACATTTCCTTTTTTCCCAAACATTACCCCACTCTTTGCATTTATCATTATAACTCCCGAGTGCATAGGTCTAATCTTACTGCCCTCATTTTAGAGAAGAGAAATAAAGATCCAAACACGTTTCTGAAGTGGAGAGAGGGGCCACATAACACAGTTGCTTAGTGGTAGAACTACAGTCTGGGTTGCTCATTGGTAGTTCTGGGCTCTCTCCTCTAGTTCTACAAGCACTGGGGACACTGACCACATACCAGACATTGTGCTAGATGATGAGAATACCCAGGTAGTGAGACATGGGCTCTGCCCTGGAGACCTCAGTCTGTAAATGGCATTGTCCTTTATATGTCAGGAAAAGCACTTACCTGGGAATTGGGAGTCTGAATTTTACCCTGGATTTTGCCCCTGACAACTATGATCACCGTGAGCAAGTACTTTAATATCTCTGAGCAATAATAGCCCAGGCTCTGCCTATCCCTTGGCAATTGTGAGATTCAAAGGAGAAAACTCAGAATGGAGCTTGGAAAGTAGATATTGCACTAAAAGTATGTATCCATAGTGACAGTAGGGATGTTTAGAGCTGTTTGAGATACAAAGGTGGGTGGAACACAAAATACATAGGCTTAGAAAGGACTCCACTAATACATACAACTTGAAAGGTGAATTAGTCTATTACACATGGTGGGTTCTAAAACCTTTGTGTGAGCTGATGCTTGGGGTGAATAGGGAACTAAATAATTCATCATCCAAATGCAAACAGGCATAAACCTGAACTGTCCTTGGAAAACTGGGTATGGACTCATACTATCAGTAGAGTTCTAGATTTCTCAGATTCAGGTCAGAAAATCATTTCTGTCAGCTTGCTCTGATGATCAATGTGCATTCTACCTAAGGCACCGCCTCTGTCACATCTCCCATGGACCACCTCCACCTCTCTCTGATAACCTCTGCCCCTTCTCCCTTCCTGCCAGAGGAGTTCACAGAGACTCAGATCATCCTTAAGGTTTGTGTGTCAATCCCTTTGGTGAGGAATAATCATCATGGGGGTTTGGCAAATGCTGAACTGCTGGGCACCACCCTATCTTCCTGCATGTTGTAGTAATCCTTTTAAAATAACTGTATTTGGAGCAGCTGCCTAGCTCAGTCTGTAGACTGTGCAACTCTTGATCTCAGGGTTGTGAGTTTGAGCCCCATGTTAAATGGCTGGACCAGAGGCAGATCTTTTTTTTTTAATTAAAAAAATTATTTATTATTACTATTTACCAATGGGAAGATGTACTTTATTTACACCAGCAGCCAAAGGAACAAGGTGAATACACACAGTTAACCATTGGGAGAGGACTCTTAAGCCAAATCAATCAGATGATCATTCCTAGGAATAGGGAACTGGGATTCAATTCAGCCAGTGTGGCTGGAATTAAGAGAATATAACTGGGAGATTGTTGGGCAGCCATCTTCTGCCGAATATAAATGGAGAGAAACAGAGAACAGCCTCAGAGAAAAGACAAATGAAGAAGAGAAGAGAAGCAGAAAAGTAGAGACAAAGAATAGAGAAATCCCTACTAAATGGTTTTCTGATAGCTTTCCATTCCCTCCCTCTGCCTTTGAAAGGCCCTGCTGCTCTGTGTCCCTCAAGTAGGTACACCAGCAACCTGATAATAAACCCACCTTCATCCCACCCACCAGCTCTTTTTTTCTTAAATTAGTTCTAACTGGTTTCTGTTGCTTGTAATCAAAAGAATCCCTTCCTAGACCGTTAAGAATACTTAACTCATTCAGCTAGAAGGTAGTGATTCCTCTGCCCTTCACCATGTTTTTCCCAAGAAGACTCTGCAATCTTTGTCCCCTGCACCCTCTAAATTCCATTTTTCAATGAGTAAGAATAAATCATTAGATCTAACTTTGTTAACTCTACTGGTAGAAATGAGAAGTAAACATGGTCTTTGTTCTTGGAGACCAGTACTAATCTAGACAAGAAAGAAGGGGCAACTGATGGCAGCTGCCTCAAAACACCTGGCCCTGATTTGGTGGTGGGAAGAGTGCAATCAAGGGGCATAGAAAATGGTCCCATCCTAGCTCACTCACACGTGTACCTGCCCAGATATCTGTGTATACATGAGCACATATATACACATGTGAGCCCAGTGGAAAGGAGAGGGAAGTTCATGCCCTCTGTGACACCCTTATTCTCCACATCCCCAGAGTCTCTCACAATCCACTGGAAGCATTCAGCCTGACCAGCCCTCCCATGGAGCTTGTAATCAGAATTACCATTCAGATCCATCTTTCAGGGCTCCTTGCTTTGCAGTTCTATTATTGTTTCATGAAACTTTAAAACTTTCCACCCTTCCTTCATTGTAGTCAACTTTAAATAAATTCAGAGTGTCACTTGTTAAAATAAATGACATTTAAACAACCTCAGCATGGTAACTCATTCCTCATTATCATAGAGAGCTCTTCTGAAAGGTCTATAGTACATTATCTCTACGAAATGGATTTTACCTTCAATATTAACCTCATTGCTCAGAGAGGACAGGTGCTAAGCACTCTGGTGAGATGTGGCATAGAAATGCATAGGTAGATTGATAGAACCGAGCAAGTGATGATGAACTAAAACAAAAGAAGGGAAAAGGTTTAGGTTAAATATTAGGTAGCAAAGCTGAGCCGGGAGAGCGTTGTGATGATTGAGCAAGCTGCCATGGAAGATTAAAGAAAATGTTTTATTATTTTAACTACTCAAAGCTCACTATGTCTGTGCTTCTGGTCAAAGAAGCCACCTGTGGGGTATGGCTGATAACTACAGTGCACCTCAGAAAAGCCCTAGGAACCTATTAGCCCACTGTTTGCATTGCACAATTTGGGAAACTGAGGCCCACAGCAAATATTGCCCTACATTCAGGTGTAGAGTGAGTAACATAACTCAGCTGGTAGGCAACCATGCAGCTCCATCGAGTTCTCATAGTTCTTTTGCTTGTTCACTCTCTGCTGCCCCAGATTTTTCTTTATTTTCTTCCTCCTTTAGAGTATGGAACCAACTGATCTGACAGTCAGTACCATGTCTGACAGGGTGTTTTCTGTGCCTGCATATTCCAAGCATTATACACATCCAATTAAAAAATAAACAAAAGTTGTTTTATTCTTAATAACCTAAGGAACTAAGAGGCCCTCCGCTCTCTTAGCAGGCTCCAATGTCATGGCCCAGGAGTGAGGTTATGGCCACTATATGAGCACATCCATTCCCAGGAGGGGGTGGTAATCATCTCTAAATTTGGAGTCTCACAAAGATGGCTGTTTCCTTATCCACAACCTCTCTATGTTTTTTTTTTTTTCATTTGTTTTTGGTTTTTTTCTTTTTAATTTAAATTCAATTAATTAACATATAATGTATTAATTTCAGAGGTAGAGGCAAGAGCTTGTTGTGGCTAAGGTCACAGAGATTGCTGCTTGTGTTTTCCTCTAGGATTTTAATGGATTCCTGTCTCACATTTAGGTCTTTCATCCATTTTGAGTCTATTTTTGTGTATGGGGTAAGGAAATGGTCCATTTCCATTCTTCTGCATGTGGCTGTCCAATTTTCCCAACACTCTTTGTTGAAGAGACTCTCTTTTTTCCATTGGATATTCTTTCCTGCTTTGTCGAAGATTAATTCAACATAGAGTTGAGGGTCCATTTCTGGGTTCTCTATTCTGTTCATGATATATGTGTCTGTTTTTGTGCCAGTACCATACTATCTTGATGATTACAGCTTTGGAATAGGAGTCCGGAATTGTGATGCCACCAGCTTTGGTTTTCTTTTTCAATACTCCTTTGCCTATTCGTGGACTTTTCTGGTTCCATATAAATTTTAGGATTATTTGTTCCAGTTGTGTGAAAAAAAGTTGATGGTATTTTGATAGGGATTTCATTAAATGTATAGATTGCTCTAGGTAGTATAGACACTGTAACAATATTTGTTCTTCCAATCCATGAGCATGGAATGTTTTTCCATTTCTTTGTGTCTTCCTCAATTTCTTTTATAAGTGTTCTGTAGTTTTTGAGTATAGATCCTTTACCTTTCTCGTTAGGTTTATTCCTAAGTGTCTTAAGGTTTTTGGTGCAATTGTAAATGGGATCAACTCCTTACTTTCTCTTTCTTCTGTCTCATTGTTAGTGTATAGAAATGCAACTGATTTTTGTGCATTGATTTTATATCCTGCCACCTTGCTGAATTCCTGTATGAGTTCTAGCAATTTTTGGGTGGAGTCTTTTGGGTTTTCCACATAGAGTATCATGTCATCTGCAAAGAGTAAGAATTTGACTTCTTTGCTGATTCAGATAACTTTTATTTATTTCTGTTGTCTGATTGCTGAGGCTAGGACTTCTAGTACTACATTGAACAGCAGTGGTGATAGTAGACATCCCTGTCTTGTTCTTGACCTTAAGGGAAAAGCTCTCAGTTCTTCCTCATTGAGAATGATATTCATAGATGGGCTTTTCATAGATGGCTTTATGATATTGAGGTATGTACCCTCTATCCCTACACTGTGAAGAGTTTTAATCAAGAAAGGATGCTATACTTTGTCAAATGCTTTTTCTGGATCTATTGAGAGAATCATATGATTCTTGTCCTTTCTTTTATTTATGTAGTGTATCAGATTGATTGATTTGCCCTTGCAGCCCAGGAATAAATACCACTTGGTAATGGTGAATAATCATTTTAATGTACTGTTGGATCCTATTGGCTACTATTTTGGTGAGAATTTTTGCATCCATGTTCATCAGGGATACTGGTCTGCAATCCTCCTTTTTGGTGGGGTCTTTGTCTGGTTTTGGGATCAAGGTAATGCTGGCCTCATAGAAAGAGTCTGAAAGTTTTCCTTCCATTTCTATTTTTTGAAACAGCTTCAGAAGAATAGGTATTAAGTCTTCTTTAAATGGTAGAATTCCCCTGGGAAGCCATCTGGCCCAGGACTCTTGTTTGTTGAGAAATTTTTTATCACTGCTTCACCTTCCTTGCTGGTTATGGGTAGGTTCAGTTTTTCTATTCCTTCTTGTTTCAGTTTTAGTTTATACATCTCAAGGAATGCATCTATTTCTTCCAGATTGTCTAATTTGCTGGCATATAGTTGCTCATAATATGTTCTTATAATTTTTGTATTTCTTCAGTATTGGATGTGATCTCTCCACTTTCATTCATGATTTTATTTATTTGTGTTCTTTCTCTATTCCTTTTGATAAGTCTGGACAGAGGTTTATCAATCATTAATTCTTTCAAAAAAACAACAGCTCCTAGTTTCGTTGATCTACTGTTCTTCTGGTTTCTATTTCATTGATTTCTGCTCTAATCTTTATTATCTTTTCCTGCTGGGTGTAGGCTTTTTTTGCTGTTCTTCCTCCAGCTCCTTTAGATATAAGGTTAGGTTGTATATTTGAGAACTTTCTTGTTTCTTGAGAAAGGCTTGTATTGCTATATACTTCCCTCTTAGGACCACATTTGCTGCATCCCAAAAGTTTTGAACAGTTGTGTTTTCATTTTCCTTTGTTTCCATGATTTTTTAAAATTCTTCCTTAATTTCCTGGTTGACCCATACATTCGTTAGTAGGATGCTCTTTAGCCTCCATCAATTTGAGTTCTTTCCAAATTTCCTCTTATGACTGAGTTCTAGTTTCAAATCACTGTGGTCTGAAAATATGTAGGGAATGATTCCAATCTTTTGGTACTGGTTGAGACCTGATTTGTGACCCTGTATGTGATCTATTCTGGAGATGTTCAATGTGCACTCAAGAAGAATGTGCATTTTGGTCAGTCTGTTAAAAGAAACTGCATCGGCGTGGCTGGGTGGCTCAGTCATTAAGCATCTGCCTTCAGCTCAGGTCATGATCCCAGGGTCCTGGGATCAAGCCCTCCATCGGGCTCCCTGCTCTGCGAGAAACCTGCTTCTCCCTCTCCCACTCCCCCTGCTTGTGTTCCCTCTCTGGCTGTCTTTCTCTCTGTCAAATAAATAAAATCTTTATTAAAAAAAGAAAAAAGAAGAAACTACATCTCAAAACTATAGAGAAAGAAAAAGTTATATATATATATATACACACACATATATAATTAAATACATTAAAAGAATAAGATGTAACTGTAAAGATGAAAATTTAAAAAGACTTTAGCAAAAAAAATAAATAAATAAATAAGAGAGAGTATAATCAGACAGATGAAGATAACAGAGCCATACACTAGATTCTGGGTGTATTTTGGTCTGTTAGAAGAAACTGCATTCCAAAATTATAAAGAAAGAAAAGCTTATACACACACACACACACACAAACACACAATTAAATACAATGAAAGGATAGAATGTAAATGTAAAAATGAAAATTAAAAAAGATTTTTAAAAAAGAGTTGATAAAATAAGAAATTGATTAAAAAAGGAAAGAGAAAATATTAAAATTGAAAGACAAAGAATCATGGAAAAAAATTATGAATTTTTTATACTGTTTTCCCCTAGTGCTGAAGTTCTGCAGTTCTGTGTGATCAGTAAACTTGATCTTGCCAGGATTTCTTGCTGATCTTCTGGGGGAGGGGCCTGTTGAGCTGATTCTCAGGTGTCTTTGTCCCAGAAGGAATTGCTCCACCCTTGCCAGGGGGCCTGGCTAAGTAATCTGCTCGGGATTGCTTTCTGTGACTTTTGTTCCCCGAAGGCTTTCCGTGTCGCTTTATAGGATGAGAATGAAAATGGTGGACCCCTCCTCAGTGCACCCTGAGGGACAAGCAGTCAATCACTCCTGTCTCCCTGGTCTCCCTGTGCACTCCATGCTCACCCAGCCTGTGACCAAGCCGTTCTATCTCAGGCACAGCCCACTTTGAGTCTCCAAACACTGCAGACTCCTGTGAGCCACTCCTCCTGGCGGAGAAGTTAGCGGGGGGGTCTCATGGCAGTTCTGCTGCTTGCTGCGGCCTGCTTGGATAGTGGTCGCCTGACTGTGCAGTGGTTCCCCGCCACAACCTCTCTTTGAATCCATGTTAGCTGTGATGTTGTGACTTACAATAAGAAATATATTTGGCTTTAGTTCCTGCTTTTAGTACAGAGCTCCTAAATCCCTTGGAATTTCCTGTGATAACCATGGTATCTTGTTTTATGTTAATGAGGTGACTTCAGGATGTGTCTAATGATGGGGGTTGGTTGCCCAGAGAACCAAAAAAGTCATTAGAGGCTTGGAACTTTTGGTCCCACCCCTAACCTCCGTGAAGGAGAGAGGGCTTGGCGGTTGAATCAATTGCCAATGATTTGATCAATCATGTCAACGTAATGAAGCCTCCATGAAAAAGAATAGGGTTTGGAGAGCTTCAGGGTTGGTGAACAGAAGGAGATTTTGGGAGAGTAGCAGGCCTAGGAGGGCATGCAAGCTCTGTTTCCTTTCTCCATACTTTGCCCTATGCTTCTCTTCTACCTGGCTGGTCCTAAATTATATCATTGTATAATAAACCAGTAGTCTAATATGTAGAATATTTCTCTGAGTTCTGCGAGCCACTCTAGCAAATTAGTCTAACCAAAGGAGGGGGGTGTTGGAATCTCTGATTCATAGACAGTCAGCCAAAAGTACAGGTAACAACCTGGACTTGTAACAGACATTGGAATTCCAAGGAGGGGGTCATTGGAACCTCCAATCTATAGCCAGTTGGTCAGAAGCACAGGTGACAACCTGGGTTTGTGACTGGTGTCTGAAGTGGTGGGGGTGGATGGGGGGAGTCTATAGGACTGAAATTTTAACCAGTAGAGTCTGATGCTATGTCTGGATAGACAATGTCAGAAATGAATTGAAATACAGGACACCCACCTGGTGTCCAGAGCGTTGCTTGTTGGTATGGGAAGCCTTGCCTCCCAAAAGTAAAAACAGCTTACCAGAATCCCTTCATTAGCCTACAGGAAACTCATGAGGAGTAGAGTCTCTTGGACTCTTGTCAGGTTCTGTGAGCTTAGGAATCTTCTAAATAAATCTTCATAGTCTCTGTGCTATGTGCCTAGCCCTGGTGAAGGCAGAAGACTGAGAGGGAACTTAGCCTTTGATTTACCTACAGCCTAGTCGTAGTAGATGGGTAAGGAGGCAAGTTTTACATGCATGAGGCAAAGTAAGATGACATGCCTATGGGCTTTTAATTACTGCAAAAATGAAAAAGAAGTCAGTGTGGATTTGGGTCAGAAGGCAATAAGAAAAAGCACTAGATGTAAATAGGTTTTACTTTCATAACCTAAAAAAACAGGTCTATAATTTCAAAGAAAGTAAGAACACAGGGATGAGTGTCCAGGGATGAGAATTATGACCTCAGTCCATAATTTACCATGTGACCTAGGAATCACTCTCCCTCCCTGGATTCCCTCACCTGTTCAGTGATGACACCTGGGTCTTTTTCAGCTGAGGGAACACTACTGTGTCTCTGCAGCCCCTCCCTTGTGGTATCATGTTGAACAAGTGAATTCCCTGAACCTTGCCATCTGCTTCCTCACAACTCCCCTAGGGCCACAGTGACTGGTGAGTCTTAGACATTTTCTCTCAGACTAAAAACATTTCCATGAGGTCCAAAAACAGTCCAAAGTTTATCTTTGAACTCATACCAGTAAGTGTTTAAAATAACTATTTACTGGTAATAAGGAAAATATTTGAGGTGCTCTTACAAAGTTCTAGTTGTGAAATATCAATAAAATAATTGCCTAATTCTAAACCATGTACTGTTCTAATTAATTCTGCATGAGACATTTTTCCAGCTTCAAAGATTGCTTTACTTGTATTGCATAACAAAATAATGGTATAATTAGGAATAAATTTGTCACTTTTATAAGTAATTCCTTTTTATTATGTGTTTGGAAGCAAAGCACAAGCATGATTAAAGCCCCCTTTAAAAGGTTTTATTAATTATTATGATTATTATGGATAATAAGCATCCACAAGCTACAGAACGTATCCCAGGCAAGATGAACAAAGCCACAAAACATGGCAGGAACAGGGATGGATGCCAGATTCAGGTTTCTTTATTCTTTGTGGTTCAAGTCTCACCATCTATCTTATCCCTTGTGTGAGGCAGGAATTTCACTTTTAGTTTCCTTCTTATGTCTGCTAAGGCACCTTCCCCACTGATGCCTTACTTAACTCCCCTCCAACACCCCATCCCATAAAAGTGCAATCAGTCCTCAAAAGTTAGCTCTGAGAGTCTTCTGCCAGGGAGCTTCCTCTGGTTTGCCACTCTGGACTGGGGGCTCCTCCTGAGTTATTGCTCCTATCCTGTGCGTTTGGCACTGAGCAACTTTAGGCAAGGACAGTATGTGGTTTTTCTGTTTTTCTTCTATCCCCAACACAGAACCAGTTGTAGAAGGCATTCAAGAACATTTACTGAATAGATGGGTCAACTAATGACAGAATAAATGAAAAATAAAACCCATCTTTCCATTAATATGTATTGCCTAAAACCCACGGATTGGACTCTATTAGTGAGCACAGGTGTGCCAGGAGTCTGGTATCCAGCCAGCTGTCCTGACAAGTAACTGGGATAGCCACCACCTAGAACTCTCTTTATATATAATGTGTGAACTCTCCTGCTTTTGAGAATCCACATGTTAACCTAAAATATGCCTCACCAGCATTCTCTCATCAAATGACTTAATGTGAAGCCACAGATTCACAGATCATCATAGCTGCAAGGGCCCACAAGGGCCATTTTCTTTAAGTTTCTAATTTTACATGTGAGAAGAAGACTCAGATAAAGGCAGAGCCCACTCAACATCACACTAAGTTAGGCGATATGGGACCCAGGGTTCCTGACTACTAGACAGGAGTTCTTTATTGTGAATTGCCAGCTCATCTCCCTCTTCTAAAGACAGAAGAGGCCATCCCAGGGGGATGAGGAAGGAAGCACATCTCTACAACTTCTTCCTTTTCTGGGCTGTTCCATATGTTCACAAACATTTCACAGGTGTTACTGGGGTCATAAGACTCTTAGGGCCATCAGTCCACATCATTTATCAAGGCTATTCCTCTGCCTCCTTCTCTTCCCTCCCAAATCCCATAGCCCTTACCCTCATTCCAACTTTCAGCTTAAAGGCAACCATATCTACTGAAGATGATGACATCATCCTACAGATGACAATCCCCATGGAAACCACATAAACATGAAATGAAGCAGAAGCCATATGTCTTATTTTAGGTCTACAGCCTGGCTTTCTTAACTTGCTCTGACTTCCTTTAATCAAGCCCTCATTTCTATAAGTGTCTGTCCAGGGTCACATGCATGAGGATGAACAGAGAAGGAAGCAGAGAAAGCCTACTTGTTGGGTTCGTTAGATGGGGCAGTCCAGCCATAGGTCATTGATCAAAACATAGGATGGTGGAGACAGGAATACAGTAGTCCTGGCCTTCAGTGGACATCCAAGAGATGATATTTGAAATACTAGTTTGAGCAACACCCCATGAGGGAAGAGAAAGTAGCTGCGGTAGCTATGGAGGGAGAAACTAATGCTGGTCTCCACTAAAATTATGTACTACCTACCTCAGTTTCCATTTTCCATTATGTTCTGCTTCTACCTTCAAGGTTTTCACATGCTCATGGTTATGGCTTATGTTTAGCTAGAAGCGCCCTAAACATCTCCTCAGCCCAATGAGGTGGAACGGAAAAAGAACAGGAGGTTTTATGAAGGGACCAGAGCCAGGTAACGTTCTGAGGACATTTATAGGGGCACAGGGGCTCTCTGATTTTAGCAGATGAGGGATGGCTTTCCCTAATAGATGGCTTTCCCTAATAGTTTCATTCTTTCATTAACCTTTTCCTGAGAGACTATATACCATTAAAAAGAAAATCACAAACTTTCATTTCCCACTAGACCAAACCGAATGTGAGGCCTTGCCTTTTACACACCAGAGAGTCTTGACACCAGAGAAAGCTGCATCCTTTGCAGGAATGACTGGTAGGTTGGCTGGGATGGATATCCCCATTGTCTCCTTGGAATTTGGAGCCATCATTTCCAATTTCCAAACCTAACTCAAATCCTACTACTCTGTGCACCTTGCAGGTTTCTCTATAGGCCATTCTAACTATCCCCTTTAAACCCTTACAATACATAGTACATGAATCTATTTAGTAATTCATTGTCTGCTGTGTCTGTTCTCTTTTGGCCCACATCCAGACTGTGAGCTCTTCAAAGAGTAGAGGATGTGGCTTCCATTTTTCTTATGTCCAGGGAGATGGAAACTATGCATTTGTCCATTAATTTATCCCTCAAGCATTTATTGAGCACCCACTCTACGCTAGGACTTAATCTAGGCACTAGAGTTACAGAGATGAATAAAGTATGGTTCCTGACGTTGAGAGCTCTCAGTCTAGTGAGTGAATCAGCTATGCGGGCATGTAATGATCATACATTGTGGTAAATGTGCTATAAAAGTATAAGCAAGGTGAGCTCTATGAAAGCACAGAGGAAATAAGGGCAGGTTCAGAAGGAAAGGCAGTAGGATTGTGTGCCAAAGCTGTTCAATAAATATTTGTTGATTAATTAGGGGAGGAGTATACTTCTTTAGGGATTACAGGGACAAAATGTCCTCATTAGCTGATGATGAAAGAAACGTTTTTCCTTACAGTCAGGAAGCTCCTGGGAGCTGGCAAATGATAATCTGTGTATTAATGATAACAAAAGGAAGAAACACTGGCAGAAGCAAAAAGCTCTCAGGCATGTTGAACGTCAGATAAGCCCATTACATTTCTGGACATGCAGTGCCCTGTCCTATCCATGGGAGACCTCTCCTCTTTCTCCCTCATCCAGGGAGATTCTCACACCCAGAGAGAGCCACATCCCAAAAATCCGGCCCCAGAAGTTCTGTGGGCTGAGACCGGCAGCTGACAGGCCAACAGATGTGCAGGTCTTTCCTCAAGACCCTGGCCTGGCAAGGGGTGGGAGCTTCTCTGTGTGCCTGGGCTTTGCCTGCACAGTTTATTTATTCTGCAGCATATGCTGGCTCAGCAAATTAAGGCAGCTCCAATTTTCCATGTTCATTTTAGTCGTCCCTTAACCCTCATAAGTTGCCTTTTGCAGCAATCTCGCCCTTATAGTTTACAAGGGAAGCAGCTGTGATTTTTCATCCTTTGAACTTTTGAGCCAAATGGCTTAACACCACCCCCTGGTTACCCTCTTCCCCAGATCAGATGGCCAACAATGTGGTGGTCAGTAACAAGCATCTTCTAAAAGCTGGTAATATGTTTATTCTTACACCCTGCTTCACGCCATCATGGTGCTTGTATGTCCTCAATCTGTCCATAAATCATTGTTGAGGTGTAAGAACACACTGACTAGTGAGAAAGTGAAACTGCTTTGCTCAGGTGGGAGGAGTCATCTAATCATGCATGTAATACAAGGAACACTTACACTCCCTTTCAGGTCATTTCTATCACTTACAGTGGGCTTCTATCCTTGGTCAACTTCACAATTTTTATGACTACCCTCTTTTTCCATGTTGATGATTGTAACCCAGGCCTTGCACATTAAACTGTAAAAGACAGTAGTAGTTCTTATTGATCAATTAATAAGAAAGGATGTACACTTTAATTCTATTTATGTTAAAAGAGCAGCAATGGTAAAAAGAATTTTTACATTAAATCTCATGGTATTAAAGCAATTAATTTCCATATGGATCAATGGTCTATCTCTGTAATAAATTTTTAAAGATCAATATTTAAAGCTAAAAATAAGGTCAATATAGTGTTAGTAATCCTTCAATTTTTGGTAGTTCAAAGTTCAAGAGCAACATATCCAATGCTTCAAAGCTCATACTTGGTTTGCACACTGGAACGCTTTATAATATTTCATTGTAATATTTCATTTGTCATTTTAAAGTTTGACTCTGGAAGTCTAAGTACCATGCGAAAATGTGTCTCTTAGTATTTAAGCTCATCTCTAGAATCCCAGCTGGTTGGGGAACCCAAAGAGAGGAAAATTCAAAGAACTTAGAATATCAGAAAATGGCAAGGCTGGAACAGAGTAAGGACTGAGCTACAGAACTTTTATTCCATCTGTAGTTTCTGTTGGGTTTGACATTTATTCTTGAGCAGAAATTTTGGGCAGTGCCAAAGATGCTGAGCTTAAGAGAATAGCAAAGTAGACTGGAATGTTGTAAACATCAGGAAAAACAGACTTTACTGAAAAAAGAGAAAAACATGAATGAAGAGAGCAATTCACAAAGGATCATCTCAGCCTCATGAAATGAAGGCTGGTCAGCCTCTGTTTTTGTGCCTGGTATTCTCATGATAGCCCAGGCTAACGGGCATCTTGAGAGCTGGTAGCTAGTGCTATTGCCAGTGGCCCTGAGGCACAGTCACACTCCATTGGCTATGAGGCTGGCCCTGACACTCTTGAAGAGAAGCAAATGCAACAACCTCCAAAAGTGTTTGGCCAACAGTAACAACTGCAGAAGAGTTTGTTGTGAAGAGGAAAGGTGATGTGATTTGTATTTAGCAAGTGGTTAAGACCTCAGAATTTAGTTCCACACTGCCTTGGGAAGAACACTTAGGAAGTGTATGCGTATTGTGGACCAGGATGATGGGAGAAATGCCCATGGTTTCAAACGGCCCCACTAGGTGGCAATCATTAGAACAATGGCAGAAAGTTTGTATTTACCTTCCTCTTACACTGCCTAAAGCTAGCACTGTTTGAAGTGTGTTTCTCTACCCCTCACGTGATTGCCTCTGTGCTTAAGTCAGTTTTCCATAGTCAGAATGGAGAAGGTCACAAGATTTAGAAATCCAGGTCAAACCTGTGATATCAATCACAACTCTTTTGCAAGCAGGCTGGACCCTGGCATATGTTCTACTGTTCTGGGAGTATAGATAAAGCAAGTTTGTTTGCTATTTGCACAAATGCTGAAATGGACTCTGGGGAAAAAATTAAATTTTGGGAAAAGATTGTCTTCATCTGAAAAGTTCTTTAATATGTAACTAGGCTTTCCTTGACTCTGTTAGGCCAATGCATAGGACATCACATCGTGGTAGCTGCGTACATGTCAAAAGACTAAAGTCAATTAGGCTCAGAAATGCCAGAGCTGAGCCCTGACATTAAAAAGGGTCCAGATGAGAGATTCTGGGCAGCAGGTATGCAGGTGTCTAGGAATGCCTATCTCCCCAGATTATTATCACTCCCCATATTAGAGCAGTGGTTCTCAACTGGGATGAGATGCCATCCCCAAGTAATATTTGGAGACATTTTTTGTTGTTACAATTGAGGGGTTGATACTGATATCTAGTGGATAGAGGACAGGGATTCTGCTCAATGTCTTACAAAGCATAAAACAGTCCCTTGCTACCAAGAATTATCCGGCCCAAAATGTCAATAGTGTCAAAGTTGACAAACCTTGCCCTAGAATCACTAGAGTTTGGAGAGCTAAAAAGATCTTCTAGCTGTTCTTGGGACACATGACACCCCACTAACCAAATTGGCAGGTTTCTATACTCTTCTCAGGTCTCTCCCTCACTGACACATCACACTCAAGACACTGGTCCTTATTCCATCCTGTAATATGTGCTCGCACTATATAGTCATTCCAGGCATTGTTCAACTTCTCATAATATTCCCAAGGGGGCAGAAAGGCCTCATAATATTCTCTTACATAGAAGAACAGAAGTCAGAGCTTGCCTTTAAAATATTAAAGTTGCTGCTTTGAACTTGGCATATAATTCGGCATTGGCCCTCCTCTCTGAAGCCTTCAGATAATTTATGAACAGATTCTGTTGGTAATACCCTCTCTGGCCTCCTTCTGATTAGTTCAGATGTCTTATCCTTAGGATTAAGTGTGCTTCATCCATGAAGTACTTTCTGTCAACTTGGCACAAATCATTAGTCCTTTATGTTCTAAGAAGTTCCACGTCATAGCCTGCCTTTATGACCTGTTTCACATCCTCTCTCTTCAGGGAAACCTTCCCTACCTGCTCTAGTTCACATTTCTCCCTTTTTCTGAGGAAGCAGAACTGAGTGTGGAATGCCCTCATACCCCTACCTATGTTAAGTGGTTACTAATTATATAAATCTTATCCCAGCAATGAATGGTCATTAAGGGCACTAGGAATATAAAAAGAAAAAAAGTCATTGTCCCACATTATCATCATCATCGTCGTCATTTAATTAAGAGCTTCAGTGCTCATCATGAGTCAACATTTTAGATGTACCACCTCAACTTTGCAAGAACCATGTTATTATTCCCATTTTTCATATGAGTAAACTGAGCTCAGAGAATTTAAATAAATTGCTCAGGATCACCAACTTTTAAATTCCAGATGTTTAATTTGAACTTAGATGTGTGTGAATCTAATCTAACTAGTCCCCTGCACAGCCTCCCTCAAGGTGTTCACAGTCTAATGGAGGGACAAATATATTCATTTGGGGGTTAAGCCTCCACAAGCCAAGTCAAGCTAATGAGCTTGTTGGTGACGAAGCATCATCAGGCTCCAGGCGGACATCCCACTGATGACTTTAATGCACCTTTTCTGAAACCAGCCTTGGGGACCCCGCCAAACACGTGACTCAGTGCTACATAGTCTTATGAATAATAATGAAATCCAATCAGGAACAGAGGCCTTACATTTTAATTGAGCTATCTTTTAAAGGACTGCTTTTTTCAGTGTCAAGGTCATGTTCTCCTAACTAAAGCAGTTATTTTATGTGTGTAGCAGAGATAATAGGCACTGGAGACACATTGAGGACATGTGGCATACGGCATGAAAGAAAGGAGGAAATACACGAAAAGCAATCATTGAAGTATACACTATAGACCTTCCCATTGATAATTGGTTTAAATTATTAAAACACATAAGAGGTTATTAACTAGAGAGAGTATAAATTACTTTTTTTTTTTTTTTGCTGAGCATGACTTTTCAAAGTCTCCCAAACTTCCACTTAAAAAAAAAAAAAGCTTTAAATTTAAAGTCATTAGAAAAAATATCTTTTAAAAATTATCTCCAGAGTGGTTGGATGAGGAGAGAGCAGATGCTTCATGAATTTGAGATCATGTTACCTGCCATGAGAATATAAAATGAGAATTGGTATTTAAATAGTACTAATGTTGCTCGGGAGGTGGTTAGCATTGGCTAGGTCCAAAAAGTCATGGTTATAGGACCCCGGGATTGAAAGCATCCCTGAGGGACTGGGACAGGTAGCTGAAAACATACTCTCAGAACCTCTGGAAAACTCTGGAATGAACAGCTCTTTGAGCACAGCTACATCAGGATGGAAGGACACATGTGCAATGGACATGATGAGTAGGAACCTGAGACCTGATCTTGTCACCTCCACCAATGTTCAGGAATAGGAGAGGGGAGTTGTTGAACCCAGGAGACTTTATGAAGAGGCCCAGCCAGAGCAAAATGAGTGACATACATCTTCCTTCTTGCACTCAAGAAGCTGATATAGATCCCTGTTCTCTAAGCCCTTCCGGACTTTTCTGCAAATAGGTCTGATGAGCCTGTTCTTATCTAAGGCGGCTCCAATCTTCTGGGGCTCTGAATTAGCATTTTTAGGATGTACTGTTCTGGCAAGAGACCCTATATCTAGTAAGGCCAATTATCTCCTTGGATTCTTAGTTCTATCTTTATTCATTAACTCCCATTTCCTCTCTCAGAAATGAGCTCATTTGGGCTGCTTGCCTTTTCTTTGAATGATTTTCCTCCTTGTGGCCTAAATCCAGGATCCTTTTGCTCAAACTGCCTCTAGGCCTCCTACTCCGCCCTGTGGTTTCCTCACCTCCATATTTTGTTCATCAGTGGTGCTTCACTGAGAGAATGAAAACGAGGAGCAAAACTGCTCTCCCCTCCCATCCATCCCAGGCCGAACTCTGCTTTGTCTGACGCTTCAGGATGACAGATCTGCTACATCACAGAGCCATCTTTTTAAAGAGGGTCATGAGGTAAGAGGATAGGAAACAGCATGCCATACGTGCACGTACACACACACACACCCACAACCCCCCCCCCCCACACACACACACTGTAGTGCATACCTCCCATCAACCTTCGCCAGGACTTCTTTTCTTTTTGTCACTGTTTGTGCCCGAAGTCCAACCAACCATATTCCTATAGATGCCAATTCCCTTGTTCAAGATCAGACTCTAGCCAACATGACAAATGAGAAATTTTCTCTAGAATAAGAATTCTTCTCAAACTAGAAATAATAAAGTCTTTTCCATTCCAGAGTCAGAATTCCCTCTATCTGCAAGAAGCTGTATTAGAGAAAGACATAATAATGCTAACAGCCCTGGAAATGGGACAGTGAGTGAGTTAGGGGGACAAAGAACAAAAGTGTTAATGGAATTTGAGACCTGGGTTCCAGTTATTCTCCTGGGCTTCCTAAATTGAAATATTAGCCTCTCCTTCAACTATGTGACCTGACCAGACATCCTTCCAGTAAATCCGCTCCTTATCCCAGCTCACTTTTGTCCACTGACTGCTGTGTGTACCCAAAGGACTCATGAATAACACAGAAATATATTCTTGAATAATATACTCTAGTATATTAACAGTATTTATCTCTAGATTGTTTTTCTTCTGCTTCTCTGCATTTACCACTGCATTACAGTGAACATAAAATATTCACATAATATTTTGGTCATAATGATTTTGTCAGATGATCCATCTGATTAAGAGAAAGGTACTTGTCAAAAGAATAACAAACATAACCGTAGAGGAAGTCATCTAGATATGAGGTGAACCCCCACAACTGGATCAGGATCCTATGTTTGTCCTGCACATATTTACTGAGTGCCCAGTACTACCAGAAACTAGAGGTTACAGAGTAAGAAAATCTGGACATTGATTGTGCAGTGTGTGAACTGGTGGGAAATATGGATACATCAGAAATCACCCAAATACAAAGTAAAGTTGCAACTACAATGCGTGCTATGAAGAAAGCAACTTGGAAATAAAAAGATGTGACTAAATTAGAAAAATCAAGAACACTTCCTGGAGCAAAATGACCCACTTAATCTGAGACCTGAGCAATAAGTAGGAATTCAATGACGAAGAGAGAAAAAGAGAATGGAGACTGCACAGCAAAGTCTCCACCCAGGAGGAGGTATGGGGCATCTGAGACACTGAAAGTTCAGTTCCCCTAACATGGAAGGAGCAAGGGAACCAGAGTAAGAGAGGAGACTGGAGAAGCAGGTAGTGACCAGACTATGTGTGATACTCTGGGGGTCAAATGCAGGAGTTTTGTCTTTTTTCTCAGAGCACGGAAGGGCTATGAGTGTACATGGATGTAGTATCCATATGTACGTGTGTTTGGGATGTGGGGTTGAAGCATGATCAGAATTGCATTGTTTGGGCATAATCCTGACCCTGGTGTGGAGAGCAGATTTGAGAAGATCCAAAGAGGATACAAGTTAATTACAAAAGCCTCCAGAATGGGCATGAGCCAGTTGGGCAGTGGGGGGAAGGTTGGTAGCTTATGCTAGGTTGGTGATGATGGCTATAGGGGAGAGTCTGAAAGCTATTTAAATGTATAGCCACAGTTCTGTTTTCAGGAAATTTAATTTCTGTGAGAGGCAGGAATTCTTTTGTCACAGGCAAAGGAACTTAAATATATATAAAAAAAAGTGTGACATGGTCAAATATAATTGAACTAAAATTTATTGAGCCACATTTCTATCAGAAGTAATTAGAGAAACCTTAACAGCAGAGGTAGGAGCTAAGCTATGTACTAAAGAATAGGTCTGGTTCTATGACAAAGGAAAAGATTCCTGTGGACTTTAGCAAGAAACAGGAGGCACCCTCAAACTGGGTAATTTGAGGAGGGTTTAAGTAAGGGAGTATTTATAAGGCTTTGGGCAATGGATATAGAAATTACAAGGAATTGTGCAGTGCCGCAGATCTAGTTACCACCCTTAGGATCGATGCACTGAAGTGAGGAAATAGCCCCTGGAATTTAGAAAGAAAGTGTTGTGTAGAGAAAAGTGATGAGAGGGAGCAAGGCATTTCAACAAAAGGTAAAGAGTCTATGATGATCCTGCAGGGTGAGGAGGGACCAGGGAATGAAACCTCTTCCCGCACTCTCCCTTATTCCTCCAGATCTCTGATCTATGCTCCTTACTGGCTGATCTCAGTCAAAGCCAGAAGGGGTGAGGGTTGTTTGATAAAGTACATACATGTCAGTCTCCTAGGGCACAAAGGAAGGGAAAGAAGGATGGTGAGTCTATCTACAGAGAAAAACAAAAGAAGATCCCGCTCATGGATACTCAAAACCCATAAAACAAATCTAACAAATAGACATTTACTAAATACACACTGTGTCCATGGAATGGCACTGGGAATCTTAGTGAACACTGAAGGAGGTACAAGTCTGTTTTGGAACTATAGGAGCTCAGAATCAAAAAGGGAAGAGGGGAGAGACTATATGGGCATTAGAAACACTAAATAACAATAAAAGTGATAAATCACAGGACAAGAGAGCAACATAGGGTGTCACTCGGCAGTATTTGAACAATTACCAGAGATGTATACAGTTAAAATGCACTGGTGGCCATCAGAGGTGAGGAACTCTATAGCCTACAATGACCATAAAACATTTCTTAATAGAGGGGCCATGAGACTTGTTGGATAAAAACATCCTGATAGATAAAGAGCAAAAGGACAGGTACACCATTGTAGCTAGGAAATGAGTGATTGCAAAATGGCAGAACAGAAGAAAAGCAAGTTGTGCTTGAGAAATTTGACTATCTAGTTATTATAAGGACTGTATAAACAAGCACAGATCAATTGCGCTGGAAATGTTATTTTATTCTTTGACTTGTTTTTCAAATTGAGCATCTAATGTGTGTTAGGCACTGCTCTTGATGCTGGGGATGCACCAGTGAATATGATAAGACAAAAACCTTGCAATTGTAGATATTATAGTCTAGTGAGGCAAATGGAATATAGATAAATATATACTTTAGGTAAACATCAGATAGACTCAAGTCTCATGGACAGAATTAATATCAGTATGTACCAGAGAATGATTAACTGGTAACTATAGGGGATGTTCAAGGAAAACCTCAGTGAGGAGCTCACTGGGCTCAGGTAAGACCTAAATAACCAGACTTCTTGTTCTACATCATAATCAAGTAGAAGATAAGGCAGAGAGAGAAATGATACCTAAAGCAGATACTTGAATAATGTGTTGGAGGAAATAAATGGCTGGAGTGGCTAGAGCACTGTGATGAAGATATATATCAGGTGGTGGGGCTGACTTATACTGGCTACTGAGAGACAACTGTTACATTTCCAGGAAATTTCTGAACCAGCTGACATCATTTTGGTAGCTTGTAACTGACCATGGTGGGAGAATTTACAAGAGAAAAATTAGAAAACACAGTAAATCAAACTTCCCTACAGTTCCAGCCCCCTCCTCCACTGGGAATGGCTCCCATTTAGAGAGCCTGTTCTTAAACATTTACTAGCATACCATAGGAAACTGGTATGAGAGGAAACTGGAAAAGTAACCAGGGACCTAACATTGAAGGCTTTATAAGCCAGGGTAAAGGAGTTTTTGATTTTATTTTAACTGTGATGAGAAGCCATTAGAGGGTCTTAAGTAGGACAAGGAAGTGATCTGATTTGCATTTTAAAAGACAGTTCAGGCTGTGTTGCAGAAAACTGAAAGTAAGTAAAAAGGGGAAATAGAAAAATCAGTTGATTCCGATGAGAAGCAACAATGGCTTTGACTATGATGTAGTAATGAAAAATGAAGAAAATTAGAAATTTGAGACCTGTTGATACAGAGGTAGTACAGTCTATACTTCTTACTCATGAATTTGATGTAGGAACTGAAGGAATGAGAGGAACCAAGGATAATTTTTCAGTTTTGATTTGAGAAACTAGGTATATGACGATGCCATAAATTGAAAGGTAGATGGGTGCCTGGGTGGCTCAGTTGGTTAAGCGACTGCCTTCGGCTCAGGTCATGATCCTGGAGTCCCGGGATCGAGTCCCACATCGGGCTTCCTGCTCAGCAGGGAGTCTGCTTCTCCCTCTGACCCTCTTCCCTCTCGTGCTTTCTATCTCTCATTCTCTCTCTCTCTGAAATAAATAAATAAAATCTTGAAAAACAAAAAACAAAAAAAACTGAAAGGTAGAGAATTTATGTCACAGCAATGGTGAAGTGGGAAATTAAGAAAATTATACTCACTCTGCTAAGTTTCAGATATGTATATGACATCCATCCGGAAATGTCAAATACAGAATAGAATATTTATACTTGCATTATTGGGGAGAGATAAGAACCAGAGATACAGTTGGAGAGTTACTGGCATATAGGTAGTATTTAAAAGCAGAATTTGGGTTAGATCACCCAGGGAGAGTGCAAAGAGAGAAAATGGGAGGTAAAAATGGAGGTGGAGCAGAAGGAGAAGAGCCAACAAACATCAGGTTGGAGGAAAACCAGTCTGGTGCCATGATGCCAAGCGAAAACGGCTCCAAGAAATCAGAGTCCATTTTGTTGAATGCTACTGGAGATCAAGTAAGGTAAGAGGAGAGAAGTCCACAGTTTGGCTATTGCAGACATTGCTGCTATGAACATTGGGGTGCATATGGCCCTTCTTTTCACTACATCTGTGTCTTTGGGGTAAATACCCAGGAGTGCAATTGTTGGGTCATAGGTAGCTCTATTTTTAATTTTTTGAGGCACCTCCACACTGTTTTCCAAAGTGGCTGTACCAACTTGCATTCCCACCAACAGTGTAAGAGGGTTCCCCTTTCTCCACAACCTCTCCAACATTTTTTGTTTCTTTCTCTGTCCATTTTTGCCATTCTAACTGGTGTAAGGTGGTATCTCAATGTGGTTTTGATTTGAATTTCCCTGATGGCTAATGATGATGAACATTTTTTCATGTGTCTGTTAGCCATTTGCATGTCTTCTTCAGAGAAGTGTCTTTTCATGTCTTCTACCCATTTTTTGACTTGATTATTTGTTTTTTGGGTGTAGAGATTGAGAAGTTCTTTATAGATCTTGGATACCAGCCTTTTATCTGTAGTGTCAAACTGTGGAAAGAGCCGAGATGCCCTTCAACAGATGATGGATAAAGAAGATGGGGTCCATATATACAATGGAATATTGCTCAGCCGTCAGAAAAGATGAATACCCAACTTTTACATCCACATGGATGGGACTGGAGATGATGCTAAGTGAAATAAGTCAAGCAGAGAAAGTCAATTATTATATGGTTTCACTTAGTTGTGGAACATAAGGAATAGCAGGGAGGACATTAGGGGAAGGAAGGGAAAAATGAAGGAGGGGAATTGGAGGGAGAGATGAACCATGAGAGACTATGGACTCTGAGAAGCAAACAGGGTTTTAGAGGGGTGGGGGGGGGATGGGTTAGCCCAGTGATGGGTATTAAGGAGGGCACGTACTGCATGGAGCACTGGGTGTTATACAAAAACAATGGATCGTGGGTCACCACATCAAAAACTAATGATATAATGTATGGCGACTAACATAACATAATAAAATTTAAAAAATTAAAAAAAAAAGAAACTGGCAAATTAAAAAAAAAAAGAGGAGAGAAGTCACTAGGACTGGTGACAACAGGATAAAGAATGCTTCTTACAGTAGAAGTGTTAATGAAGGAGTGAGTACTATATGAAGTCTCCTTGGAATAGATTTGAGATAGGATGTGCAGTGAAGAAGCAGAAATGGTTATAAAGTGGGAAGATGACAAGAGCTGATGGAGGATTTGAGGTCAAAAGATGTGTTTGCTTATGTTACTTTTTAGGTAGGAATGATCAGAATGTGTTTATATGCTAATGAACTGATCTTATACAAAGGGAAACTTCAGTGAATTGGGGGAAGGGGAGAGAAATACAGGAGCAAAGTCCTTGAAAAGGCAAGCAAGAAGGTAGTCTAGAGCACAAGAGGAGGGGTTTCTATTCCACAGACAATTTATTAAATGCTCCCTATGTGCCAGGTTTCATTGTACAGATTTCTGATATCACATCTGGAATATTTTCCAACATTTATTTGTCCTATTAGATTCAAGCTGCTTAATGACTAAGACCCTATTTTGTTCTTGTTTCAAATCCCAAGTCCCAGCCCAATTTCAGGTATACAGTAAGACTTAATAAATATTTGTTGAATATGTGTTGAATGATACTAAAAAGTTTTAACCTAAACTATCACTATTAGCTATTCGAACATTTGATTAAATCATAGGCAGCACTGAAGAGACAGATATAACTAGCAAAAAATAGACAACTTCAATTACAGGATTTTTTTTCTTACTTTAAATTTGACTTGGAGTGACAGAGAAAGAGGTTGGGCCAGATGGATGTGGGAGTCAGGGAAGAGATAGCTCTATGTCACCAAAGAGAAAGATAGCTCTTTTATATAGAATGCAGTTTAATTCTTGACAAAAAAAAAAAAAAAAAAAGTATCATTGTTCCTATATATAGTATATAGTGTCAACTTTATAGTGTGCTGTCTTAGTGTGTTTCCTTGATAATCTTAATCTCCTGGACCTCCCTGAAAGCATATTTTACTTCTGCCACTACACGTGTCCCTGGGGCCAGCGAGTCCAATGCCAACTGTTTAACCTAATCCCAGCCATACCCCATCACCAATACATCATGTTCTGTCCTACATCGTGTACTCTCTTCTCTGATTATTATCCAGATTCTCATCTTTCAACATCCAATTTAAGTCCCACCAACTCCAAGAATGCTTCTCCAAGGAAAAGAAATCTATCAATTTGCTTAAATTCTATAGTATTTAGGGGATCAATTATTTAGCAATTGTCAAATAACACCTGATTGGTTTAATTTTACACAACTATGCATGTGTGCAAGCAAGTGAGCAAGCAAGTGAGAGAGATTCCTGTCTGTCTGTGAGAATTTGACCTGACAGCAGATGACAGGTGTCCATCAGACAAGAACTTCACTCTAGCATCTCTTCTGCTCTTCACCCTCAACAGCCCAGAGAGCAAGGTCAAGGACTGAGTGTCTTGGGAAACTCAGCTTTAAGTGCAGATGGAACGTTTTTAATTGCCTGTACCACATAAGTGCTATATCAACCACATCCCCCTGGTAGTAGGTTATTGACTCTGTTTTTTTTCTTCAAAAACATGTAAAAGGTATACACTTCCAGTTATAAAATAAATAAGTCATGGGGATATAATGTGCAGCATGGTGACTATAGTTAATTATACTATATTGTATATCTGCAACTTGCTAAAAGAGTAAATCTTAAAAGTTTTTATCACAAAAAAATCATATGTATTGTAGCACATTTTCTATTTTTGAAACCAGTGTAATCATGACATCACATCTAGAAAATGAACCAAGGCCACGTGAAAGGAGGAGGCAGAGCAATGGGGTTAAGTGGAGAGCTCACAGAACAGCTTCAGAAGTCCTGGAACATTTTTAAATCTCTGTAATAGCTGTGTGATCTTGGGAGAGTCACCTCCCTTCTCCAGGCCTTGGGTTTCTAAAATGAAAGTTTTTGAATAACTGATCCCTAAGGTCCTTCCAGCTTTGTCAGCCACGGCTCTAGGGTTATGAATGAGATCTGAGCTTTACTGCCATCCTTTGATCAATACTGCAGACCATACTCTTTCCTGACATGCTGTGCTTCCTGGAACATAACTGAAATAAGGTGGGTGTCATATCTCTTTTGATTCCCCGAACATGAACTGGAGTCATCAATTATCCTCATTTAATCTTTCAACAAAAAGCTCTGTTTGTTTCAGCTGGGGGACAGTATAAGTAATTACAATAAAATGTCTTAATATAAAAAGGAACAGATAACATTCAAGCAAATAAATTAGAAAATATCCACATGCCCATATGGCACCCAGAAATTATTCTCCCATTAGCTAATGGCTTTCAGTTAGTAAAAATGGAAATCAATTTACCAAACCCCACAGCCTTGCTGGAAGCAGGGCTGCCCTAATATCCCCTTCAGTGTTGTTCCTTGTTGGGGCTGGTGCTGGCTAACAGCAAGGAGCACCCCCAGATCGCACACAGTGATGGACTTTGTTGTTAGCCGGGGCAGATGCCCTCTGGCAACCCTCCCTGGTGCCTGGTTCCTGCCTCGCAGGAGAATTGGCTGCCTCTTCCTATTTGTCTCCTTGCTCCTATCGGCCTAATGTATTTGTTTTACTAAAGGGTTTGCTTCACTCACTTGGTATTAGACTTAGGGATCACACATGAAATAATTATTCGGCCTAGAGCAGCTTTTTTCTGGTGCTGCCATTTCTAAGCAAGCAGCTAGTTCCTGCAGGGATCTGTGTTACAGGAGAAAAAGCATTCACAGCCTGACCGGAGTTCTGTATAGATGGAGGGAGGCCTATTAAACTCTTTATCTACTATTAGCTTGAAAAAAAGAAGTTTCTCCAGCTTTTCTCTGAACTGTGGAATTCCAGGAATCAAACACATGGCTCTGCCATTAATATCTGTCAAATTCAATTTGTATCTTGCTCCTCTGTGGTAGTGACCTTCACCTGTGGCCCACAAACTCCACAGACTCTGTCTTAATCATGTCTATGTACTGAATAAGTCAGGACCTATACTCCCGGAAGGCTCAGTCCGCTGCATTTGGAGGACTTCAGTGTCGGTGTCATATGCAGGATTTGGGGCTCCTATTCTCTAATTGCTACTTACAAAAATTGATCAGAAAGATGAACATTCAAAATTCTTCCACACAGAATTAAATCATTCTGTTTTGTTGTTGTTGTTGTTGTTGTTGTTGTTGTTGTTGTTGAGAACGCCACACCTTCCATCTACTTCTGAAGGTTTTGTGTGCTTGACAACCCCAGGTCTCAGGATTGTGCTTTAGTTCTTCCAATCCAAATGACTCACACTTAGTATTTAGCATCTGAAGATGTGGATAACCATAGATAAGTACTTTCAATCATTCCTCAAATATTTAATGAGCAATCATGTGCTGAGTTCTGTGGATAAATGGTATTTGCCTTTCTAGAGATCATAGTCCAGCAAGGAAGACAGAAAAGTGAATAGACGCAATTACTGTAAAATACACCAGGTACTACAAAAGGCACAGTACAGAGGGAAATGAAACCATATGGTAGATCACTCATTCTGAGGAAGTCGGGCCCCCCATGATTTTCTGTGACACATTCCAAGGCATGCTTTATCCATTAAGTCAATGTCATCTTTGAATATAATGATGTATATGTATATATTCACCTACACACACCCATTGTGAGGTCATCCCTGTTCGAAAGACTTAGTTGGTAAATGAAGCAAAAGACAAAATCCCTACTCCTAAGGAACTTATAGTCTGCATATAATACCATTATACAGAAAATACAAATATGGTATGAAGTCTAGCCAAGCAGAGTCAAAGGAGTAGAATGCAGTCTAAACACCATTTCATCTGTAACTATACATCAAGTCAGGGAGGACTTCATTGAGAAGGGCCATTAAATCCAATCTGTCAATACCATTAAGTATTTCCTGTGCACTTTCCATGTTTCGGGCTTCAAGGATGTAAAGGACAAGACATGTGGGGCCTATACTCCAGGACAAAATTAAAGCCCCAAGAAGACACAGAGCGAAGCGTAACCATTTATAGTGTAGACCTCTTAGGCAGATTTGCCAGATTCAAAACTCTGCTCTTCTCCTTACTAGCAACATGCCTTTGGGCAAGTAAAATGGGGATAATTAATACTACTTACCTCACAACGTATGTATGTATGTATGTTTGTATGCATGTGTATATGTATGTATGTATGTATTTATTTAAATGAGATAATATGATTAAAACTTCTGTAGTTATTGACTCATATTGAGTGTCAATAAATGATACTACTCTTTTATTAAAATAAAGCGCATAGTCTGATGGAGGTCCTTTTATCATCTTCTTCAAGGGCAGGATAACCACAGTCACCTGCCAAGATAATAGAATCTAACAGAACAAATGAATTCTTCTAGCCAGTGATAGCACTACTAGGATGTACGGAGCCTTATGACTGAACCCCTAGAGTGACTGAGGAAGTAAATGTATCTTAGGAATGGATTTGTTTGACTTACATGGTTAATTTTCTCTCCTTTGTCCATGCACAGCATACAGCATGAATTAAGGCTGCCCTAAGTCCAAAGACACAGAAGTAAGGAAGGTGGGTAGTATGTTTATGACCTAGCCATTTGCCCTAATGCTTTTAGTCATCCTGGCTCTTGTCCGAGGCTGTGGCCTCTACTCCGTACTCCTACAAATGGCATCATTTTCTACTGCATTGCTGACACTCAGTAATTAAGGGGTTCCTAAGACTTTTGTCAACTTTTTGCCATAAAATATTTCCTAGGTCTCTGGAAGCTTTGCATAGTAGTAAAATTCCTCTTGCAAACCATTTTATATATTTGGAGATAAGCCATGCTGTTAATATTAGGGTACAGAGGCATTAGTTCTTTCTAAGGATCCCCAAAGATGGTTACAAATAAAATACAGAGATGGCAGAATTTACCTTGGCAAACTTCTGCAACTAAGGGATTCATGAACAGGTAGACTCACCTCAACATTATGGAAGAAAAATGGGCAGCTAGAGACCCTGAAGCATAGGCCAGATCAAAACTACTGGGGTGGAGAAAGTGGTGAGCAGCTCCAGAGGTTAAAACGGGAGTGAGATGTTATGGGGGTCTCTCTTTAGTCCAGACTGAACTAGGTGGGGAGGTGGAGAAAAGTTCTTGGGTGAATGTTTCCATGAGACTATTTCCTAAAGGAAGTTCTTTGGAAACCAATGGCTGAAAAGTTTACTTTCTGTGAGAAGCGTAAATCAGAGTTACATTTCTATTTCCAGCAATAAATGAAAACGAGATAAATTTGATGGACTCCAACAGTTAAGTCTGCCCACAGACTGACTCTGGGGCTTGCTGGAAAATCAATGCCCATAAGATCTGTCTCATTAGAGGGCAAGACAAGGCGGATCACCTTTCCACATCAGTGCCCAGACCTGTTCTGTAGCAGCTTCACTTCTAGTGGATTCGTTGCAGCCATCTGAAGGACAACTTCAGCAAGGAGGCTGCTGTACCCAGGACTGAGCACCATATATGGCCATATTAGGCAGCCTGTGAAACTTCCAAGCCAGGAAGCAACTCTGCAGTTGTCCAGGCTCACGCCCTGATTGTCTTTGTGTTGCAGAAACAGGCACAGGGACAGTATGATTAAGAGCAGAGTCTGAAGTCAGTCTCCCTGAGTTCAAATCCCAGTTTTAGCATTTACGAGCTAGGTGACTTCAAGAAGTTATTTAATCTCTCTAAGCCTCAGTTTCACATGCAAAATGGAGGTAATGATAGTAGCAATTCCATAGGGTTATTATGGAGAATAAATATAAATATATGAAAAGCACTCCAAATAAGATCTGACACATAACAAAAGGTTGCCATTATTATCAAGAATTGTTCATACTTTTTTCCTATTTGGGGCCTTGGAGAATGACAACTAGGTCCACCTATGCAGGCCTTTGGATAATATCTCCACATGACTTTTTTGTAGAAGTAAAAAATGCTTTGTAGGAAGCCACTCCTTTCTCAACGATGCCCTGCCTGTTGCAGGAATATGCATGAAAACCAAGGAGATAGGTTATGTGAGCTACCAATAACACCCCATATCACTGAGTGTTCCCACCAGGAGCACTGTTGACAGAAGCTGAAGGACAGTCTGTTCATTTGTTTGTCAGCCACAAAAAAAAAGCCATCCTTCAGGCTCCCATGATTGCAACAGTACCTGTGACACTTTTCAACAACTCTATGCCCAGGCCCTGATCCATGTGCAACCTATCCTAGGCTCCCCCAAAAGAGAAGGATATTCCTCCCATCAAAGGTACCAGTTTGCTTAGGGAAAATGTCCTATCCTCAGAAAACAACTGGCAAGCTCCCTGACGTCTGCTTGGCTGACCCTCTCTCTTAGGAGTGTATAGAAACAGGAGCACAAAGTTTCCTGTAAGAGATCAATATTCCTGCCCCAGACATGGAGAAAAACTGAGGACACTCAGACCTCTGGTTTGTGAGAGGGGACCTATGCCTTCCAAGTGAGCACCCAGGAATCACTAGCAGCTTCCCTTGCTATGAAGAGATCCATTACTTCCTTCTGTTACATCTCCTTGCCCAAAACTTTCTTTTAATGACGGCTCAAATACCTTCAATCCAGTTAACCTGGATACCTGAAGGGGACAGTGGCACTGGCTCACCTGAAAAACCAAAGGTGTCATTTTCTGAACTTATTTTTTATGTATCATGATACAGTAGAAAATACGCTGGTTTGGAAGTCAGGAGACTAGGAATGGGTGTGGCTGCCTCTGACATTAATTTGTGTGATTTTTGGTACCTTTCTTCAACTCTGGGAAGAATGAGTCATCTCTGAAGAGTGAGATGAAGATAAATAATGCAGGTGCCTCCCAGCTCCATGGCTCTCTGATCAGGTGAGGCTATAATGACCTCCATAAAAGCAGAAAGCAAGGAGATCCCTAGCAGAGATTCTGTAGTTTCCAAAACTAAGTCTAAGTTCACTCTCAGAGGTCACTGGTTGACAAGTTAACTCTAGGACAAATCTGTGATATTTGACAACTGAAGACAATTCCTTGTATAAAAAAAAAAAAAGTATATAATTACCACCCCCAAAAGAGAAAAAGGAGACTAGCAATGTATCCATATACTTTAAAAGTATCCACTTTTGTTATGAGAAATGTATCAAAATTATTTTTCCATTGACCTCTCTCATGAAATAATAATTATGGAGAAAAAAAAAACCTTAAGATTTTACGACAAGCTGAGCACTGGAAATATGAACTTCAGAAATACTTAACTTTATGATCATTACTCAATCTTCCCTAATAAAGAATTTCTTCCACCTCTCCCCAGAAATGATCACATATCTGGGGCTTCTTTCATCAACTAGCATGTATTGGAGGATTGTAATGGTACATTTCCTAAAATTTTCCATTTCCTGACAAGTGCCAAACTCCAAACAGAATATCAGACTCCAAAGAGGATAACACAGAGTGGTCCCTGGCTTTATTAACACAGTACATTTGACTTTGGATTACCAAGTTTTGCAGAGAAGGGAAACCCTCAAGTGGAAGGCTTCAAGTGCATCCAAGGTGGAATCATATATCACCATTCACTTTCTCAAATCATTAGTCAGTGGATTTTGTATATTACCATCAACTATTTACCATGTATTATTTTAAAATAGATCATTGGAATCTTTACAGTTATGTATCATCAGCACCTGAACTTAGATGTAGGGAACTGAGAGCTGCATGACTGTGTGACAACGGGTGATTATGAAGCAGATTCATATTTTAAATTTTATTCTTTGTTCTCAACACTTTATTGAGAAAAGAGGAAATCTTAGTTCTCAACAAGGAATATATAGTTGCTGAATGATGGATGGAATGCTGCCATCTCTTGGTAATCTAGCACAGAGGAAACTGTTTCCAGAAAAGTGATTTTGCATTTTTATTGGCTGAAGGCAATGCAGTTAAGAAGTATAATTTCACTCTTCTGGTGTCAGAACAATCTATAATTGCTGTTATTATTTTTAGCATTTAATGCTTACGGTGCATATTGAAGCTATTCCCTGACAATAATACCATATTAAAAAGAATCCATCACATGGTTTGAATGCCTTAGCTTTCATGAAGGAAGGTCTAAATTAGGTTGGCCCAGCATTTCCTCTCACAAATCTGCCTTTTGGATCTGTGCTGAGTCCTCGCTCAGTAAAGTTCACAAGCTATGCATGACCCCTTTGAGTTCCGGGCATCACCCAAATGTTCTCTCTTCCAACATACATACAGATAGGCTTGCCCCTCAGATTGGCTTTTGATAGAATCAAAAAGCTGGGATTCAGAAAACCATGGCTCTCACTGGTCCTACCACTTTAGCCAAGCAAGTCACATCTCCTCAGTATTCTTAATCTGCAAAGTGGAGACAAGCAATCTCTATTCTTCCTACCTCATCATGTTACTATAAGGATCAAACAGAACTGAGGAGTGAAAATGTTCTGTGAGGAGCAAAGCACTGTACTTAGGTCAAGGATGATCAGAGAAGGAATGACATTGTTCTTGTTCTTTAGAGATTAATAAATCTAAATGAGTTTTATTTGGCTTTGTTCACAGATGATTACCATTACAGTATCAACAAGCTGGTAGGCTTACAGAGGAGGCATGATCATTTATAAGTTGTCAAATAATTCAAATTTGTCAAAGCATCATACCAACTCATGGCCCTACAGTATAATTTTGGCCACTCAAAGACATAGCATATTAAAGATGGCGTGGAAGTTTGGGGGAACCATCCTGCCTTATTGTCTTTGTATTATATCTATAATATATCTTCTCAGAACTGACTACTTTCTTAGAGCTACTTGTTCACATTCTGTCTTATCCCAAAAACTAGGTCCTCCTAGGTCACTAACATGTCCCTCAGCAGAACTTAACACTGTACCTGGTGCTGTATTTGTTCCATAAATATTTATCTTATTGTGAAACTGAAATGAATTAAGAATTATTAAACATTCTCCATATCTTGAGTGCTAAACAGTGAAAAGGAGTGAATTAAACTCTTTTTTTTAAGATTTTATTTATTTATTTATTTATTTATTTATTTATTTATTTGACAGAGAGAGACAGCGAGAGAGGGAACACAAGCAGGGGGAGTGGGAGAGGGAGAAGCAAGCTTACTGCTGAGCAGAGAGACCAATGCGGGGCTCGATCCCAGGACCCCAGGATCATGAACCGAGCCGAAGGCGGACGCCCAATGACTGGGCCACCCAGGCGCCCCTGAATTAAATCCTAAGTGTAGTCTACACCTTAGAAAAAAATGTACCCATTTTGGGAAAATGTAGAATTTTGGGGAAAGAACATAAATTGAGAATGTCACAAAGCAGTGTGTTGTTCGTATTTTTCTGAAGTCTGAAAATATCTTGATGGGAAATAGAAAAGTCCTGTTTATTTGGGAGTAGTTGGTAAATTGGGGGGACAGGAATGATTCTGTGCTTCATTATAAGCCAATACAATGGAAAGTCACTGTTAGCACAGATATTGGGATCATGAATTGTACCAGAAAAAGCATAATAACAAATTTGATAGGGTCACTGTAAGCTGTATATTTATAGATCTGACCTATTATGTTAAGTTATGAGCTATTCATTTAGAGGATCATGGAGAACTTTACATAGAATGGCAACTAACTTAAAAAAAGATTCCGGGGAAAAATGACAAGTAGGAACAAAGGAAGAAATTGAATAGGGATACAAAAGAGAAAACACCTTTTCAAGAGATGTGTCAACTGTATTCAGATATTAGAAAACTTTCCTGGGAAAAATGTTGAGAGTCGATGCCTAAGTCCGGAAAGTAAGAATTAACGTCACTGGAAAGAAAAGACAAGGAAGTCCCCTTCTCAATCTAAAATAAAGTAAAACAACAGCAACTATAACTTTCTAAGGGGAATCTTAAATGGTACAATGAGCTTTCCAAGGTAGAGATGAGCTTCTTAGCCCAGATATATCTTAGTACAGGACAGAGGAAGATGGGGGCCACCAGCAGGATGTTAATGGAAGATTCTTTCATGAAGCAAAGGTCCTCCCTAAGTGAAATAATAAGCTCTCGCATTATAAAATAAACATGCACTCTGAATAGAGTACTTTTCACTGATATGTTTATGAATATCAGATGGACAATGTTCTTAAAAACTATGGCTTGGAAAAGGAAATAGGGAAAGCAGAATCCTCAACCGTGAAAGAATAAAGCAAATTTGCAAATTTTGACAGAGTTCCCAGATATGAGTTATAGCTGGCTGCTGCAGGGTCAGCATTTATGTACTAACTCTAGGGTATAACATTTAACAAGGTGCCGTCTGTAATCTATAGGTAGGGAGGTGGCCTTACATATGATCACTAAATGCAATCCTTCATCAAGGTGAGTTTGTCTTATATTTAGATAAAATGATTATAAGTGTTTGCTTTTGAGATTGTAACATCCTCTGTACCAGCTCTCCTGCCTAGTACATAATTAACCTGTCAACCCACCCTGCAGTAATAAGTGTGATAGACAGGAAATATATTAGGAAGGAACTTTTGTGTGATGTGCTTTCAAGCCCTCCTTTATCCTTCAGCTATCTTTCCTTTTAATTAGCACTTGGATAACAGCATACCATAATGAATTACCATATTACTGTTATCAATAAAAATTATTTTGGGTCTAAAGTAGTCATTAAGATGAAATGTGTAAGACCTGTTCTGGATAGTTTGTAGGGAGATAGCAGTTGGAAATCAAATCTCTGTTCTGTATATTAATTTTAAAAGACTCACATAATGTCCAGATTTGTGCACACACATATTTACTAAACACAAAGATATGAATGTATGGGACATAAAGACAAGAGAATAAATGCATGCATCTGGCGAGGGTACAGCACTGATGTAATAAGAAGACATTTTTGTTAAAGACAGCCTTATTGAGCAAATGTGTTTACATCTGTCTCAGCTACCTGTCTAGAAACCCAACTGAAACAACAGCAAGAGGACTATTTGCCCCCCAAATACAAAAGGAATGGGAGAAAGGAGGGTAATAACCACATGCTGCAACAAGAAAGCTGAAGAATGAGCGAATCTAACTTATCAGATGTAAGCATATTGAACACTCAACTGCTAGTACAGAAAACAGAGGAGTAATCCAATTTACCTCCCACCAAAAAAGTCTCCTGTAAGCTTAAGAATTGCCAAAACCAGCCATCTAGAACGGACGGAGAGAAAAAAATTACGTAAAAGATTTTTCATCTACTTAGGTCAGAGATTTCCTTCTCCTCTTGAATCAGCTGTGCAATTTTCCTCCCATAGCATGCTATCGGATTGGAGCTAGGGATGGTAAAAGACCAGAAAGAGTTGAGAGCAAAGATTTGATGTGCTACTCTCCTCCCACAAGGCTCTAAGACTGTAGGCAGCCAGAATTATACAATCCAGGCATAAAATTCTCAGTCCAGGAGAAAAAACTTAAACCTCCAGTGAATTGCTTTACCAGTTCCACCAACATGCACACCTGATTAGCACCTAATCAGGCTTTTTGTGTCATTCTCTTAAATGAACATGTAGTTAAAAAAAAAAAGACCAAGAAACCCAAGGAAAATAGCATGCAGAAGACAAAGAACAAAACAAAGAGTAAAAGTACATTGGCGGAAACAAAAAAAAAAATCATCTAAGGGAGCAAAACTTAAAAAAGAAAAAAAAAAACCACTAATCATATCCTTAGTGAACTAAAAGAAAATATTGCATCCCCCAAATAGTAACAGTCAGACAGAGAGGATAACCAGAGGAAAAGGAATAGCTGAAAATGAATGCAAGAAGGAAAAAATTAAAAACCAAGTAAATGGACTGAACCACACAGCTGCGAACAGTTGTGGGTATCCTTCAGAAAGTGGAAGAGGGGTTGGGGACCAGTGAATAGAAATGAAAGTAAAAACAAAAAATTAAGAAATTAGGTTAAGATTATTACAAGAGTTTTCATATATAAACAATAAAAATAGAGAATAAAATAATTCAGAAGAGCTTCTTAGACATGATTATCTGAGTTCCTAGACTGAACAGTATCATCAAGTCCCCTGCAAAAATGAATAAAATATACTACAAGGCACAACATCATGAAATTTTAGAACACTGGAATAAAAAAGAAAAATCTGAAAATTGAAGAGATAAAAGAAAAAAAAAGCAAGCTACTTCAAAGCATGGAGAATAAGAAAAGCTTCACACTTCTCAAATGTAGTACTTGAATTTATAAGATAAAGGAACAAAGCCTTCAAAACTTTGAGGAAAATTATTTCCAATTTTGAATTCTTTAGTCAGCTAAACTCTCACTGAAATAGGAGTATAAATAAAAGCATTTTGAGACATGTAATGTCATAGATTTGTCTTCCATATACCCTTTCTCAGGAAAGTGCTAGAAGCGGTGTTACACCTAAATAAGTAAACCACAAATGAAAAGACATCGGATTTAGGAATCAAGGCAGATAAAGGAAATCCCCAACCTGATAATGGGAGGAGATGTGGTAATAAAAGCTGTTTCTCAGTCCTAGAGATAAACCTGTTCAGATTGGAACAGGTCAGAGGGACCAAAAACAAAACAAAACAAAACAAAACAAAACAAAAAAACCCCAAAAAACAAAAACCAAGATATTCTTCAAGAAGATGAAAAGTGACCAAATATATGATACATGATGTGTTTTAACATATTGAGAAGAGATTTATACAACATAGATAAGAGCTTAATGATGAATTAGTGGGAAGACCATGGAACATTAAACATATTAAAAAAAATATTCTTAATTCCTGAGAAACAAGCTTTGCAAGAAAGAAAAAGTGGTCATGATATAATGCATGGCTTCATTGCGAATAACACTGACACAGTCGTAATTCTGATCTAGCCAATACTAAGTCATGATCTTCTGGTGGTAGAATGGGGTGAGAAGTGAACATGTGGAAGGTGAGCAGCAAACAAACAGACAAACAAAAGAAACACACCCTAGCACTTTCTCTTCCACAATGGGAAGTCAACAGATAATGCTTTAAGTGGTAAAACAAGAAGCGTCAATTTAAGTGTGGTATTAACATGATTGCAGATAACAAAGGAAAGCAAAAATATCTGAAAGCTGCCAATTTCTGGAGGAGTAATTGAATGGGGGTGGGAAGACTATCATATTTTTCATAATTAATCTTGTTGAATATGTGTCTTTAAACTATGTGCTATGTGGGAAATAAAAAAAATGTACTGCATGTCTACAAAGTTCAGACTCATAACTACACGTTCTCTTTTGACAAGCCTGAAGCTAGCCTCAGGGACAGAAGGACCTTGTTAGAAGGTACCAGTGAAGATAACATGTTCTGTTGAGCTATTTTGAAGACACAAAGCCTGGGGGTGGGGCGGGGGCAGGGCACCACAAGTAGCCAGGGAAGCAGCAGAATTAAGAAGGAATGCTTAAAGCCCACTCCTCATTTTTGTGGAATGAGAGATGTTCTCATTTTCTTCTCCCCGTGAGAGAAGGGCATGGAAATACTTTCTGCTTTCTTCCATGACCTCTGATGAAATGAGGAGAAGGCACTGAGTGTATAAGGCCCAGTTGCTTCTGGCGATGTTTCCCCTTTCCACATGGACTGCCCTCAGGACACGGGTGTCCTCTGGTTGTCCAGGGGTGTGCGTTCCAGGCAATGTCTGCCCCTGACACTGTAGAGGGAGGCCTACAGTTTCAGGAATATGTTCAGTTCCAGAGAGGAGGCATATCAGACAGGGTGATTACTGAACGAAATAACTCTACTTTCTTCAATTCACCTTTATCAGTAACACATCTAACATGTTAACTCCAAGTGTATACCCCCTCAAAACCCAGCAGACAATACTGCCTTCCAGGATACTGTGTGCTCTTTGCCAAGTGATAGCACCGGTCATGATGAGTGTAGGGAATGGTGCCATGTGTTGCCCAGTGTTCTTTCAGAAGACCTTAGTTCCTGGCTACAGGGAGTGCTGCTTAGCAGGAGCTTTCTTCAAGAGTTGCTTCCTTAAAGAGAGTGCCTTATTCAAAGATGCACCCCTTCGCCAACACAAACAACATCCATTGACTGGTTAATGTAAGGCTAAAGGCCCAGCCCTTTACTCTAATTCTGGAAAACTCTCAACAGCCATCTCAGGGTCAGAGCTCTCTGAGGTCAGCAGAAATCTGGATGGAAACTTTATCACAACATAACTTCTCCCTCTGACAAAGCCTGCTTCCTTCCCAATGCTGCCCAATCCTGCTCCCTTCAAAAGCTGATAGCAACTGCACTCCATAAGTTTCCTGAAAACTTCTCTCCATTTCAGAATTGGATCCCAAGGAACTTCAACTTTCAACAGTGAGTAATGTTAATGGATAGCTAAATCCTCCTAGGCCATTGAGGATTATACCAGTTAACACTGTTTACTATGTGTCAGTTATTCTATTAGGCATTTTACACGTGTCAGCTTTTTTATGTGTGCATATAACAACAAAATAGGAAGGTATTATTATCATATCCAAGATGAGGACAGTAAATTTCAGAGAGGTTAAGTAACTCACAAAAACCTGAGCTGAAATTGCACTAGTGGTATTTGCCCCAAAGATACAAATGTAGTAATCAAAAGGGGCACATGCACCCCAATGTTTATAGCAGCAATGTCCACAATAGCCAAACTATAGAAAGAGCCTAGATGTCCATCAACGGATGAATGGATAAAGATGTGGTGTATACACACACACACACACACACACACACACACACACACACACACACACACACAAATGGAATATTATGCAGCCATCAAAAAATGAAATCTTGCCATTTGCAATGACATGGATAGAACTAAAGGGTATTATGCTAAATGAAATAAGTCAGTCAGAGAAAGACAAGTATCATATGATCTCACTGATATGAGGAATCTGAGAAACAAGAGAGAGAATCACAGGGGAAGGGAGGGAAAAATGAAACAAGATGAAACCAGAGAGGGAGACAAACCATAAGAGACTCTAATCTCAGGAAACAAACTGAGGGTTGCTGGAGTGGAGGGGGGTGGGAAGGATGGGGGGCACTGGGTGATGGACATTGGGGAGGGTATGTGCTATGGTGAGCGCTGTGAATTGTGTAAGACTGATGAATCACAGACCTGTATTCCTGAAACAAATAATACTTTGTATGTTAATAAAAAAAAAAATTAAAAAAAAAAAAAACCTGAGCTGAAATGTTAATCAAGTTAACCTATCTTCAACTATCCTCTTAACCTTCTTACTAGAGCTCTCTCTTAAAGGAAATGCCAATTTCTAAAGCTCTGGCCCTTTAAGATAGTGAGAAGTTTGCCAAGGAGGAGATCTCTTCAGCTAAAATTTTCTCTGCCTTATATATCTTGCCTTAGCAAGTAAACAATTTGGACCTTAGAATCAGAGTCCCAAGTCCATCACCGTCGTCTTTACGTAACTAGGAAAGTTAATTTTTTTGAGATTTTGTTTCCACAACTATTAGCCTGGGATAGCTGGGCTGTTAAAGTGAATTAATTTCAGAAGAATGAGAGAAAATAGACAGATGTCAGGTAGAGGGAAAATATTTCCTCTCTTCCAATTTCTATAGTTTGTTTTTTGTTTTCTTATTTGAGTTATCCATGGTGCTATTCTTTGAAACTAGGTCTTTCTGAAAGAATCTATGCTTTTCATCCCCACTCATGCTCTTAGTAAGTTCTCCATGGTATTGGATGCAGTCCTGCCCAAAGAAAATCAAGCATAGACTACTGGAACTAAAAACACGTTTAGAGATGACCTGTTTTAATGTCCAAAGTGATTTTGGCCTTTCAGTGACTCAAGAGATGCAGAATATCTCAGATGCTTGATATGGAGAAGTTTAACTTTTATAAATCTGTTTACCTTAGCATAACTCAGGATTTGGTTGGGGTGGGGGTAGGATGTTCTATCTGCATTCATAGGTGTATTCAAGACCACTCAATACTCCATACCTCAGTTATACCAATGATAATTTTGAAATATAGCACAGCAGTTGGACACAAATTCATCAGATGCTCATCCACATCTTAATCCTCCCTCCCTAACAGATAGCTTAAGTGTACCTGCTCTCTGCTCCTTTTTTCCTATTCCTTTTTTTTTCTTATTTCTAAAACAGTACTGTAAATATTTATATATATGTAAATATAGTATACAATTTATATATATTTATATGTGTGTGAAATATGTGTGTGTGTATATATATATATAGTTGCTTATCTTACCCACTTTCCTACTTCCTCCCCTATCTACTTTTCTTACTTCCCCCCTCAAACTCTAACTTTTTCCTATCTACTACCAATATTCCTTATGTTACAGTCGGGAAAACAGGTTCCTGGAAGGGATGTGACAATTAGGAGACTCATTAGCTGGCTGGATAAGTCTTACCTATATTTTGAGTCTGCCACTATGTAGAACAGCAATATTCCCCACAAATATAATGTGAGCCACATCTGTAATTTTAGATTTTCTAGTAGCCACACTAAAATGTAAAATAAATAAATAAATTCTAAAAATTTGATAGCCCTAGATATCCAAAATACTATCATTTCAACATGCAAACTATATAAAAATTTAGTAATGTTTTCTATCCTTTTTTCCACACTAAATCTTTGAACTCTAGTATGCATTTTACACTTACAGATATATATGTTTGGACTAGCCACATTTCAAGTGCCGAATGACACATGTGGCTAGTGGCTATGATACTGCAAAGTGCAGATATAGAGTCTAGACTAAGACCATGACTTGAGCCTTTTCTTTATAGAGATTTGCCAATTACATGAGGATTGCAACCTGTGCTGAACACACAAATAATGCAAAATGTCCAGCAACTCCACTTGTCCTGCTCTCTCAGTTTCACTATCCAAGCTTAAATTCATCTTTGTCCCAACCCAACCTTGATTCTCCAACCTTATGAAAGTTTTCATTAACCCACTCCTGCAACCTGAGCCTAAAATAACCTAGCTCAAGAGGCAAAAACTGTACATACTGTCCAAAGAGAAAAATAATTGGTCAACAGTATAGCAGAGTGAAGCACACAGAACAAGGCTTACACATCCCACTTCAGTCTTGGGTTTACTCTCTTAGAAGTTATCTGACTCTCAGAAGTTGCCTGAATCCTGTTTACTACCTTGGAATAGCAATTCAGGTGGTTCTTCCTTCCTTAGAACCTGCTGTGATTACTTACCCTCCTATGCCACTTCTCAAATAACTGTCAAAACCCGAAAGGAGAACTTGGATGGCCTCCAGGCTTTAGCATTTCAGACAGGGAGAACAGTGAAAGTTCCTCTCTTCGATTATTATTCTGTCTGCAGAAAATGAAGAAAACTCATGAGTAAACAAAAGTTTCTAGGCTCCTTCTTTTCATATTTCCCGAGATGGTAACAATTTCATGTGTGTGCATGTGTATCTGAGTGTGTTTGTCTGAATGCATGTTTATGCATTGTATTTTATTTTTTTAAAGATTTTTTATTTATTTATTTGACAGAGAGATAGAAGGACTAGTAGGCAGAGAGGCAGGCAGAGGGAGAAGCAGGCTCCCTGCTGAGCAGGGAGCCCAATGCGGGGCTCGATCCCAGGACCCTGGGATCATGACCTGAGCCAAAGGCAGCTGCTTAACTGACTGAGCCACCCAGGCGCCCCATGTTTATGCATTTTATGATACCACCTTCTCTATGGAGCTCAGAGATGAGCTGAATTTATGCATCTTGTATGCATGTCATTGGAATTTCAGAATTAGTACTTTTTTCTGCCAGGTTCAACATAAAATATAGAAATGTAGATATATAGAGAGATGACTCATTTTTCCAATCTTAGAAAATTATCTATTTCATATATGTGACTTTTCCATATAATTAAGTGTAATTTGGTTTGTTCTGTTTCATGGTGCTATGCCATGTGAAGTAAAGACTATACAAACCCTGTGAAGTATCCCCATTTCACATATAAGGAAATTGAGGCCAAAGAGGTAATACAAATTTGGACTTGCAACTGCTACTTATGCATTGTGTTACCATAGATTTTAACCACTATACTGCATTGTCCATATACCGAAACCTTCACCGTTCCATTACTTCTAACGATCTCTCCTAAGAAGCTTAACCTTACTAGCCATACTAAGTCTCCTCTGTTCTGAAGGTAGTGTTGTATCTCACCAAAAGGTGAAAGGGCATATGATTTGTGAAAGTTCTTTTGCTTCTTAGAAATCTGCTTAACTAATTTCAACTGCTTTGTGTGGATGGGGTGAGTGGAAACATGACCTATGGACAAGTGAGGCATTTCTTTATGACTTATTCAGAGTAAGAAATGGGACCAAAGCTCAGTATTCTAATTCTTGAGTCAGAGGTTAATCACCTTTCTTGTGATGTGACTTAACTGAAGGCAAATAGGTAGCTCAGTTCAGATAATTTAACGAATATTTCCTGGATGATCATTATCCTCAAGACATTATGTAAATATCTATCTATCACCATGCATACATATAGGAGTGTGTATTCCTTTGAATATGTATCTATTCCTTTGAATACAAAGATGACACAAACATTCTACTGTGGCATTTTGAGTCCCACCAATCATTCGTATTCCTACCACATTCCCCTTATAACCAATAGTATAGCTTTGGGCCAGTGCTGAGGATGGTCGTTATAGCTCATAATAGCTATGGAAAAATAGATGCTGTATCCAAGGAAAACAAACTGAACTTGTACATAAACAAAATTGTGATTTTTCAGTTCATTTCTACCATGGATTCAGTATGTATTATCATGAATAATCAAAAACACCACAAAAATGAAAGTAGAAAACTCTTCTTTAGATTTAGAAGTACGCATACATTCAATCAATCAAAAAGTATTGACTAAGCTCTTATACTATACAAGATCTAATACAAAGACTAGTATTATGAGGAATTGGGAACATGATCTTCATGTGTAATAAGGAGTCAAAAATAGAAAGAACAAAAATTAGGAAAATGAAAATTGAGATATTTATTTCATGTTCCCTACAATTCCTGTGCTAGGATCAATATCATCCCCTCTGAACAGGATCCCCTTGTGCTTGATGATGGAGGCACTGCCTAGAGCCTTGGCATGGAAGCAAAGGAGAGCCACAGCCCTGAACCCCCAACCACAAACCCACAGGCATGAGGGACAGGTACCTTGGCTTTCTCTGTAAACAGAGCCCACACAGTTTAGATTTTTACACATGGATCACGGACCTTTCAATGCCTTTAAAACTGCCCATGGAATATGTAAGAAGTTAAAATAAAATCCCCCCCACAGCCACCTCAAACCAATACACACACATAGAATTAAACCCTGATCAGCGATTTGCTGATAAGGCACTTCCTTTTCTAAAGTTCATCCCAAGTATATATTCCTTCCTATGTGGTGTAGATTAAAGATGGTCATAATTTATTTTTTTGTTTGTTTTGCCTCTAATCACACACACAAAAAAATGTGGTCTATTTCCATTTACTTTGAATCTTGGCTGTCCTGTTATACCCTGTCACCAATAAGAAACAGCAGAAGTGCCACTGTAAATTTCTGAGGCTAGGCTTTAAACTGATCTTCAACTCCCACATTCTCTTAGAACTCTACTGGAATCCCAGCCATCATGCTGTGTGGAGCTTAATCCACGTAGAGAGGCCACAAGGAGGAGAATCAAGGAGCTCTGGGTGTCAGCCCAGTTGAGCTCTACCTGATGCCACACCAACTGCTAGTCACCCTGGACATTACAGTCTCATTGTGCCTTCAGAAGAAGCCCCACCCAATACCACATACAAGAGAAGAACTGCCTAGCTGAGGCCAGCCAGACACAGAATTGTGAGAGATTATAAATGGTCATTAGGTTTGGGACGTGGTTGATATTGCAATAAATCACTGAAGCAATCCCCATCTCTATTAAGCTTTTAGCCTCAGTTGAGACCCGTATTATTCTCAGCATTTTGGAAAAAGACTCCCAAATAACTGACACATATTAAAAGCTATATAAATATTAGCTGAGTGTGTGTGTGTATGCAATCTACATCTCTGTGCACCACAAGAAAGTTGCTTTAGAAAAGTAACTGGTAACCACATGTCCTTACTGTTTTTAGATCACTCGGGATATCATAATTATTTCCTGGCCATCACAGTATTTAGAAGAACTGTAGAAAGGCAACCTTATTGCATACATTGTTATATGCTCCTGCTGTTTACATTCCTCACCCCTGTCCCATCAGCCCTCTCTAGGCTCCCCATCAGTATGTGCCCGCTGAGTTCCCTTGGGGTTCCCACTGTCAGAAGTAGGATAGAATGTTTACTTTCCTGAAACTAGGTTGTCTCTATGACCTAAACTCCAAAACTCAAATAGGAAAGACTCTGATACGGAGGCTGCAATGTCAAAGGACTGTAGAGAACATTTCAGAGGCTTGTTCAATGCATAGATCATTCCAACGATAGTCATAGATTAGGATCTTTCATTCAAACAATTTTTTTCTTTTCTACTTTTTTAATAGGTCTCAGTTCTTTCCTCTACATGTTGAAACCACAGGCATCTTCCTTTATGTTTTCACTACCCCAGAAATACTGAAGACCCTGCCTAGGGGGTCTTTTAATGAACTGTTTAAACAAAGAAGCTCTCATTTGGACAGTTTCTTATAATTTTGAAAGTACTTTTTAACCACTGTCTCCTTTGTTTCAGTCTCTTTATGAAAAAAATTCTCGCTCTGGGTCATTTAGGGTTTGCCTTCTAAGGAGGGTAATTCTGTAAGGGCTATTGATCTAGCAGATGTTCGCCCGCTTCTCTCAGATGTTTCTCCAGTCCATTGTCTGTTCTCAGACATTTGTAAAGGCAGGAAGTATACAGATGTATTTTATTCTGGGACTTGTAGTAGCTAACTAATCACTTTCCAACAATCATTTTGAAAAAGCAATGGCATCATTGATGCTTTACAATTATGTAAATCCATGAGAGGGGAAGTGCTGCAATCCCTTTCCTCTGCTGTGAAAGCAGAAGGGGTTGGAGTAGATTTCAGTGTCAAGAGGGCCCAGGTGAGCGACCTGATTAGACAGCATTAACAAACTCCATAGTTCCTTATTCCATTTGTGATACTGGAAGTGAAGACTCCACTTTTGGTGCCTCTTCCATGTTTGAGAAATACTACCATCATTATGGAATTAAATCATTTGGAATCCAGGTACCTCAGCTAACTGTACAATGTGACTTTACGCACTCCTTGTTCCCAACATCAGTCCCCTATAAGCTCTTCCAGGGAGAATTTCTGGCCATTTATAGATCTTTTTTTAAACCATAAAATACCACTTTCCACCCCACCCTCAAGAGGATGATTATGGTGATTAAGCAGAGAAGAAATAAAAGAATAAGTCACAGAGCAAAGCCCTGGAGAGAAACCTCATCACATGATAGGGTATTTGCTCTAAGACAGAACCCAACTTCATATCCAAGCTCTGACACTTGGCACGCTGTCTAAACTATCTAATTTCTCAATTTCTTTGTTTTTAAAATTGGAATAGTAATGGTATTTAACTCAGAGAGTTGTTATGACATAACATGTATAATGTGCTTAGCATGTAAGTTTTCAACAAAATGTTATTACCACCTTATATCTCACAAAAATACTGCTTGAGCAATTGGCCTGTGCCAACTCTGTGCCAGACGGTGACAAGGAGGTTAGGACACAGGGGGGTCATACAGGGGCATAGATCTATTTAGTCTGTTTAGGGTGACATACATACTAGAAACATTAAGTAGCATGAGAAGTAAGTAAGAGCACAAGGGAAGTATACATTGAGTGGAAATGGATGTTGTCAGAGAAGACTTCTTGGAGGAGGCAGACTTTGAAGAAAGGGCATATTTTTACTAAGTGGTAGAGGTAAGAGAAAATAAATTCATGAAAGCAGAGTTGGGTTAGCAGGGATATGGTTGAAAGGTCACACTTTGAATAAAAATCTGGACGTGTTCAACATGTTTGGGAGAAACTGCACTTTTCAGCCTCTTATATTCTACCCACCCATAAAATAAATCTCTTGTGCCTCAGTGGATCATTGTACTCTCTTCCGACTTCAATGCCCAAATGAGTATGAGTAAACCCAAGTGGCCAATAACACAAAGAACCCAAAATTTTAAAAGTAATGGGATACAAAACAATAGGCTAAGAAAGTATATAATGAGGACGTCACAGGCGAACATGGAGCTGCATACCAGTGGAGATAATGACCTAAGTATGGCATTTCCACCATCAGATGAGGGGTCTCAGACATGAATGAGAAAATTATCTTGTACAGACCTGTACATCCTTACACTGGTGTTTGGACCCTGGTCTTGTTAATTCCTGTTCCCTTCATTGCCCCTAACATACTTGGTGATTGCTTTTCTGCTGAATTGTGGGTGGGAGAAATTAGAATGTAATTAACAATTAGGTGATATCACAGGTTTTGCAAATATACTAACAAGGGTTGTTATATTTGAAATAAGTTCTCACTGTATTCAAAAGCAAAACTAGTTTGGGAACAGAATGAGTGTTATCCTTCCATTCTAAGAAGATTCCAACAACCAATATTCCTAATGCCTTAGATGAATACATGCTGACTTCACCTAAAGCACAGCAAAGATTTAGCAACCAAAAGCAAGGCAATCTTAACCAAAGCACTAAGCACATGATGCAATAATAAAAAATAAAACGTTTTAAGGCTAGGGAGAAAAGAACTCTTTTGATGATGGAAGAATCAATTTAAATTTACTTTTTAAGTCATTTTGTCTGGATGGTGTTTATCGAGAGACTATGGATGAAAGTGGATTGGGTGTTGAGGGAAAGCAAGGGCTCCTTGCAGCCAAAAGACTCAAGACACATTTTCCTCAATACTGTTTTGGACTTTATTCCCCCCACAAGCTTTCAAATTTCAATCACTGCCCCACTGAGTCTGGGGAGAAATTGATAAAGAAAATAATATAGCACACAATCACAAGTGAATTGAATTTGAGCACAATTGAGATGAACTGCAGTGTTTAAAAATAGAATCATTTCAGAAATGGGCTTAAGGGAGAGCGTTTTTCTCTTATGTGTTGCTTAAATGTTTGAGACCAGAAAGAAGGGAAGGAATTAGAAGGATGGGCAGATGGGAGGGGGGAAGTTTGTACACTGACTTGGCTAAACATTTACTTAATTCCTCTCAGCTTTTTCATTTTTTGGACACTTCTTCAACCTACCTGAACAGCATTAGAAAGGGAAATTGTTAAAATAAAATGATGTTGCCTATAATCACAAGTGAATTGAATTTTTCCACATGGACTGTGGTGCGTAAAAGCCTTTTCTTTTTAAGATATATATGCGTCTGTATAAAATCACTGAAGTTTTGAAGAGAGAAAAACAGAATCAAACTCATAGACTTTTAGAACTGAAAAGGACCTTAGAAATCATCTTACCCACTTCCCAAATTGGGCTGTACCATCAGGATCCTTGGAAAAACTTAAAACACTGTATTATTTCCTAAACCTACTCAAGATCTATTGAATCAGGCTCCCTGAAGCTGAGACTCCACAATGGATAGTTTATAAGCTCTCTGCCCCCCCAAAAATTAAAAAGTCAGACTGATATCTAGAAACTACTGACTCAATACATCTCTCATGATTTACAGGAGAGGAATCTAAATTTCCAAGCATTTATATGGGTATTAAGTGACAAAGCAAAGAACTGAATCCAGCATTCCTGAATCCTGGTGCATTGTACTTCCCACTACTCCAAAAAGAGAGGAATGAAAGAATATAAACATTTCCTCAATAACCTGGATTAAAGGAAATCTCCCCACAAAAGTGTGGATGTCCCCAGCTGACATGATGTAGGATTCCCAGATCACAGATTGACAGGACCAAGTGAAAAAGTGCTTGGCCCTTTTCAAGGTTGAAAGCTGGGAAATCAGCACTGCTTTGGTTAGAAGCCGTAAACTCTGTGTCTCTGGCTCTGGTCTTTCGGAGTGTATGTTCTTTGGACAATAACCATTTCTTTAATTACAGGACAATTAACAGCCTACAATCCTGAAATAAGCTCAAGCCAGATAATATGAAGATACAGGTACAAGGTCTTACCCACAAGGCTTATGCTAGGCTTATGTCAGAAAAAAGCTAATGCTTTAAAATATCTAAAGAACAAATCAAATCAACATTTCCTGTAAGCAGCTTTCCAATTTAGGAAGCTGCTCATGCCAGTAACAGATTCTCAGAATTTGGAGTGACCTTAAAATTCACTTAGCTCAACTTTTCACCAAGTCAGGAATCTGGTCCACAATGCCCATGCCAGGTGATGGGCTGGACTCTGCCAGGACATGCTCAGTGGTATGGAATTCACTCTTTTTTGGGGGGTAACCTATTATCTCATCTTTTATTGCTAGAAAAAAAAATTCACCTATTAATAGAAGTTCTTCTTTCCTGTGATTTCCAAATGTTTATGCTCCTTCTGGTGGGCTTTGTTTGTTTAACAAATCTGTTTCTTGTGCCAAATAGCAACTCCTAAAATATTTGCAGAAAGCTATCAAGTGACCCCCTTCTGTGATCCTCCTCAACAGAAGCACTTCTGCTGACTTCTGCTCGTCCCATAGTGTGTTAGGCCACTGTACATTTTACTAGCATGTTATTCATCCTATCACAGTTGAATATATTGTCCATCTCTCATCTACTCGACTGTGATCTCCTTGAGAATGGTTATCATGATGTATTTATTCATCCCTGTATCCCTGTTATCAAACATAATGTGTGACACAGACCATGTACTCAAATGTTTTTGGTAACTAAATCACACCTTCTCCCCTTATCCTACTCTCAAGTTACCTCTTCTTTGGGATAAATACCCGAAATTGCTTGAACCTCAAGGCTTCTTCAGATAAGCACTGTATTGTTCAGCATCATACCATAATACCTGTCACAGGGTACTCAGTTAATACAGTTGAATTAATTTGGCAATGTATTCCAGGGCCTTCATAAATCTTACTATTGTCTTCATCTGGACACACTGCATTTTAAAGGCTCTTTTTAAAAATCAGTACCACCCCAAATGGGGTCTTGATGCATGGTGGGATTATTGCTTTCCTTGAGCTAGATATTATGTAGCTCAGATTCGCATCTGATTTTTCACATAGCCATCTTATGCCTTTGGTTCAGGTTGACCTTAAAGCTTTTGAAATCTGAAAGTCCTTTCTCATAAATATCCGCATTTATATTTTCCCAATCTTGAACAACAGTTACTCGTTTTACCTAAAATACAAAGCATATTTTAAGGTATATATAAAAGGTAATATAAAGCTATATGAAGACCTAAACTCTTTATATAGTAGGTTGGTTAACTACTCAGGTTCAAATCCTGGCTCTGCCACTTACTAGCTATGTGATCTTGGGCAAGTTACATCACTTCTCTGGACCTCAGTTTCCTTATCTATTAATTGGGCATAATTATAGTACCTACTACATACTTTTTTTTTTTTTTTGCAAAATATATGACAAGGGCTTTTGCATAGAATATATAAAAAATTCTTATAACTCACTGATAAAAATCAACCCAATAAAATGAGGAAAACATTTTTTACAGACTCCTGATAGCTGTACATAACGAAGTGGGTGAAAGGAACTGATATAAATAGACCTTTAGGATGTGGTGAGGTGTGGTAGGAGGGGAAGCATTCTATGGTCCGATTAGATCTCAGTCTTTTAGTGAGGCTATGCCTCTGGACTGTGAACTTCAGGAGCATTTCTCAGTTTTTCTTACCCTCCCTTAGGTGGAACAGGATGGCTAGAGTGGGTTGGAGTTGGCTATTATCCTCCCCCAGATCACTTAGGCTCTGATAAAAGCCTAAGAGTTTAGGCCCTAGTTAAATAGTTTCTCTTAAGGGCAGTTCTTGTTAAGAAGAAGAGAATGCTCTGGTATATTTCAAAATAAGGAACTAACAGTTCCACTTGTCACATCCCAGCGCTGGTTCCCAGGCAGGTTTCAGCTCATGGCCTTCTTTCTGCTCTGGTAGGTTGTGATTCTTTGTATTTGCCTGCTAGTGTCTCCAATCTGGGGAATGGCAGCTTGCCCCAGAACCTCACTTCTCTGAGGAATCTGGAAAGAGTTGTTGAATTTTCAGTTTGCTCTGCTTTTTACTTGTTGTTAGGATGAAATGGTGACTTCTGAGCTTCTTACAACCTGGGCAGAAAAGCAGAAGTTTCTTCATAGCTTTTTGGGTACATAGTACATAGTATTTTTTGAGATAATGCATGTACAGCACTTTCTTCTGCGTCTAGCCAATAGTAGATGTTAAATAAATGTTTATGCATAACTTTATATGGTTGGGCATGTTATTCTACTTTGGCAAGATTATTTGAACCTTGTCTGTCAAACAGCTTATTAAGTTGACCCTCCTAATTTTGGGCCAAGTGAAAATGTAAATTAGTCTGCCTCCAGACATGGCATTGATTAAAAAGACATAGAGATAGGAGCTAGAGCTCCTATCTGCAAGATACACTGCATTTTAAAGCTCCTACCTGCAAGATAACAACTAAATTATCTTGGACATATTGATTCATACTTTTGTTTTTATACAATTGCTTAATCACTTATACAAATGAATCTACAACATAAGCCATAAAACTTCATTCTCTTCTTCCCTACAAAATTAATCTCAGTGTGTCAACTAATGTTCTGGGATGACACTGTGAGAGACACTGTCTTGTTCAGCCACCAGACATGTAGCACATATTTTATGTTGATACAGTAAGACAAAACTAGCTGTCTTAGAATCAATAGAGGGACTCCTTAAATATTCTAATCAAAGGAGCCATCTGCCCAGTGCTGCTGCTGGATTACACCAAGGCAAAGCTCTGGGCAGGACACTGCACACCATAGTAAGCTTCACGTTTTGGGAACAGGCTTACATGTTAAAAGTAGAGCCACCATTTTTTACTCTAATTCCATAATGTCTTATGTCAATCTCTAAATAACTTGAGCCTGAGTCTGGATTCTCTAAGAACACTGTGAGCCACATGAGGGCAAGTACTGGATACCCCACCAACATCACTCTCACTGCAATAGAGGAATGCAGATGATAAGAGTCTATCCCCAGGCTCTTAGGAGATTGAAGCAGAAACTGCCCTTTGGGACTACTGATGTCTCTTTTAGGTCCATTGACCCAGAATGTGAGAAACAGAAAAGACAGAATCCTTGCACTTTCCACTAAGTGAAAATCGCATATATTGTTCAATGGTCCCATTCTAAAGCTTGCTACCAGATGACACATTGCTAGGAACACAATAGGATGAATAGACACACACAAAACCACACGCACCCTTGTAAGCCATTACTGGTATTCTCACCTGAAAACAAACAACAAAACTGATCATGGCTTCTAGACCCTGCCCTAGAATTCTCTTTCCAAAGCCTTCCACATTCTTATGTCTCCTGCCCCCATCTCTCCTGATAGACATTCTGGAAAAGCCAGTTAGAAAATAATGTACTGAATATTTATATTGTGCCTAGTTATGCATAAAGCTCTGGGCCAGATTTAGAAAGTTTAAAAAAAAAGAAGAAGAAGAAGAAAAGAAAAGAAAAAGACTAACCCCTGCCTTCAATGAGTTCACTGTCATCAGGAAGGAAAGGACACCAACTGAAGGAGTGGTTCATCATTATACAGGGCATCCAAGAACTGAGGGTTGGATTGTGTATTGCAGACCAGAAGTGTCACAGACTTCCGAGGAGAAACAGCACGATGAAAAAGAAATGGCTGGGAAAACTTCATGGAAGGGGTGATGCAACTCACTGCAAAAAGACAAACAGGATTGTGTGTAGGCAAAGTGATTTTTCCAGTTTTTTTTCAATCATTAAACTGCACTGCAGCCTACATACATCCTGTTGCTTCTATATTCAGAAAAAAAGATTATATTCAAAGTCCAAAATTAATCATGGGCCCCAGGCCTGTGCCTATAGAGAGCTGCCTCCTATTTCCCTGGGGCCTCCCAGGGTGAGTAGCTGTCAGAGGTTATCTGGGAAATAGTGTGAACACTAATTTTGTGTGCCATTTTTTATAAAAAGATTATGCCTAAACAGCAGGCAAGTTTCTACATACCAAGAGAGCACTTTTGGATACCAAATTAAATTTTTAACTTATGTTGAAGTTTAATTATGATTTTGAAATCCAGTTACACCACACAAAAAAATAAAATTTAGAATTATTCAAGCAAAGGGACAAAGTTATTCCTCAGATGACGAAGCCTGAGATCTCTGGCCATGAAAGCAAAGAAAAGAAAAGGGAAGGGAAAGGGGGAGGGGAATAAAAAAAAAAAAAGGGAAGGGAAGGCAAGGGAAGGAAAGGAAGGTTTAGATACTTAATAGAACTAGTTGGCTTTAAACACTTAATGAATTTGCTAGAAATTTGCTTAAACAACTGTATCTTCTACATATTTATCAGATAAAAATGACCTTAATGTAAAGAATTAACTAACATTGCATCAGTGACTATGACCAGAAAAAGACCCAAAGGTATGAGTCAGAGTAGGAATAATCAGCAATTATTCAATCAACAAACATTTGTCAAAACTGGTACTTGCCATGTACCAGTTACTGTGATGAACATTAAATTTACCTAAAGATGAGGTACTGAAGGCAAGGCAGAAACATGTTAGGAACAAGTTTAGATTTGGAGAGCTCTGTGTTCAGGCATCAGACCTAAGGAAAGCAGGTCCTGATGAAAGAAACTGAGTCAGAAACCGCAAAAAATGTTAACATATCTACATGGTGAACATTCTTAATTCACCTCAATGACCCAAGGGGGAGAAAAGGAAATTACTGTGACTTCAAAGCATTGCTTTACTAGAATTATTTTAATTCTTCTAAGTTAGAACTCTTCTACTTCCCTCGTTAGATACGCTACATGACAATGATCATTTTTCTCATCCCTCTGAGATCCTTCAATGTTTTCTACCAAGAAATAGTTGGTTCATTTAACAAATAGACACATAGGAGCATCTGGGTGGCTCAATCAGTTAAGCATCTGCCTTCGGCTCAGGTCATGATCCCAGAGTCCAGGGATCGAGTCCCCCATCGGGCTCCCTCCTCAGCGGGGAGCCTGCTTCTCCCTCTGCCTGCCGCACCCCCTGCTTGTGCTCTCTCTCTCTCTCTCTGTCAAATAAATAAAGAAAATCTTAAAAAAATAGATACATAGACTGCTTATACACACAACACACATATATGCACATGTGTGTATGCATGCGTATGTATGTTTATGTATTATTATGTGTGTTGTATATATACACATATAAGTGTGTGTTATATATATGTATATGTGTGTTTATATATTTGTGTGTGTGTACTATATATAGTGGGTTAACAAATATTTTGGTTTGTTTTTAAATGCAATAGTATAGTCACACAAGTTGTAAGTAGATGAAAATAAGACTTGAAAATTATTAAAAAATAAAATCAATTTTTTCAGTTATAGTTATAATTACATACATATGTAAAGTTATTACATATTAGATTATTATCTATGATTACTTATAGCTTAGGAAACAGAAGCTATATCAGATAGTCATTTTCCTTTGAAGACTATCATGAAGGGTAAAACAATTCCAGTAAAGCTAAGGAGAGCAAAACAAAGGGATGAAGCTGCATGCAGGAATGTTGCTTCTGAGGCATATGAGTGTGGAGAGCAGTAACAGCTGGGGCAAGGTAACAAGCGCAGGGCATACAATCCAAATGAGAATGTTTGCTCATTGTGGTTCAGGTCCTTCTTGCAACTGCGCTCAGCCAAGAAAAATGCAGAGTAGGTGATGAGCTCACCTCCCAGGAAGTGAGCCTGGATCTCAGCTTTCCCCAGCACAGCACACCCTTTATTGTGTTGGTCTGGGTGCTTGAATCCCAGGCATGGCATCTGGAGCCCGTGACCATGTCAGTGTCAGTCCTTCTCAGCTGCCTCGAGGTGAACGCTGTGTCTCCACTGCCCATGTGGCATTGTGGCACAAAGGGCATCTGCCCATAAGGCCTGCTTGAGGGGCCAGGAGAGGCTCCTGAGCTTCTGTGCTAGGGAAACTTAGTATATAGCTTCAGTCTTCTGTTCCGCCCAATGGGAGAGAAGTCTAAGATTGCAACCTCACTAGCCTCTTTCTTCTTTAACAAGGGCAAAGAAAACCAAAAACGATGAAATCAAGTTTTGTTGGTTTCTTTCAGAATGGCAGGTAAGTAGCAATTGTTGATGGAAAAAAAAAACTAAGAAATCTAATTCCATTATCTAATTCTCTAGTTGGAGACAATAATTTTATTTTTCCCCACACTGTTTGGATAATAATTACTCTAATATTACTTCCACACCCCCAAAACAAGTGAAAAGTAAAACAGAGAAGACAAAATCAAGATGCATAAACTGTGGAGAAATTCTGAGATGAAAAATTTACTGGGAAAAGATGTTGGATGGTAAATTCATAAGCTCTGGCTTGTATCTTTTTCTTTTTTTAGTCCTGGTAATGGTGGTCTCCACACTGTACTATATACGGGGTGGACAACTATGTCTGTGGGGGTACTCCCTCTCTACTGAAGAGGAGAGCAAGGATTGTTTTTGTTTGTTTTGATCAATTCATGAAAAATTTGACTCTCACGAGACCACCCAATGCTACAAAAATCAAATGTATATTTTAGCCTGGAGAATTATCAAAAGGACTTACATTTAGACTCTAATCCAGTAAGGAGAATGACAGTAAAGGCAGAGACCCTGTCCTCTGACCCATTTATATCACTAGATGGTAAGATGGCAGAATGCTGTATCATACTGAATAGGGTGCTGTAGAACAGTATAGTGTGCAATAGTGTGAATCTAGTAAAATCTTTGTGGGATCTATCCACATCATCTCAAAATACACATCATTAAAACATGTACTGTTTATAAATATACATCTTTATGACTCCTTGACCCACCCATTTATCTTTTATTAATGTGCACAATTATTGCCCACATCATTCAAGCAACATTCAGCATAGAGTAAAACCAGTAAGTTCACATAGCTTCTTTTCCAAAATCTATGCTTTAGCTATGGTCAAAAAAACAAGACAAAACAAAACAAAACAAAACAACAACAACAGCTGATGGAGGGAGGGTCTCTTTCTTAAAGTTAACAGCACAGAAAGAAAGGAATATTTAGCAAAACACTATAAAGGTAGAAACCCAGAACAATATCAAATATGCTTCTTTGATAAGTGACTGTGACTATCTGGACACCATCCCCACCCATCCCCACACCCTGATGTCTTACGCACATCAGTGTGATGACGTTGTACCCATTTGGAAATAGTAATAGTGATTAATCAGCAGAGTTTCTATTATATTATTATGACACATTCTAACTATCTGAATAGGGATGCTGAAGCTTAATAGAATTTGGAACAAAGCCAAGAAAATTTTCAACAGAAAACCTATATACCTATGAATTTTTTATTAGTTTTTGTCTAAGGTAGTGCTGCCATTTATAGGCTCCATCTATGTGGTCAGAACAGAAAAGACAACGTGACCATGACAACACACCCTGTCATTTCGCCCCAAACAGGAGTGAGATGCTTCCTCTTTGTTCATCCCACTCAGCTGGTTCTGACTTTGCTAGGTCAAATCCCCAAACACACCACTGCATATAGCTCTGAAATCATTCCTAGCTTGGACAGCAGAATGAGGATTATTTCTTCTTTATGGGCATGATTATATTCTTATTTCATTATTATTACTAACAACCATTGATAGTAATAATATAGACTTATTTGAAACTTTAAGTACAGATATTAAAAAAAGGATGAGAGATACCAGGGTTCCATCTACAAATAGCTGAGAAGAAAAAGGTCTGGGAGATCTCTGGGCCAATCCCATTTAGGGGACTCAGAAAAGGAGTTGAATTTGCTAGAGCATTAGATCCAGCTTGAGTCAACAAAGTGAAGTGGCTGCCAAGGAAACTTCTTCAGACCAATTAACAGAGGTCCGATCCATGAGAGTGGTAGGCCAGCCCTCTCCTATACCATCAGAGTAATGTATCCAATTCTGTACACTAGGATACAAAAATATAATGATAGCCTATTTTGAGGTGCTGGAATAAAATAGTGAAGGGTCTAGAAATGTACGATCTGGGGCACAACTGAAAGCAGAGAGGATATTTAGCTGAGGGAAGATTCGGACAGTTAATGGAAATTGTATTGAAATAGTTGAAAGCTATCTGGTAGAGGAGGGAATGAGCATATCGTATGGCTCTCAGAGGCCAAACAAATGTCCAGCTGGTAGACATTGTAAGAAGCAAGTTCTTTATTCCGTAAGAGGGAACATTTTGACCATCTGAGAAGGTCGTCCACTCTCTATCCTAGCAGTGCTCAAGTACAGACCCAACACCCACTTAGGGAGGATATAGTGTCAGATGGAGTGAACCTAAAGGTGCCTTCAATGTAGCAATCACTCTCATGCAATTCTCCATCTCTCACTGAAGGTCACCAGAAAGGGCAGGTCTTCCTGTGTAACTTTCATCCCTACTTCATTTTCTTTTCATTTTCTAAAACTGCTGCTCTCATCACAGGGTGCAATAGTGTACTGTCTTATGCTTTCTTGCTCCCTTGAGGAATGTGTTCCAGTTTGGGTAATTACATTCTGCCAGCCTAAATTATCCTTGCAGTTTACATTGAGTAAGGCATTTTTCTTTAATATCTATTCTAAATTGTTGCATAGTGTTTCTGTGTACCAGTAAATATTACATACATGCCAAGGTAATAGTCAGAACCTTGGAAACAGACCACCCTATTTATAGGAGAACAAGGAAGGATTAAAACTAATTAAAATTTACTTAGATTATTCATACTCCTTCTGCATGTTTGGGCCTTTATGCTAGCCCTTAAGGGAAATTGGCTTCAAGTAACCTGCACTTATTTTTCTGGGTTTTGTGAACTTTTTCAGCTCCCATACCTATCCAATTCCCACTTCACTCAATGGGCACCCCAAAGTAGGTTTGTGAGTGGCAGGAAAGAAGGATGTGCCAGTAATATGGACGTGGGGTGAAGAGGTTGAAGTTTTGGCCTGAACCCCTTCATCATGGAGGTAATTTTTAAACACAGCTCTGCAAATTCTATCATGGTCATGGCTGCTCTAGTCAGAGGCTATATCCTTTATATATATATATTTATAAATATTTTTTATTTTTTATTATTTTTTATTTTTTTGCTTGTCTGCCTCCTTATTAAGAGTATTTATTCTGGTTACTTTCATTGTTGACCTTGGGAGTTAGTTTATTGCAAATATTATTTCTGTGGTTTGCTTGCTCTCTCTCTTGTTCTCATACACACACTCTCTCTCTGGTCTCTGACCTTATTCCTTAATGATCTCAGTATCTCAAGATAGCATTTTTTCCAACAGCACATCATTTTTCCCATGTATGTTCTGCATTAGGCAAGAGGCACATGTGGGCACACAGCAGCTTGTTTGGAGATCATGAGTATCAGCGAAGAGTCTGCATATGCTGGTACTTACTACATACAGTGCGAGATAGTTTATTGACTATTGACTCTGAAGGTCAAGAAAGTAGGGGTGGGTCTACTATCCTCATCTCTCCAGGGTTCACACAAGGTCTAAAATAAACAGATATCCAGGAATTGCTATTTGAACTAATATGAATTGAATGGAAGAAGTGAACTGCATGTGTGAAACTCTAAACTCCAACACCCCAAAGCCCTCTTGGGCATCTGCCCAAGGTCTGGAAGCCTTTTCTCTGATTTGCAGGCTCACCTTCCTCTTTCAACCTTAATTTCTCTATTTCTGTCTTTTCCAAAGCAGAGATGCCACTCTGCGAATATTACATACAAAGAAGTACTCTCTGTCCCTTTAAGATTTGGTTCTTTTTCTGTCCATCGACAGATGAATGGATAAAGAAGATGTGGTATATATACACAATGGCATATTATGCAGCCATCAAAAGGAATGAGATCTTGCCATTTGCAACGACGTGGATGGAACTGGAGGGTGTTATGCTGAGTGAAATAAGTCAATCAGAGAAAGACATGTATCATATGACCTCACTGATATGAGGAATTCTTAATCTCAGGAACAAACTGAGGGTTGCTGGAGTGGTCGGGGGTGGGAGGGAGGGGGTGGCTGGGTGATAGACATTGGGAAGGGTATGTGCTATGGTGAGCGCTGTGAATTGTGTAAGACTGTTGAATCACAGATCTGAAACAAATAACGCAACATATTTTAAGAAAAAAGAAAAAGAAGAAGATAGCAGGAGAGGAAGAATGAAGGGGAGTAAGTCAGAGGGGGAGACGAACCAGGAGAGATGATGGACTCTGAAAAACAAACTGAGGTTTCTAGAGGGGAGGAGGGTAGGGGGATGGGTTAGCCTGGTGATGGGTATTAAAGAGGGCACGTTCTGCATGGAGCACTGGGTGTTATGCACAAACAATGAATCATGGAACACTACATCAAGAACTAATGATGTAATGTATGGTGATTAACATAACAATAAAAAATTAAAAAAAAAAAAGATTTGGTTCTTTTTCTTTGCCATTTCTTGCTAGGTGGAGATGTTCACTTACTTATTCACGTATTTATCCTTGATTTGGCAAATCCTTACGGAAAAATAAAAACCAGAGTGATGTGATTTCCAGAGGTACACAGATGAGGGCTGCATTCATGAAACATACAGTGTGGAGAAGAAAAAAAATATTAAATATTTACACAAAGAATTAATTTCTATTCTGAGGTGGAAAAGCCCAGAACGAGAAAAAAGCATAATAGAGAAAAGAAAATTCCAAAGTTCTTACGTGAGGCCAACAGACATTTAAAAGCAATCTTTGATGTTTGGATGGGAACAGTTATTACCAAACTGTCTGCCTTTGACAGTCTTCTCATTCCCTGGGCTAGAGCAAGTGGAGACAGGGGTCCCTGACTAGGAATTAGGAGGCCTCGGTTCTTGCTTAGACCCTGCCACAGAGTCCGTGGTGGTCTGGGGACAGCCCCTTCCTTTCTGGGCCTCTAATTCTCTGAAAACAAGGTGGGCAGATGGCATAAAGCTCACTGTGGTCCTTCAGGCTCTGACATGTTTTGCTTCTCAGGGCAGATGCCTTAACTTAGAGTGAACAGCAGGCTGGTATGACTGGGTTGCTATTTAGGCCTGAAGTTGCTAATTAGGCATGGAACACTACATACGTTTTACTTCATCTGAACTTTAGATAATTTTTGCTTTCCAGTTTACTCTTTCCTCCGTACAATCTCCCCATCTATTCTAAACTGATTCACAAATGGTTGCAAGAATTTGGGGGCTTACGTTGGCTGTTTTGCAATTCAGACAAGTGATTAGAATATTCCCAGCACATACACTTAATCAAAACAAGCCCAATTAAGCTCACTACTCCAGATTCCACCTCATTAGCTTTCTGTTCCTAAAATATAACAGATGTCATTGCTGCAGGCCCGGAGGTACAGACACATTTTTCAGCTAAGCACTTACAATGCAACCTACGTTAGAGGAAGATTTAATTATTACTTTCATTGTCATGGCTTCCTGTGGAAGCTCATTTTTCACTTAATAGCAATCTCTTTCTACCTAGTTGCCCACTGCCACCAAAATAATGCGTCTTTCTCCTCAAAGAGTGAGTTCATAAAAATTCTCAACCCTATCTTCTCCTTGTTTTTGCCTGGTAAATTGATTTTGGTTGTTCCTGGATTTATCTAACCCTGCACTTTTTATTAAGTGAATGGAAGGAGGAAGAAATGGCATGCAATGGTTCCCTCACCTTTCTTAGTAACGCCCGGCCTTACTGGCTGCTCTTGCACCTGCACTCAAAGAAGGGCTCATGTCTCTGTTTGTTCTCACTGCATTTTGGACAATATTGTATGATAGCCCTTAGTCTGCATATGCATTTGCTCCTTCTCAAGGCCATCTACACTTCTAATCCTGGACTCCAACCTATTGCTCTTCATATTCCCAGCTCTAAGCACACACTGGCACAGAAGTGGGCCCTTGTTTTTAAAAAACAATGGGAAATTAAAAAGGTAAAGGAATCCAATTCTGCTCTGGGCAACCAAAGAAATGAAAATGCTTTATGTGATAGAGAGTTGGTAACTGACTCTTGCAAGTAGAGTAGTTAGTGATTATTTGTCCAATAAGCAGGTAACTCTAAATCTCAGTCTAATACATTATTCACAGTTTTAATCCATTTTTCTAATCAATGTCAGCATTAGTTCACTAGGTCTTAGGTTTTTGTTTTTTTGTTTTCTTTTTTTAATTACATATGTTCTTAATTATTGTGGAAATGCCATATTTTGAGATTCTAACATTCGGGGAAGGAATAAGCACTCTGACATGTCATATATACAAGCAGACTCCCAGCCTTCCCTCACAGGCTACGGGAAGAAGTATGTCAGACTGCGCCTCCTAGTCAAGGTAAATTAGTCACCTTATGTGTTTCAGGATAGGTTTTATTCATGGGTATGTCTTTTTTTCCTCCTCCCCTCATTTTGTATTTCTAAATAAGTACTTATTTTCTAAAAAGGCTGTAGGCAATTCCCCCCCCCACAGAAATATTAAACAATGAGATTCCAAAATAGCCGCCCCCATAGATGTATCTCTTGTTTAGATTTGCAGGTAACCCTGGGCTTAGAATTCGTAATTACTAGGGGATTAAATAAGATGCGAACCATACATACATACATACATACATACATACATACATACATACGAGATTATAAAGATATGCTTTGTAGTTTTTAAAACTGACAAGAACTTATGTATCCAAACGAGTGTCTTCCTCTTTACTGCGTCTCCTTGGTGAGTGGAAAATAATTCCAAGAAGGCTGACATTATTCAGAACTTTCCAAAGCCTCCTTTAGGAAATTTCTAGAGCCATGTATTAGTCAGCTCAGCCTGCCATAATACAAGGCCACAGACTGGGTGGATTAAACAATAGAAATTTATTTGTCAGAGTTCTGGAGGCTGGCAAGTACCAGATCAAGGTGTCAGCCACTTCAGTTCCTTGTAAGGACCTGCTTCCTCCCATTTTCTCACTGTGCTCTCGTAAGGCCTCTTTGTGCATGTGGAGTGGTTGGGGGAGGGGGGCAATAAAGAGAAAGTGAGAGTACATGCACCAGTGAGCTCTCTGGTATCTCTTCTTATAAGGGCACTAATCCCGTTGGACCAGGACCTCACCCTTATGACCTCATTTAATATTAATTACCTCCATGAAGTCATTCTCTCCCAATACAATCACAATCAGGGGTTAGGGCACCAACAAAAGAATTTGGTCGGAGGACAAAAATATTCAGTCCACAACAAGCCAGTCTAAGAAAAATAACACAAAATTTCAACTGGATTGCCTAGAAATCAGTCTGATTTCAAGGCAATGTGTTTCAAAAGGAGCAGACATTACTTGCTTTTTTAGTCACCTTTACTCATCTGATTCATTTACTTGACTTGACTTTAAATAATCTTTGGCAGTTTCTAATATTAAAATTCACTATCAACATGTAAAAAATTGTCACTACAGAACAATGTACTACAGAGTCTGAAGACAGTTTTAAAGGAGGAATTTGATATTTATTTAGAATGATTACAGCATTGTTGGAATTAGTTCATGGGCATCTAGGTTGATTCTGATATAGGGAAAGGCATTTAACCAGATAGACAATGTGGAGTATGTTTACTGAGGCAACCCATGGCCTGTGTCTATAGTAACACCTTCCAGTTATAACATATCTATAACACACCTGTAATTATTATTATTTTTTTAAAGATTTTATTTGCTTATTTGACAGAGAGAGACACAGTGAGAGAGGGAACACAAGCAAGGGGTGGTGGGAGAGGGAGAAGCAGACTTCCCACGGAGCGGAGAGCCCGATGTGGGACTTGATCCCAGGACCCTGGGACCATGACCTGAGCCTAAGGCAGTTGCTTAACGACTGAGCCACCCAGGCGCCCACAACACACCTGTAATTAAATAGCACCATGCCATATAAGAGGCAGCAGGGCATACTGAAGTTAAATACTGATGCTTTCATTTTTGAATTCCTTGAAAGTAGGACAATATTCGTCTTGTTTATGACTTTATCTCTAGGGCCTAGAATAATGCTGAGCACAGAGTAGGCACTTAATAAATGCTTACTGAATTGAATTGGTAAGTAATTCACTAAAAGGCCAACTAACTGGGTTCTGTTAAACCTGAAGCCTCTTTAATATAAAGCAAGGGTTGGCAAACTATATCCCTGGGGTCACATCTGACCTGCCATCTGTTTTTGTATGGCTTGTGGGCAAAGAATGATTTTTACATTTTTATAAGGTTGGGGGGGTGGAATCAGAAGAAGAATAAAATTTCGTGCCACTTTAAAATTATATAAAATTCAAATTTTAGTGTGCATTATCAGACCACAGTGTAAATACAGTGGTCTTTATTAATAAATCTAGACTTAGTAAGAAGAAATTTTATCCAAAAGGATTATTGCAAGGGAGTGGGTTGGAGGGATTGGTGTAATAGGGAGAGGGAGACCACAGAAAGATAGAAATAGAAAGAAAGCTCTGACTATAAGATCACCAAGCATCTCAAGGGTTAGACACAAAGGAATTTTCTTTTGTAGAAAGAAATGGGACAGGATGAGAGAGAACCAAGTGTGGAAGTAAGTTAAAAAGTTGGTGTAGTGGACAGTAGATGGAACGTCAGAATGTTTTGTGCTGAGGCCAGTCTATTTTCTGGGAGCAGCCCCTAAAGAGGGGCTGTCGGCTGGCTGAGGGTGGGTCAAAGTTCAGAGGTCTGGGGGAAAGTGAGACTCTTAACCAAAGTTTGGTTTAAAAGTATTTTGTTCTCATTTGTCAATGGAGACAAAAAGTTTAGCTAATTATTTAGGAGGCAAAAAATGAAAAAAAGAAACAAAACAAAAAGAATCTGGAGAGTTTGTGCGTGGCCCTGGCACGGGTAAACAAGGGGGCCACCCAGGAGTCTTATATAAGTCATATGGGGAAAGGTGGTTTTTTTGCAGTAAGCTGTTTCCTAGAAAACAACAGGGTTGGGGAATTTCTTAACCTCTTTGTTTTCCAGGACCACAGGGTTCAGGTGAAATTCACCCTGTCAGTAGCCACACCCCTTTATTTATATATTGTTCATGATTGCTTCTAGACTATGAGGCAGAGATGAGTAGTTACTTGGAGACTGGATAGCCTACAAAGCTAAAACCGTTACTATCTGCCCTGTTACAGAACACGTGTGTTGACTCCTGATATAAAGGAACTGGGTGGGGGGGAGATGTTGGTTGAACTGGTGAAAATTCTGAATAATGTACTAAAAGCACTGTAGCTTATCAAACTCTTACTCAGCCTCCCAGAATTCAGTGAAGTCTCAGAAAGACATTGCCCTCTGACCCCTGCTACAGGCCGTCTCGAGTGCCTCCTCCATGTGCCTATGACACCCTTCTATGTCTCCTTCCTAGCGCTCACTCACTGTATTGTAAACATCCTTGAGGGAAGAATAAGACTTTGCCTTCTTCTTTGAAGTCTTAACACCTAGGAGAGAACCTGCAATTCTGAAGAATGAAGAAAATAACACAAACAAATTTTGATGTTCAAACTCATTGCTAACAACATACAGACACACCTGTGAGACACGGCAGTTCAGTTCCAGACCTCCGACATCAGACAACGGGTATAGCAATAAAATAAATCAAATGAATTTTTTGGTTTCCCAAAACTTATAAAACTTATGTTTACACTATCCTGTAGTTTCTTAAGTGTGCAATAGCATTATGTCTAAAAAACCAATGTATATACCTTAAGTAAAAATACTTTACTGATAAAAAATGCAAACCATCATTTGAGCTTGTTGCCAGTTGAAGGTATTCCCGCTAGGTTGATGGCCGCTGACAGATCAGGGTGGTGGTTGCTAGAGGATGGGGAGGCTTTGGCAATTTCTTAAAATAAGACAGTGAAGTCTGCCACATTGAGTGACTTCCTTTCACAAAAGATGTCTCTGTAGCATGCACTACTGTTTGATAGCATTTTACCCACAGAACATCTTTCAAAATTAGAGTCAATCCTCTCAAACCCTGCTGCTGCTTTATCAACTAAGTTTATGTAATATTCTAAATCCTCTGTTGTCATTTCAATATTCTTCACAGCATCTTCACCAGGATTAGATGACATCTCAAGAAACCATTTTCTTTACTCATCCATAAGAAGCAACTCCTCATTTATTGAAGTTTTATCAGGAGATGGCAATAATTCAGCCCCATTTTCAGGATCTACTTCTAATTCAGTTCTCTTACTGTTTCCAACACATCTGCAGTTACTCCCCCCCAATGAAGTCTTGAACCCCTCAAAGTCATGCATGAGGTTTGGGATCAACTTCTTCCAAACTCCTGTTAATGTTGCTATTTTGACCTCTTCCCATGAATCATGAATGTACTTAATGGAATCTAGAATGGTAAATCCTTTTCAGAAGGTTTTCAACTTACTTTGCCCAGACCCACTAGAAGAATCACTATCCATGGAAGCTACAGCCTTACAAAATGTATTTCTTAAATAATAGGACTTAAAGTCAAAATTACTCCTTAATCCATGGGCCTACAGAATGGATGTTTTGTTAGCAGACATGAAAAGAACATTAATCTTGTTGTACATCTCCATCAGAGTTCTTGGGTGACCAGGTACATTGTCATCAGAACTCTTGGGTGACCAGCTACATTGTCAATTAGCAGTAATATTCTGAAAGGCATCTTTTTTTTTTTTTCTTCCTGAGCAGGAGTTCTCAACCGTGGGCTGAAAATATTCAGTAAACCATGTTGTAAATAGATGATGTACTGTTACATAGGCTTTGTTGTTCCATTTATAAGCACAGGCAGAGTAGAACCCTGAGATTTTAGGAATGGTAAATGAGCACTGGCTTCAACTTAAAGCCACCAGCTACATTAGCCCCTAACAAGAGAGTCAGCCTATCCTTGAAGCTTAAGCTTGGCATCGACTTCTCCTCTCTAGCTATGAAAGTCCTAGATGGCATCTTCTTCCAATAGAAGGCTGTTACCTCTATACTGAAAATCTGTCATTTAGTGTCGCCACCTTCCTTAGTGATCTTAGCCCAATCTTCCAGATAACTTGTTGCAGCTTCTACATCAGCACTTGCTGCTTCCTTCACTTTGCACTTTTATATTATAGAGATGGCTTCTTTCTTTACACTTCCTGAACAAACCTCCGCTAGCTTCAGACTTCTTCTGCAGCTGCCTCAACTCTCAGCTTTCATAGAATTGAAGAGAGTTAAGGTCTTGCTCTGATTTAGGCTCTGGCTTAAGGGAATGTTGTGGCTGGTTTGATTTATCCAGACCACTAAAATGTTTTCTATATCAGCAATAAGGCTGTTTTGCTTTCTTATTATGCATGTGTTCACTGGAGTAGCACTTTTAATTTCCTTCAAGAACTTTTCCTTTGCATTCACAACTTGGCTAACTGGCACAAAAGGCCTACCTTTTGGCCCATCTCAGCTTTCGATATGCCTTCCTTACTAAGCTTGATCATTTCTAGCTTTTGATTTAAAGTGAGAGCCATGTAACTCTCCCTTCACTTGGACACTGCAAGGCCACTGTAGGGTTAGTAGTAGGCCTAATCCCAACGTTGGTGTGTCTCAGGGAATAGGGAGGCCACAAGAGAGGGAGAAAGATGGGGCGACAACCAGTCTGCGGAACAGGCAGAACACACACAACATTTGTCAATTAAGTTTGTCTTATATGTGCATGGGTTGTGGAGCCCAAAACAATTCCAATAGCAAAATCAAAGAGCACTGATCACAGAGCACCATAACAAATATAATAATAATGAAGACTGAAATATCGTGAGAATGACCAAAATGTGACAGAGACATAAAATTAGCAAATGCTGTTGGAAAATTGGCTCCAATTGACTCGCTCAAGGCAGGGTTGCCACAAACCTTCAACTGGTTTAAAAAAAAAAAAAAAAAAAAGCAGTATCTGTGAAGCACAATAAAGGAAAGCGCAATACAAGGAGGTACGCCTGTATTGCCAAAGACAAGTCTGGCTCCAGGGAGAAGGTAAAAGCAATCTCTAATCACACTGTGCATATGCAAATAACTACTGTTAGAGTGCAGAGAAACACTTTGTTCTCTTTAGTGCATTTTGTTCTCTTCAGTGCACTGCATTGTTAAATATGCCTCTCCACAAATGTGTTAACATCCCTCCTTTGCTCAGCAAATCCTCCTTTCATGAGCCGTTCAAAGGTAAACTTTATCCCCAGGTTGGATTATCATAACCTCCGTATCTGTGTGCCTGTATTAAGTTCATCTCTTCCATCTTAAAAAGAAATTACTCTTCAACCCCCACATTCACTGCAAATATCAACTAGCTTTTCTCTCCCCTTTCATAGTCAAACATCTTTTTTTTTTTTTTTTTTTTTTTAGATTTTATTTATTTATTCATGAGAAACAGAGGGAGAGAGAGAGAGAGAGAGAAGCAGAGGGAGAAGCAGGCTCCCAAGGAGCAGGGAGCCCGATGCGGGACTCGATCCCAGGACCCTGGGATCATGACCTGAGCCAAAGGCAGACGCTTAACCATCTGAGCCACCCAGGCGCCCTCATAGTCAAACATCTTTAACAAGTGGTCTACATTCTCTCTCTGAAAATTTACTTCAACTCTTAATGATTCTCTTGATATCTATTCTCCTCTGGGGACTCTTTCTTTGCCAACTCTTAAGTGTTACTGTTTTTCCAAGCATCCAGTTAGGTTCTCTCACCCCTAATGCAGTCTTCTTGAACAAGCTCACTCACTTGCATGGCTGAAAAGATCATCTAAAGGCTCATCACACACAAATCAGTATTTCCAGCTCTTAACCTCATCTGTGAGTTCCAGGACTAACTTGCACACTGTCTGCTAGACACCTTTACTTGAATGGCCCACAGACACTTAAGTTTTAAAACCTCTAAGAGAGAACTAAAGCCCTTTCCTCCAGCCCCCAAGTTCACTTTCTACCATGGACTCTACATTATCCAGAATGTCCTTATGGAATTAGTCACTGATGCCTGCTAATTTTACTTCCTAAATAGTTCCCAAATACCTTCACATCTCACAATTCCACCTGCCTCTATTGTGCTTCTCATAGCAACACTTCAACTGGTTTTATCCCTGCAACAACCTCATAACAGGTTTCCCAGTCCTCAACTTTATCATCATGGGAAGTTCTTCATCCTAAAATGCAAATTTGATCAAGGCACATATGTGCTTAAAAATACCCTAGGGTGAGTCCAAACTCCTTAATATAACTTAAAAGAACCGTTGTGATCTGGGATCCCCAGACTTAAGTCTTGTCTTCTCCTCAAACCACATCCCCCTCCCCAGCACCCCATCACACACACTCGCCTCTAGCCACACAGAAGAATGGTGTTTTCTGAATATTTCTTTCTTTCACTAGGCTCCAATCCTCTTCGGAGGAAGTTTTATCTTTTCAGAATATCCTTTCCCCATGCAAAGTTGGGGAAATTTCTATTCATCATTCATACTGTAGCTTAGACATCCTTTCACTAGGAAATTTCCGCATTGCCCCTGCCCCCCCACCACCAGGTCTGCTAGGCAGCCGTCCCATCTCTCCCTTTCTTCTCCTCTCACAGTCCATATCACGTTGTGCTTTAATTGCCTACTTCCTCACATAAATCTCACATAATTGGTGAGTTATATGAAGTCAGAACACATGTTTATATTGGTCTGTCATGTGTCCTCAAAACCTATTTCACCACCTGGCACATGGCTGGCATTCAACAAATAAAATAAATGGAAGAATAAAATCTTTTCTGTACTTCAAAGGAAAATGGTGAAAGAAAACCCTTCTTTTGTCTCCTTCAAAATAATTAGCACAGATTATTAAGTACCTGATCAGTGTATTGGCCCAAACCAATAGAAAGAACTTGAAGAAAACTAAAAGGTGCATGGAATATAGAAGATTTTACCTAAAAACTCACTGTTGTGCTGTTATTATCATTGTTTCTGTTGTTGTCTAGATTAGTCCTGTGCTTTCAAAATCTCTTTCTTTGGTCGAATTTTACAACTGAGAATAGGTCTTGAATGTGATCAGAACTTTCACTTTGAGGGATTATACAAGATGTTCATAAACACTAGTCATTGTGTAAGCATGCTTCAGAACCATGGCCTGCTGTGAATTCTTGTTCCATCCAGACAACCGCCTCCCTTTTCCTGTACCCCTTCAATATCTTGTTTCTGAAGCCCACCTCGCCTCTACTACCCATCCCCTCAGAGCCTACATGCATATCATATGTATTTCATCCAACCTGAGAAAATTTCTAGAAAATTTAGATGAAACTTTCAAAAGACACAAATCGTTGTAGGTTTGGCATCACCCACACCAGCCATTTCAGTTGATTTGCTATTAGCATCTGTGATGAGGCTTGGAGGAGGCTGCCAAAACTTGAATGTCACTGAGATGAAATTTAGCTGGTGGGGCTGAAGCCAGGCTTATTACTGTTCAGATTATGGAGCTTCATGATTGTCCTCTCTTGTTAGCATGCCTCTGCTTGAGCACAAAAAGCATAGATTGCTTTGCAAAATCTATCTTAATTAATCATAAATATTGCCTGATGGGAAGATTGCTGCTTTCATCTTTGTTAAATAAAACACAATCACCAAATCCTTTTCTTGCTCTAGGTTTTCATAGTACTGTGCAGGTTGTCTCCTTACATATTTGAGATGCTGGGAGGTCTAATGGCATGAGTATGTTACTGATAGCCTCCTTAGGTGGTGCCATCAAAAGCTGTTCCCAGCCCTTTCTCCATCAGCAGAGCCAAGTCCCAATGAGTTAAATGGGGACACTGGAATGGCAAAACAATTGCACTCCTTCCCAGCAGCTAATTAAGAAGGAGGGTAAAGCATTGTGCTAAAGACTTCAGTGAGTTTGCCTTGCAGCTCTTCAAGGGTGACCTTGTAGCAAATGTGAAAGTACAGAAGAGAATCACTGTTGCATGGTAAATGATCATCAGGAAAGTTCAAATGCTACCAAATGGGTGGCTAAGTATGCTAGAATAAGCTTGCTTTGTTCTCTGCCCCTTTGAACTCACAAAATTTCCCTTCTGTACAAAATAGAAAGCAAATAATGAAGAACTTAACACTCTACTTAAATGGACAATATATAATCAGCCTCTTGCACCAGTAATATAAATGCTATGTATTAGGGTTTAAATACAGCAGTTTACTGTGGGGCACCCATGTAATATAATGGGCCTATGTATCTGTATAATGAGTATTGTAATTGCCCTTCTCTCTTGCCAGCCTCTATTTATAGAGCTTAAAAAAAAAGAAAGAAAAAAGCTAAAAATTCAATTTCCCATCTTCTCTTGCAGCTTCAAGTAATGCCCTGATACAGTTCTGACCAATGAAATATAAGGAGAAATCTCCTGACACAACCCCTTCTCCCACCTTCCTTCCACCTGGAATGAGGAAATGTACCAGTACTTGGAAGCAGGAAAACAAAAGTCACATGCCAAGGATGCCAAGATAGATAGAAGAAACCTGATTCTTAATGCCATCTGGATTCTTACAAGTCCTGGATTGCCTATGTCCAGATCTCTTGGTGTATATGTATTTAAGTCACTATTAGTCAGGTCACGTGTTCCAGATAGCAGACTCCAATCCCTTCTGATGGAGAACACAAATGACTTATGATTACTTCCTGCATTTTTTCTAAGAATGTCCTCTCTCACTCCATGGGTCTAGACTATATACATGAGCATTGCCAGAAGAGTGCCACATGAAGAGTTCAGACCGTATTCATCCCCTCTTCTGAAAAAAAATGCAACAGGTGCTTAACATGCAGCAATTAATGTCCTGAAGACCTCCTCCAATTCTAAAAATTCACAAATACCACTTGTATTAGTCAGAATCCAGTCAGGGAAATAGAAACCATATTGTATACTTCAGGGAGGATATTTAACATTAGGGATTTAATCTGGGGAAAGGAGAAGCATCACGGAGATAAGCCAGAGATAACAATAGCGAGCAGTTACTACTCCTAAAGCTGGAGGGACAAAAGAGAGCAGGTGGGTGTAAACAGAACTCAGGAACTCAGAGAAGGAGTCTCAAAGAGCTGGTGGCCAGATCTTGATGAGGAGACACCTCCAGGGAAGTGAACCCATTTACGGTCTCAGAGGGACCTGATGAAGTTCACACACAGACCTCTGAGGAGGTGGCTTTGCCAGGCTGTTCTGATCTCTCTAAGGGGATGAGATACCTCTAGTCTTGTTCCAGGAGTGCTGAAAGATGCTGGACCAGTTGCTGCAGCTAGGGTTGGGTGCTGGACCAGCTGCTGTTGGGTGATGCTGACAGGGCCCAGAGCATACAGGAAAAAGGAAGCCCCTCTCCTCTCCTTCTCCCTTCCACTCTCCTTCTACTGACCAAAACTAAGGGGAACCCAGCTTGGAAGAGTCTGGAAAATGTAGTTCACAATTTCTAGCTCCAGCATTACATCCCAGAACAGACTGGAACACGATAGATTAGGAACTATGACACTTTAGGCAAGTAAATTAGTACAGCAGAAAATGCAATAAAGAATAACTGAAATATTGAAATGATACCACAGCAGCAGTATTAATAAAGAACTAAAGTTATTTCTAAAACTATAGGCAATTCTTTTTTTAGTTGCTTTTTTTAAAATTAATTACTTTTTTTTAATGTGGTGTTCCATGATTCATTGTTTGTGTATCTATAGGCAATTCTTCCATAAAAACAAAATTGTACTTTTCTGGCTAAAAGTTGCTAGTAATTTAAAAAATTATAAATGTTATTTTTCTTTTTTTAAAATTTTATTAATATATAATAATTGTATGATGATTAGAAGACAGTTAACCAAAAATCAGAAAATAAAAAACCTTTAATTTTACTGTTTATATTTCTGACATAAATATTGCCAGAAGTCAAGGTTTACATCCTTGATAAACCAAGACAACTATTACAACTTGCCAAGTACCCTTTTAAATGCTTTGCATGTAGTATACCTATTAATCCCCAAAACAGCCCTATGAGTTAGATATGAATATTATCATTTACATTTTGCAGGTATGGAAACTGAAGCCCAGAGAGATCAAGAGACCACCCAAGGTCATATAGCTAGTAAGCAGTGGAGTGGGCATCAGATCCAGGCAATCTAGCTTCAGAAACTGCATGATTAGCCATAACCCTATATTATTGTCATTGGTGATCCAAATTCCTCTTCCGTCACCATATATGGTATTTAATAAAGACATTTTTACTTAGCATAAAAAGTGTGTACGTCATCATCATCATTTCCTTGGGTTTAAATCCTAGACATGTAATTATAAAGTCACAGGACTACATGTTTCACAGTTTGGGGAAATATCTCATTATTCTTAAATGTTACAGTTAGTTATAATCTCAACAAAACAGTTGAGCATTTTCCCTCTCTAGTAGTTGATGTTTTCTTCCAGGTTATGTCCACTATTGTTTCTTTTCCTGCTGTTTGTTCTCCTTCTTTTGGAATTTCCATTATACATTTTTTAAATATCCTATATTTGCCCTCATGGATCTCTTATTTTCTTTCATTGTTTTTTTCCCCCCTTTTCCTCTAACTCCTGGACAACTTCCCCAAGTCCATCTTCTAATTCACTGATTTGGTTTTCTATGAAATGGATGCTGCCATTCCCAGGTTTTTTCACAGTTTTAAACTCACCAATCACATTTTTAATATCCAAGTAATCAATCCTAACTTTGGACTGTTTCATGATTATCAATGCCCTAATATCATAGGCACAAAAACATTTCAAATCAGGTTGAGACTATAAATTCTCCTATTTCCTTACTATGAACTGCAAAATCACATTACATGTGTCTGATAATTTTCTATTCTTCCCATTGACTGACATACATATGTGTTCAGTTATGATGGGTCTGTCTGAAGTCATGGTGTGTCCATTCAAGTATTTCTAGCACAAATGAATAGAAAAGAAGAATTTTAAATTTAGTTTTTCTTTGCCCTTTTATAATTCTGTAGCCTTTAGAAATAGCAAGAGCCCTTTTGCCATCAGTCAGCAGATATTTTACCAAAGAACCAAGAACTGTGTTTTGCACTGTGAAATAATATATATACTGGTCTCTGCCCCTGGTTCCTAATACACACTTCCTAAAACCTTTGTAAACAGGGGTGCTAGGAGGTCTTTTGTTCTAACATTTGGTCTTTGACCTTACTTCCTAATACAGAACTCCTAAATCGCTTGGAATTTCTTGGTTGATAGCAGTGTCTTTTGTTCTAATGAGATGACTTTTGATGGGCTCCCAGATGGGGGCTGCTGACCAGAAAGACAAAGCCATAAGTAGAAGTTTGGAAGTATCAGCCTTATCTTCCATTCTCCACAGAGGGAAAAGGATCTGGAAACAAAGTTAATAATTGATCATGCCTATGTAATGAAGCCTCCATAAAAATCTTAATAGTCGGGGGTTCTGGGAGTTTCTAGGTTGGTGATCATGCGTACATGCCAGAAGCGCTGCACACCCCAACTCCACAGAGACCAAAGTTCCTATTTTGAGACCCTTCCAGACCTCACCCTATGTACCTCTTCACCTGCTGTTCATCTATATCCTTTATCATATCCTTTATTATATAATAAACTGGTAAACATGTTTCCCTGAGTTCTACAAGCTGTTCTAGCAAATAACCAAATCCAAAGGTGAGGTCATGGGAACCTCCAATCCATAGCCAAGTGGGTTAAAAGTTGTGGGTAACCTGGGGACCTACTGCATGTGATTAACAGCTGAAGGGGGAAGCCGTCTCATGTGTCTGAGCCCTTAACCTGTGGGGTCTGTGTTAACTCTGGTTAGTGTGAAATTAAATTGAATTATAGGACACTTAGCTGGTGTCACGAAGAATTGCTTGGCATAGGAAAAAGTCTCACACATCTGGTGTCAGAAATGTTGTGAGTGTGGTAGTAGTGTGAGAGTAAAGAGAAACATATGAGAAAGGAATTTTTCCTTTACAGCACAGAAGTTGTGGTGGCTTAAAGTCCACAGAGATAAAGTGCCCTTCTTTAACTGGCAGAACTGCCCATATTACAACAAAGCAGATTAGCACCCCCACTAGAATGTCCTTTCACCTAAGGGATAAACCTTGAGCTAGAACTAAAATTGATCCCCAATGTCTGGTGTTCTTCCAAAGGGTAAAGGTAATATTTAATTATTTTCATTTCTCTCTCTTGTCCCATAACCCACCCCAATCTCCTTTCCTCGTTGCTCCAGGCTAAGGGCTGCTAGTAGAGTTCCTTCAGGAGCCTCTGCCATTTCACTACTCAGGAATACTTTTCCTTCTCATAAAATGAATTGCCAGCAGGCCATTCCTTCCTCAAACTGACTTTATATTACACTACATTTCATGAAACTTCTGACTTACAGGTACCACTCATTCTGGTTTCTTGGTGTGGCATCAATATTGTCCCCTTATTTTAATGCTCCTTTTTCATTTAGAAATGTGGAACCAAGTGTAGTTAAATGCATATGAACAGATTTCCACATTTACCAGAACCAAACTAGCAGTTTCCATGAACTCGTCAATACATTTTTATTCTCCAATCCATAAATTCATTTACATCTCCACAAATAGTTCAAATTGTCCTTTCAGAGTTAACATTTATACAGGGATTTATATTCCTATATCCTAGAAAAAAAATGTATGATTCAGAAACATCACAATACTACAGATCACACCATTTGTCAATAGAAGTTGTGAAAACAAAATCTACAATATATTTCTAAGCACATTCTAACTGATGGTGGATCAAGTACCACCTGTGAATTCAAGTTTTATCAAGGAAAATAAACACTTTAGGAATTTAGAGAAGGAAATACTCATGAATATCTTGGGATAAAATTTGGGGATAGACTCTCTATAGATCCAGTGCTGAATGCAGTTTGCCAAGGCCCTGTGGGTAGCCTTGAAGCAAAGGGAAAAAGAATGAAAAATGCCATTCTACAGTATGCTAATGTCTAAGGTTAAAAGCACTGCAATGTCCATTAGAGAAGCGAAACTTCTGTCAGTAAGCAATAGAGAATACTGTTGTCAAAACACCAAGAAAGTTTTAAGTCACTGTGGCTCCTTTTCAACTACTTAGTGAAGTCTGCATCTACCTTTGCTGTTCTTGGACATTCTTGCTCAATGTAACAGACCTGTGCAACAGGTCCCCACTAGTAAGTAGTTTTCTAAGATGAGTTTGCTTGTTAAAACATGGAATTATCAATGTGCCCTACCAGTTTCTAATTAGATTCTATATGTCCTCTCCTTGCCACTAAAGAGTGACTTCATTATTCATTACTGATAGCTACAACAAATCAACGCATAATTATTTAGGAAGTATAATGAAACAAATTCCCTTAAATGAAGGTAATGGAAAAGGGAAGAGTCTTTGAGAATTTAGGCTAAGGAATCATCATGACGATACCCTTCAAGTTAAATAAAAGAATCTTTTCTTATCTCATAAGCTAGAACAACTTCTCAACAAACAGAAGATATTTTTATCACCAGAATTGTAATAAAAATTACATGATGAGATAATAAATTTAATAACTGTTGGAGATTTGCCTAATACTAAACATGCAAGAGATGCAGAAGAACTGTGATAATGAATAAGAACATAAGGATGGAGGACAAAGTTCAGCACGCAAAAAGCTCAAACTCAAAAGTCACCTCATGCTGTCAACATTAAAAATAGGCCCATCAAGGAATCTTGATGTACAAATACAGCTCTTCATCAAACCTGCCAAGTTAAATAAGAGCCAAAGTGATGGTCAGATGATGGGTATAAATCCATCTCCATCATCCATCTGGATGTCTATGAAAAGTGACTTGAAAGAATATCTAATTCACATATTCTAATACAAGATCACTAAATAGCTGGGTATAGGCATCAAGAATCATTAATGCTGATACAAATTCAAATGCATTTTCAACTTGAAGACCAGGCAGGAAGTGTTTTTTTGTTTGTTTGTTTGTTTTTATTCTTCAGTTTGGATCTCAGCACAAATTTTACATTCCTCTGAGAACAGTGATCCAAGCAGTTGTATTACCACTTTTATTAGATATACCCCATTCTCTAAATGGATTTGGATCTAAATGTGTCCTCAGGTACCTAAAGCTAACACTCCAAGCAGTGGGAGACAAGAGAGGGAGGGATGAGAAAGTGGCCAGGCAGAGTTCTGCAGGATTAATGTGACTATATTAGAATCTGAAACAAAAATCATATACACTTGGGATGTAAACTCTATTCATTTGTCTTACACCATAGAAATCCATCCAATATTATGACATTTGGAAAGCATATCATATGTCAAATTGATTAAAGCATACTTTGAATTTAGTATGGATCATAACATTTCAAATTAGAATCATGCTGGTTACTTCCTGTGAAAGTCACCAGTTGGTTGGCTAGGTTTACACAGAAGAATCCAGGGTATGAAAGCCCACCAAACCCCTATTCTAAATCAAATTGTTACTTTGGATCCAAATGGGACATCTCAATCACTCAGCAATTGTTACCTATTTGCCCAAGACCTTATGTTCAAAGATATATAAGGAAGATCTTGGGGAGATCACAATCTAATGGATAAAATTTTTAAAATCATTTTTTAGAAAAACAACACAGACAGGCCATTAACTATGCAGTGGAGACCACACATCCTTCAAGAGTTAAGGGAAAGTGACTGCAATGTGGGCTAGGACAACCAGAGAAACCTGAACTGAGGTGGTAAGATCTGATTGCAGCCTTGATCAATAGGATTTGATTAAGTAGAAGGGAGAGAATATTTTAGGAAAGGGAAACAACAAAAACAAAAGCAAGAAAAGAGGATAGGAAGAGGAATATTTTTCTTTTTAACTGCAGTGAATAAGCACTTCCTTGCCTCTGGACTTGTCCGCATTGTTTCAACAACTATCTCTGAACTAGTTGAATGATGAATGGCCCCAGGAAAAAAGGTGGAGCATACAAAGGAGTGGTAGTAGAAAAAAAGAAAAAATCATCAGGAGTTGAAACCATAAAAGAAAAAATTAAATTGCTGGGACTATAAAATGGATTTAAATTTTCAGTCATAAACTGATATATGCAAAAATATAACTTATTTTTCTATATTCAAATATAATTTCTATCATTTCTGCTCAGTAGCAGAAAACCGATATCAAGTTGCTTTCAGGTAAATTTCTTCCCATTCAGGTACTTCTCAGTCAATTCAGGTTTATAATGCAGCTGTATTCAGATTTTTAAAATCACTCTCAGAATTTATTCTCTCTCTCCCTTTTCCCCATACTGATTCAAAATTTTGCGAAAGTTCAACCACCATTACCAAAGCAATAATGGAGAAAGAAAAGAGAAAAGAAAGAGAAGCTCCATTCCACTGTCTTTTTGAGGCTATGTCCTGTTAAAAAGAAAACCAAGGGCCCACAATGGCATCACTTGCTCCAAGTCAGTAACCTAACAATATCTAACTTAACTGGAGTTTCAACATCCCAGAGATGTAACCTTTAACCAGTCAACATGGGACTTTCCTAGGCAGCACTAGGAAATACACTGAAAGACCCATTCCATTCCCCTTCAGAGGGCAACTTTGCCTAAGGCAATTGATTCTTTGCTGATAATTTACTCTTTTTTGCTCCCTCTCTCCCTTTAAAAACTTTTCCTTTTCTGTAGCCCTTTGGAGCTCCCCTCTATTTGCTAGATGGGCTACTGCCCCATTCATGAATGGATTGATAAAGCCAATTAGATCTTTAATATTTACTAGTTTGAATTTTTGTTATTTAATGGTCTTAGGCTATCTTGCTGTGAGATATACCTTGTCTTATGTGGTCTTCAGACACACCCTCTTCATGCTGACACCCACTGAGGTGACCAGTCATCTGGTCAAGGATTTGGGTTGGAGGACCCCATTCCTGTTACTTTACCCAGGTGTCCAAAATCCTGGCTTAGCCTTCAACTTCTAGGTCCAACACTGCTGCACGGGGGTCTTCCTTATTCACATCCACAGTTCTCCCTTGCTCTTCTACACCTTTCCCATGGGCCCTGGGAAGGTTAACCTATTTTGCTAGCCCATCTGGAGGCCTCAGAAGGTCTGAGTTGCCAGCAGACACTCTCTTTGCCCCTAACAAACCACTGAGCATCTCTTCTCTAGATTTTCTGCACCATTATATCCAAGAAACATACCATCTGCCTATCATCGGAACTCTGGGCTGGACAGGCAAATCTCTGCTACACACTGCTTCTGCTCAGATTTGTTCACTCCATCCTCCCGCCCAGTACCCCCAGGGGATGGTACAAACACCGTCACAGACCCAATAAATGCCTTCTCCCCTTCTCTACTTCTTTCCCTGATTGGAAGATTTTTAATTAACTTTATTCTGGGAGCTGGGTGGAGGAAAATTGGACCTACATATCTATTCCTTGTTTTTACTTTGTGCTCCTTTGTTTCTACAAGTATCTCATGAGGTTAAACACAAAGAATATGGCATATTTATTATTCCTCCTCTGAATAGTCCAGAATTGGAAGGGTTATCAGCTACTAAACTGAGAGGGTGAGAAGGGGTATAACATACACCAAAATTATGATTCACCAATCAGTATACCAGATCTAGTGTTTCTAATGTCAAAGAGTAAAATAATAAGCTGAAATGTAATGGTGACTTAAGATTTGAACAATCCTAGAGTATGATTTCTATTACTCTAGGACAGGAATTCCATTTGTTCACTTATTCATTCACTCATTCATTTATTCATTTAAGAATATTCATTGAACACCTGTTAGTGGGAAGGTATTTAGATATACCAGCAGGCAAGTTTCCTGCTCTTGTTGAATAAACATTGTAATGGGGAAGATACACAATAGATAAATAAACAAGTAATTTCTAATAAGTAGGAATAGTTAAAAGTACCATGAGGAATTAGGATATTGGGATAAAAACTCAGGAAGCGGATCTTTTAGATCGGTGCTTAAGTGATAAGAATTTTTTTTTCTCTTAGTAGTTTTTAATCCAGTCTGGACTTCCCAACCAAATAGGGTTGGAGAAGCCTGTCTCTTCACTGCCTTACTGAGCTAGAAATACAACTACAGAGAATGGGCTCCACAGGCCTCATTCCTCCTGAAAGGAGCTCTACAATGCTTGAAAACGAGGAGTGCTCCAGACTCCTGTGGTTGTGCTGCTTTTGTGAGAGTTTAATTGTTTTTAAATGCATATGAATGTCAATTTGAACCAGGCTAAATATGTCTTCCTGGAGACAGAGCATTTGGTCTTTCTTTCAAGTCCTTTTGTTTGCTTGAATCAGCTTTGTAGTTTAACAGATGTTTTTAGAGGAAATGGAGACATAAGCTTTTATAATGTTGAAAATTAAATGAGAAACAATACTCTTCTCAACACCCCCCCCTAAAAGACGCAACCCTGCAAAACTGACAACCCACCTTACACTGAAGAAAATCTGCACTTTTAGAGGGTACACCTTGCTAAAATGAAAGACATTTCTTTTTTTTTTTTTTTTTTTTTGGTGTGTACCTGGAGTTCATTATATATTGTTTATTCTTTGGGGAGATACATAATTGAATGTGTAAGTGATTATCCCTTTTGCCTTGGGAAAGGATAGTATTTCCAAGATTCATAAAATTTCCTTCCTTTAATTAAAAATAAAGTAAAACTACCATGAGAATATAAATGCCTAGATCTTCTATGCCAAGCCTACCTCTCCAACCTTCTGCTGTACCCCACATGCAAATTTTTTGTCCACACTGAAGGATCACCCTCCCCCAACTTCCCACCTTCAATCTCTCCATGTTTCTGCCACCTTTTCTTGTAAGATACTGTTACCTTACTGGGCTGCTTTCCTCTTAACCAGATCCAACAATTAACATTATTTGTGCCCTTGCCTCTACAACACTATTGTAAGGTCCTTACTGGAAGATAATAAAATACAAAGAGCATCACCTATGGAATCAAAGAAACCTATGCAATTCTAACCCTATAAGTTTTTACTAGGTGATATTGGACCAGTCAATTAACCACCCCAACATCAGTTCTCTAGTCTGTAAAATTTCCTTCTCTCAGAAAGGTTCTTTTTTTCTCTGCAAGTAACTTTCCTTTTCAGACGCATCTGTCTTTTGTGTGAGATTGCTGCAGCAGATCTAGACTCTACATGCTCACTACCATAGCCTATCAGAAAGAAAAGAAGGTCCTATCAAAAAATCAAGGATTCAGAGTGATTTATCAGACTATGTCACATTCCCATAGCTGAGCAGATCACATAAGCCCGGGGAACACTATACATGGATTGTGTTACTTTACATGCCCTGCAATTAGATCTGGGAATTCTGCAAATTCTACCAGAGCTTTTGTATTGAACATAGAGGAAAGGGTGGTCTGTAGGACAAATGATTAGTGCATCATGAAATCAATTTGGTGAGTTGCACCCAAATATTCTTTTTGTTTTTGTTTTTAGTTTTAGTAGAGGGAATAGAAGGGGACAGTATAGAATAAAAAAAAAAAGTGAAGAAAAGTGACAAGAAGAAAAATACCAGAGGATAAAATAGGTAATAAAAATATTACTTTACAAAAAATTTTTTTTCATATTTAACAGTGTTTACTGGTTGCAATATTAAATATACAGTTATGGTAGATGATGCTAAAAAATACCAAAAACCAGTGTACTGGTGGAAAATTAAAATATGATTATTAAAGGAGATATGTACGCTAAGCAAGCAAAAACCTATGAAAATTCACGGCATCAGGAAAGATTATATAGTGGGTACTCAACTGATATTTATGGAATATTTTTTAGAACTTATATTTTGATTGATATTCCTCTTGTCATTGAACAGAGTTTAATCACATCCTCTAGAAGGAGACAGTTTACACCTCATAGATTTAAATTTCTGAGGGAATTGTCAAGATACTTGAGTTAAGTGTTTAAACAGTTAAGATTCCTGAGTGCCCTAGGCTGAGGCTGGCATAACGAGGTTTTTCAAAACTGGGTGACTTTGGCAAATGCACAGACAGGTAGGAGTGGGCAGGAGACGTATGAAATAAGCACAGTTTGTCTTTGACCCAATCTCTCTTCTCAGATTATCTATTTTCTTTTCTCTAGCAATCCACTATCCCCGTTAACCCAAGCCATGCACTCTAGGTTTTATATGTGTTGTTTTCATAACAGATGTCTCAGAAAAAAAAAAAAAAACCTGATTGACAGCAAGAGAATTTATTCTGTTTAGAGGGGCAAGAAACATGAGGAAAGGAGGAAAGGATAGAAGGAAGAAAGGAAGGAATACTTTGAAAGATTCTCCATACATACTTACCTAGACAAAAAAATAAATAAACTCTGGAAGAAATTAATTTCACAACAATAAGCACACAACTAGAATTTTTACACTGCATAAAGACCCAGATGAACAGCACAAAAGAAAAGTTATAAAAGCCAATACTGGGGGCGCCTGGGTGGCTCAGTCATTAAGTGTCTGCCTTCGGCTCAGGTCATGGTCCCAGGGTCCTGGAATTGAGCCCCGCTTTGGGCTCCCTGCTCCATGGGAAGCCTGCTTCTCCCTCTCCCACTCCCCCTGCTTGTGTTCCCTCTCTCGCTGTGTCTGTCTCTGTCAAATAAATAAATAAGTAAAATCTTAAAAAAAAAAAAGCCAATACTGGCCACAATAACCTTGTAAAATGTAGTAACAGTACATTCATAGACAAAAATAAACCCAATGATAACATAACTTTTAATTCTAGAGTCACCAGTAACTATTGGATACGTGTGTGTGTGTGTGTGTGTGTGGGTGTGTGTGTGTGTGTGCTTGAAGGGTGTCAATAACAACCACAAGCATCTTAAATACATTATAGAAAATGAATAACTTGGGGGGAGGAGCAAGATGGCGGAGGAGGAGACCTAAATTTTGTCTGGTCCCAGGAATTTAGCTAGATAGGGATCAAACCATTCTGAACACCTACGAACTCAACAGGAGCTTGAAGAAAAGAATAGCAACAACTCTCTGAACAGAAAAGCGACCACTTTCTGGAAGGTAGGACGTGCGGAGAAGTGAATCCGAGGCGATATTTGGGAGGATAGATGGCGGGGGAGGGGCCTCCGCCGCTTCTGGCAAGTGATAGAGCCTTGGAGCACAAAATCAGAACTTTTAGAAGTCTGCTCCACTGAGGAACGTCTCTCCAGTGGCTAAGCGGGGGGTGGAACCCTTGTGGGACAGTGTTGTCTCAGGACCCTCGGGGTCACAGAAAGACCAGGGGTGCCTGAGTGCGGCAGAGCTCCCAGGTATCGGAGTGGGGAAGCCAGCTGCAGAGACGGAGCCGAGGCCCGGGCTCTCAGCTCGGGGTTGCCATAAACTGTGATCCGCGGAACAGTCGGGCCACTGCTACTCCAGCAGGGACCCAACAAGCGGCAGAGCCGGGGAGACTCCCCTTCCTCCCCCAGGAGGAGTAGCGTGGGAGCGCACTGCAAATCTGCTGGGTTTGGAGACTCCACACCGAGTCCAGTGCCAGAAACAGAAACGCTTTATCACTGGCCGGGTGAGCACGGAGTGCGGCCAGAGACCAGGGAGATGGGAGTGATTGAATGCTCTTCTCTGGGGGCGCACTGAGGAGTGGGGCCTGAGTTCTCAGCTCCTCCAGGGCAGAGATTGGGAGGCCGCCATTTCACTCTCTTCCTCCAAAGCTGTACAGAAAGCTCGCAGGGAACAAAAGCTCCCGAGAGCAAACCCGAGCAGATTACTTAGCCCGACCGGGCAAGGGCGGGGCAATTCCACCTCCAGCAAAGGCATTTGGGAACAACGGCGACAGGCCCCTCCCCCAGAAGATCAGCAAGAACAGCCAGCAAGCCAAGACCAAGCTTACCAATCAATGAGAACGGCAGAACGCCACCACTAGGGGAATATAGCACATAGAATTCATGGCTTTTCCCCCCGATTCTTTAGTCTTTCAAAGTTAATTTTTTTTATTTTCTATTTTTTTTAATTTTTCATCCTCTTCTTTTTTCAACCAACTTCTTATCAATTCCTTTCTAAAATCTTTTATAATTTTCATCTTTAAAGTCACATTCCATCCTTTGATGGTATTTACCCTTCTTTTTATACATATATAAGTTTTTCTTTCTTTAAAATTTTGGGAAGCACTTTCTTCTAACAGACCAAAATACGCCCAAAATCTAGTGTGTGGCACTGATCTATGCACCCGCCTGATCATATTTGATCATATCCTATTTTTTTATTTTTCTCTTTTTCTTTTTCTTTTTTTTCTTTTTCTTTCCTTCCCTTTCTTTTCCCCCGGTTTCGGGTCTCTTCTGATTTGTTTAGTGTATATTTTTCTGGGGTCATTGTTACCCTGTTAGCATTTCATTCTCTCATTCATCTATTTTGCTCTGGACAAAATGACAAGATGGAAAAGATCACCTCAAAAAAAAAAAGAACAAGAGGCAGTACCAACTGCCAGGGACCTAATCAATATGACATTAGTAAGATGTCAGAACTAAAGTTCAGAATGACAATTTTAAAGATACTACCTGGGCTTGAAAAAAGCATGGAAAATATTAGAGAATCCCATTCTGGAGAAAAAAAAGAACTAAAATCTAACCAAGTTGAAATCAAAAAGGCTATTAATGAGGTGCAATCAAAAATGGAGGCTCTAATTGCTAGGATAAATGAAGCAGAAGAGAGAATTAGTGATATAGAAGACCAAATGATGGAAAATATAGAAGCTGAGAAAAAGAGAGATAAACAACTACTGGATCGTGAGGGCATAATTGGAGAGATAACTGATACCATAAGACAAAACAATATTAGAATACCTGGGATCCCAAAAGAAAAAGAAAGAGAGAAAGGGGCAGAGGGTATATTGGAGCAAATTATAGCTGAGAACTTCCCTAATTTTGGGAAGGAAACAGGCATCAAAATCCAGGAGGCAGAGAGAACCCCTTTCAAATCAATACAAATAGGTCAACACCCGACATCTTATAGTAAAACTTATGAGTCTCAGAGACAAAGAGAAAATTCTGAAAGCAGCTCGGGACAAGAGATCTGTAACCTACAATGGTAGATGGAACAAGAGATCTGTAACCTAAAAAAAGGTAGAAATATTAGATTGGCAACAGACCTATCCACAGAGACCTGGCAGGCCAGAAAGAACTGGCATGATATATTCAGAGCACTAAATGAGAAAAATATGCAGCCAAGAATACTATATCCAGCTAGGCTGTCACTGAAAATAAAAGGAGAGTTAAAAAGCTTCCAGGACAAACAAAATCCAAAGGAATTTGCAAACATGAAGCCAGCCCTACAAGAAATATTGAAATGAGTCCTCTAAGCAAAGAGAGAGCCTAAAAGTAACATAAACCAGAAAGGAACACTGACAATATACAGTAACAGTCACCTTACAGGCAATACAATGGCACTAAATTCATATCTTTCAATAGTTACCCTGAATGTAAATGGGCTAAATGCCCCAATCAAAAGACACAGGCTATCAGATTGGATAAAAAAAACAAGACCCATTGACATGTTGTCTGCAAGAGACTCATTTTAGACCCAAAGACACCACCAGATTGAAAGTGAGGGGGTGGAAAACTATTTACAATGCTAATGGACACCAAAAAAAAGCTGGGGTAGCAATCCTTATATCAGACAAATTAGATTTTAAACCAAAGACTAATAAGAGATGAGGAAGGACACTATGTCCTACTAAAGGGTCTATCCAACAAGAAGATCTAACAATTGTAAATATCTATGCCCCTCACAGGGAGCAGCCAATTATATAAGTCAATTAATAACAAAAGCAAAGAAACACATTGACAACAATACAATAATAGTGGGGGACCTTAACACCCCCCTGACTGAAATGGACAGATCATCTAAGCAAAAGATCAACAAGGAAATAAAGACTTTAAATGAAACACTGGACCAAATGGACTTCACAGACATATTCAGAACATTCCATCTCATAGCAACAGAATACACATTCTTCTCTAGTGCCCGTGCAACATTCTCCAGAATAGATCACATCCTAGGTCACAAATCAGGTCTCAACCAGTACCAAAAGATTGGGATCATTCCCTGCATATTTTCGGACCACAGTGCTTTGAAACTAGAACTCAATTACAAGAGGAAACTCAGAAAGAACTCAACTACATGGAGGCTAAAGAGCATCCTACTAAAGAATGAATGGGTCAACCAGGAAATTAAAGAAGAATTTAAAAAATTCATGGAAACCAATGAAAATGAAAACACAACTGTTCAAAATCTTTGGGATGCAGCAAAGGTGGTCCTAAGAGGAAAGTATATAGCAATACAAGCCTTTCTCAAGAAACAAGAAAGGTCTCAAATACACAACCTAACCCTACACCTAAAGGAGCTGGAGAAAGAAGAGCAAACAGAACCTAAACTCAGCAGGAGAAGAGAAATAATAAAAATCAGAGCAGAAATCAATGAAATAGAAACTAAAAGAATAGTAGAACAGATCAACAAAACTGGAGCTGGTTCTTTGAAAGAATTAATAAGACTGATAAACCCCTGGCCAGACTTATGAAAAAGAAAAGAGAAATGACCCAAATAAATATAATCATGAATGAAAGAGGAGAGATCACAACCAACACCAAAGACATACAAACAATTATAAGAACATATTATGAGCAACTATATGCCAGCAAAATAGATAATCTGGAAGAAAAAGATGCATTCCTAGAGATGTAAAAACTACCAAAACTGAACCAGGAAGAAATAGAAAACCTGAACAGACCTATAACCACTAAGGAAATGGAAGCAATAATCAAAATTCTCCCAACAAACAAAAGCCCAGGGCCAGATGGCTTCCCAGGGGAATTCTACCAAACATTTAAAGAAGAATTAATACCTATTCTCCTGAAACTGTTCCAAAAAGTAGAACTGGAAGGAAAACTTCCAACTCGTTATATGAGGCCACTATTACCTTGATCTCAAAACCAGACAAAGACCCCATCAAAAAGGAGAATTACAGACCAATATCCTTGATGAACTTGGATGCAAAAATTCTCACCAAAATACTAGCCAATAGGATCCAACAGGACATTAAAAGGATTATTCACCATGACCAAGTGTGATTTATCCCTGGGCTGCAAGGTTGGTTCAACATCCGCAAATCAATCAATGTGATACAATACATTAATAAAAGAAAGAACAAGAACCATATGATCCTCTCAATAGATGCAGAAAAAGCATTTGACAAAGTACAGCATCCTTTCTTGATCAAAACTCTTCAGAGTATAGGGATAGAGGGTACATACCTCAATATCATAAAAGCCATCTATGAAAAACCTACATCGAATATCATTCTCAATGGAGAAAAACTGAGAGCTTTCCCCCTAAGGTCAGGAACACGGCAGGGATGTCCTCTATCACCACTGCTATTCAACATAGTAGTAGAAGTCCTAGCCACAGCAATCAGACAACAAAAAGAAATAGAAGTCATCCGAATCGACAAAGAAGTCAAACTCTCACTCTTTGCAGATGATATGATACTTTATGTGGAAAACCCAAAAGACTCCACCCCAAAACTGCTAGAACTCATACAGGAATGAAGTAAAGTGGCAGGATATAAAATCAATGCACAGAAGTCAGTGGCATTCCTATACACCAACAACAAGACAGAAGAGAGACAAATCAAGGAGTCGATCCCATTTACAATTGCACCCAAAACCATAAGATACCTAGGAATAAATCTAACCAAAGAGGCAAAGGATCTGTACTCAGAAAACTATAAAATACTCATGAAAGAAATTGAGGAAGACACAAAGAAATGGAAAAATGTTCCATGCTCATGGATTAGAAGAACAAATATTGTGAAGATGTCAATGCTACCTAGAGCAATCTACACATTTAATGCAATCCCTATCAAAATACCAACCACTTTTTTCAAAGAAATGGAACAAATAGTCCTAAAATTTGTATGGAACCAGAAAAGACCCCAAATAGCCAGAGGAATGTTGAAAAAGAAAAGCAAAGCCGGTGGCATCACAATTCCAGACTTCAATCTCTATTACAAAGCTGTCATCATCAAGACAGTATGGTACTGGCACAAAAATAGACACATAGATCAATGGAACAGAATCGAGAGCCCAGAAATGGACCCTCAACTCTATGGTCAACCCATCTTTGACAAAGCAGGAAAGAATGTCCAATGGAAAAAAGACAGTCTCTTCAACAAATGGTGTTGGGAAATTGGACAGCTACATGCAGAAGAATGAAACTGGACCATTTCCTTACACCACACACAAAAATAGACTCAAAATGGATGAAAGACCTAAATGTGAGACTGGAGTCCATCAAAATCCTAAAGGAGAACACAAGCAGCAACCTCTTCAACCTCAGTCGCAGCATCTTCTTCCTAGAAACATCACCAAAGGCAAGGGAAGCGAGGGCAAAAATGAACTATTGGGACCTCATCAAGATAAAAAGCTTTTGCACAGCAAAAGAAACAGTCAACAAAACCAAAAGACAACTGACAGAATGGGAGAAGATATTTGCAAATGACATCAGATAAAGGGCTAGTAACCAAAATCTATAAAGAACTTATCAAACTCAACACCCAAAGAACAAATGATCTAATCAAGAAATGGGCAGAAGACATGAACAGACATTTTTCCAAAGAAGACATCCAAATGGCCAACAGACAACATGAAAAAGTGCTCAACATCGCTCGGCATCAGGGAAATCCAAATTGAAACCTCAATGAGATACCACCTCACACCAGTCAGAATGGCTAAAATTAACTAGTCAGGAAACGACAGATGTTGGTGGGGATGCGAAGAAAGGGGAACCCTCCTACAGTGTTGGTGGGAATGGAAGCTGGTGCAACCACTCTGGAAAACAGTATGGAGGTTTTTTCAAAAAGTTGAAAATAGAGCTACCATATGACCCAGCAATTTCCCTAGTGGGTATTTACCCCAAAGATACAAATGTAGGGATCTGAAGGGTTGCATGCACCCTCATGTTTATAGCAGCAATGTCCACAATAGCGAAACCATGGAAAGAGCCAAGATGTACATCAACAGATGAATGGATAAAGAAGATGTGGTGTATATATACAATGGAATAGTATGCAGCCATCAAAAGGAATGAAATGTTGCCGTTTGCAATGATGTGGATGGAACTGGAGGGTATTTTGCTGAGTGAAATAAGTCAATCAGAGAAAGACAAGTATCATATGATCTCACTGATATGAGGAATTCTTAATCTCAGGAAACAAACTGAGGGTTGCTGGAGTGGGGGGTGGGAGGGATGGGGTGGCTGGGTGATGGACATTGGGGAGGGTATGTGCTGTGGTGAGCGCTGTGAATTGTGTAAGACTGTTGAATCACAGACCTGTGCCTCTGAAATAAATAATACATTATATGTTAAAAAAAGAAGATAGAAGGAAGGGAAAAATGAAGGGGGGGAATTGGAGGGGGAGACGAACCACGAGAGACTATGGACTCTGAGAAACAAACTGAGGGTTCTAGAGGGGAGGAGGGTGGAGGGATGGGTTAGCCTGGTGATGGGTATTAAAGAGGGCACGTACTGAATGGAGCACTGGTTGTTATACACAAACAATGAATCATGGAACACTACATCAAAAACTAATGATGTGATGTATGGTGATTAACATAATAAAATAAAAAAAGTTTTATAAAAAGAAAATGAATAACTTAATAGAATTCCTTTATGTGAGACCACGCCTTAACCGCTCCCCCAACAGAGAGTAGAGTGACTAGAATCCTGATGTAATGAATAATTCTGTGACTCAAGTGAGGCAAAATTTCAACCCACCCCCCTTCTTTAATCATCTTCATCATAATCCCTTGTGTTCATGCAGCATTTCATGAATTGTATTTCATTTGATCATGTAAAATCATAGAAAGTAATAACTGGAAGGGACCCTGGAAAATACCCTGTCAAATCCATGTATTTTATAAGTAAGAAAACTGAGGCTCTGAGCTGTTAAGCAACTTGGTCAATATGAAAACAATTAATGTTAGAGCCAGAACCAGAATTAGGTGTGATGCAATGACTATCCTGTGTCCATTCTCTCCTTTTCTGTTGAAAAAGGAGAACGCAGGTTGCACTGCAGGTGGCAACGTTCATGGAATTATTTCATTTCTTCAAAGAGAAGACACTAACACAGGATTTGACGATGGTCTCATGGGCAGCTGTGGTCAAGGCAGCAGCAACGGCAACAAAAAGGGACAATAGGGCAACAAACTAATTACCAAGAAAGCAATTTTGAACAAGTGTTTTTGATCAATGTATTGAATCTCACAACTACTGTTCAGACATTTACGAGTGTAGCTTTTATTAGGACTGAAACAACTATCAGTGATTCAGGAGTTTGTCCTCAGTGAAGGAAAAAAGAACGCGGTCCCTCACCAGGCACCAAAATGATTTTCTTTACCTCTTAAATGTACTGAGTTTTGAAGCTCAATAAATAAAATGATAATCCTCAAAAGCGTTAAATTTTAAAACGAAGCCATGAAAATTGCACCCTTTATTCAATTTAGAGAAAACTGTACCCATATAATGTACTTATCTTTCATCATGAAATACATACCAGAAAGTTACCTTGTCTGATTTGTAATTTCAAGATTTATGATCTTAAAATTCTGAGTACCTGGTTTGATATCCCAAATACTGCATATGCAGTAGCCGGTAGAAATGCAAACTTCAATAAAAAAATAAGTCCTGAGGATACAATGTAAAGTACAGTTAATACTGTACTGTATATTTGAAAGTCGCTAGAAGAGTGTGTCTTAAAAGTTCTCATCACAGGGCGCCTGGGTGGCTCAGTTGGTTAAGCAACTGCCTTCGGCTCAGGTCATGATGCTGGAGTCCCGGAATCTAGTCCCACATCGGGCTCCCTGCTCGGCGGGGAGTCTGCCTCTCCCTCTGACCCTCTTCCCTCTCATGCTCTCTATCTCTCATTCTCTCTCTCTCAAATAAATAAACAAAATCTTTAAAAAAAAAAAGTTCTCATCACAGGAAGAAGTAAATTTGTACCTGTGTGGTGACAGATGTTAATTAAACTTACTGTGGTGATCATTTTACAGTATATACATATATCAAATCATTATGTTGTATGCCTAAACCTAATACTATGTTATATGTCAATTAAATCTCAATAAAACCAAAAGAGACATAACTCAGCATTGCTGAAACCAGTCAAGGGAACCATGAGAGACTTCGTGGGAAATGAGAGATACTCAAAAGGTAGAGAGAAACGCATACTAATACCAAACATGTACCAAGAAAATCTCTATAAATTTTGCAAAAGTGATAAAGATGGCAAAGACTAACCAGAAAACTTAAAGTAAAAAAGCCAGATTAATTTGTTGAGAAACACTCATCGCTCTTTGGAAGAAGAAGCAGGCATCAAAAATTTAAAGATTTGTCACTTAAAGTATTCTTTTTCTTCCATTTTTTCTCCTTTTCAAGTTGGAAACCCAATAGTATTAAATATTTAGTGATGACATTTCTTCTAGACATTCAAGAGAGCACATTTCATGAACACAATGAAAAAGAATAATTCTTAGAAATAAAAATAGATGGTCATTTTTTGTCTCCATTGGTGGTGGTAAAATTATTCAAGACACAATAACTTTTTGCTGAATGTTTGTATTCATATCTGGGAAGTCTTTCAAACACTAAATGCACATCTAAACTCTCTCACAGAGCAGCATGATAAGCTTCCTCTAAAAAACCCAGTCATCATTATCCTATCGTCTTGCTTCAGTGAGACCCTGAGAAAGGGACCACAGAATTCACAATGATATAATCTTTTTTCATTGGTTGTTTTTGCTCTGAAAACTTCAGGTATAACTCCAAACCAAAGAAGTATTTGGTTCTATTTTTCTTTGAGGAACAGAGTCAAACACATTCCAGTAACCCCATTAGAAATTATGTGCATTTTGTTCCTGAGTCTGCATGCTGTTTAAACCAATATGACACGGGGCGCCTGGGTGGCTCAGTCGTTAAGCGTCTGCCTTTGGCTCAGGTCATGGTTCCAGGGTCCTGGGATTGAGTCCCACATCGGGCTCTCTGCTCGGCGGGAAGCCTGCTTCTCCCTCTCCCACTCCCCCTGCTTGTGTTTCCTCTCTCGCTGTGTCTCTCTCTGTCAAATAAATAAAATCTTTAAAAAAAAAAAATAAACTAATATGACATGCATGGACTCTCTACAGGTACCCACCCATCCTTGAGAGTTCACTAAGTTTCCACTCTGTGGCAGCTCCTGTCTAGATTTTTTGTAGGTAACATAGATATAAGGCATGACCTTGGCCCTCTAATGCTTAGAGTGTACCTCAAAATGCATAAGGTAAGTATACCACTAATATGAAATAGCTCACCATTCTAGAATATACTGGGCACTGCAAAAAGTTAATATTACAAACATTTAAAATAAGGAGACCGAGATACAAAAAAAGGGGTGGTGGGGACAGGGCAGATATTAGATTTGAGTTGTATCTTTAAAACTAGAAGTGCTGTCTCTCTCCTCTGGATTTTTTATGGGACTTGACAAATGTACCTGCTTAAACTCCACACATCTAGATCTACATCTACCTTCCCTTAACACAGATGCATAGTATTTATATGATATGTGTGTGTATGTGTGTGTAAATGTTAAGTCAAATACATTATAAAAGTCCCAGATTTCTGCTGTGTTTCATTTATATTTCAGACCTTATCAATCCCTGAATATTTGGGAAACTCAACTCAGATAGGATTAGGTAATTTTTACATACTAAGCTCTAAACAAATATTTTTTGCTAAAATCAGTAATTATTATTGAACTCCTACTTATGTGAGACACAATATATAAAACATTTCCCCCTACTCAAGGAGAAAACAGGTAACTTCACTATAATGTGCTATGGTAGAGGTATGAAGGTAGTGTTGGGAGAGCACAGAAGAGAGTCACCACATTCCACGTAGTGAGAGGAATAAGGTTGGATGGAAAAGACACTAGGAAGGACAAATTGATGAACAAATGATGCAAAATGAACAAACAGAACAAACAGCAGAGGTAAAGTATAACTCATAAGAGGAAAATAATATGAGAATGGGTACTACAGAGACAAATTTGCCCATGTTAGAAATCTTAGGTAAAGTAGCTTTGGGGAAAAAATACAGACAACTTGATTGGGTCAAACCGTGTAGGGTTCTGGCTCTCTGATTAGAAGAAGGCTTTTTTCTGAAATGGTGTTGATCCCTCCTTCTTAATCTTGACCTGTATAGCCACTGCAACATCATGGCTGGGGAACCTGGAACTGACGAAGCTTGACTCTGTCAAGGCCAGGTGTATTAATTTACAGAGTTCAGATTCAGTTACAGCTGAATCTCTGAATACAGAGAAAAATGTATGGCAGTCCTTGATCACAGAAATGTCATCAGCATAGATATGCACACAAATAAATGCATATATGTGGGTACCTCTCTTCCCCCAACACACATAGACTAGTTTGTGCTAGGGCAGCTGTGAACTGAGGGATCTTACTTCAGAGTGGAGAATACTAATGCCGTAGAGAATTTAGCCTCTTTCTTAACATTTTATGTGAGTCCAGGAGTGTGGAGTTTCCAGATCTATATTGCAGCCATCAGGGACATTCAAGTAGACTCTAAATCCCATCTAGCTAGGATGTCATTATAATAAATTAGACCTCCAGGGATAAAGCAGATGGCAATTTGCCATGGAAACTACAAGGCAGTTGATTGATCAGTATTCCACAGTGGCCAGAGCACAGTATATGGAGTTTGACTACCAGCATTTAGATCCTCATTCAGTCTCTTATCAACTATGATTTGGGGGGATGTTGCCTAACCAATCTGAGCTAGTTTTTACTCATCTGATGGAAGTCATCAACTGCCTCTTAAATGATAAATTCAAAAGACTCCATAAGCCCTCATCTAGTGGTTGTTCTCTAAATACTTCCTTTCCCACTCTCTGGCTTCTCTTAAATCACCCTGTCCTTGCTGCCAGTTTACTCTCGTGTTCCTCTTTATTTCCTCTCACTTGCTCCATTTTCTCTGCCCACTCTTTCCATGATAGTAATAATCTGGGGCTGTAAACTTCCTATTAATTCAGTCTCCCTGGAGAATCTCATTGTCTTTAATGGCTTTAGTACTACTTACAAGAAATGTTTCCCACACCTCTGTCTCCAAATTTAGCCTCCATTAACTCCAGACTCGTTTTTCCGACTGCCTACAGAACATCAGCATAATCATAACTGGCATAGAGCAGAGTTTATACTTAGTCCTACTCTTCTTCCAGGTGTTACTGGAGCAGGTAAACAATTAGGAGCAAAAGCCAGTTGAGTGGTGTTGGGTTCACATGTAACATATGGTAAACAGAGTGGACTTAAAAGGCAGAAGGAATCATGAAACTCAAAAGAACCTGGGAGAGGAGACCAGAAAGTCTGATCATCGAAGAGGATAATAATTGGAATGGATGGAAGTGCTTCAAATATAATTAAGTACATGAAATGTATCATGATATTTATTTTTTAAAAACTCCCTGGTTGTCTTTGAAAGATGCTCAAGAGCCCAATGAAAATTGGTAAATAAAGGGAGAGTTACGCACTTCATTTGCCTTGAGGAATATACCTCAAGGTAAATAAGTAGTTAATGAAGGGAATTCTCTCCCTTTCTAGGAATTATTCTAGGTATTGAATAAAGAAAAAAAATCAAAGAATTAGAATCTCTCCATATCACATTTAATGACATACGATAATGAAACAATGGACTAAGATGTTGATTATCAATGGATGCTACCATTGATAAAAAGGAAAAAAAGCAGGTATGATGAGTGCCTAATGAAGATAAAAATTCTACTTCTGAAGTGTCCTTGCTTGAATATCAGAACCTGAAGCTGATCAACTCCCACAGTCTAACTTTAACTTCAGCAAATTAAAAGAACAGAGAAAATGCAATCAACAATCCTGTGGTATATGTTAGAAGAAAAAATTATCTGGTTTCATCAACAAATAGAAAGGAGTGAAAAAGATTTGGAGATGAAACTCAAAACAGATCTAAAAGATATATCAACTAAAGTCAATATATGTTCCTTGCTTAGAATCTGATTATATAAACTAAAGATGATAGACATTTGAGAAAATTTTAACACTTACTGACTAGAAATTTGTTAATAGTAAGGACTGATTATTTATATGCATGATAATGGTATTGAGGTTTTTAAAAATGTATGACTTTTAGACAGTTATACTGAAATATTTATAAGTGAAATGATATAACAGATTTGTTTCAAAAAAATCAGGAATGAGGGAAAATGAGTGAGGTATAGATGAATGGTAATTTTTTTTTAAGATTTTATTTATTCATTTGACACAGAGAGAGATAGCAAGAGAGGGAACACAAGCAGGGGGAAGTGGGAGAGGGAGAAGCAGGCTTCTCATGGAGCAGGGAGCCCGATGCGGGGCTTGATCCCAGGACCCTGAGATTATGACCTGAGCCAAAGGCAGTCGCTTAACCAACTGAGCCACCCAGGTGCCCCGATGAATGGTAAATTTTGAAGCTAGCAATCGGTAGACAGAGTTTCATTGAACTATTCTCTCTTTTGTACATTTGCAATTTTCCTTAACAAAACTAAATATGTATATATCTAGGACAGTTTGATTGAATAAAGATTGTGATGTAGTCAGGGGCTTGTTATAAAATCACTATTGGGGGGGGCGCCTGGGTGGCTCAGTCTATTGTGTCTGTCTTGGACTCAGGTCATGATTCCGGGGTCCTGGGATCAAGCCCAGTGTAGGGTTCCCTGCTGAGCAGAAAGAAATAAAATCTTTTTAAAAAACCACTGTTAGGGTAGGAATCTGTTTTAGGGTTTGAGCATCCCTGATATCAAATGGCTGCAGGTAAGCTGACACCATAGGTACAGAGTATAATATGGATCTCATAGTGCATGGTGGATGATTAAGAGGAAGGAGAGATATTGCCAAGGAGTAACTGAGAGGTCTCTAAGCCTCTCAAGTCAATCACACTTTATTAAACATTCTTGCAGCATAAGAATCACCTCTAGGACCGACTAAAAGTACAAATTCTAGGATCCAATCAAGATCCAATGAAGAAGGATCTGGGAAGTTACAGGTTTAACTAGCTCTCCAAGAGCTCATCATCACAATTTAGGAATTAAAGTGGTTAATTTCAAGGTACAATATATTCAATTGGGAATAACTTGTAAGCAGTTGGAAATTGGAGGTAGTTGGACTATAATTAGACTAGATTTGGTGAACAAAGAGTGCTACAGGTTTGGGAGTCATTTTCGTATATTTTCAAAAATAATTCATTAAAGGCACTCTCCAAAGGAGGGAAAATGACATTAGCAAAAAGACACTACTGGCAATTTAGGGTGCCAATCACTAACCACTCTTGCCCCCTATATCACAACTGATTGAGAACTGTATACACAGACAAATAGGGCTAAAGCATCAATTGTTGTGATGGTAATGAATGGAAGAAGGCAATCTGGATCTGATGCCAAAGTGGAGGTTCCTACTCTTTTCCTACTAGGCTTGCAGTTAATGTACCCCAGGTAAAGGATACTTGATATACCCTCTCATCTGAGCCTTTAAGAGTTTGCCTGGCCTAATCTTTTTACTGCTGAGGAGTATGGATTAAAGCACTGGCCCTTCTAACCGATTAAGGAGTTAGGCATCTAGAGAAACAGAAGGTGGAGCCTGTTTCTTGTCTTTCTGGCATCATGAATCCACCTGAGGATGGAGTGGCCCAATGGATATCAGGTTCTACTCTAAGAAAGAGTGAAAAAGTAATAGCAAGAGACTGGAAATGGGCCTTCCAACAAACGCCTTCACCCATAGGCCAAGGCAGGATTTAAAGATTAGCATTATTTGCCACTGGCACTATTTGCACAACCCTCTCTATTCATTGATGTTTATTCAAAATTTCCATAATATGATGTAGCAAGCTCTAGCATAATGGAGAACAGAGATGAGTTTTTCAGGCTTTATTTTGGTTACTTCCTAAGACTGAGGAAAGTTACATAAAGGCAACAATTTTATTGCAAACAATCATCAATTGAAAGTTTTGTTTTCCATTTCTTGTCATCCGAGATAATAGATGGTATATGCTCAGAAGATGCCCTAGCACAGAGTAAGCCCCTGAAAAATGTTTGCTGTTATTGTTGTCACTGTTAAATAAAACTTGTTAAGGGATATAGCAGTTGTGACAGAGTATGTTAGGGAATGAGTTTGCTTCATTAAACCTAAGAATTGTATTACTTACTTTAATTTTAAAAAATGTTGAATCTTACCAGTTGAATCCTGAAAAATTAAAAATATAGGCATGGTGGGGCGCCTGGGTGGCTCAGTCATTAGGCGTCTGCCTTCGGCTCTGGTCATGATGCCAGGGTCCTGGGATCGAGCCCCACATCGGGCTCCCTGCTCCGCGGGAAGCCTGCTTCTCCCTCTCCCACTCCCCCTGCTTGTGTTCTTGCTCTCGCTATCTTTCTCTCTGTCAAATAAATAAATAAAATATTAAAAAATATATATATATAGACATGAGTCCTAAACGCTTCTCAACATACTTCAGTTTACTAAGAATCAGTGGAAAGTGCCATGGTTTGGAATTTAATATTTGTCAATTTAAACCTGAGCTCCCCCAATTTACAACTGTGTTGCCTTACGCTGGTTACTTGACCTCTCTGAAATTCAGGTTCTTCATCTGTAAAATGGGTTTAACAGTTCACTTGGCTATTAGAAAGAGATGAGGATATTGTATCCTTCAGAGTGTTCCTGGAGGAATAAATGGGATCACATTAATTAAGTGTTTCTTCTAAAATACATGCTCTCATAGTGTTTTAGCATTTTAAAGTGCTCTTAAATATACTGCCTTTTAACTTTTTAAAAAAATCCTGTGACTAATGTAAAGCAGATATTTTTATTTATATTTTAGAACTATGAAGACCCATATTCGGTGAGTCACTCGCTGTATTAGTTTTTGTTGTTGTTGTTTTCAAAGATTTATTTATTTACAGGGGCAGAGGGAGAGAAAGTCTTAAGCAGACTCCATGCTGAGCAGAGCCCCACACGAGGCTCAGTTTCACCACCCTGAGATCAGATGCATTGCTCTTGAAAATTTACTGGAAACAAGGCAGTTAACTTTGGCACAATTGTCATTTCCTGCTCAAAGACATTTTCTGAATATGAAAACAGAAATTTGGTAAATGTTGATTGTCTTAGTACTCTGTGATGTGCTCCATAAAAAACCTCATGATAAACACTGACGATGATATGGCAGTTATTTCCCCTTACATGTCTAAGAACAAGAATGTCTTAAGCTGTTATAATGTTAAACCTTATTGGTGGAGGTATAGAATTTAAAGGCTTTAAGCTGGGGAAAGAAAAATGATTTAAGGGTTTGGATGAATTTCATGGGCCCGTAAAATGGTATTAAAGCAGTTCTGGAAAGATTTGAAGAGGATACAATACCCTGTAAATGTGTTACGCTTTGGTCTCATTAACAAATGATTGGACACCACAGAAGAGGGAAATGTGAGATGGAATATCAGAATCACATAAGACACTTAGTCTTAAGAGGCATCTGAACCATGATGGTTGACAACTAAGCTGTTGCTACTTATCACACAAATATTGATCATTATAAGAAAGCTTGCTCTTAAAGCAGAACTCCCAGAATCAGGGCCTGATAGAGAAACTCAGAGACATTTTGTTTTTATGTCTTGGATCAACTCAAGAATGCTGTGGCCATGCATAATTGTGACTATGTGGGAAATCAGACAGGAAGACTTAGGAAAACTAGTTTATCTGTAGGGAAGAACAGGTCAATATTCAACAAAATGAATTAAACAATTACTATTTTTTAAGGATTTTATTTATTTATTTGAGAGAGACACACAGAGAGAGAGAGAGAGAGAGCATGAGCAGGGAGAAGAGGGAGAAGCAGGAGAGCATGAGCAGGGAGCCCGATGTGGGGCTCAATCCCAGGACCCTGGGATCATGACGTGAACAGGAGGCAGATGCTTAACCAACTGAGCCACCCAGGTACCCCAACAATTACTATTTTAACTTTTATGTTTAATGCCCGCATGTGGCCACTTGCCAGCCTAAGGTCCCCATCTATTATGCTATTTCATCTGAACAGAAGGAAATACCTCAGCCAAAGATAAAGGTTACTTTTTTTAAACTCCTTTCTTTCTACACCTGCTGAGGATGACAATGCTGCAAATGGGTACGATAGACAAAGGGTGATTTTTCTTTATGATCTTGTACTGCTGCCTCTTCTAAGTACTTCCCATGTCTTATTCAACCACTCAGAACCCTGTAAATCTCTTTTCAGATGAGGAAACTGAGATCTAGAGAGGTTAAGCAACTTCTTCAACCTTTCAGAGCAAGTAAGGTTGGAGCCAGAATTGAAACCCAGCCCCTGGGCCCCCAAACCCGCACTCTTCTTCACCACACCCTAAGGACAGCTGTCAATGATGCCACCAAAAATCCCTTACCTGTTAGCAGCTGGAGAACTCTGTGCCACATGCTCAGGTTCCCAATAAGTAATAGGCCAGAATTATTTTTTGAACAATTGAATTTCAGGTTCAGAGACTCTAAATGTGATTTATTAACATATTTGAGCCACCCAGTCTAGAGACTACAGCTGTCTGTGTAACCCCTAAGTATTAGCCTCTATACTTCTGTTCTTGACTGATTGTCCGAGCTGGATGCCCAGAAGGTTGAAATAGGATGCTATCACCCAACTCTGCTGATATCTGAAGCATTTCAGTTAAGAGCAGTGATATATTTTCATATATAACTGCAGGGAGTGATATTATTACTTTTATTTTTACAACGCCATAAAAGGAAAAAAAAACCAACATGCTATATAGTAGAGGAGGATTGTCAAATGCTGATTAGCCCAAAAATTAATGGAAACAGGTGCCTAACAAGATAGGCCCTCCCAGGATAATTCCTTATGTTCTGATCTTTTCCCTCTAATACAGACTTACATAGTAATTAACTATTCTAGGGCTCATTTCCCATAGATTCCAACTCAGTACCTGAAGCTAATATGACACTTTAATTAACTAAGGTGTTAATGACCATAAAGGACCTAAAATGTGTTTTGAGTACACATCTACTTTACAAGAGCTGATGCCTGCCTTTGGTACCAGAGTCTCAGTCTGGGATGGCTAGATCACATGAAGGGAAGTCAAAACCGGGCTGAATATGGATCTAAGCAGGTCTGTAAGTCAACACAGTTACAGCCAGATGAGGGTGCAGTCAAGGTAAGAGAGTGCATAGAAAATTACTGAGATGAAAAGGATATAGTCAGAAGAGACAACAGGTGATGAGAGCACTCTAGTTCAGGAAAGTAAATCTCAGGGTAGAGGAATGCTATAGACCAACACTTCTCAAAATTTAATGTGCAAAAGAATTGTCTACAGATTTTGTAAGATGCAGGCTTGGAGTTGGGGCCTGGGATTCTGTATTTCTAATAAATTTCCAAGGACTCCTATGCTGCTAGTCTGTAGATCAGGTGTTGAGTAGCAAAGCCTCAGAACAAACAGAAAGATGGGCCGTTTGTGGCACTGGGTAGGAGAAAATGAAAGGCATGTCAATCCTATAACAGTAACTAGAAGGACAAATGCTTCGTCAAGCTTTAGAACGAAGCACAATCATAGGGGCTTTATCCCCAAAGCCAAAGTATAAATTCAACTGACTGTATTCACCTAATCACTGGCTATTAAGTTGCTTTTATGCTAGACCTAGTTCTTTTATAGTAGAGTGTCAATCGTCTGAAGATATTGTGGAGAATGATAGACACTCTAGAGTTCCACGATGTGTGTTCAAGTGGAGTTTCTATTATCTACTTGTCATTTTGCCTTGATCAAAGTTTTATTTTCCATGAATCATTCTTTACTTAGTTGTAAATCTGAGAAAACAGTGCCTCTTCTGCTATACTAATAAAGAAAGACTGATTAAGAAAACAACTCCTAAAACTTAATTGTTTAACATATTAAAACTTTATTTCTTGTTTGCATAACAGTTCACTAATGGTATTTGGCATGTGGCTGTTGACACTGTAATTTAGGAATTCAGAATCCTTCCACCCTGTGGTTCTATTCTTCCCTATATCCTCAGAGCTCTCCCATTTCAGTCAGCAGATAGGGAAAGCATATGGACAAGCGTGCAGGAGGATTTCTATTAGCTTGGTTGAGAAGTGGCACATATCAATTCTACATGTATTCTATTGACTAGAACTTAGTTACTTGGCCCCACTTCACTTCTAGAGAGCCTGAAAAATGTGGTCTATCTTCGTAGTCAGGGCTTTCTTGGGGGCAGGGAGCAAGATGGCGGAGGAGTAGGAGACTTGAATTTCGTCTGGTCTCAGGAATTCAGCTGAATAGGGATCAAACCATTCTGAACACCTACGAACTCAACAGGAGACCGAAGAAGAGAGTAGCAACAACTCTCTGAACAGAGAAGCGACCACTTACTGGAAGGTAGGACTTGCGGAGAAGTGAATCCGAGGCGATATTCGGGAGGGTAGACGGCAGGGGAGGGGGCCTCCATCGGCTGCTTCTGGCAAGTGATAGAGCCACGGAGCACAAAATCGGAACTTTTAGAAGTCGGCTCCACTGAGGGACGTCGCTCCAGTGGCTAAGCGGGAGGTGGAACCCTCGCGGGACAGTGTGGTCTCAGGACCCTCGGGGTCACAGAAAGACCGGGGGTGCCCGAGTGCGGCAGAGCTCCCAGGTATCGGAGCGGGGAAGCCGGCTGCAGAGACGGAGCCGAGGCACGGCCTCTCAGCTCGGGGTGGCCATAAACTGTCATCAGTGACAGTTGGGCCACTGCTCCTCCAGCAGGGACACAACAAGCGGCAGAGCTGGGGAGAATCCCCTTTCTCCCCCGGGAGGAGCGGCCCGGGAGAGCACTGCAGGGATCTGCTGGGTTTGGAGACTCCACACGGGGTCGGGTGCCAGACATAGAAACGCTCGGTCACAGGCCAGGTGAGCACGGAGTGCGGCCAGAGACCGGGGACACGGGAGTGACTGCTTTTCTCTGGGGACGCACTGAGGAGCGGGGCCCCGAGTTCTCGGCTCCTCCGGGCGGAGATTGGGAGGCCACCATTTTCACCCTGGTCCTCCAAAACTGTACCGAGAGCTTGCAGGGAACAAAAGCTCCCAAGAGCAAACCCCAGCAGCTTGCTTAGCCCGGACCGACAAGGGCGGGGCAATTCCGCCTCCGGCAAAGCCATTTGGGAACCACGGCAACAGGCCCCTCCCCCAGAAGATCAGCACGAACAGCCAGCAAGCCAAGACCAAGTTTACCGATCAAGGAGAACGGGAGAACTCCAGCGCTAGGGGAATACTGCACATAGAATTCATGGCTTTTTTACCATGATTCATTAGTTTTTCCAAGTTAATTTTTTTAACTTTTTTTTTGAATTTTTCTTGTTCCCCTTTTCAACCAAAATCTTATCAATACCTTTTTTAAAAAAACATTTTTTATTTTTCATTTTTAGAGTCATATTTTATCCCTTCATAGTAGTTACCCTTATATTTGGCATATATATATATATATATATATATATATATATATATATATAAGTTGTTCTCTCTTTAAAATTTTGAGATACACCTTCTTCTAACAGATCAAAATATACCCTAAATCACTAGTGTATGGCTTTGTTCTAGTCTCCTGCCTGATCACACTCTCTCCCTTTTTTTTCTTTTTTTTTTAAATCTTCTTTCTTTTTTCAAACAACTTATCAATTCCTTTTATAAAACCTTTTATAATTTTCATCTTTACAGTCATCGTCCATCCCTTCTTCATTGTATCAACCCTTATTTTGTACATATATAAGTCTTTCTTCCTTTAAAATTTTAGGAGGCACTTTCTTCTAACAAACCAAAATACACCCAAAATCTAGTGTGTGGCACTGATCTATGCACTAGTCTGATCATATTTGATCATATTCTGTTTTTTTTTGTTTTGTTCTGTTTTTGTTTGTTTTTATCTTTTTCTTTTTTTTTTCTCTTTCTTTTTTGTTTCTTTCCCTTTCTTTTCCCCTGGTTTCAGGTCTTTTCTGATTTGTATAGAGTATATTTGCTGGGGATGTTGTTAACCTGTTAGCATTTTGTTCTCTCATTCATCTGTTCTCCTCTGGACAAAATGACAAGACGAAAAAAATCACCTCAGCAAAAAGAACAAGAGGTAGTACTGTCAGCCAGGGACCTACTCAATATGGACATTAGTACAATGTCAGACCTAGAGTTCAGACTCATGACTTTAAAGATACTAGCTGGGCTTGAAAAAAGCGTGGAAGTTATTAGAGAAACGCTTTCTGGAGAAATAAAAGAACTAAAATCTAACCAAGTCGAAATCAAAAAGGCTATTGATGAGGTGCAATCAAAAATGGGGGCACTAACTGCTAGGATAAATGAGGCAGAAGAGAGAATCAGCAATATAGAAGGCCAAATGATGGAAAATAAAGAGGCTGAGAAAAAGAGAGATAAACAACTACAGGATCACGAGGGCAGAATTCAAGAGATAAGCAATACGATAAGACGAAACAACATTAGAATAATTGGGATCCCAGAAGAAGAAAGAGAGAGAGGAGCAGAAGGTATATTGGAGCAAATTATAGCAGAGAACTTCCCTGATGTGGGGAAGGAAACAGACATCAAAATCCAGGAGGCACAGAGAACCCCTCTCAAAAATCAATAAAAATAGGTCAACACCCCGACATTTAATAGTAAAATTTACGAGTCTCAGAGACAAAGAGAAAATTCTGAAAGCAGCTCGGGAGAAGAGATATGTAACCTACAATGGTAGAAACATTAGATTGGCAACAGACCTATCCACAGAGACCTGGCAGGCCAGAAAGGACTGGCATGATATCTTCAGAGCACTAAATGAGAAAAATATGCAGCCAAGAATACTATATCCAGCAAGGCTGTCATTGAAAATAGAAGGAGAGATAAAAAGCTTCCAGGACAAACAAAAACTAAAGGAATTTGCAAACACAAAACCAGCCCTACAAGAACTTTTGAAAGGGGTCCTCCAAGCAAAGAGAGAGACTAAGAGCAGCATAGATCAGAAAGGAACACAGACAATACACAGTAACAGTCACCTTACAGGCAATAAAATGGCACTAAATTCATATCTTTCAATAGTTACCCTGAATGTAAATGGGCTAAATGCCCCAATCAAAAGACACAGGCTATCAGATTGGATTAAAAAACAAGACCCATCAATATGCTGTCTGCAAGAGACTCATTTTAGACCCAAAGACACCCCCACATTGAAAGTGAGGGGGTGGAAAACCATTTACCATGCTAATGGACACCAAAAGAAAGCTGGGGTGGCAATCCTTATATCAGACAAATTAGATTTTAAAACAAAGACTGTAATAAGAGATGAAGAAAGACACTCTATCCTACTTAAAGGGTCTATCCATCAAGATGATCTAACAATTGTAAATATCTATGCCCCGAACATGGGAGCAGCCAATAATATAAGGCAATTAATAACAAAAGCAAAGAAACACATTGACAACAATACAATAATAATAGGGGACTTTAACACCCCCCCTGACTGAAATGGACAGATCATCTAAGCAAAAGAGCAACAAGGAAATAAAGACTTTAAATGAAACACTGGACCAAATGGACTTCACAGACATATTCAGAACATTCCATCCCAAAGCAATGGAATACACATTCTTCTCTAATGCCCATGGAACATTCTCCAGAATTGATCACATCCTAGGTCACAAATCAGGTCTCAACCGGTCCCAAAAGATTGGGATCATTCCCTGCATATTTTCAGACCACAATGCTTTGCAACTAGAACTCAATCACAAGAGGAAAGTCGGAAAGAACTCAAATACATGGAGGCTAAAGAGCATCCTACTAAAGAATGAATGGGTCAACCAGGAAATTAAAGAAGAATTAAAAAAATTCATGGAAACCAATGAAAATGAAAACACAACTGTTCAAAATCTTTGGGATACAGCAAAGGCAGTCCTAAGCGGAAAGTGTATAGCAATACATGCCTTTCTCAAGAAAAAAGAAAGGTCTCAAATATCTTTGTAGTCAGGACAAAGAGGAGGTAAATTTGGTGAATGTCTATCTCATGCTTTCTCAACCAGAGAATTAAGTCTTAATGCCCTATGACACCCATGGCATGTAATGAATTAACTTCTCTCCTATGCATGTAGAACAAAGCCTTTTATGTACTTTCCACGGAAAAATTGAGAAAACCATCACTTCAATATGCTATAGTGCTTGGTCAATCTCTGCTATACCTGCATACCACTGAAGGCAGCTGGAAGTTCAAATGAGGAAATACATGTAAATACTCTTAAACTACACAGGACTATATGAATGAAAGCTGCTCCAGAAGAGAAAAATAAATGAATCACGTGGGGTGGGGGAAGTAGAAGCAATAGTAGTAAAAGAGGTACCAGGTATTGCCCAAGGTGGTTTCCTTTTTCTTATTTTTTTTATTATAGTTTTGAGGAATCTCTCCACCCAACATAGGGTTCATACTCACAACCCCAAGATCAAGAGTCACATGTTCTACCAACTGAGCCAGTCAGGTGCCCCCTTTTTCTGAATTTCTTTTGCAATATTTTAAACTTCCTGGGCTACCTGATGACCTCTTAATCCTTATAGCAGTCTTACCCTGAAGTCACTTTCTCCAGAAAGCCTTACCAAACCCTTCCCTCAAGCCCAATGTGTCACTAATTTCTCTATAAACCCTAAGCAACATAATGCATTCCTCAATTGGAATATTGCATGTGTGCATTTTTTTTTTAATGCACTTGCCTCCCACTAAAAACAGAAGTCATTTTGTATTCCTCCCTCTTTGCTTAGCACATAGTATTAGGCATTTAATTCACACGTATTGAAAAGCTTTAGATTTTTTTTTTTTTTTTTTATCAGAGCAGAATCCTGTTGTCTGTTTAGACTAACTGGAGGCTCTGTAAACATGTTTAGATCCTCTGAGGTTCCAAGGCAGGGTCCCCAGGAGTTATCTCATATTTCTCATCCTGATATAGTTCATTTACTGGTACCATTCTTAAACACATCCTTAAACTGAACTAGCAAAGAAAGTAACCTATGGGACTTTGATCCCTACGACTGGTAAGCATAGTAATGATCCCAGAAACTTGGGTAAGCTGGTACAAATGATCCCTGGAGGCTAAGAAGTTTGTCTCAATGCTCCCCAAATTATGCTCCATAAATATCTACCTGTAGCACTAAATTTGGGTACATGATGACTTGGATATGATTAAGGAGTACATTCTTCCATTACTCCTTGTCTGAGGAAACAATTTTGTTTCCCAGAATGGTCTGGAGCTATGGTTTGTGTCTAGAAGAGTTTTGTTGAAAAGATAAAGATAGAGGACTGCTTTCTCTATCACTCACTGCTGAGTAAAAGGGATGAGAAATCTGTCTTGCAGACCACCTTTCTCAATTTAGTTGCACGAGAGAATCAAATAAATGTGTATTTTATCTACTTAACCTCATGAAATCTATGCAAGCCTAGTCCAGTGGCTATGACATGCCATCAAAAATTTCCTCTTAATTTTGTATTTTCCCATTTCACAATTGCTTGATAAATGATTGTATCCGACAGCTTTTAATCCATGTAAGAGTGATCACTGGTGATGAGGACTTTAGAAGAATTGTATGTATCTTGTCCTTCCCTTTACCTGCTTTTTAATCAAGAGATATGCCACACACTGACAGTCTTTCATTACATGCTCTATTCAGGGCTTCAGTGTTTTTTACTGCTGTTACGTGATAAACAGTAAAGATGCACCCCCTACTACAAAAACAGATTTATTAGTAAATAGCTGACACTTTGTACTTTTGCAGAATACCAAAGCAATTAGTGACAACGGTAGAATGATTTTCAATACCTACAGAGCAAAATATCATATTGATTTAAGCTCAAAGCTTTCTCTAAATAACAACCAAGGAATTGTCTACTATATTTGGTCAATCCTTTTAAATAACAGGTGGTAAAAAAGAAAATACATCAGTAAAACTGCTTTGAGTGTCCTTCCCCTTGGTTGAACTGGATATTTTAGCCAATTTTCCAACATAGAATAACTGGAAGACTAATGGCATCGAAAATTATTTTGTTTTATTTTCTTATATTTGCTTTTATAAATCAAGCAATCAATCTCAATTTCATGTAAAATTGAGATACTCATTGCATTTAAAAGGAAAGGATTTACTATGGGAGAAAATGGAACATTTAGATCATGAAATTGTAGAATCACAAAGTCAGAGGACTATGAACCAGAAGAAATGGAAGGAGATGGACTAGTCTAGTTTCTTCCCTGGGGAAATATGATGTTCTTCCTACTCCCAACCTCTCCTAATTCACGTAATTTTACAGAAAACACAATGCAGCTAGTGGAGAAAAGCTGATTATCCAGCAAATAAGAATTGGCATGGATCAAGAATTCTGCACTCTCTGGTTCTTGATGCTTTCCCCCAGGGAGTGTGCTTTCATTCATTCATTCATTCATTCATTCATTCAGTACCTACTAAATTCTGTGCACTGGGGAGGCAACAGAGAATAAGCACAGACAATACTCCTTCCTTCATGGAACTTTTGTTATACTCAAATGAGACAGACCATAAATACATAAGTAAATAAATGGTATTTGGGGAAGTGAAAACTGCTACATAGAAAAACAGAGTAAGCAGAATAGGGTATACAGAGTATGAGAAAATGGACTCCTATTTTTTAATATGATGGCCGAGGAAAACCTCACTGATGAAGTGGTGAATGAGTGAGGATCTGAAGGAAGGAAAGAAAAGAAAGGAGTCATGTGGCTCTCTAGAGAGAGGGCACTCTGGACAGTGTACCCAAAGTGGAAGCACACTTAGTATACTCACACGTGTGCCGGCTGCATGCTTATTTTTCTTTGGATTTATTTTATCACATTTTATCCCTTTTCAACTTCTTCACCGAAACTGTCTTTTCTCGTTCTGTTGGAGACTAAGATAGCTCAACAAATCGTCACCTGCTTCTGCCATGGCTCCCCAATCTTGAAGCTGTGCCATTTCAAGTCACTGTCTCTGCTTCTATTCCAGCCTCTCAGTATGACTGTCAACCTCCCCGTCTCCTATGCTGGGTTCTTGTCAGGACACACGGTACCTCAGCTCAGGGGAGTGATACAGATTCTCTCTTGTCATTTTCAACACCTGAGGTTTATTTAACCCAGGCTTTTCTCTTGAAACTTAGTTCCACCCTATGCCTTTGAGATAACTATGACGTGAAAGGGCTGTAGAGGTGCAGGTCACAAAGTGGTCTTGCACCATCAATAGAATCACAAATCAAATATGCCTCTTTCTCTGCCAATTGCTGGATACCCGCTCCATGCTAGGCCTCAGGCAGAGATGGCAGAGATGCTGAGATGCTCCTGTCTTCAAAGTGTTTGCACGAGACAGTTCTTTGCCATGAGCAATCACCATGTGTCTGAGGGCAACACCACGGGGGCTACCCACCACACAGCTCTAATCCAGTCCTCTCCACATGTATTTGCGGGGAGAGGAGTTGTCTTGTGTATGTGTGTGTGTTCCAATGTGGCCAACACTGTGCTAGGTGCTATATGGCAGAATAAAAAGTAAAATACAGGGGCGCCTGGGTGGCTCAATCGTTAAGTGTCTGCCTTCAGCTCAGGTCATGAACCCAGGGTCCTGGGATCAAGCCCTGCATCAGGATCCCTGCTCCACAGGAAACCTGCTTCTCCCTCTCCGCCTGCCCCTGCTTGTGCTTCCTCTCTCGTTGTGTCTCTCTGTCAAATAAATTAATAAAATCTTTTTAAAAATAAATAAATAAATAGTAAAATACATGATTTCCGCTAAGGAGTTGGCTGCTTAGTTGGTATGACAAGGTATAAATGTAAATATCTATATGTATATACATTAAAAGTTATATGGTGATGCACCATGAAAACCAGAGTTCAAGATCACAATAAGAGTATTATAAAAGAGAAATTACTGATTCTTATCCTCTAGCCATTTCCCAACATTATACTCATGTATTCTAAGCTAAATTGATAAATGCGAAGGAACCAGCAACATCACTGCTCACATGGATTCAAATATCCTATTGATTTTCTTTATTTTTTGTTACAAATAGCAAAATAAATTTTCTATGAATTCTATTTTTGGAAGTATCAAAATGTATCCCTTATAAATCCAGACTACTTATAGGCACTTAGGTATAGGACTCCATTAGCCAGTTTTCATTTCTACTAATAATCTTAGCAGTTCACCTATATTTTGTGTACTTTCTTTTTTAATACCACATGCCCACTATTTGGTAAAAGTTGTGGAAATGCCTATTATAGGACTTTTTGCCATTTTTAAGTCTTTCTCAAAATACTTTGCTTTTGGCCAGCTTTCCTAAGCATTTTGCTCCGTCTTTTACACTACTCATATATAAGGGACATGGTCACTGTCTATCTTATTTCTGTGTCTTTCGTTCCACTCCTCTGCTCATTCCTCTTAGTATTCCTTGCATGTAAACTCCTCCACCAAGCTTCAGTCCTGTTAAGTTGGAAGTAAATATGTAGAATAATATATTCAGATATTAGCTTTTCTGGTTGAAAAGCTCTAATGAAAAAGGAATACCTGGGCCGAAGCAGAAATATTAACATTAGAAATGGAGGAGCAGCTCCGCCTATATGGTGGGCCCAATTTTGCTCAAAAAGATAGGATGTGAATAGGTACAGTTTTCAGGAGTCATCATTTATTTGCAGGCTAAGTAGCAAATGTATTATTTATTCATCCTCATGTGAAATTATTCTCTCTGACATGATTCTGAACATCCTGGGCAACATTAAGTCTGAATTCTTATCTGCTAAAACCCAGGATTCTGTGTGCATAGCCATTATCTGCTTGTGCCCAGAGCAGCAGACACGATAAAGGATCTTCAGGGGAACAGATCTTTCTCACGACCGTCCCATTCAAATCCCAGTGATTGGCCCAGGAAGACCAGTGCGACCCTGGAGCAGATGATGACAAGCTTCCTTCACAATGTAGAAAAATTCTAATTCCCCTTGCCCAAGATGCTACCTTAACAGACATTGCAGCTCGCAGGAGCAGCCAATATGAGCTCAGATTCAACTTACAGGAAAGGGTAATCCATTTAATGCTTTAGTACCTGAAAATCTGCCAGTGCTTAATGAAATGGTTAAGTTGGCACCCTTTTATTTTTGGTTTTATGTGCTTTTCTAAAAAGTCATTGTTCTCTTCATGAGATACATTTCAAAGTTTTAGCAAAGCCCAGCTTAAGCTGAGAGTGCATAGTCTGGCCCTATGACTGTGTCCTTGCATTCCCTGAGGGTGTGAGGCCTGTTTCTGTGTTTTAAGACATGCTCTCTCTGTTGCAAGTGTTACACGCCACTGAGAGTACGTTTTCTCCACTCCTGAGGAGCAGCTAAGTACACTTGACTGTTGAGGAATGTAGGACAGTTACTACTCCTGCAGGTCATTTATTCTACAAGGGCATTGTCTGTCCTCTCTACTTTCCATAGTTTCCTCTTACCAAACTTTAACCTTGTAGATTAGGAAGGCAAATACCTAGCTAAATGGTGAATTTTGATGATGCAAAGGAGAAAGTAGGAGTGCAGGTATGTTCTTCACCTGCCTATAAATATCTTCTGTTAATTAGGTAAACAAATATTCACTGAGTATGTACTCTTTTCCATGCACTCTACTAATAATCTCCATAGGTATTTTCAAACCTTGCAATCTGTTAAAGAAATATGCATGTGAACATAAGCTCGTCCACACCTACAGTCATTCCAGGTGTTTACCTACCTTCAAAACCTCATTCTGTACCCACTTCATCATCATTACTCTTCCCTTTTACATCCTCTCATATCTCTAAACTGTGATGCTCCAAATTTGATATAATATGCCTACAGGTGGATGACAAATGTAACACAAAATCTGTTTATTTAGATTCTATTATTCATACAAGAAGCATGTATTAAGGACCTCGTAGGCTTTGAGGGGAATAAAAAAGCAGCTCAAATACTGCTCTTTAATTCTGGTGTTAATCTGGTGGTGGGGTTGACAGAGCTATACATGAAACATGGAGCGAATATCGCAGCATGGTCTCATAGTAAAGGCGAGCCCCATAGGAGACCGGATGAGATAGAACAATTATGTGTTGAACAGACAGACGAGGTTACACGGCAGCTTTGGGAACTGGAGTGTTCCTTGAAGAAATCTGAAGGGCAGAAGAGAGGGTGAGAACTTCATTAGGCCACAGTATATTGGTATTTATTGTTGTTGTTTAACGAGATACACACTGATGCTATCCCCCATAATCTCTCATATCCACCTCAAAATATGTTATATACAACATGATATTAATATTCAGGATATTTAAGATGACAATTTTATCTTCTAAGTTGAAGCCTTTTCTCTCAGCATTTTTCAAGATGTTATAGTTGGGCTAACGGGTGAGGCCACCAGGCATATTTGACTTGGACACATTTTGTGATCTCTAAGGAACTTCTGTTAATTTACTAAGTATTACCTTAGAATCTATGATTTATCCAAAGCTATAGCAAGCACTGTTGGACATACAAGAGAGGAATACACAAGTCTAGGAGAATTAGAGCACCAAACTAGGGTCTTGAGGTTAAATTCAGCCCTGGCTCTTTAGTTACCAGTGTTATCAATTTGAACTGATCCTTTAAACCTTCTCAGGCTCAGTTTTCTTATCTATAAAATAGGAATTATTATATTGACCTCACTTTCATGATAAAGTTACTAAAAACATAAGATAGATCACAGATATAAAAGGTCTTATAATTATTAAAGTGCTCTAAAAAATCCTTCAGATTTCAAAACCTACTTCCATGACAGTAAAAAAAAAAAGACAATTTCACTATCATTATGGATGAACTTTTCAGATGGAATACACACACACACATATTGTGTGTATATATATATACACATATACATAATATACATATATATGCAATATATATATTATACATATATTGTATGTATATATATTCAACTTTATATACACGTATATACATACACACTTCTCTGTCCTGTGTGTGTGTGTGTGTGTGTGTGTGTGTGTGTGTGTGTGTGAATGAAACAACTGGGAATCAATTCTAAGTTTAAATTTAATCAATATGCCAAGGCAATGACAATTTGTGGAACTGCTAACAGATCTGAAAATACAAGAATGAAATGTATGAGGAGAATGATACCAGAATCCTTCCTGGCAGAGCTACAAATCCAAGTGGGCCTTGAAGAAAGTGAAGGAAGATGGTTTGCCCTCGAAGCTGGGAATACATCCTACTTGAACCTTGAATCAGTGAACTGTTGATATGTGTTCCTAACACAGCCTCCCAATGCCTTTGAAAAGACCTATTTTCAACCTCCCTTTGGGTAGAGAAATCAGCAGCCATCTATGAGGCATCTGTTTTATGTGTTCAAGATGCCTATATTCTTAGATAAACAAGGGGGAAAGAAGGCTTATTACAGAGGGATTTTATAAGGGCAGAGTCACCTCAGTTACAGACTTAAGATTTAACTATCTGAGGTGAATTCATTATAACTCTATTCATTTAGAAACAAAATGTCATTTCTCATGACCCAATAAATGAAGTGTAATTACCAAAAGTACATAAATGATAGAATGGAAAATTTTCTCCTCCCACTCAGGCTCATGACAAGAACAATTTCACATATCTAAATAACTGATAACTGAAGAAACACCTGAAGACAGATGAAACACTTTGGACAGAAAGTCGACATTAAAGATCAGGTTTAAAAAATCAGTCTTTTGAGAGATTTTGGGCTTTTTGACAACTGATAAAATCCTAATGTGAATTTCACTGTCCCTTAGGAAATATTTAACACACGCTGAAATTTATTTAAAGAGCCAGAAAACTGAGGAATGTGACTGAAAATCCTCGCATGGCTCCTTGCCTTCTAAACCCAGAGCTTTGACCTTTTTAAACTCTTTCAATGACTTCCTACAATTCCTTTCAGGGATTTCAATCCTCTGTGGTGCAAAGATTATAAACAAATAATCCTCTGATTTTTTCAAATGAAAACATTCATAAAATTCTTCATATGATAGTTAAATGAAGTCAAGTATACAGGAAACACCAAGTCTGTCCTTCAACTCGTTCAGGTTTGGACTCTAGAAAAATAAATATTCTGTCAAGCACTTCTCCTAGTCTGCTTAAATGACTTCTTATTCTTAAAATGATGCCGGTTTCCTCCCGAAAACTGTATGCACCACTCAATGATATATGATTAGAAATTATGAAGCCAATTTTCCAAAGGTGTTTCTTCATTTGCATCAGCAAAAAAAAATGTACTTATAATTGTCCATGCAAATCAAGGACTTTTCATATGCAAATGATTATATGTGGATGTAATTATGCTGCTCCAATACATGGAATGGGGTTTTAATCTGTTATACAAATAAGTGTGTAAATATGCATTTGTATTTTTAGTTCCACTAGGAAAAAAAAATAGTGTCCATATGTGTTCCTATTGATAGGAACAGAAATGAAAGAACCAGCAAGGGTCATCTATTATACTCCAGATAATGTTATTTTCACCAGCAACATCCTGTAAACAGAACTCCCCCTCTCTTCTCACCCCCATACCCCATTGTAAAATCTTCACCATTGAGCCAGATTTCATCTTCTATTATGAAATTCACTCCATGGTGCCTACTTACCCTCGCTTTGCATTTTGGTTACCACCGAGTTTACCCACCCTCCACCCTTCCAGACAGGTCTGAACTCCATTATCGTTTTGTTGTTGTTGTTGTTTTCATTTTTTATTTTTTTATTAAGTTCAATTAGCCAATATATAGTGCATCATTAGTTTTTGATGTAGTGTTCAATGATTCATTAGTTGTATATAACACCCAGCGCTCATCAACTCCATTATTGTTTGAGTTGGCTTCCCAGGAGGTGTTTCAACCTCATATAAATCAGATATTCAATTGATACTAGGGAGAGGATGCTCACTTGCTCTAACAGAAGTTCAGTTCTGGCCAAACTGGAAAGCATACTATATAAATGTTTGCCCAAAGCTGCCTCATCCACCATATACTCTCTGAGAAATCAGTGACCCCAGGCGGAATAGTTTTTAAATGGATAATCTTTGGTTCTAAAAATCTAAGCCATTCAGCCAACACAAAACTAAATTCTTATATACCACAATAAACTAACAACTCACTTTTGGGAACATTTTTCTCTACAAATGAAGCAGTACAGAGAGACAGAATCTATTTACTAGAGAGGATGCTCATACTAATTGACAAGGTGGCTCATTTCAGTTTGACCCAGAGAGGATATTTCACTGGATGGGTAAATTATATAGTGTTGTCAAACCAGGAACATTTCTTGTACCTTCCCCCATTCCCCCAGTGGACAGTGAAAACTAATGACTGGAATGGATTTGCCTCATTTGACTACAGATCATATCTTATTTTATACAAAATCTGAAAAAGAGAAAGATTTCCAAGTAACAGCTAGTGATCCTCTTACTGGAAAACTTGATGATATAAGCTATGACAATATTTTCAATATGGACGTGTAGCTCATGGTCTGAATAATTATATTTATCTTGGTTTCAGGAGCAAGAAGAAGCTGGGATAATGTGACCTAGATGAAAGATATTAAAATGTCTAGAACATTTAAATGGTTTAATGGGGAAAGCAAGACAGAATATTGAAATAGCAGACATCGTTAGAGCAAGCCACAGCATAAGAAGAGAAAAATGGCTAATTTTATTGAAGTTCCTAAGAACACTAACTTGTCCATCAGTTACATGAGAGATTCTGGGATTTCCCAGGACTATCTGGAAGAAGTGAAAGGAAGGATTGGTGAATGTACAACTGTTTGTGTAAATTGTAACTGAAACACTGTTCTTACCTCCTTACTATTGTAGCCTGGAGTGTGTGAATTACAGTGATAACAATACTGCCAATTTCTACTCAGTCAGTACAATTAAACCTTCCAAAGTACTTCCATGGATAAAGCAACATTATTAATTTTGCTGAAATTTAAAATGGTCACTGGACATTCAGACCTGGTCCTACTTTAATCCAATTTAACCATGGGCAAAAGGACAAAGAGCTGTAATTGGTTATTGCTGGATTTCATGAAACTCAGTAAGTGTAAAAATTCATAAAAAATATTGGGGAAAAACAGCAAAAAGAGCATTTAAAAATTTTATTGGACTCAGAACTTTCATTGTTGCATATTATCCCTGTGGCAATAGCACCTGTGTATGATCTCATAGATCTGGGCTGGAAGCTATGGAGCCCTGCATGGATAAAAAGGAGAGGGTTAGAATAGAATAAAAATCAGGATGGTAAATAAAATGCATGTATTTGTCCTTTCAGAGGGGCAAAATGGATAAACATGAACACAATGTTGAATCAGATATCATTCTGCTTAGAAATGTGCATTTTTCATCACAGTGAGGGACATTTGTATTATGGTATCTTACAAGTGATATAGACAAAATAGGAGAATTCTGGTTTCCCGACTGTGTGATATACTTGCTCTCTCTGGACACAGGGAAAACCATCAGCTCCACTTTACTAATTTAAGATGGGGAAATAATATGATTGTGAAAATACAGAGCAAAGCCTAATCCCCAATGTGTAACTACAGAATCCTCCCCTTTTTTTAAAGACAGTTCTGGCGATATAATTTATTATGCATTCTTGTCATTTAAGTAGATGCATTCAGGTAATTTCCCAAGATTGTTCTTAATGGAACCATATGAGTATCAGTCAAAAGTATCACAAAATCCAATGTTAATCCCTTGTCTGATACAAGTTAAAAGAGAATTTGATCTTGCATGCTGCCAGCCAGCCCCCAGCCTTGCATTGTGCTCTCCCTCTGATTTCCATCATAGACAATTTTATCTCTCAGAAGAGCCTGAAGTATAAGCACATTGTAATACAACAGGGGTTGTGTGTACTTGTAAGCAAATACTTCTCTTTGAGAAAAAAAAAAAATCTCCCCTGGTCTTATACCCTACTGGGACTGGCAGGCCCACCAGCTCCTGTCATTCAGCACAAATACATCTTAGCATCAACCAGTTAATAGATACTGACACATGAAGCGCTTTGCCTTGATGGATCTGTATTTATATCTAGCTTGTTTCAAGTTCAATTTGCAAGGGAGCCTTATCTTGGGTGCTATCAAATATGCTACTTACCCTGCCATTTCCACCTGACAGCATCTGATGGTACAAATCTCATTTCAGTGAGACCCACAGCTGCCTTCCTCACTTGCATATGCCTTCTGGGCCATCATATTATCATGTCTATACTAACACTGTTTCCTGTTCCCTTCCCTTCATTTCCCTGGCCAAGCTTATTTATCTTCAATGCTCCGCTCAGCTCAAAGGTCACCTCCTCCACCAAGTCTGACTCTTGTCCTTGCAGACTCACTGTGCAATTGACCATATACTCTCTCAGAGCATTGCCTTGAACACATTTCAAAAAGAACACCTGTGACAAATTTTTGCCTTTATTTATGACTTTATCTCTCTAATTAGGATTTAAGATTTTTGAAGACTTGATTGGTTTGCATCCATGTTTGTATTCCTAACATAAAGTACTATGACTGCACATAAGTGCTCAACATACACCTGCATGGAATCTTTGCAGAAATAAGATATTTTTACTTATATCAAAATTTAGTTGAAAAAAAAATAAAGACTCCTAAACTAAAATCTGTTCACATTTACAATTCTTTTGTATCTTTCTTGTCTGCATTTTTGGTACTGTCTCCATTTTTTATATTTGTTCTCAAGGTTTTTCAGAATCCCTAATTGGTTCCAAGTAACACAGTCAATTTAGCAGGGCAGTATGGTGAACTCTGAAACAATAGAACAAGTCCCATTAATAAGGCTTGTCATAAAAGTCATTCATCACTTATCAGAAAAGTACAACTCATCAATCCTTATCACTTCATCAAGTGTCTGAGTATTATTGTGAACCAAGTATGAGTGGGCACATAATTGCATTTCCCCTCCTCTTCCTTTTGTACATTGATTAAGTTAGCAAACAACTGAGAGCCTACTATGTATCATATACCAAGCTAGACACTAGAGATCCAAAACAAAAACAAAAACAAAAACAAAAAACAAAACAAACAAACAAAAACAACCTGTAAGGGAGAGTCCCTGTCCTAAAGGAGCTCATTGCCTAAAAAAGCAGTTTACTGATGCAATAACCAATTATGATACATAAGAGTTGTGATGGAGATAAACACAGAAACCAAAGGGCAAGGAACAAGGCAATTGGGGGGGCGGGGGCTTCCACCTATAATCCTCTATAGAGTCCCTAGAATGATATCTGTGTGAATAACAGCAACTATTTCCTTTGGCTCTTACATTTACTTTTCAGTTGACACTGAAAGACCTCTAATATTCAATAAAATCCTAATGGATCTCTCCAAATAATAAAATAAACAAGAATCCCCTATTCTACTGGATATCAAGGCATTTTCTTTTTTTTTTCCCCATTCAGTATGTGTCTTCTTTAATACCCGTCACCAGGCTAACCCCTCCTCCACCTTACCTAACTCTATGACGTTTCTTACCCCATGTTACTTTAGTTGACCTAGATGCTATTACATTATTTTCATTGGTTGTCAGATGTGATTGATTATGAATCCAGATACCATTACTCCATTTAATTTTACTGTCAGAAGTTCAGCTAAATGTTTAGTGATCAACCACAACATAAATAACCATATGTCCAATATTTGTCTTAGGAAGCCTAGCAATAGGAATGTTATCAGCGTACCAGGAGCATCCAAAGCTATAAAGCTGATTACTATCTCAAACAACTTACTGGTGAGTCTTGGAGGCAAGCTCCACCATTTGATCTTACAGAGATAACATAAATATGGAGGGAACTTACCAAGTATATTTATCCTAGCGAAGCAGCAGTCAATAGTAATGTGTGTATGAGTGTGTGCATGTGTATGTGTGTGTGTGTGTGTGTGTGTGTGTCCGTCTGTCTGTCTGTCTGTGTGGATGGGTTTAAGTACAGAAGGAGACATTTGGAGTCTAATACCAGAGGTTTGAAGAGTTTGGAAAGAAAGTAGAATCATGCCATATGGCAGTACAAATGAACTGACAGTGCTTGAATTTTATGTTCTCCCTAAAGCTGGAGATATGGTAAGGATAACTATGGTTAAATGGCTATGCAGACAATTTTAGTGACAGCTTCTGAAACTGGGAACTCAGCTTCTATTCCATGCTTTCTTACAAAACTTAAGCATTTTTGTTTTGGAAAAAACTCTACAAAATTTAAATGGCTGCATGGATATGCTAAACCCAAGTGTAACCATTTCATTTTATCTATTTGACCCGTTATGAGACTAATTATTTCAATATTCTTTCTTATGCAGAGACATAACATAAGCACATTAAAATAGTCTGGCTAGATTTGAATTCCTGGCACGAAATAAGGAATTTGGGTATTCCATAAACATTCTGAATTAGTAATCCTTCTCCAACCAACAACTATTACTGGGGGCTAGTCAGAATGGAAATACTATTTCTTAGGCAGGTGTCACTCAGATGGTGAAGATTAGTTATTCCTGGCTCTGTTCACCATCACAAGAACAACTAACAACCATTTAAGAATAAGACACCACCAATAGAATCCTAGAACACAGGGTAAGGCTGAAGTACTCTCCTGCACTACAAACCAATACAGACTGCATTAGAAGGGTCAGAGAAGCAGCTACACACTGACCACACTGTTTTTCCCCCAGGCCGGGACAGCACCATGTGGAGAGGTCTCCCCTGAGCCTGTGGTTTCTCCAGTGGGAAAAGAGGACCCAGGGGACAACACCTACCACAGAGTATTGTGGGTTGTTTTGTCAGAGCCTTTACTTTGATCTCGCACCAGGAGGATTTCAGGGAAATCTGTGAAGTTCAACCCCTGGGAATTTAACTGTGACACAGAAGGGGGAGGGGCTTGCAACAACCAGCAGCGATCTTGGCACACTGAGTTTATATCTGCAGTGCCCAAGTAGTAATCCCAACCAACTAGCGGTTTTGCTCATCAGCAGAGCAAAGTTGGGGGAGGCCCCAAATCACTAATCATTAGGAACATGCAAATTAAAACCACAATAAGATGTCACCATATGGCTATTAGAATGGCCATCATCAAAAAGATAAGAGATAACAAATTCTGGTGTGGATGTGGAGAAAAGAGAAGCCTTGTGCATCACCGGTGGGATTGTAAACTGGTATAGCCGCTATGGAAAACAGTATAGAGGACAGTCAAAAAATTAAAAATAGAACTACCATATGATCTAGCAATTCCACTTCTGGGAATATATCCAAAGGAAATGAAAACATTTTACTCAAAAAGGTATCTGCATTCCCACAATGACAGCAGCATTATTTATAATAGCCAAGCCATGGAAATAACTTAATGTCCATTAATATATAAATGGATAAAGAAGTTGTGGGGTGTATGTGTTTGTGATATAAATCAGAAAGACAAATACTATATGATCTCACTTATAATGGAATCTAAAACAAAAACAAGAAAACAAACAAAAAACATAAAATCACAGAAAAAGAGATCAGACTTATGGTTACCAGAAACAGAAGGTAGGGGCAGGGGGAATTGCAGGAAAGTAGTCACAAAGAACAAATTTACAAGTTGTAAGATAAATAAGTAATGTAATGTACATTACATTAAGTACATGTAATGTTATTACAATAAGTAATGTAATGTACAACATGACAACTACAGCTAATACTGTTATATGATACACAGGAAAGTTGTTAATAAATTCTAAGAGTTCTCATCATAAGTATCTTTTTTCTTTTTTTCTTTTTATTGTATTTATATGACAAGATAGATGTTAACTGAACCTAGTGTGGTAATCATTTCACAATATAAGTACATCAAACTAGCATGCTCTATGCCTTAAACTTATACAGTAATGTGTGTTAATTATTTCTCAATAAAACTGGAAAAAATGAAAATGTTGCCTAAATCATTAGCCACAATTCCCTTACTTTGAAAAACAGCTGGAGTCTGTCTTAGCAATGTGAGGTCTGTAGATATATATAGAAACTGTCAGAAATTGGCATGTATATACAACTTGCTCCTCTTTATCTCTAGGGACTATAAGTCTTGTTAGTTAATCATTCTGAGTTGAAGACCAATTATCTCCAGATTATGTTTCTTGTACACTCTTAACAAAAAACATAGCAAAGCCATCAACTTACATTTGGGATTCCCTGAATTGCATGAGATAATACTCCTTTACTTATTCCCTTACTTAATTTATTAATCCAACAAAATTTAAGAATCTACCATGAGCCAGGAACTGTGTTAGGCACTAAAAAAACAAAAATGTATATAAGTTCAACATGATAGAGTGAGGAGGTCAACAAGTCTCTCCCTAGTAACCATCAAATATAAAGCCACACAAAACTGTCAAAGTAACTTTAGCATTCTGGAAATGGACCAAAAGCATAGAAAAAAAAGCAAATATTTATTTATAAAAATTATTAAATTACAGATAGGAACAATAAGAGTCTGTGATGTTCTTGCCTAGAACTGCTTCTGGTTTCCCAGTGTGATGGTGCAACCAGGGTGGAGCAGGCCATGAAAACCAGCAGTCTCTATGCCACTGCCAAGTGGTATAGGGGATCACTTGATTTGAAGTGCTGTTGCTATGGACTCACAAATTAGCTCATGATGTTAACAGGGATTTCTAGAAGATCAGGTGGCCATATGAGACTTGATAACTTCTCTACATATCCTGGAAAGACCCAAGGCTTTGTACATGTATAGTATAGTCTAGAGTATGTAGAAACCAGTGACATATCCCTAGCTGATAGAAACTAAGTGCATTCCCAAAGACATGAAGACATGAAAGTAACTATCAGAAAATTAAAGCAGGAGAGAGTTTAGTCTACTCTATGAAAGTGGTCCCCAGCCCACACACAGATTTATAAGCAAAAAAAAAAAAAAAAAAAAGGAAGACTTACTCGTTTAAGGTTTCTTAAAATCTATCTCTGAAGACACAGACCAAAAATTAAGAATCTGAGCTTAAAACTAGAACAGAACAAAGAAATCTGATCAGAGACATCATGGCTACACATTGTAGGGAAGAGAGAGCTCACATATTTATTCAGGAAAATTATGTTTATCAACATATAAGCAAACAAAAATAACAATCCTATTCTGTTTCTCACATTGTTCCAGCTTGGGCCATGGGGAACTATTTCAGATTTGCTCCTTTCACATGTCCCACTCTTTGGGGCTTTCTTTTTTTTAAGCACTTTCTTACTTTCTGGCACTGTAAGAAGCTCCAGGCTCATCTTATATTTTCCACTCCAGCCCAAGAATTAGCCATTTCTCCAAGATGCCTTGGTTATTTTCCTTGGAGAATGATATTTAGAAACCAACATCTAGGAGCAAGGGATGCTTGTTGAAACTAGGTGTCACTTCTTCTAGGCCCAGGAGAGTTTGGAAATGTGTGTATGAATATAAACTGTTATATAGATATATATTCTGATAGATTTATTAAAACTGACATGGGCTCATAATTATATTTTCAACCTCAATCCAATATCACAGGGTCCATTCTAGCCTTCTCTCTTTGATTATTTGTAATTTCTTTCACCTACAGTGAGAAACTGGGCTTTAATTATCTATAATAGATTTACTAACATGTAAAGTAATTTTACAATTACTAACCCATACCCTTGTGAAAAATAAATTTACCAGCTAGAGTATAGCATTTGTGTATAGTACTTTAGTCTTAATAGTATGCAGTTAAAACACTGTTTTCCAAAGTTTCTTAGGTCAGGACCTTTTGTCCTCATCCCCTTCAATATGGTTATTTCACACATTCATAACAGTTAGATTAATTTGTCACTGTCTGCATTCTATCTGATTCCCCCAACTGGAGGAATGGACCAGAACCCACAATTGATACAATATAGCAACTAAAATATTCAATTTTCAGTAAAATATTATGATGTGTGCAAAGAAAGAGAAAGTGGAAATCATACTCAAGAAGAACAAAATTTTTCAATAAAAAATTTATAGGGGTGTTTTATGTAGTCAACAAAGATTTTCAAGAAACTCTGATAAATTTGTTCAAAGAACAACAGGAAATCATGTTTAAAGAACTAAAGGAGGGGCACCTGGGTGACTCAGTCACTTAAGCAGCCAACTTTTGATTTCAGCTCAGGTCATGGATCTCTGGATCCTGGGATCAAGCCCTGTGTTGGGCTCCGTGCTCAGTGGGGAGTCTGCTTTAGGATTCTCTCTCTCCCTCTGCTCCACCCCCACTCACTTGCTTTTTCTCTCTCAAAATAAATAAATAAATCTTTAAAAAAAGAGCAATAGGAAAGTATGTCAACAAGTCAATAAATAGAGGATCTCAACAACAACAAAAATAAAAATTAAAAAAAAAGAAAATTCTGGAGTTGAATGAGTCTCAATACCTGAAACTTAAAATTCACTAGAGAAGCATAATCGTATATTTGATAGGGTGAAAGAATCAGTAAGCCTGACTATTTATCAATAGAAATTATCCAATCTAAAAAACAGAGTGAAAAAAGAAAAATAAAACAGAATCTCAGAGATATATGGAACAATAAAAAACATACCAACAGATGTGTAATGGGAGTCACAGAAAGAGCACAGAGAGAAATAGGTTTAAAAAAATTGATACACAAGTGGTAAAAATATCCACAAATTGATGAAAGTCATTAGTCTACAAATCTGGGAACCTCAACAAAACTCAAGAAGGATAAACATAAAGTCACAGCTAAACACACCATAGTCAATTTACTAAAAGAGAGAAATCTTGAAAGCAGTAGGAGAAAAGCAATTCATCACATACAGGGGAACAATGAAAGGATAAACATCTGATTTCTCCTAAATAATGGAGTCTAGTAGTATTGAAATGGGAAAAAATATATCAAAGAAACATTATATATCCAGCAAAATTAACTTTCAAATATGAAACTGAAGTAAAAGAGAGTCACAAATATACAAAGACTAAGAAAATCCATTCTTAGCAGACTTAAATTGCCTAAAATACAAAAGGAAATCTTTCAAGCTGAAAAGAAGTGACACCGGAAGGTAGCATAAATCCAAAATAAAAATGAAGAGCACTGGAAATAGGAAATGGTTTGGTAAGTAAAAAAAACTCTATAAATATTATTTTGTCTAAAAATAAATTTAAAAGACATAATACTGAATAAAGCAAAAATATAACATTGTTTTGTGCTTATAATATACATATATATAGCAATATTAGCATAAAGGAGAGATGAAAGGAGATATATTGGAGCAAAGATTCTATATTTTACTGCAATTAAGTTAGTACTGTTTTGAAGTAAATTGGAACATGTTAAGATACATATTGTAATTCTGAGAGCCACTGCTAAGAAAATAACTAAAAATAAATGTTTAAAAAAGTTAACATAGAAATTAACATGGCACTTGTAAAATATTGACTTAAAAATGACATTAAAGGAAGAAAAGGGGAACAAAAAAGGATAAATGATAAATATCAAAATGGTAGAGATATCAAGTTATAATACCAAGCTGTAGTAATCAAAACAGCAGGGTACTAGCATAAAAATAGACACATAGATCAATATAACAGAAGAGAAAACACAGCAATAAACACACGATTATATGGTCAATCAGTCTTTGACAAAGGAGGAAAAATACCCAATGGGAAAAACACAGTCTCTTCAACTAATGGTGTTGGTAAAACTGGATAACTACACACAAAAGAATGAGACTAGACCACTTTCTTACACCACACACACAAATTTAAAATAGATTAAAAGACTCAGATGTGAGACCTGAAGCTATAAAAATCCTAGAAGAGAACACAGGCAGTAATCTATCTGATAGCCACCATAGCAACATTTTTCTAATTAAATCTCCTGAGGCAAGGGAAATAAAAGCAAAATTAAACTATTGGGACTACATCAAAATAAAAAACTTCTACACAGCAAAGGAAACAATAAAACTAAAAGGCAACCTATGGAATGGGAGAAGATATTTGCAAATGACCTATCTGATAAAGGGTTAGTATCCAAAACATATAAAGAACTCATATAACTCAACACCAAAAAAAGGCAAATAATCCAATTGAAAAATGGGCAGGAGAGAGAGAGAGAAAGAAATCAAAAAATGGATTCCTAATTATAGAGAACAACAGATGGTTACCATACATACAGGGCAGGAGTGGGGGGGTGGGTTAAACAGGTAATGGGGATTAAGGAATATACTTGTCATGATGAGTACCCAGTGATGTATTATGGAATCATTGAATCATTATATTGTATACTTGAAACTAATATGACACTATATGTTAACTAATTGGAATTAAATTAAAAACTTCAAAAAAATAAAATATAGGCAGAAGACATGAATAGACGTTTCTCCAAAGAAGACATACGGATGGCCAATAGACACATGAAATCATGTGCAGCATCATTCATCATCAGGGAAATGCAAATCAAAACCACAATGAGTCATCATCACACACCTATCAGAATAGCTAAAATTAAAAACACAAGAAACAAGTGTTGGTGAAGATGTGAGAAAAAGGAACCCTTGTGTACTGTTGATGGGAATGCAAACTGGTACAACCACTATGGAAAACAGTATGGAGGTTCCCTAAAAAGTTAAAAATAGAACTACCTTACAATTCAGGAATCACACTACTGGGAATTTACCCCCCAAAATACAAAAATACTAATTCAAAGGGGCACATGCACCCCTATGCTTACTGCAGCTTTATTTATAATAGTCAAATTATGGAAGTAGCCCAACTGTTCACTGATAGCTGAATGGATAAAGAAGATGTGATAAATGGATAAAGGAGATACATACACACACACACACACACACACACACACACACACAATGGTATATTTTCCAGCCATAAGAAAGAATGAAATCTTGCCATTTTCAACAACATTGATGGAGCTAGAGAGTATAATGCTAAGTGAAATACGTCAGTCAAAGACAAATACTATATGATTTCATTCATATGTGGAATTTAAGAAACAAAACAAGCAAGCAGAGGGGGAAAAAGAGAGAAAGAGAGACAAATAAGAAACAGACTCTTATCTATAAAGAACAAAATGATGGTTACCAGAGCAGAGGTGGGAGCGGGGGGAGGGGATGGGTGAAATCGGTGATGGGAATTAAAGAGTACAGTTAGCTTTATGAGCACTGAGTAATGTATAGAATGCTTGAATCACATATTGCAAATTAATATAACAGTGCATATTAACGATACTGTAATTAAAATAAAAAAAAACAAATGGTAGAGGTGAAATCAAACATATCAGTAATTACATTAAATGTGAATAGTATACCTAATCCCACTCAAATGGCATAGATTATCAGACCGTGTAATAAACAACCCTACTAAATGCTGTCTACAAAAGATACACGGTAGATTCAAAAATATAAATACATAAAATAAACATGCAAACAAAAACATGCAAACAATGACCATAAGAGAACTGAATGGCTATAGTCATATCACACAAAATCAACTTTATGACAGCAATTAGTACTAGAGACAAAGATAGACATTACATAACAATAAAAACATCATCAGGGATATATAAAAATTATAAATACATGTACAGCTAACAATATAGCCCCAAAATACACAATACACAAAGCTGGTAGAATTAATATTAGAAATACACAATTTAACAATAATAAAGATTTCAATGACCTATTTATAAATATTGATAGAAAAACTAGAAAGAAATCAGCAAAGATATAAAGACTGGAATACTATCAAAAAAAATTTTTCTAACCAACATCAATAGAACACTTCAACCGAAGTCTGCAGAATGTACACTCTTCAGACACATTCAGACAGTCTCTAGGATAGACAACTTGCTGAGCCATAAAACAATTCTCACAAGTTTAAAAGGTTGAAAGTATGTAAAGTATAATCTCTGACCACTTGAAATTAAATTAGAAATCTGTAACAGAAACAGATATGAGATACTAATACATGGACATTAAATAACACTTTAACCCATGGTTCAAAGGAGAAATCATAAAATAGTTTCAACTATTGAAACTATGAAAACACATCATATCAATATTTCTGGGATGCAGCTAACATCTTGGAGGATCTGAACTTTAAATGCCTATATCAGAAAAGAACAAAAAAGAAGGTCTCAAATCAATCACCCTAAGCTTCCCCCTTAGCAAGTTATAAAAAGAGCAAACCAAATTCAGAGCAAGAAGAAATAAGGAAATAATAAATATGAGAGTAAATCAATGAAACTAAAAAAAAAAAACAGAAATGCAATAGAGAAAATCAACAAAACCAAAAGACAATTCTTTTAAAGAATTTTAAAAAATGATAAACCCTTAGCTAACCTAAGAAAATAAAGGAAACAAATTACCAAAATCAGTAAGGAAAAGGGGACATCAGTACTTTCCCTATAAAAATTAAGAGATTATAAGGAAATATTAGCTTAAATGAATGTCAGAGGATTAGACAAGTCAGAGTATGTGCACAAATTCCTAAAAAGATTACCAAAATTCACTCAGAAAAGAAGAAATAGAATCTGAATAGACCTATAACATGTAAGGAAATTGAATTAATTAAAAATAATCTCTCAGGGAGAATTTCAGGCACAAGTGGTTTCACTGATGAATTATACCAAACATTTAAAAAGAAATAATACCATTTTTTCATGAACTCTTTCAGAAAATATAATACTTCCCAAGTCATTATATAAGACCAGTATTACCATGACAACACAAACTTACAAAGACATCAAGAAAAGAATAATATAGACCAATAGCCAAAGTGAAGAGATACATAAATCTTTAACAAAATATTAGCACACTGAATTCGGCAACATATAGTGATTATACATCATGACCAAATGGAATTTATAGCAGGAATGCACAGTTGGTTAAATATCTAAAAATCAATTACTGTAATGTACCATATTAATGAAAGAAAAGCAAAATCCACCTGATAATCCCAACAGATGTAAAGAGTTTGTGAAAGAAATTCAACACCATTTCATGATAAAATTTCACTACAAACTAGGAATAGATAGGACATTCCATAACAAAAACACAAAAACAAAAACAAACAAACAAACAAAAAACTACTATCTAAAATCAAACTTAGCAGTGAAAGTCTGAATGCTTTCCCCCAAAGATGAAGAAAGAAGCAAGTATGCTTTACTCTGTTGTCTCCATTTATAGCTAACATTTCACTGGTGACTTTAGCCAATACATTAAGGCAAGAAGAAAGGGAAAGTGGAAGAAGAAGAGGAGGAAGAGGGTGGGGGAGGGCAGAAATTGTTTACTGTTTATTATTATTTATTTCTGAAGAATTAAAACTATCTTTATTTGCAGATGCATAATCCTATATGTAAAGAATCCTAAGAAATGTCTCCCCCCCCAAAAAAAATTTACCAGGGTGAATAAATGAATTTAACAAGATCATAAATTGCAAAATTAATACCTAAAATCAACTGAATTCTATAAACCAGCAATGAGCAATCAGAAAATAAAATCAAGAAAACAATTCTACTCAGAATAACATCAAAAAGAATAATACACATTGGAATAAATTTAACACAAGATGCACAGATCTGTATACTGAAGCCATAAAACACTGCCGTAACAAATAAAATATAAATAAATGAGGACACATGCCATGTTCATGAATTGAAATATTTTTCCCCAAACCGATGCAGTTGTTCCCCAAAGTGATCTGTAGACTTAATGAAATCCTTGTTAAAATTCCTGCAAGACTTTTTTTTTTTTTTGGTAGAAAATAGCAAGCTAAATTTAAAATGCAAAGACCTAGAATAGCCAAAACAAGTTTGCAAAAGAAGAACAAATTTGGAGGGCTTAAAGGACCAGATTTTGAAATTTATGATAAAGCAACAGTGAAGACAATGTGGTATTGGCATAAGGATAAGCAAATAGATCAATACAACTGAACTGAGAGTCCAGAAATAAATCCTTATGTTTATGGTCAATTTTTTTTTCTTAACAAAGGCAATGCAATTATATTTTAAACAAATGGTAGTGGTATAATTAGATATTCACATGCAAAAGGAATAATTTAAATGCTTAATAAAGATTCACTCAGAAATCAATCATTGACCTAAATGTAAGAGCTAAAACTATTAAAACTCTTCAAACAGAACATAGGAGTAAAGTTTTAAGACTTCAGTTTAGGCAAATACTTATTATATATAAAACCAATTATAAAATAGATTATACTTCATTAAAATGAAAAATATTTACCACTTCAAAAGATTCCATTAAGAAAATGAAAAGACAAGGCAAAGACTGGGAGAAAATATTTGGAAAACATATCTGGTAAAGGACCCCATTCATTATGTATTATATAACATAGTGTATAATACATAATTTAAACCATAGAATAATATGGTATAACATACTATATGACAACTCACAAATAAGAAAATTGATCTAAAATTGAAAACAACTTATATATACCAAAGAACACATGCAAAGGGCTAGGAAGCACATGCAAAGTTGTTACACATTATTAGTCATTAGGAAATGAGATTAAACCTACAATGCAGTACCATTGCATACTTACAAGAATGAATAATTTAAAAAGTGTGACCATGCTAAGTTTTGGGAAAGAAATTGGAATCCTTGCACACTGTTAGCAGAAATGTAAAATGGTATAGCCAAATTGGAAATCGGTTTCACAATTTCTTAAAGTGAAACATAAACTTGCTTATGTGACCCAGCAATTCCACTCTTTGTAATCTAGCACAGAGAAATGGAGATGTGCTCACACAATAATTTACACACAAATGTTCACAGAAGCATTTCATAATGGCCCAAAACTAAATTATCCAAATATCCACCAAATGCTAGATGGTTAATATAATAAAATGTGGTATATATCCATACAATCCACTATTCAATAATATGAAGGAATGAAACATTGGTACATGCTATAACATGTATGAATCTTAACAACATTATAGTAAGTGAAAGAAGCCAGACACTGGCTGGGTCTACATATTGTAGGATTTCATTTATATAAAATGTCTTAAAAAGATAATTTTATAAAGAAAAGCAAAGCTGGAGGCATCACAATTCCAGACTTAAAGTTATATTACAAAGATGTAATCAACAGTATGGTACCGGCATGGAAATAGACACATCTAACAATGTAACAGAATAGAAAACACAGAAATTAACCCACAATTATATGGTCAATTAATCTTCGACAAAGGAGGAAAGAATATCTAATGTGAAAAAACAGTCTATTTAACTAATGGTGCTGGGAAAACTGGACAGCAGCATGCAAAAGAATAAAATTGGACCCCTTTTTTACACCACACACAAAAATAAATTCAAAATGGATTAAAGTCCCAAAGGTGAGACCTGAAACCACAAAAATCCTAAAAGAAAACACAGGCAGTAACTTCCTTGACATCAGCTGTAGCAACTTCTTTCTAGATATGTCTCCTGAGGCAAGGGAAACAAAAGCAAAAATAAACAATTGGGACTAAATCAAAATAAAAAGCTTCTACACAGTGAAAGAAAAAAGCAACAAAACTAAAGGCAACCATTTGCAGATGACATATCTGATAAAGGGTTAGTTTCCAAAATATATAAAGAACTTATAAAACTCAACACCCAAACAACAAATAATCTAATTAAAAAATGGGCAGAAGACATGAACAGACATTTTTTCCCAAAGAAGACATACAGATGGCCAACAGACATGTGAAAAGATGTTCAACATCACTCATATCGGGGAAATGCAAATCCAAACTACAATGAGATATTACCTCATACCTGTCAGAATAGCTAAAATCAAAAATACAGAAACAACAGGTATTGGTGAGGATGCAGAGAAAGGGAAACCCTCTTGCACTGTTGGTGGGAATGCAAACTGGTGTGGCCACCCTGGAGAACAGTATGGAGTTTCCTCAAAAAGTTAAAAATAGAACTACCCTAGGATCCAGTAATCTCACTGCTGGATATTTACCCAAAGAATACAGAAATGCTAATTCAAAGGGACACATGCACCCTGATGTTTATCGTTATCTATAATAGCCAAACTATGGAAACACCCCAAGTGTCCATTGATTGCTGGATAAAGAAGTGAGATATATACACACGATCAGTCAGAGAAAGGCAAATACCACATGATTTCACTCCTATGTGGAATTTAAGAAATGAAACACATGAGCAAAGGGAAAGAAAAGAGAGAGAACCAAACCAAGAAATAGACTCTTACCTATAGAGTACAAACTGATGGTTAATAGAAGGGAGGTGGGTGAGGGGATGGGTGACAAAGGTGATGGGTCTTAAGGAGGGCACTTGTGATGAGCACCAGCGTGATGTTTGGAAGGGTTGAATCACTATACTGTACACTTTAAACTAATATTACAGTGTTAATGAACTGGAATTTAAAGAAAAATTTAAAAATAAAATAAAGTAGAATTTTAAAAAAGGGTAACTTTATAGAGACAGAAAGCAGATCAAAAGTTGCCTCGGTCAGGGATACTCTTTACAGTGAACAACTGCAAAAGAGCTCAAGGGAGATTTTAGTGATGAAATGTTCTATAGCTGGATTAAGGTGACAGTTGCACAACTCTGTAAATTCAAAAAGTATCAGTGATTTGCATACTTACAAAAAATGAATAAGGAGCAGTTTCTGTCCTCAAACCCCACCAGTGACCCATTTTGATGGATGCAGAATGGGGTAACTAGGTATGGTCTTGCACAAAGGCAAAGAGCTAGATTTTTAAAAGATCAGTACCACTGGAATTTAAATCCAGTATTGAAAATGACAAATTAGTATAGGCAAATCCATTCAGCATTATTTGAAGCTGTGCAAACAACAGTTTTGTAGATGACCCACAATATCTAAATGGCATGTTAGTTCATTCTCAAATAACGTAGAGTAATAGAAGGTAGCTACATTTTGAAGTAGGTTAGCTTACTTCAGCATCATCAAGAACCTAATTGGATGGCAAGGACTGTGGACTTTCCAAAGATTAGAATGTGACAAAGTTCAGCCTCCTTTACAAGTCCTACTCTGTTAAGCACCACTTACGGATCTTGGGCAAAATACTTGACACCTCTGAATACCAATCTCCTCTCAGTGAAATAAGGATGCAATATGAAAGCATATATAAGCTGTACAGTAGGCACTTAGGAAATATTTCATGTTAACTATATTTTTTTAAATAAATGGGAAGTGGAGGAGGTATATGCTTGGGATTTTAGGATTTGTGGGTTCTTTAGGGAGTTGCATCTGAATCTGGCTTCATTACAGAGACTTGAAAAAAGTAACAGATGTTCTTTGAATAGAAACCTGCTGAGATAAGCCATCCAAAGTGTCCAACCAGGTAAATGAAATGAGTCATGATTGACATTATTTCTTACCTGTGGAGTTTCACAGTTTCTTTCCAAAACGGAGCTTTGTTTCAGAAAAGAAGCACACAAGAATGTCAAGAAGCTATTCCTCTTGAAGCCACAAAGCTGTCTTGGCTTTCTGGAAGTTTCTGAGTGCCAGAGCTCCCAGGCTGGGAGGTAAGAATTACAGTAAGCATAAGAGAAGTAAAAGATCCTAGGAAGGGGAGAGAGAAATGCGTGGCAATTCATTCAAGGCACAATGTAAACTGTGAGGAGACACTGGAGCTCAATTAAACCCAACTGAAAAATACTTTGTTGAAGCTTAAGCTGGACCTAAAACTATTTCAAGGATCTAAAGATAGAGAGTCAAAAATAAAAATATGTCCCTTTCCTTTAAGAAGCTCACAGATGTGGAGAGATAGATGTTAATAAATGATTATCTGTGTGAGAAATGCAATAGTGGGAAGGAAAGAACAATCACTTCTGCTTAAGCCACACAATTTTCAAATTCCAGCAACTGAAAAACCTTTTTATGCATCAAGGGAATGTCTCAAAACCTTGCAATGTGACAACCTGAGAGCTGATTTAGCAATGCAGTTTCCAAGAAAAATTTCCTTTTGTGCTGTTAGTCAGGACTTGGGGGCTGAAAGTGCTAGAAACACAAAACCAAATTAGTTTCAACAAATAAAAAAGCTTTGAGAAAGGTGGGGATCATACTGGGGCTCAAAGATGACCAGATGACTCTGCAGTATCAGAATTTCTCTCCACCTCCCCTTCCTTTCTCCCTGTCAGTTTCTCTCCCACCTAAGAGCTTCTTTCATGCAACTGAAACCATGACTACTGGTACCCCCAAATTTACATGTTTCAAATTCTCCACAGAGAGAAGGTCTGACCCTTGTACTTCTCTAAATTGATTTAAAAATCTGAAGAAGCATGATTGCAATGTGGGCACCCATTGTGTGGCCCAAGGTGTGAGGTCATTAAAAAGGTAGCCTTCACACCAGCATGATTGGTCTGGAAGAAGAGAATTTCTTACAAGTAAGATGGTTTCCCAGAAGGGTCAAGCATAAAAAGGATAAAAAGTAACACTTTTCTACCACATTGTTTTGCTTTAAATCCTGATCCATCCTTTTTCACTTTTCTTGAACCTGCCCTTACCCCATCCCCCCATTCAACGCTATTCCAAGTCTCTTCTGTCGCTCCACCCATACTACATGAATTTGTTTTAAAAATCAGGTTATGGAAGGAGAGAGCAACATGTCTTCTAGATTCTGTGCACCTTTGGGAGTATTTCTAAAAAAAGAGATCACCAGGGGCTAAATTGCTTCCCTGGAGAGGGAGGCCAAGGAGCCAATACCGGAGGGGCTAGTCAACATGGAGGAAATAGAGTACCTGACACATTCAGTAATGAGAGAGTCATTTTAAGTGATCTAAAGGACACAAAACTATTTTGACAGATATTTTGAGTAATCAGCTTTCTTTGCCAAATATAAGGTCTGAGTGTTTCTGATAACACATTTCATTTAATCATTTTTTCCCTTTTACACATATGGCACTTAACTACAAATAAAGAATAGCAGTGATTATCTTCCCAGTGAAATATGGAGGAAAAAAAAAAACAATTTCTGCAATCCCAGTGTCTTGTTTATCTATAATAAGACAAGTGCATGTGGATGCATGTGTGTTGAGGAGGGGCAATATTCAATGTCAATCAACTGTATGCATAAACACAGCTTAGAGGCAGAGCCTGCATACAATTAGACTCTCCCCTGGCTTGCTTTTACAAGTAGACATGCTTATGTTGCACTACCATTTTGACTGAATGAACAGGGTCAATAATGTCACTTTTTCTCATCCAAGGAAAGAAAATTATTCTGAATCCAATCATCAATCAATGTATGTAATCAGTCTGCTTAAAATACTTTGGGTTCTCACACAACTAGCTATTCCTAGGAACCCAATTGAGAAAGCCATAGTTTGGGCTGACTTGTTAATCCTACTATATCCCCACTAAAGTGTTAAAAGGCCAGCTAGGATTCAACATGGGCTCTGCTATTAACAAGACTATGGCAAGAGATTCATTTGAGAAGTTACACAGTCTGCATTCTGAGACCTCTAGTATCTACATTCATTGGCATATAATTGTTTATCCATCACTTTGCCATACCATACAGCTACACTATTTTTCTATAATTTCTGGAGGTTAATGGCTTTTTCTCCCCCTCTAAATTCAAAGTCAACACAAACTGACACTAAAGTCAAGAAAATGTGCTTTTCAAAGTGCTGTAACAACCGTTGGCAGTCTGTACATTGTGAAAAATGTATTTGATCAAGGAACTTTTGCTAGCGTCATGCCAATGGATCCACACTGATTTCCCTGAAAAATAAAGGAATTAATCCTCATCTTCCATTTAGGAATAGAAAACAGACTGAGACATCTTGCATCATACAAATCTCTGACTTAGCCTTCACTCAGCCTTTTGTGCAAGTAAATATAATTACTGAGCAAAAGAGAGGAACAAAAGAGCAGATTTTGATTCTCTCCCTTAATGGCCAGAATAATCAGCAGGCAGCTGGAGATGAGTGGGTTTCAACTGTAGCTATCATGTTCATGAAGCCTCTGACTAGGCACAGGCCTTGGAGAATCGGGGTTGTGGGGCAAGAATGAATGACATGGCTGGGCAAACTCACCCAACACTGTTTGGATATGTGCTCCTGGTGCAAAACTAGATACTTCTTTCCCTTGCTTTCAACTATCATGTATGTGCTTCCTGTTTCTTAAATTTCTCCACAGAAATACTGTATCTAAAGATGTTTCAACTGTGCACCTTAATACTGGATAAAACACATATGTATTAAAATTTATTTTAAAAACATAGCTAAGGCAGAGGTAAAGATAGGCAAAACTTAGATGCCAGGAACGTTGAAAGCCATTGGTGAGCTAACACAGCAGTCAAAGAGATTGCAGGCATCTGCTAATGCGTAGAGGCCTAAATAAAGCTTTAAAAAAAAATTATTTTAGGGGCAGCTGGGTGGCTCAGTCGGTTAAGCTTCTGCCTTTGGCGTGGATCATGATCTCAGGATCCTGGGAGGGAGGTCCGCATCAGGGTCCCTGCTCAATGGGGAGTCTGCTTCTCCCTCTGCCCCTCCCCGCCACTCCCCGCCTTGTGCTCTCTCTCTCTCTCTCTCTCCCTCAAATAAATAAAATCTTTAAAAAATTCTTTAACTGTGATTAAAATACATATAACACATAATCATTTTTAAGCATACAATTCAGTGGCACCAACTACATTCACACTGTTATGCAACCATAATCATTATTTCCAAATCTTTCCATCACCACAAACAGAAACTCTGTACGCATGAAGCAATAAATCCCCATTGCACCCTCCTCCAATTCCTGGTAACCTATAATTGATTTTCTGTTTCTCTGAATTTGCCTATTCTAGGTAGTTCACGTGCATGGAAACATATATTTGTTCTTTTGTGACTGCCTTATTATACTTAGCATATTGTTTTCAAGGTTCATCCATGTTGCAGAACTTCATTCCTATTTTAAGGCTCAATAATATTCCACTATATGCATATACCATATTTTATTTATCCATTCATGTGTTGACGAATACACTGAGGTTATTTCCATCTTTTGGCTATTGTGAATAATGCACTCCAATGAACACTGGTGTACACACATCTGTTCAAGTCTCTGTTTTAAATTTTTTTTTTGAGATATATATCTAGACTAGATTCAGAGTTGTAATGGGTCACATTGAATCAAGAGAAAGTGGACATGGTTTAGAACCCCAGTATCTGAAGGAAGCTTGGCTTAGGGGGTCCCTAATAAACCTGAGACCACCAAAGGGCAATGCCCTCAGTAAGTGAAATGGGAACCAAAAAATTCCTCCCATACAAGGTGTGCTGCACAGATCTTGGCTGTGAATGTGTGGAGCAGAGAGAAAACAACAAAATTCAGAGAATTCCTAAACCAGAGCCCTGAATCACATGAGGTTTTGGCTCTAATTCAGAATACCTATGTAGCCAGGAAAACCTCAAGTCAAATAGTCTTGGCTTGTTTGGGCATCCAAGTACCTAGTGAAAACAAATACCAACCTTCTTTGCTAAACAGAAATTTTCAAGAAACATGACCTAACAATAAGAAACCACTAAACAAGTGTAGAAACAATTCACATATGAATAAAGTGAGCAGGAAAACAGAAATAAGGTATAAAATCAACCCCCAATGGCTGAATATATTAGAATCATGAGGCATTTTCCAGGTCATCTGAAAAACAGAATTGAAGAAATTATCTAAAAAGCAAGCAGAGAAAAATAAAGAAAACACATAAAATTGAGGTGAAGATGCAGAGTTCACAAAGGAACAAAGCTTCAAGTCAGGGAACCAGGAAAGAACACTTAAAGAAAAAAGTGAGTAGCTAATATTTAGAGATATAGTAGCTAAGAATTTTCTGGAGTAGATTAAAGGCAACAATGCTTAAGTTCTAGACAATCAACAAATCCTAAATAGGAAAAAGAACAAGAAATCAATGTCAAATTAAATCAGACATACCTTAGTGAAGCTGTAGAACCTCTCAACAGGCAAAGCACACAAATGAAAAATAGTTTACTTTTAGAGAAAGGACAATTAGACTGACATCCAACTTTTGTGTATGTGTTTGTTTTTTATTTTTTGAGTATAGTTGACACACAATGTTACATTATTTTCAGGTGTACAAAAGTGATTCCAAAAGTGTATATGTTATGCTATGCCCACCACAAGTGTAACTACCATCTGTCACCATACAAGACTATTACAATATTATTGACTGTATTCTTTATGATGTGCCCTTTCCCCCCTGAGTTATTCATTCCCTCACTGGAAGCTTGTATCTCCCACTACCTTTCACCCAACTTTTAAACAGCAAAAATTGGAAGCCAGAGTTACTCTAAGAAAATAACCTTTGATCTAGACATATAACCAGAAATACTATCTAAATAAAGAGTAAAATGGGCACCTGAGTGGCTCCGTTGGTTAAGCAACTGCCTTCGGCTCAGGTCATGATCCTGGAGTCCCAGGATCGAGTCTCGCATCGGGCTCCCTGCTCAGCAGGGAGTCTGCTTCTCCCTCTGACCCTCCCCCCTCTCATGTGCTCTCTCTCTCTCTCATTCTGTCTCAAATAAATAAATAAAATCTTAAAATAAATAAATAAAGAGTAAAATGAAGATGTTTTTCAGACAAATAAAAACAGAGAGGAAACTAACAACAGATTTTCACTAACAGAACATGTAAAGAAGAAAACAACAGGATAAACAACATGATCCCAGAAGAAAAATTTTAAATGCAAGAAGAAATTGTGAACAGTGAATACCATGGTGTTATAAACATATTTAAATGATTATTTTCATTAGAAAACAGTAATAATGCCTTCTGATATGGGTATAGAAAAATCAAGATAGAACTAAAGTCTTAAATAATAATTGTGTGTAAAATGAGTATGGATAAAAGTTTATACATCTTAAATACACTATTCCCTTTGGGAGAAAGAGATTAACACTAAATTTGTTAAATCAAAAACACATGGTAACATCTCTAGGGTGATTGTGGTAGGCAGAACAATGGCCATCCAAAGTTATCCATGTCCTAATCCCAGGAACCTGCAAATATGTTACGTGTCAAAGGACAATGGAGGTAGCAGATGGAATTAAGATTGCTAATGAGCTGACCTTACATAGGAGATTATTTTGGATTATCCAGGTCGGCACAATGCAATCACAAGCATCCTTAAAAGTGAAAAAGGTGGTGGAAGAGTTGGTGTCTGAGTGATATAATGTGGGAAAGATTCCACTAGCCATAGCTGTCTCTTAAGGTGGAAGTGGGCTGTGAGACAAGGAATGCCAACTATCTCTAGAAGCTAGAAAAGGCAAGAAAATAGATTCTCCCTTAGAGTCTATAAAAGCGAACACAGCCGTACTGACACCCTGATTTTAGCTCAGTGAGACTCATTTGAACCATCTGACCTCCAGAAATGTAAGATAATAAATTTGTTTTGTTTTAAGCCACTAAATCTATGGTAATTTGTTATGGCAACAGTAGGAAACTAATACAGAGACAACTTGAAAAATGTAAGAGGTTATCAATCCTAAATTTGTGAAATTTAGAAAAAATATACGATACAAAATATACAGGAAAAAAAGCATACAATACACAATACACATGATAATATATACCATACAAAATATTCAGGAAAAAGAATAAGATAATAAAATAAATAAGTCTAAAAAAGTCATGAAGTGAGACAGGTAGAAAATGAGTAGAAATAGCAAAAGCAGGGCAGAGACCCCAAAATAAGATGATAGGTATAAATCCATATGTATGAAATCCATACTCAATGTTTATGTAAGAGACAAAATTTATCATACTGGACTTGACAAAATCCAGCTATATACTGTTTTCATGAAACACCCTGAAAATTAGACTTGCTTTGGTGGTAATTTTGTAATGTATATAAATATCAAATAACTACATTGTACACCTAAAACTAATATAATATTGTAAGTCAATTATTCCTCAATTGTAAAAAAACTAAAGTTCTTTGGATATACAAAATTGACAAAACTTTGGCAAAAATAATCATGAAACAAAAGGAAAGAAGACAAATAACTAACATTAGGATATAAATTACAGATGCAACAAGAGAGATTTTAACAAATAATAATCTATTATGAAATCAGTGTGCCAAAGAAATTGAAAATTTAGGTTAAACTGAGGCATTCTAAGGAAAAAACAAATGACAAAATCTTACCTAAGAAGAAGATTTAGGTTTGAATGTTTCTTTAAACATTAAAAATATTCTTAAGTAGAAATTTTCCCATAAAATAAAACCACCAGGCCTTCATAAGTTTAGAGACAAGTTCTCATAAAATTTCAGAGAACAGATAAGAGTAACAGAGATACTTCTATATTTTTACACATTTTCAAAGAACACACACAAAAAAACGACTCCCCAACTTGTTATGAGGGTAGTAAAATCTTGACGTCAAAATCAGACGACAACAACACAAGAAGGAAAATTCATAAGCTGATGTCATTTATGTAAATAGATGCAAATTTCTAAATATATACCAAGTTCAGCAATGGATTAAAAAAATTCACTATGATAAATTAGGGGGCATCCAGAAATGTAATTTAAAAAATATATATATTAATGTAATTACTACACAATCACATTAAAGAAGAAAATTTGTGTATAATCTCAATTACCAAAATTATAATCAGAAAAATGTAACACACAGTCTTCATAATAAAAACAACTTTTAGGGAACTATGAATGGAAGAAAACTCCTCTATCCAAACTATCCATACTACCTTTAAATAGATATAATTCTTAACAGTGAAATATTGAAGGATTCCTTTTAAAAAAGCAGGAGAAAAAGAAAAATACCCATTACTGTCCTATTCAATAGACAACTCTTCTCTCTTTTTTTTTTAAGATTTTATTTATTTATTTGACAGAGAGAGACACAGCGAGAGAGGGAACACAAGCAGGGGGAATGGAAGAGGGAGAAGCAGGCTTCCCGCTAAGCAGGGAGCCCAACGCGGGGCCCGATCAGGACCCTGGGATCATGACCTGAGCCGAAGGCGGACGCTTAACGACTGAGCCACCCAGGTGCCCCTCAATAGACAACTTTTTCAACTTTGGTTGCATTAAGACAAAAAGAAACTAAAAAAATAGAGAAAAGAAAAATATATCATTATTGCAGATCATATGACTGTCCACATAGAAAACCCAAAAGAATCTAGAGACAAACTATTTGTATAAATAAGAGAAAACATTAATTAATTATGTTTCTGGACACAAGATAAGTATATAAAAATCAGTGCATTTTTGTACACCAGCAATAAACAGAAAATGCAAATTTCACAAAGATCCCCTTTTTAAAATAGCAACAAAGATGAAAGCCACATAGGAATGAATCCAACAAAAGATTATGAACTCCTTGCATAGAAATCTATAAAACAATTCTAAAAACTATAAAAGACTTATGTCAGTAAAGATGTAAAGATAAATGACATATTCATGAATAGAAAGACTAAATAGCGCAAAGATTCTGCCCAAATTGATCTGTAGCTGCACTGTAATTCTACTCAAATTCTCAACAAAGACCCCAAAAATAAAACACACACACCTATGAAAAGAGCATATATGAAAGAACTGGAATTGCTAGTCAATTGGGATACGATGGGTTTTTCAATTAATTTTGTTAGGAAAATTGTATTTCTATACATCAAAAAAAAGTGAATCCCTACTTTTTATCATACCCTGATAAATTAAAAACTTTAAATGTAAAATATGAAACTTTAAATTATTTAGAAGAAAAGTAATGAAAATTGTAGAGGTTGCTTTTAGGCAACAGGCTTGAGGGAGGGAATGGAGAAAGGCCCACAGAGACCCCCTGGCTGAATACAGAAGGGCCCAGCAGGTGACCCACCTCAAAATAGCCCATAGGGCCTAAGTAACCAACGGGCTACTTACCACTAGGCACAGTTACCAAGAAAGGAACAATTCCATGCATCCCCTATTTCCTCATCTTCCACCCTTTAAAAACAGCTCCCACCCACCGCCTCCTGGCAGACAGCTTCTCTTTTGCCATCCTGCCCATCACCCCCTTGCCATGTAGTCAATAAACTATCTTTTGTTTTGCCTCAGATAAATTCTTTCCTCCCCTGTGCCACTGGCTTCCAGTCCATGATCTTCCCCAATCTGGGGGCATTCATCTGATTTAGAGACACCCTATTTAGACATCACAAAAATATCTTTGATTTCAGAGTGGTGAGAACTTATGAAGGAAAAAACATAGAAAAATTATTAGCATTATGGCATTTCATGTCTTCCCCGGCTCTTTCAGATTCACCCTGGTCGCCTTATGCCTTCTCACTGGTGACTTCCAGCTATGGCTGGCCTCATATTGGCGGGTGTAGCAAGAAGCGGAGTTGTTCAATTTTACCATTGAAACAGACTGTTTTCTAAAGTAGTTTGTCAGTTGCCTTCACATCAGCCTGTATGCATGAGCATTTGCCCTTCTCAGATCCTCACCAATGTTTGGTATTTTCTGACTATAAAACGCAGAAAAGGTGAGTAATCCCCAGCATCAGCCCTAAAGACTCAAAGTAGGGTCAAATCTGTCTTCCATTCCCACTTTTCTCCAAACGTCATCCTCATAACTCTTCTCCAGACCAATACATCTCCTTTTAGGTAATCAGTGTGTATACACCCTCTTCTGTCTTGAAAAAATTAACTACCGGGAATGAGTATGTTTTCAGACCTTTGTATCACAGGGTAATTGTGAGCCTGAATGTGGTACTTAGATACAGAAAGACAATGAAGGAAACTTTAAACCTGTTTCAAAAACAGCCCATAGCAGAGAAAAAGGTCTCCTTCCAATTCTCTGCTTGGAGCACAACTCACTGTTCTGAATCCAGACACAAAGCATGGGTGAGACTTCAGCAATCAGCACTAAGCTGAATCAGGGTTTTCATTTTATAGTCTAGTTTTATACAGCACGGAGTAAGAAAATTCTCCTAGATGTCAGCAACAAGTCAACTGTCAGTTCATGGGGTTTCAGTGAGTAATTTATCTTTGTTGGTGTCTTCCTAGGTATTTTCAGTACACACATGAGAGAGGAGTTCTACCCCAGGAGTTACAGCCATCCTCTGCACACTCACTCCTGAAAGGAAACTGTCAACTCAAAGAGATGACTCTTGGGCCCTACGGATTAATCCTCATCCTCAAACCAGTCTTTGAGAAGATCAGAGCCTCAGGGTCCCCTGTCAGTCCCCTCCCCTCTCATTGTTCTTGGTAACCATAGGGCATTAGTTACAGGCCACGTTAGAAGCCCCCAGATGCCCCTGATTCATGGTCTTCACACTCTAAAGAACTTAAAATATTTGGTAGACCTTGATAAACAGGGCACCCAGACCTGTTTTTCTCATCAGATGAATACCAAAACCCTTGTCAAGGTGACAGGGCTATTAAGTGTCTATTCACACAGCAATCAGAAATTGGAGCATCAGTCAGTAATCATAAAGTCAGGGGCATTTTCTCACCAAGTCAGGAATTCAGAGGGCTTTCATAAGCTAATCAGCAGGCATCAAATAGACAATCAATCTAATTAGCTGCTCACATTCGCATGGAAATAAAGAAGCACAGTGCACTTCATTAGGAACGATATTGAAAACGGTGATCTGTGCGGTATTCAGCTAGCAAATGAATATCCTTTTCTGCAAATAGGTAGGGAGGATGTGGCTGTTCTCTGTGCACCATGTGCCAGTTCAAAGATGCAGGGACCAAGAACCCAACCGATGCCTACTTTTGCTTTTCTGTGGATCTCAAAGTAAGGGAGCCAGGCAAGGGTCATTTATTGTTACGTCTGACAACAGCACATCAGTAAACTGTGGGTAATAGGGTCCACCTTAGAGGAAAAGTGCAGTAGAACAATGTGAAGGGGAGGTCATTAATTCTGGAAATGTACTCTTCTTTATGAAAACACCATCGTTTACCTCTAAGTTCAACTCCTCTTTGCCTTTAAAATCCACAACTTTTCAGGGTGCCTGGTGGCTCAGTTGGTTAAGCGACTGCCTTCGGCTCAGGTCATGACCCTGGAGTCCCGGGATCGAGTCCCACATCGGGCTCCCTGCTCAGCGGGGAGTCTGCTTCTCCCTCTGACCCTCTTCCCTCTCGTGCTAACTCTCATTCTGTCTCTCTCTCAAATAAATAAATAAAATCTTTAAAATAAAATAAAATAAAATAAAACCCAAAACTTTTCTACTAGGAATACCTTCCTTGGATAAAATGGGCACCAAAGTACTCCATGGTAAGTATCTTAAGAATCATCTTTCTTTAAGGTAATAGCACATTTTTCCTTGCAAAGCAAGCACCAGCTAGAAAGCTGTGGGCTGCCCTCATGGCAGAAGGCCTTCTGAGACAGACTCAGTCATTCCTAACCCAGAATGACAACTGAGTATCACATATTCTGCCAGGCATTTTGAAGGCAATGAAAGGGATAGACATGATCACTCTTCTCCAGGAGCTCATCTTATCTTTGGCTAACACTAGTGAAATTAATAGCAAACATTTAAAAATAGCATGTTAGGGGCTAAATTGCTGTGTTACAGATCTTCATATTTTAGGATTTGAGAAATGAACAGAAGGAAGAACACTGATATACTGAATATCAGAAAAGCCTTCTGGAAAAAGTTAGAGGCCAGGAGCCAGTTGCTTTCAAAGCGGTATATTTCTGAATTGCCAGCGTTTCAAGAAAATTGATTGTAATTTTTAGTGAAAGTTAAAATATACTTCACAAAACTGGTATAAAATTGTCACATAAGGAACTTAAAGGGAAAAAACAATAAACTCCCACATGTTTCCTCAGTTTAGCACACTTTTAAGAGGCAAATTTCACTATGAATAATCTCCTTGGTCAATACATGTTTATGAGTGAGAAACAGTAAAAATATTCAGACACCAAGTCCTAACATATGTCAACTGGGCTCTAATTTCCTTAAAGGGAAAGTGTCCTGTCCCACAAGTCTTGGGACAACTACATCAGAGCTGGGAGTAGAGGCAAAGGGGTCTGACTAAACAACCATATACTTCAAGTCTCTGCTCCACAGTCATCTTCTCTAAAAAATCCCCCAATTCTGTTCCTCCTCTGCTGGTATTCTATCTACTTCTAACCTCCACCATACTTCTAACTCCACCCAGACCTACAACAATTTCCTACACATATTTATTTACATTTTTGAATCCCTCTGTTAGATCGAAAACCCCTTCAGAGCAAATAATGTTTCTGATTCAATTTTGCGATCCCATCCACTGATACGTGTCTGATGATTAAATTTATGAATATTTCCAATTAGTTTTGGTTTATGTGAAAACATTGAGTTCTATGGAAGGTAAGTGCTTTAGACACTGAGAAAGCCATTATAGGAATTTATTAAGAATACTTAGTGCCCAAAAGGCTATGTATGAGATATAAAACCTCACGTCTCTGTCTCCAAGGAGTTTGTGTGCCTATGTATGACAGATCACTCATGGATTCACTCTGCAGGAAGTTTAATATGAGGGCTGGAGAGAACAAGCATTCAAAGAATGAAAAATCTGGTTTATGATCAAAAAAAAAAATCCTAAGAGGTGTTCAAGGGGCTTGTTATATAGAGAGAAAAGTTTAAAAGGCAGGGAAATAAATGAGGACATGGTATCTTAAGGGAGAGAGCAGGAACAGGCCCTCCTTTATACAAAGAAGAACACCCGAGTCTTAGAAAATATATAGTAATTCCACTGAAGATATTTAAGTTTCTACATTCCAAGAGAAAATTTTTGGATCAAAAGTGCCATAAATGAACTAGGAAATAAAACCCCCATGAGTAAAGTAATCTACGTGTTTCATTTGTTTTCTTCCTTTTTGATGTCTCACCACACAGAGCACTTGATTATATAAAGCCTGGGCTCCACAGCACCTGACAGTGGCACTGAGCAGTAGGAGTCAAGAGCCCGGCACCGACAGGCACATCAGATGCAGACCCCAGCGAGCACCCCCATGGAAGGAGGTGCTGCAGGGACTGCGTCTGGCTTGGATTTGGATGCTAAAAGGCTTGTCATTATGATACGTCCCGAGATGAGTGACAGTTCACTGCTGTTCTGTGCAAGAAAACCTGGATGCTCTGCAGAGGGAGGCATGCGGATGAGCAGCCGCCTGGCAGACATGGAAGTGCTCCTGCAAGAGGCCTTCTGTCTGGGGTGTGTATTAGTTTGCTAGGACTCCGTGACAAAATAGCACAGACTGGATGGCTTAAACAACAGAAATTTGCCTTCTCGCAGTTCTGGAGGCTAAAAATCCAAGATCAACGTGTTGAAAGGGTTGGCTTCTGCTGAGGCCTGCCTTCTTGGGTGCAGATGGTCACATTCTCTGTGTCCTCACATGGCCTTTCCTTTGTGTGTGCGCATTCCTGGTGTCCCTCTCTGTGCCCTAATCTCCTCTTATAAAGACACCGGTCATATTAGACTGAGTTCCACTCTAACGACCCCATTTTAACTTAATTACCTCTTTAAAGTCCCCATCTTCAAACACAGTCACACTCTAAGGTACTAGGGATTAAGAATTCAACATTGGTATAGGGGGTAGGGCACAATTCATTCTCTAGCAGGGAGGAATGAATGGTTGCCCCTCACTCTCCACCTGCAAAATTCACTCAGAAAGCACTCTCTCTATTCTTAGAGATATATTCTTCCACTGATCCAATAAAAACAAACATGCAAACATTTTAATAATATTTTGAGAGGGTATACTACTGCCAGGCACAATTCGAAGCATTCAATATGGGTTACCGATTTCATAATCACAGTAATCTTATGAATTGGTCTCATTTATTTTGGGATTCATATATATATATATGCATATTGTCATATATATGCATAAAATGTCACATAAGAATGTGACATTTTAACATTATTAATCATTTACAAAATGTAAATTAAAACTGAAACGTAATACCACTTTACATACATCAGAGTAGCTAAAATGCAAATTGCTGATAGTGCCAAGTGTTGGTGATAATGTGGAAGAAATGAAACTCACACATAACGAGCTTGTTTAACATTGTTTAAATGTTATATATATATATATATATATATTTACTGTTGCCCACTTTTTAAAACAGCTTTTTGAAGTAAAATTGATATAAACTACCTATAGTTAAAGCACATAATTTGGTAAGTTTTGATGTATCTATCCACCTGTGACTTCATCATCCAGTGAAAAGTTTCTCCCTGCCCCTCTCTAACTCGTCCCTCCTGTGCCTTCCCACAATCCACTAACCTCACGTCCAGGCAGCCATGGTTCTGCTTTCAGTCATGATAGAGTTGCCTGTATTTCATATGGATGCAATTTACAGTATGTCCTCTTTCCTGTCTGACTTCTTTCCCTCAACACAATTACTTCTAGACTCATTCATATTGTTGAGCAGGTCAGTAGTTTATAGCTTTCATTGCTGAGTAGAATCACAACTAGTAGCACCATCTTCCCACTACCACATAATGGATAGGCAACACTTTCTTCTTGATCTTGAGAAACATACTTTATCTTGTTTGGGATCCATTTTATGCTATCTTCAAGCATTGTTTCACTGTCCCTTAGAAATTCTAAAGAGTTATTCCTATCCCCAATAATAACACCACAGATAAAAAATTGTTAGATCTACTCCTATTAGTTAATGTAGTTACTAGGAATCAAGAGAGCCTACGTTGCTGCTTAGTGTGTTTTCAGTTTTCAAATATGTATGTGCTATGGAGCGAAAGGATTTGGTGTAGAGTTTTTACATTTACACATTTTTATTAATGACCTAAAATCTTCTTCCTCTTCCCCAACTCTGTTTAAAATCACTGTGCTTTTCTTTCTATCTACAGCGTAATTTAACCTCTCACTTGAATATAAAGCATAATTCAATTGAGAAGTGTGTTTATATCACATGAAACACAATAAAGCATGATGAAGTATATCTTAAATCATTTGTAAATGAATGGCTGCGATATTCCCAGGGTGTTCTCTGTTCTCCCACAAAATAAAAGCAACTGTGGTTTTTTATTAATATGTGGATCCCAAATGCCTTCTTGAGATATTTAAAAGCTGGAGGAGATGAGCACAACCTAATGGAACATTATAGAGAAAGATACTGAATGGAAGATGTATGCTGAAACTGGGAGAGAATTTTCAGGTGGGGAATAGCATACAACAGCTCTTATCTACGTAAGAGCAAGATGAAGTGGGAAAAAATGACTCAGGAACCTCAGAGAGGGTGGCCAAAATTAGAGCCAAAAACAATATCCAGGTCTCCTGACCCCACAGTCTGTGCTGCAGTGGAGGGTAAGAGCTTGAGAGACAGGAAAGCTGGGCGTCTGCTCTCTTGGTTCATAGCTACCATTAGGAGCCAGTCAGTCCTTAGTCCTTCATTATAAGGAATTACTGTTCTGCCACATTAGTTCTCTTGGTACTTCAAGTATTATATTTCCCCCCTAGTAGCTGTTTTCATTTTAAATCAAAATATATTTTTCCATTATTTCATGTTTTAATACAAGGTTACTCACATTTCTAATGATGGTAAAATATCATTTCAACACTTCCATGTAAATAGTTCTTTAAAAATCACCTTAAATGTAGTGCCACCTATTGACTACATAAACACCTCTTTTACCTCATTATAAAAATAAGGATAAAGATAATTTTATAATCTCATATTGTACAGGAAAAAGTATTTGACAAAATTCAGCATTCATTTATAATAAAAATAAAGTCTCTTAGCAGGCCAAGAAGAGAAGGAAACAAACATGATTAAAAATAAAGTATATACATAAAAATCATGCAGCAAGATCAAAAAACAAAACAAGATTTGACTCTCTTCCACCTTCTAGCCCACATTTTACTAGATGTTCTGACCAGAATAAGAAGGTGAGAGACAGAAATATAAGACAGATGGAAAAGAAAGGAAGAAACAAATCCATCATAATTCACAGATGATTTGATTTTATTAAAATTATTAAGTGAGTTTAGCAAGATTTCTATATCCAAAAATCATTTCTACTTCAACCTTAAAAGTAATCAAAAGTATTATATATAATATCACCACAAATATGAAATATCAAATAATTATATGGTCAATGTGTAAGATTTCTGCAAATCTAATGATAAAACTTTACTGACCTGCATTAAAGAAGAGCTAAATAAAGGAGATGTGTATTGATGGGCTTAGAGTATCCATATTTAAAGTTATCAGTTTTTCCCAAATATAGACTAAATGTACTAATGTTCAAAATCCAATAAGTTTATCTAAGTGTGTAACTTGACAAAGTGAGTGGTTCAACTTGTATGAAAATGCAAAAAAAAAAAAAAAACAAAAAGAAAGAAAGAAAAAGAAATAGTCAGGATTCACTTAAAGAAGAACAAAGTAGGAAGATTTGCTTTCCAGATATCCTATTATGTTACAAAGCTTTGATGAGAAAAGGGAAATAGACTAATGGCAGAGAATAGAGAGCCTTAAAGAGATCTGTCTCTCCATGCACACTTGGTTTCTACAGGGGTGGAACTGCAGAGCTGTGGTGCAGGAACAGGTATTTTAATAAATGTTTCTGGAATAATTGGATAAGCCATAAGGAAAAGAAATAAAATTAGAGTTTGCTTCATACCATAGAGAACATGCTAACTTTAGGTAGATCATAAACCTAAATGTGAGAGGAAAACAACAAAACTTTCTGAAAACAATAGAAAAGAATATCTTCTTAAATTTGCATATAAGGGGATTTCCTAAATAACAATGTGATAGCTATGAGTATTCATAAATATCAATATTTTTAAATTACCTATGCCTTAAAAGATACCATAAAAAGAGAGAAAATCCCAGGGAATATATGTTACAAATATAAACATAGGACTCTTTTCAAAATACATAAAGATTCCCTACAAATCAATAAGGAATAGACAAGAAAGATAGGCAAGCAAGAGTTATGAAAAAAAACACTTTATTAAAGAGGACATTAAGGAGGGCACATGATATGATGAGCACTGGGTGTTATACGCAATTGATAAATTATTGAACACTACACCTGAAACTAATGATGTACTATATGTTGGTTAATTGACTTTAAATTAAAAAGGAAGAAAGGTAAATGGCCAATAAGAATGTGACATTTTAACATTATTAATCATTTACAAAATGTAAATTAAAACTGAAATGTAATACCACTTTACATACATCAGAGTAGCTAAAATGCAAATTGCTGATAGTGCCAAGTGTTGGTGATAATGTGGAAGAAATGAAACTCACACATAACGAGCTTGTTTAACATTGTTTAAATTTGGAAAACTGTTGGATAGTATCTCCTAAGGCTAAACTATGCATCCCCTGTGATCTGGTAATTCTATTTCTTAGTATATAGCCAACAAAGTTATGTATAGATGTTCACCAAAAAACATGAACAACAATTTCATGGCAGCATTATTTGCAAGAGGCAAAAACCAGAAAGAATTAATATGCATAAATTGTAGCATCTTCATTGAAAGGAACACAAAACAGCAATGAAAATCAAAGAACCACAGTTACACACAACTAGCATGGGTAAATCTAATAAATATAAGGCTGAATGAGGAATTAAGATACAAAAGAATACACACAGTATGAACATATTTATATAAAATTCAAAAACAGAATATATTATTTAGCACTGCAAGCTTTTGTGATAAAAAAAAAAGGTCATTCTTAACCAAAAAAAAAAAAGGTAGGGGATAAGGAAATAGTGATTGTGAAGGGGCACAGGGCTTCAGGGGAGATAGTAGTGTTCTATTTCTTGACCCAGGTAGTGACTGCAAGAGAATATATTCTATGAGTTGTATGTTTGTATGTTTTTAAATAACATTCTAAAAAGTTTTAAGAATCCTCTTTAATCCTCATCAACAATCACTTTTTATTGTTATGTTAATCACCATACATGGGGTGGCTGGGTGATAAGACATTGGGGAGGGTATGTGCTATGGTCAACAATCACTTTTGACCCTGGATACTGAGTTTAAGGAACCACACAACTCATTCTAAGCTATCTACTTTTAAAGATCTGAATCATCTGCTGTTCTGAATGATGTGTCTTGCAACTCATACTGGTATATTTATATCTGTGAGTTCTTGGATAAAACTGCTAATTAAGCTTCATGTTTCATTTAGTCATGTAATTAAATCTCACCCAATGGGATACAAGCTTTTATTCATATTACACGGAGCATAGTGATTCTTTTGATCTGCATTCTTTGGTGGTTTATTTTTATATTTTAGTTCAGGAAATAATTTCTTTCTCAATCTTTTGATTTGCTCCAACTGTTTTTGACTTCTTCCTCAGAAGTAATGATCATGTATCTTAGATCTTGGATCACTAATTTATCTTCCATCTTCTCTCATACTGTCATTTATTCATAAATTTCCACCTAATCTAAGAGGATTTCCCAAATGTACAATCCACATTATTATATCTACTTCATATTATTGGGTCTTTCCTTCACTGCCTCTGTGTGAATTTTGTTGGTAATTATCGTTTGAATTTTCTCATAATTGTTTCCTGATTTTTTTTAAAAATATAATTTGTTGCCCATATGTTATCTTTTTTTTTGTCTTCAAATACAGAACTAGAATGCCAGGTTTTGACGCATTTGATTGAAACATTTTAAACTATTTTCCTTCTGTTTCCTCTAATAAACAATCTTTAAAAGTAAGTTCTTAATCTTCAGAATGATCTTTCCTTTCTGGGCTATACAGTACATTGTCATAGGCTCCATGTTGATTTTCTTCTGTGTCCTCATCCCTGGTAAGAAACTATTTTTCCTAGATTTAATATGTGCTAAAAATCACAATATATAAAGTTCCCCTTGCTACTGAATTGGTGAATGTCCAACTGGACAGCAACTTTATGTAAACATCTCAAGACTTTCCCTAACTCCATTGCTATACTGTAAATTATGCTATATATTGATTCAATATATAGCAAACTAAAATCCCCAAATACACTGCTATCAATGTTTTCTTAACTTAATGTGGTGCTTTTTTTATAGGTTCGTGACTGCCAAAATTCAGCATGCCACCATGAGCCCTTCCCCTTTCCAAAACATACTTCATGCAGTTGTATTTTGATGATTTCAATCTTTTACTTGATGGTGAAAAAGAAGCAATATAGGTGTGAGTTGGAGATGGAGTTAGGCTATGGGGGGAAAGTGGGAAATGAGAGAGAATAGCTTTTTAGGTATCATAAAAAAAAAAAAGCTGTCCTACAGTGGAAAGATTATTGCTTACTACAAAGTTTGTGTTTCTAATCAGGAGGACAAAAAGAATGCATGAAGAAGGGAGGAATTTTTCAACTACATTGGAATGGGCAGATTTCTCATGAGGTTGGAAAATGGACCATCAATTGTACTTTTCAATCTACTTCAATCAACCTAATAGTAGAAATTCCTCCTAGATTTGGCAATAGATTTACTGTCAGTCTTAATTTATCCTGTTGTGAGTTACTTTGGTAGTAATTCAGATAGAAACCAGAAGTCTCTTACCTTAAATATTGTTTCTTAATAACATTTTCATTTTTTAAAACGTCAACTGACCTTATAGGATATGATATTCTAGGAACATGGTGGACTCAGGCCAACAGAGTCCTGCTTACACACACAGCAAAATGTTGGTTCAATTACATATAATTTAGAATATAACTTATATTTGAACTCAAATAAAAGAATGTGACATGCCTATGTATCATAAAAAAAAAGAAATGTAATGAAAGCATGTAAACTAAGAAGCCAAAATTACAGTGGCCTACAAAATATTGTACGGCATATTGGACTATTGGATGTAGGACCTACAGAGCTGGGTTTTCGAAATTGCATGAGGCCAGGGTATGTGATATTTCACACATATGAAGCAGAATGCTGGAACTGAGACACCCCAGTGATAGTGGCAATAGTACACCCACTAGCCTGGACACCAAAAAAAGAAAACGTGTCTCAGGAGCAGTGTGTAGAAATATAAAGTATGGAAAAACAACAACAACAACAGCATACAGTCCAAAAAATAATGTTACAAGATCTGTAACCAAAAGGCTTTTTGTTAGGTAACATAACCTGTGTTAAGTAAAGTTGTAAAGCCTAAATTTTTTCTACCAATATGAAATTCATATCTCCAGAGTGATAACTGAATCAAAAAATTGGTTCTAGACCTATAAAGCCCCCAGATTACCGGGAAAAAAGGTTTTTAAACCCAAATAAACATAAAACTACTTCAAGTAACAGGTCCATAAGAAAGGTTTACGGGAGCAAACATCCTGGGAATAAAACAATGCTTATGAACATTAGCTTATCATTAAACAAACACAAGCGGAAATGATCCCTTGAATAATCCCAAAGAACCTGATAGTAGAAAAATTAGGCTCCATAAATAGCATATTCAAAGTGAATACAGAGACAGAAGAAAAACTATAAGGGAAAGCTATATTTTATAGGAGATTATGGAAAAGAAATAGCCCCTCTGAAAGCAAAATTTGAATGCTATGTCTAAGAATTACATACATAAACATGATGTTTTTCAGAGAAATTAAAGATTCAGTGGATACGCAGAACCAAAGACTAAACTGGGGAACTGGAAATTCCTCATACTGATTTAAATATGGGAAGTATGAAATAAAGTTTAAGAACTATGGATGACAGAAGGAGACATCCAACCTATACTTAATGAATGTTCTACCAAGAGGTTAGAAAGAATGTTGAAAAATCAGTATTTAAAATAATAATATCTTGGGATACCTGGGTGGCTCAGTTGGTTAAATGTCTGTCTGCCTTTGGCTCAGGTCATTATCTCAGGGTCCTGGGATGCAGCCCTGCAGGGAGTCTGCTTCTCACTCTCCCTCTCCCTCTGCCTCTAACCCTGCTTGTGTGTTTTCTCTCTCTCTCTCTCAAATAAATAAATAAAATCCTTCAAAAAATAATAATATCTTAGGATTTTCCAGAACTGGTAAAAGGTAAGAATCCTCTGTACCTTAACGAAGTCAACATACTTTAAAAAAAAAAAAATCCACAATTAACACACGTTGCCACTAAATTGCAAAACCCCAAAGACAAGCAAAGAATCTTAAAGAACACCCAGAGAAAAGGCAGAATATTTACAAGGAATTAATAATAACACCTGTCATTAGCAAAAAGAGATTAAAAAAATAAATTCATGTTAACAAAATACTATAGGAAAACAATTTATTTAGAAATTTTATTTCCGGATTATCATCATTCAGGAGAGAACAACAGAGACATTTTCAGACCACCTTAGTAATTCATAGAACCTTACTGAAAGAAACAATAAAGGAGGCAATTCAGTAAGAATTAAATTGAATCCAGGAGGAAGAGTATGATAAATACCCCACCATATTTTCTTCCCATTCACATACTAACAAATTTATTGGTGTAGTAGTAAAACCAAATAATATATGCAGAGTAGTTTGTAATAAGCCGTCAATTAATGCGAGCTATTAGGAGCAGTATTTTAAAATTGTGTATTTTAACCTTCAATTGCTGGGGGTATAAAAATATAGGGGATTTTTGCAAAGTGTTGGCCACACTCTTAAGCCCTCTTATTATTTCTAATAATTTAACTGCAGTTTCTGATAAGAGTTTTCTGAGCTATAAATTGATATGACTTGAAAATTAAGGGGATATGATTACTAAGAGGTGGATTTGTCTAGGATGATTTCAGGAGCTCTGGACTGATTCAAAAGTGGATACGGGTGGGGAATTCTGAGAGGAGTTGACATCATAGGACATTTCTGCAAAATATCTGCATTGTCTGTGCTTTAGTTTCCTCATCTGAAACAGGAATACAATGATGATACCCACCACATGAATTTGTACTTCTAGGAGAGGTCCATCTCCTTCTTTATAGCCATTTCATGTCATCAGAGTGCCAAAGATGTAAATTTATTAAGCATCACATGGCACCAAGTACAGCACCAGCTCTTTATCATACAGAGAACTTAAGGAGAGGCATCAGAAGGACTCTATATTCAAGTGTCAACCATAAGGCCATAATTTGAGTTTGGATTTAACTAGCAATTCCTTGCAAATAGATTAAAGCTTTCCTCATCTGTCACTATGTTGCTCTGCAGGATGTGCCTTTGAATGCAATTAGCAAGCAACACTTTGCCCTTTATCATAAATAGCAAAGCAAAAGGTCTTCAGTGTTAGACATTAGGATGGATCCCAGGAGTCAATAGCACTTCTGCCAGACTAAGATTTCACCCCTACACCTGTTCTGGCAAGAGGCTTTCACTTCATACGTGCAGCCTCTCAATGTTCCTGAGTGACTACACAGGCAAGTACAGATGAATTCCATTATTCATGAATACTCAGCCTATTTCCCACTTTCTCTTCTTGATTACGTTTCCACTTGTAGGAAGGGAGGCTGGGAGCTGAGATCAAAAGTTCCAAAAGTATCATAGGTTTCCTCATGAATAGAGATCTGAAGGATTCCTAAAGTTCCTTAAGCCCTCCTCCCTGATGTCAATCCGTTGTGGCCAGGCCCTGCATCTCCTCGGGTAAGATCCTTAGGCATAAAGATGGTTGATCCCCACTGGCTTCCACTCACACTGCTGGCTGCCACCATGCCAGAGAACTTTCTCAGAAAACTCAACACTTAGGCCAGGTCTAAGCCTCCATTCTCCAGACAACTGGAACCCACAGTGAATATATTCTTATTTTCTGTAGAATAAGCACTCCAGCACCATAGTAGTTTCTGTGCGATTTTCTACTTTGCAGCAGGAGGCTGTGGGAAGTTTCTGGCTTTGTTTTCATTTTTCATGGTTTTAACTATGGCATCTGAGAAGAGGCTTGAAAGAGAAGAGGCTTGAAGAAAGCAGATGACACAAGTGGAATTCTTCACCTTTTTATGCTAGAGACGTTTCCAAATTGTCAACAAGGCACATATTCCCCAGAGGGAGCTATCTGTCAGCCAGTGGGACAGGAATCAACCAACTAAGCCTTGTGGTTCAGAGGAGAGCAGCCTCTATCATAAAGGTGTTCCCCCCTGGTGCCTCCCAACCCTCTCACCAGGATTTTTAGACATCCTTTTAGCACTCTCTTCCACTGTCTGAAAATCCTACAGATGCTGCAGCTGGTACCCAACAGTTAACAATTATAGTTTCGATAGATACCTGTGCTCCTTTCCAGATACAAAATCTTATTTACTAAGTTCCATCCCAGGTAGAGTGTGGTCAGTGCATCTCAAGTTCCCTTTCTTTATGTTGCCAAATTGGTAATAGTAACACATCCCATTTATCTAATGATTTGCTTATCCGAGAATCCCTTTGGCTTCTATTTCTTAATTCTCAAATTGTTTTGGAATGGAAAAAAAGAAGATGAGTTGTCCACCATCCTCAAGGGGAGCTCCCACTAACAGGCGGTCCACCAGCTGCCTGCTGGTCTGCGTGGGGCATTCTGCCGGTTGGAACAGAGCCTAAGGAGGTCGTGAGGGTTCTAAGAGTCACACCATGAAAACATCTGGCTCGGGGACTGCTTGCCTGTGTTCTGTCCAGCATAGCTGACAGTTTAAAGTGATTCTTATCTCCTTCAAACATGCAACACAAATACTTCATATAAATGAGTTTGCAGGGGAAAATCATCCTTTCATCTTATATCTTTGTGTTAAAGTCATTCCTTAGAACCCCACTGTAACCTGGGGTCTCAGACTATCAACCTTAGCATTTTTTATCTCTCCTCAAGGATGTTTCTACATAGATGTTTTAGAGAGGGAATTTTTGGAGGCAAGGATACCTCACTAGTCAGAGTAAGTTTAAACCTTTCTGCTTCTAGACAGTGTTGAGTGGCTCAGATGGCTATGGCAGAAAAGGAAATCTGAACAGCGGCGCAGACTGAAATTGTCCACAGAACTGGCCAATCTCGGAGGGTTTCTCCCTCTCCTTTGGAGGGCTATTATGCCCAAATTCCTCTCTGCCATCTAGTGGTCATTCCTTCTCTTGCCTCCTTCTCTTGCTCTGCCTCTTTTTCTTAACCCGTGGCTGACTCATGTGGCACCAGCCTAGATAAAGAAACACACATGTTCCCCTATAGGCCCTTTGGCCAAAACTCCTAGAAAGATACAAACTAACCTCTTTCCAGATCCCTTTGCTTTGAAACTTCTCCCCATTCTAAATTATCTGTTAAGCTGTAGGTTTTATAAGGCACCTTGAACAGTGTTTTATAAGGCACTTTGTAGGCACTGCCGTGAAAATTAATTGTTTGAGTTATCATTAAAAGGGATGCCTCTGAAACAAAAATCATTCTCATCGTCTTTTTTCTCCAGAGTAGCTTATCATCCGCAGGCTTAGCATTTGCTTTAGAACCGGGGCTCACACTGCAGCCAGTGTCCCCTTCCTCTAGCCAAGTGCCTGTGTGAACAGTGTTTAGCATAGCAGTTCGTGTGCATTTCAATAAGATTTTTACATCCATACACTGTCCCAGGTCCCTCTGAGAAGCCTGAACTGGATTTAAATGGGATTTTTTTCTTTCAGACTCTGTTTTCTTTCGTTATTACTAACACCAAGATGCACTATGAATTGGGGGGCTGGAGGGCATCCAAATCTTTTAGAGCAGCCAATTTCTGGGATTCTTTTGGAAGTCATTATTTTATTTTGTGCCTCTTAACCACTGTAAAAAATCAGTCCCTGTCAGAGAGAAGCTCTAAAAACCAGGATACAATTGGGTTGAAGAAGGAGAAGGAAGGTTTCTAGGGAGGGACTGGGAATGGTGTGACAAAGTAGGTTTAGTGCTCTGGGGGACAGAGGAAAAGCGGCTAAGGGTCGCCAAGTAAGGAAGAAGATTGGGGACAAACAAGACCAAATACTGACCTCAAAATTTTGCCCTGGAGCAGTTCTGATCCCTAATCCTTCAATTAGTACCTTAAAATTTTCTTATAGGTTCATCTTCTTAAAAAGATACAGTTCTCAGGTTTATCTTCAGCACTAAATGGTGCTGCTTCCAGAACACACACTCTGGTTTCACAGCTACTCTGTGTGACTTTGGACAAAACTCAACCTTCTTCTTAACTCACCGTTTCATTGTTTCTGCGAGATCACCTGTATCAGATCTTTGTTAAAATGAAGATTCCTGGGCTCTGTCACAGACCTACTGAATCAGAATCTTCAAAGGCAGTGCTCAGGGAATCTGCATTTCTTTTACAAACAGGTAATTCTTAAAAACAATGAAAACTGGCAAACCACTTATAGCATCTAAATGATCTCAAAGCATCATTTCAACTGAGACATTGGGGGAAGCACCATCTTGTCAGTGTTACCTAAAGCCCTTCCTCCCAGGTAAGCTTTGTTAAAACAACCTTGAAATGACAACATGAGAAACAAAAGTGCCATTAGGCCCCATTTAGTAACTGCAGAGTTACTGGCTAGTTTTACGTGTTTTGTTTTGTTTTTTTTTTATTCAAGCCATTGCATACAAATTATATTTTCTAATGTGTCAGCATTTTTCTAATTCAAATTTCCACTAGTAATCTGTTTTGCTGTGAATACTGGGTAAACTTCATGCCCGGCAGCTAAAATTTTTGGATGCAACAACTCATTTACAAAATTCTCATATATTCATCAAGGAATGAAAGCATGATTTTGCAGAATTGAATTTTAGAACTCTGATGCAACTGAAAATTATATGGACCAATTTCCTCATTTTAAATTAGAAACATTAACATGACTTTTCTTTTCCCAGCCCCATTCTCAGCCCCCAACTCATCATAGCTGCCTAAGCCTACATATCCTTCAGTTCAAATGCCACGCTCAGCCTTGCCAGATCTGCTCTTTCCCTCTTCGGTGCTGTGTCAGCACTTTGCCTCAACCCCTCTATGGAAGGTGTGCGCATATATATCCATCCCCCTAATGAATCCTTGAAAACAGAAACTGCATCTTTTTAATCCTTGTAACTTTCAGGCGGTACAGGGTACTCAGTAAGTGAAAACTTTTAGCTGAGAAAAACTTGGCACAGGGCATGCTGGGAGGCAGTAGAAGAATTAACATGGTCATTACTATTCATTGCAGACATTTATTTAGTTCTTGCCATGCAAGGATTCTAAGTGTTTAACAGCATTACTGCACTTAATTCTCATAACAAACCATAAAACCATACATAATTGTTTTCCCATTTTAGAGTGGAAAAGACTGAGGCATTGACAGATCAAATAACTTGCCCTCAATTACATGACTAGAAAGAGAGAGGGAGAGGGAGAGAGCTGTGATTGGAAAAGGGAAGTCTGAATCCTGAGATCCTTCTCTCATTGCCCCACTAGACTGCTGCCCATAGTGGCATGTGAGGGTCTTCCTTCCACGGCCGTGCTTTCCCACCGTGCACACCCCGTCATGGTCGAGGATGGAAAAATCAATATCGTGAAAGCCCGATGCTCAAGGAAACACACTCTTACGGGTTAGAGCGGCTGAATTTCAGAACACGGCCACAGAATTGTGGGGCATCAAGAACAAACAGAACCAGAAATGGATATATTTTTTAACATCTTTATAGATTTCTCAGCTTATGAAGCCTGAGATACATGAAATCAGCCCATCAATAGTTGTTAAAGATATAAAAATACGTAAATACTCATTTTTGGTCCCACTCCAGCAACTAGTTTGGAAGGAAAAAGTTATGTATGAGAGATCCATACGGAAATGCCCAAGTCTTTCTTGGAATAAAACAAACCAGCAAATGTATATGGAGAGGGCAGGAAACCAACGCAAAAGGTAGGCATGTGTTCACCCTCCACATAAACTATTCCAGTTCCAGGACTTAATCCGAGAGCTCTGTTAACAGTTCTCTACTGAGGATTTCAGGTGTGTTCACTTGGTTTTCACCTACCAGGGCACTGCCTCCCCACCCCTGCCCCCGGGGCTTTTTCTGTTGCCACCATCTGAGTTGTTACCCGGTTTTATCCCTTCTTCCCTTCCAAATATTAAATCCATCTCATCATGAAGTACGTGGTAGGTAGTAAATTAATCCAATCGATCAGAAACCTGAGCTTACCTGATTTCTCTCTGACCCCATAACCCGCTAAGTCACATTTACGTCACCATCACCAGAGAGACACTATCACTCCAGGATTCCTTGACTCTCGCCGGAACACAACTCAAACAACCAAGTATACTAAACTCTACCACTGCTCTTGTCTAGTCCTAACAGCAACAATTTTGTAATCTTAACACACCCTACAGGCACCTTCATCTACATTCTTCCTTTTTCATATTCCTTATTGGAAAACATCACGATACTGGTGATTTTGAAGACATTATGAGGGAACTGTCTGTATGTCTGTCTCGCTTACTATAGTGTGAGCTCCTAGAAATCAGGAGCAACATTTTTTTTAACTGCTCTTCCCCACAGGGTGCCTAACATAGTAGCTTGCTTATCTTGCTTAAAGAACTTATTTAAGAAATATATGCTAATTTAATCGAACAAAAATACAGAATAAAGACCTCTGACTTGAATATGCAGCGTTTACTTCTCCTAGCACCAGCACCACTTCCATTAGGTTTTTCTTTTTTTAAAAGGGTGTTGCTGTAGAATTCAAAAAAAGCCCAGAGCCCTTCATTACTCCTAGTGGCCATACTTTTTGCAATGTGTTATAATGTGATGTTGCATCTCATTTCATCAGAAAGTGGAGTGTATCTCCTCTCCACTTGATTCCAGGCTGTGTGACTTGCTTTGGCCAACAGAGTTCCATGGAAATGATGCTGTGCCAGTTCTGGACTACCCTCCCAAGGCCTTGCATGCTCTGCTTGCTCTTTGTGAACCCTGCAACCATCATGAAGACAAGCCTGGCTGGGGCTGCTGGAGGACTGGAAACAGTGCTCATAGCCATGCAGTTGTCCCAGCCAACGGCCAAGCAACCCCACAAACATCACTGCTTGGCTGACCTACAGCTGACTGCAGATACAGAAGAGGGCCAAGATGAAACCCACACTGCCCAACTGATTCCAGCCCGAATTATAAACTGGTCAAAGCCACTAAATTTTGGAGTGATTTGTTACGCATTAGTTACAAGTTCTAAGTGTTGATATCTAGCGATTTTAATCCTCATTTGTAGTAAACCAGAACTTAGAGCTGAGGCCTCAGAGGCCCTAACTGCAGGTTGGACCCCACCCTGGCTCTTTAACAGCCCCCTGGTATTGGGTGTCAGACAGATTACCAATGCTCCCCACTGCTTTGACTTTTGATGTTGCTCTCCAGGTTTGCTCCAACTTGAGAGTTTTAATCTCATGTTAATAAATATGTGGCTGTTCAGGCAATTTGTTTGGGTATAATTATGCCAGTCTCCTAGGAAATTACTGCCACCTAAGTTATTACAAATTCACCTTGGAGACACTGCATCTGGCTGGTTCTTGTTCAGTCAAGTGCTCCCTTGCCAGAGACCAATACATAATGCTCTAAAGCTCTCTCTGCTTAAATTCCTCTTCCTTCTTGGCATGATTCTTGCTAGCAACACCCTGCATAAAACACAGCTCTGGAGAATCAAAGGAGCTGATATGTCCAGAGGCACACTGTAGCAAGGAGGTAAGAGGTTCTTAAACTTAGAAAGACAATACGAGTTTGAATTCCAGTTTTTATCTTCCTTTCCTTCTTATTTAGAAAATGATGCTGTTTGTGCTTCTATGGAATGGCCTGCCTCACAGAAGAACTGACAGAATTCAGTGTCCAGGAACCAGGCATCTGTGATCTCCAGGGATTATTCCTTCACTGGAAAGTCTATTTCTTTTTTGTTGTTGTTGTTAAGATTTTGTTTATTTATTTGAGACAGCTAGAGAGGGAACACAAGCAGGGAGAGTGGGAGAGGGAGGGGCAGGCTCCCCGATGAACAGGAAGCCCGATGTGGGGCTCGATCCCAGGACCCTGGGATCCTGAGCTGAAGGCAGACACTTAACGACTGAGCCACCCGGGAGCCCCGAAAGTGTATTTCTATTAGGTCCTTTGAAGAATAGTGATCAGTAGCTATAATAAAGTAGAGAACTTAACAAAAGAAGACCTCTGTGCCTCCGAGCAGTCGCACATCAAGGCCAGAGTACTGGGATATGTCTACCCCAGGTGCAAGTAATAAAAGGGAATATTATCTGTAGAGAATTTAAAAACAATAATGAAATGGATCAAAAGTCAGTGTGCTTTTTATTATTACCATGAGTCAGAACTTCTAAACAATGTTAAGATACTGCTTTTCGTGGATGTTCCATCAAAATTGAACTTAGTGTACCTGCCTCCTTATGTGTGCTCTTCTCTTCAAAGGAGCCCTGTAAGGAGGTGGCAGACCTATCCCAATGATTCTGGCAAAGCTTAGACCATTTCAGGAAACTTCCTTCAGGAGCTGCCTTCCGTTGTTCTTTTCAATTAATAGTCTCAATGGTGATAAATATGTATTCTTACAGGTTGGAAGCAACTGAAAGCCAGACTGTTCTTTGCTACCCCGTCATGTAGCCAGCAGGGATTGTGAGGGTTTGGGGCCCTCTCATGCACGGGAGAGCTAGGATGGTGAACACAGCTACCTCAGCCCCATGTTTTAAATCCAGAACTACATTTGTGAAGATAAAAGGAGTCTCGATGAAAGATGGAAAATACAAAAAACAAAAGGAATTAAATAAGCAGACTGGAAATGAAAAATACAACATTAGAAATTAAGACTCCATTTGATGATATTAACAGTAGACTGATAGAACAGAAAAGAACCAAAGAACTGTAAATTGAAACATACAGGTAATCCAAACTGAAATTCCAAAAAAAAAAAAAAAGTAGTGGAAAAATACTGAACCCAGCATCAGAAATATGTAAGATAATATTAAATAGCCTATCATACGTGTAATGAAGTCTTGGAAGGAGAAACAGCAAAGGTCAGTAGAAATATCCAAAGAGCTGCTGGTTGAGAATTTTCAAAAACTAAATGATTTCGATCCATAGATTAAAGAAGCTCACTGAATCAAACAGGATAAACTAAGCCAGAATGATGCATACCATACTTTTAAAAACTAAAGCTAAGGAAAATTATTAAAAGAAGCCAGAGAAAAAAGATTATATACAAGGAAAAACTGGTATTAAAAAAAAAGTTGGGGCGCCTGGGTGGCTCAGTTAAGCGTCCAACTCTTGATTTTGGCTCAGGTCATGACCTCAGGGTTGTGAGATCAAGCCCCAAAAAAGGCTCTGTGCTGGACACTGGAGCCTGCTTGAGATTCTCTCTCTCCCTCTCCCCTTCCCTTCCTTTCTCTTTCTTTCCCTCTCTAAAAAAAAAAGCTATCTTGTCACCAAAAACAATGGGGGTCAGAAGTCAAAGAAATAGCATGTGTGAAAGGTTGAAAGAAAAAGCCTTGTCAGTTTAGAATTCTATCATTAAAAAAAGGCAAAATAATGACATTCTAGACAGAAAAAAAAGTCAACATAATTCAATTTCAAAAGATCTTCACTACAAGAACTACTAGGAAAATTTCTTCAGGCTAAAGGGAAATACAATGGATGGAAATTCAGGTGAACAAAAGTCATGGTAAACTTAAATAATATTAATACTAGATACCAGTATTTTATCAATGTCAATTTTTTTCAGTTTGGTATTGTACTGTGATTATAGAAGATTTTCACATTTGGGTAATTGGGGTGCATTCTTTTATTGTTTTTATAGTTTTTTGAAAGTTTGATAAGTTTAAACAATTTAATGTTAAAAAATATATTAAAAGAAGGAACAAAGTTGGAGGATTTATGGCACCTGATTTCAAAAGCTACAGAAATCAAGAAAACTCTGGTATTGATACCTTATGGATAGATCATATCTATAAATTACAGTTGATCAACAAAACAAAATGGAGAACCCAGAAAGAGATCCCCATAAAGGTGTTGATTTATTACCAAGGTACTAAAGCAATTCAATAGGGAAGGATCATCTTTTCAATAAATAGTACCAGAACAAACAGATACCTAGAAAAAAAGAAATTAACCATAACCTTTATGTCACGCCAATCATAAAAGTCCATTTGAAATGGATCGTGAGCCTACATTTAAAAGCAAAACCTATGAAACTTCTAGAAGGAAACAGAGTAATTTTGAAACCTCAGTGTAGGGAAAATTTATTATATAGGATACTAAAAGCACTAACCTTAAAATAAAACAATTAATAAATTGGACTTTACCAAAATAAAAACTGTTGCCTTTTGGAAGACACAGGTAAGAAAATGAAAAGGCAAGCACCCAGACTGGGTGAAATATTATATACGGAAAATATTATATGTATATGACAAAGAATTTATAACCAAAATATAAACCATTCCTACAAATCAGCAATAAAAAATTAAACAATGCAATCAAAATTTGGGCAAACACTTGAAGAGACACTTTATAAATAAAAGATGCACAAATGGCCAATTTGTAAACACATGAAAGATATTCAATGTGCTTAGTCATCATGAAAATGCAAATTTAAAAACTGAGCTATCATTTATGACCACTAGAATGGCTAATGGCTAAATAAGATGGAGGCTACCATATGCTGGTGAAGATCTGGAGTAACTGGAGCTCTCATACTGGTAGAAATATAAAATCATTCAATACCTTTGAAGAAGTGTTTGGTAGCTGCTAAAAAAGTTAAGGATACATGCTCCCTATGGCTCAGCAATTATATATCCAAGTTTGTACCCAGGAGAAATGAAAATACATGAGCACAAAAGACTTGCAACAGCCTTATTCATAATAGGAAAAAACTAGAAATAGGCCACATATTCCTCAACAAGAACACTAATACATAAATTCCCTTGTACTCATACAAGGGAATACTATTCAGCAACAGAAAAGAACAAATTAATACATCAATATGGATGAATTTCAAAAACATGTTAAGAGATAGAAGTCAAGCTCAAAATGTGCATGCTATATGCAGATGAAATCAAAGAACAGGCAACACTAAAATGATGGAAATCAGGAAATTGGGAGCCTCTGGACTGGGAAGGAACACAAGAGAGCTTTCGGAGGTGAAGAAAATATGCTAGATCTTATTTTGGGTACTTGTTACATAGGTGTATGTAAATGTCAAAATTCAACAAGCTGAACAATTTAGATCAGTGTATTTTATTGTATGCAAATCATACCTCCAAAAACTAAAGAGGGAGGAGGAAGATGAGGAGGAGGGAAGGAGAGATACAGAGAGAGAAGGAGAGATACAGAGAGAGAAGGAGAGATACAGAGAGAGAAGGAGAGGTGGAGGAAGAGAGGGAGGAGGGAATGGCAGGGAGGTGAAGAGAGATCACATGCTAATATCTGAACCAAAATATGCCAAATTAATCAAAATAGACATTTAAAAATCATGGTAGCTCCACCACTGGATCTTTAAAAAAAAATAACATTGCTACACATTTTTCAAGTTAACTCACCATTACATTTCCAAGAAAATTAACAATCCAACTGTAAAATCTGCTCTTTTCACGTGTAAATAGAATAGAATCCATAGACACTGATTTTTGTTTTAATGCTGAGGTCTTAAAAATCAGATCGCTGGATGAATTTCATGCCAAAATGAGTGATTATTTCAAGGTCTGAGGATGTACACAACAAGCCCTGTGCCTTCTCTCTCAGGAATCCAGTAGATAACAGAGCTTCGTTCTATACCCCAGCAGGATGCAGAAACTTTCCTCAAGAACATAAATTCAAAGTCCTATCAAGAAGCTTCTGGAAACATCCTAGTCTAAGAATTAAAATTTCAGCTTCAGCAGGCTCTTTTCTTTCATCCTTTCTCCTCTTAGACAGACAAACAAACAAACCACACACCCTAACGAAGACCTTATGCTGTTAGAGAGGTTCCACATTTGAAAGTAAATATCAGGTTTATTTATTGGTTTAATTATTTGGAGATCATGTACTTAAACTTCATCACTCATCTTTTAGCAGATGACATAGGGAAGTTAGGGGAAGATTTGCTTGAAAAGAACAGGTGGACTAGTATATGAAATAATGTTAAGGTGGTCTTCTTTATTCTAACAACGGAAGCACCACCTATTTCTCCAGGCTGTGTTTTCTTTTTTCAATTTAAACTTTCCAAAGATGACTATTATCAGTTTCTGATAATCAGATCTATAGGCTTAAGCACCTCTGTTATTTTTCTCTAAATTTGTTTATTCCTTCTTTCAATCTATCAGGGAAGCAGGAAACTTTTTTTTTTTTTTTTTTTTTTTGGTAATGTTCAAGTAGATGTGACATTGCATTGATTTATTTAATTTTGGTCTTTTTGGAGAGACAATGTCAATTAAAACTCCTTTCCCTCCCCACTTTTTCCCTATAGTAACAGCTAAATTCTAGAGGACTTTTCCAGTATCCAGAAATCATTAGGGAGAAGAATTCTCATCTGAAACTAGCCCATGAGCTCAATTGGTATCCCCTAAGATATAACTTATCTGTCTTTGGCTGTAGACATGTCTAGTTCTCAGAAACTGGCATGCCACCAAGCACATTTTCTGAGCTAGCCCTCGTCTGCCTCTGTACTCACTGTCCACACTACCAGTCTTTGGCTGTATCCCACACTCAGTTGCTAAACCTCTTTAGACCACCAGATATCCTCCTCGGTTAACTTCAGCACCTGCTCAGGGGTGAATAAAACTGGTTTGGTTGTATTTGTTTTTTGTTTTTTGTTTTTTTCATTTTTCATTTTTCTTCAGGGGGGAAGAAGGGTCTTCTTAGCTTTGTCAGCCCTGTGCCTTGATGATGGGTAAAGTAATATAGTATATAAAAAGGATAGAGATTCAAGCTCTCAAAGATATGGAGTCACTATGATTATAGGATTTATCAAATGAAGTTTATTGATGGAAATCATAAGTGCCAAATGTGTGACCTTTCAAATATTATTTAGTCATGCAATACATGTTCATTGGATGTGCACTATGTACCAGGTATCAACCTAAAAGCTGGGACTACACAGAATAATAACAAGGCAGACATAATCTCTGCCCTCTTGGAATTCAATTAGAAGGGAAGCCAAAGAACGGACAAGTAATTTGGGGAAAGAACCAGGGGTACCATAAGAGCACATGAAATGGCCCTAATTCTTGGGGGAAAAGGGAATATTCAACAATGTTCTCTCCCGTTTTTTCATTAATTAATTACTAAATACTTTTACACTCCATATAATGTGCCCAGAATTTCACTAGGCATTGAGATTCTTAGATTTGAAACTCAGAAGTCTTACCTTTCAACAATAACAAAATGGTGATCCTAATTACAATATAAGTGTCAATAAGGCTTTAATTCATACATTTGCTAATGGTTATCCCTGCTGTTCAAAAACAAATACAAATGTGATTTTCTCTGCTCAGTTGCCCTCTGTTCCACCTTTCCACTGAGATTTCTCAGCAGCATCTACTTGTGACACTCACTCAATAAAAAAAGAGTTGACAGCTGTGAGAAGTTGGACTAATCGTTTAATCTTGTCTTAGCCAGGCACAGTAGCCCTCCGGGTTCAGACTCAACCAGTGCCCAGACAAGAGTAAGCAGCAGATCAAAATGCAGCAATCCCAAAGGTAAAGTAACCACCACTGTGCTCCCCCCTCCTGCTTTCTGAGATGGTAGTCTGCTTCCTCAGCATAGAGTCAAGGTTATTTTCCCATAGTAAGACCAAGACAACTCCTTTTTTGGTGCTCGCACTATTCACAGCTACCGCTGACATCCCATGGTATCTGCTCCAGAGGTCAGGCTGCAACTTTTGATTCACACCATTTGATTAAAAAAATCAGAGATGTGTTGCCCTTGGAAATAGGCTGCAGTAAAAATAGATCAAAATATCCAGTGTCTCCAGGAAAGCTCAGGTTATTGTCTCTTTATCCAATTTTTTTTAATTTGTAAAGGCAGGAAGAGCTCTAGGTCTCTGAAGAAATTGTACAGCTAAGAGTAGATTTAATAATATAAACTTTTCTCCTGCACAGTAAGAGTGACTCACAAAAATCTGAACTCACAAAGCATTTAGGGTTGTGACATCCTGGGGAAAAGCAAGAAGTTAGAACTCATATTTATCTTTCCATAATTAGAATTTGCTCTAGCTGTCACAAGGAACATCGCAGGGCTCTGAGACACCAACAGCATTCAAATTTGGAGTAATGCTGAAAATGAAGGCATATTCCACTTTCAAGCAGATCAGTTTAGAGAAATATCCCAAAAGAAGACATGTCATTCAGAGTGTTGTTTAAAGTCAATGGTTTCTCTGGAGTTACTTCTACCTCCCAGGCATACCCATCCACGTGAAAGAGATACTGGCTGCACATTAAATATCTCCAAAGACCTTTTTGGAAAGAGAGATTAATGTGAGTGGTCATTAAAAGCTGTGTCAGAGCCTCGTAAACACAGGCACCATGCAGAGTTTACAGAGCTATCCATCAATCAGCAACAATCCTTGAGGGCCTGTTCCAAAGGCAGTGGGAGCCACAGAAGGTCCTTGACCAGATGACTGGCATATGGAAAAGGCTCTCTGTCTTATGGAGATGGTGGGTTGACAGTAAGGGCAGCTGGAGGGGAAAGCCAATTAGAAGACAGTGCAATGGGTAAGAGCCATTTGAGAGCCTAACCTAGGCAGGGGACAGTGGATATGAAATGTTTGACTACAAGAAGCCTTGGAGGTGTTAAACATCAGGGCCTGAAACAGGCAGAGGTGGGTCTGGAATCCAGATAACTATGTCCTGGAAATGAGGAAGGCGGGTAAGCATCAGATAGAGAAAGGTCAGAACCTAGAGCAGCCTCAGCGGGACAATGATGTTGAGGTTTACATAATGTCAGAGCAATGTGAAGAGCAAAGAGTCTTTAAGAGTCTTTCAGAACAAATTATAGCTGGGTGGCACAGAGATCACGTCTTTACTGTCCCCCACTCCCTCATTCCATACCCCTCCCCCCACTGAATTGTTCTCCCCTTAGTAACCACAGGTCTCAAAGCAGCTTCTATAAGCCTTATTCTAATTTTTGGCTTCAGGCTCCTGCACTGAATCTAAGGCAGGGCAGAGGACGTCTGCTGTGCACAGAGCCATCCCTATCTATATAACCCAGGCACTCCCAAGGGAGGAAAAGCACAAAGTGTTTTGGAAACATAAATATGTTAAGGGAAAAGTTGTCTATCGAAGCCATGAGATGTACTGCGGATCCATGAAGGCACAATTAGCAGCTTCAGAGATTACTGCCCCAGCAATGTAGCATAGAGAGACACTTGCGAAGACAAAGGGACATGCGAAGAAAATAAATTAGGGAGGCAAAGAGGAAACTTTACCCTTTCATAGAGAAGCTCTTTTCTGGGAAGCTCCCAGGCGTAATCTGAAAGCTGTCCCCATAAACAGAGGGCAGGGAGAGACCAAAGAAAGAGGCAGGTCACTCCAGACTGGTAGTCATATCTTCTTGATGACCTCCCCCAATACTGCTAGGATCCATTTTACCCTCTGCAGTGTGTCACATTGTCGTTCCATTATGCTTATTTTATTGTCAAGTCACTGTTTTTGTTTAATGTAACAAATGTTTATTGAATGCTCTGTGTTACATAGTACACTGCTAGATGCTTAATGGGGTCAGGTGAGGGCAGAAGGTGGATAAAGCAAAGTGGAAGAATGGTATATGGGAGGAGCCACAGTGCTATGGAGGGAAGCTTGGCTCAAGGTTCTAGGTTGAGTCCTTGATGTCAATTCTTAAAATCCATCATAGCAGTCAAATGGATGACAGAGAAACAAGCAATGGTTAGAGGGCAGAAAAACAAGCTTGATGAAAAAGTATGAAAAGGTCCGACTAGAAAAAAATGCGAATGAAATAGATGGACAAGTTCTGAAAATTCTCAGAGATCAGTGGAAATGTTCTCAGATCATGCAGGGCAGATTGCAAGTAACAAGACACTCTCATGGTGGAAAGGGGAATAGACTGATATGACAATATCCCCAGCTTCTCTCATCAGCTCACATATGACCTTAGCAAACCTTACTGGGCCTCAGTCTTCCCAAATGTCCAAGAAGGAAGGTAAGCTGCATACTTCCTGTCATGCCAGCATAGCACTGCCTTTTATTACTCTGTTTGTAATGCAACAGGGCTCCACTCTTCCTGACAACATTCTTAGTGACATTCATTCTCTACTCCCCAAGGATATTTTTCATTTCATCTTTGCCATAAAACATCTTTTTCCTGATAAGTGAAAAGATCATATGATTCTCTATCTACTCCAGGTCCCTACCTGAGATCACTCATAAGCAAAATCATAAATTAAATCCACCCTAAAACTCCCCTCCATTGTCCTTCAAAAAGAGAATCACTGCTATCTAGAGTGAGTATGCATCCATAGCTTCATAATGCAAACTTCTTTGGCTTTCTGTGGGGAAAGAGGAAGTAGAGGAAACAAGGCAAGGGCTGACTCCTTAGGTGGAAGCCAGAGCATGTTAAATCAGATATGACCTACCTTTGCAATATGTCATTCCTGAATTTGTTTGCACATATTAGGAGAGAGCAGATTTTCCTGTTATTTCATCATGAACATGATCACAGAAACCTTAAAATGAAACAAATATTCAAAGGGCTTTCTGACTCTCTAAAAGCCATTTGTTAGGGCTCAATCTTTTCTCTGGGCTACCCTATACATACTTCTACTGTTAATTTTATCAGTCTAATGCAGTTACCTCTCTGTGCAAGTATTTCAAGAAGGACAGAGACCACATGTAAATCACCTCTGTATTGCCAGTGCCTAGCACAGTATATGGCACTGGGTAGGTGCCCAATAAATACTTCTGTAGGCACCCAATGAAAATGCAAATGAATAAACATGGCAAGTGGGTAATGTCCTAGTTTAATAGGTCACCAAAGGCTATTTACAGATTCAAAGACATGTGCTATTGAATTGCTTTCTGCCAAAGAACTAATCTGTGTGCTTCACAATGATTCCTAAATAGTGTATGTGTAATAGTAAGAGCCATGATTTGAGCTTCTCAGCATGCCAGATCGTGGGCTGTTAGCTCATTTAATTCACACAACAACCCTGAAGACACTATCATTATCTTCATTTTATAGAGGAGATAACAGACACTAAGGGAACAAATACAACTTGCTCAAGGTTATTTCATGAGCCTGATTTTGAAAATCCAGAGCTAACTCCCAATTTTGTGCTCTAAACCACAATGAAATATACCTCTCTAGAGGCAACTTAACAGACTAGGTCAGTATCCCAGAATGTTACCTCACAGAGGATTTTATGTTGATGAATCAGAATAGCCAGTCAAAAGGTCACCAAACCAGCATATAATCCAAAGTCTCCCACTGACTTGCTAGGTGACCAGGATAAAATGCTTACTTTTTGGATTTTAGGCCCCTTGTTTGCAAATAATGGGTATTAAATTCTGAAATCTCTTTCTAGAATATAGTATGACTCTAATAGGCCATGTGTTTTAACACATTTTTCCCTCTATCAGCTTTTTCTCATTGGCTACATCTCCTGTCACCATTCCTTGCAAATGCAGATATACTTTTCAGTTTCAAAAAAGAAGACAACAGTAAAAACTTTAGGCTAAGTGGAGTATGAAAATGAACAGGAAAGGATTGTTAACTGAGTTTGACGTTGGAGGTGACATTGCTAATTTCTACCACATCTTCTGTCTTTATGAAATGTACAGAATGACAGAATATCTGTCAAGGAGTGGCAGAATTCCCTGTCTTATCACAGATCTGTGCAAATTTAAAAGCTATGCAGAAGGTCAGTGAAAAAGAGGAAAAAGGAAGGGTAATGTATGCCAAGTAATAATTGGAGCCAAAAAAGAAGGTTTAGCGGGTTTCTATGATGCAAAAGGAAGAAATCAGAACTATAAATAAATATTCATTTAGAAAACAAGATGTAACCACTCCCTTTGGTTTACAAGAATTTCAAAAATAATAATAAATGAGTGAATAGCACTGGCATTTACTTATGCAATTCAACTGACTGGCTACCATGATCAGTCTTTTCCTATGTGCAAAGTACTGTGCTGGGCAATGTTAGAAGATATTAGGTAAAGTATTAGCTACAACCTCTCCTCCAGGAGCTATTTCACAGCACAACAAGATCAAAACATGAAATAAACAAAAAAATTCATAACATATATGATGGAATATTCCTAGACCCAGCACCAGACTTGACAAAAAGTAAATATTCAAAGAAAGCTTGAATGGAATTGAAGTGAAATGGAAGTCTGTGTGATACCAATCCCAAGTGGTAAAGATCAGAGATGAGCTGGTCTCACAGGTTTCACAGAGAAGATGAAGTCACCCTGTGCTTTCAAGGATGGACAAGATTACAGATCAATTGATCTTTAACATATTTAGATAAGTATCTCCCGGGATTTGTGGCATCTTTAAAACTGTGGTCAATAAAACTTAGAAATTTGCACTTCTCACTTGACATTCAAATTGTATCTAACTTGGGACAGTTCAAGTACAAAGTACTGTGTGCATGACTGGTCTATGAGAGCTTGGTAGCAAGATGCAGAGGCAGATTTCCAAGTCACTTTTGGTTAGAAAGCTTTTAATACAGATTCTTTGTGGATGCTCAGTAAATAGTTGCTCCTGGAGGAATGAATGATTCCTTTCAAAATACAGTACTTCAGAGAGTTGTATACCAGCTGAAATACAAGAGTGGAGCCAGTATATCTCCTTGGGTTGGCCTGTCCCACCTGTAACCTTCTCACTGCTGACTGCTGAATCCTCCAGACCTAACTGCAGCACAAGTCCAGCCAGAACTGCATGTACAGCAGTGAATGCCACAATGGAGCCCCTTTTAAGAATTATACAGATCAACCCTTCAATGGCAAGTCTGATTTCTCATAATTTTCAGCTAGGAGAAATTGTTAAGCCCCTCAAATTAACTAGGAAGAGAGCTTCAAATTATTCCCTTTATTCTATCTGTATCAGTCACTGTATTTCTGAAATGGGAATAACAGAGCTGTTGGAGGGAACAATTATTAAAAGTGATTATGAAGAACTTTGCAATATAAAGTGCTTGTTAAAATTGAGAAGTACTCAATGTACCCTTCTCAATTCCCCCCAGACTATGAAAACCCCATTCATAGAAATATCATAAGCTTGCCTAGACAGCAAGTATTTTGAAGCTTATGCTTCATCATTTAAATCTGTCATCTTCCAAAGTAGCTCATTATTTTAGAAATATGAGCATTTTAAAGATGCTGCTGCAGTTCTCAATCGTAAGTTTTCATTGCTTTTATTCAAAATAAGCCACCTTGAAATTGGTCTCCAAATCTATGTCTTTGCACATAGGTCTTAAATAGTAGTTATGTGTGTGCACATGTGTGTTTATTTTAAATGTGATGTCTAAGTTATATCTCTTTTAATTATCCCTGTTAGAATGGTCTTTCCCCTTTAGAATTCCCATTCGGTTGAACAATAAGTGGGAGAATTCATTTTCTCATGTACACCTCATTGAAATGAGCTTTAGTGAGAAGTTAACTTAGCTAATTTGTTTGCTTTGCATAATTATTATAATCACCCTCTAAGTACTACCAGTGAGTAAGCACTAATATCCTAAAAGAACATCACGGCACTTTTTATAAATCCTCCCTTTTAATCCAAGGAATGTATTTTTGTTTCCTTCTCTATTACAGAGAGACAAAGGGATTGAGAGAAAGTGAAGTCCAGTTAAAACCCAGAGTATAAGTAAAGTCAGACTTCCCTGGGAGAGGGTAATAGCGAGTAGAAGGGTAGAGATGACAACATAAAGAAAACAGACTGTGGTAGAGGAGGCAGTTCAATGTAATGCATAATTGTTTGGGCTCTGGAATCAGACTGCCTGGATGTTTGGCACTAAAACTTACTGCATAGGCTTGGGAACATTATTTAATTTCCCTGGTTCCCAGTTCCTTCCTCGTTAATGGAGGTAATATTAGTTCATACTTCAAATTTATGCTGTTAGGATCAAATGTGATAATAGGTATAGAGTACTTATAAAAGTGCTTGACTTATAAGAAGTGCTCTAGAATGGCTAACAAGTATGAATGGCATATATTTGGAAGGACTCCCAAGAGCAGGCACCTGGACCCCTTCTCAGGAGGGAGCTACAGGAAGAGCATCAAGCCATGCCTACCCACCTGTGCCAAACTCATCTCCCACCTCTGCCCTCACGGAAGGCAGTAGGAGATGGAGAAGCATTGCCTGGGAATCAGAGAACTTGGCTTGCTTTCTAGCTCTGCTACACACTATGTTCTTATCATGTTCCAGACACCATGGTAGTTGCCTTACACTGAGACTTAATTTTGTAAATATAAAAAGAGAAAATAGTAACTCTTACCACAGGTTTGTTGTAGGACTTAATGGTGAGAATGCATGTGAAAGCATTTTGCATATTGACAAAAACCAACAGCTACAGATTGGATGGCATTAATGCTAAATACATCGGGCTGTGTTTATTTTACTACATAGTCTAGTTTCAGGTAATCCACATCTACATTTGACAACCAAGTAAAAGTTTTTATGGCCATTTTCCTAAGAGTATTCACTATAAGCTATTTCCCCCAAGGGCAGAGTGTGACACTGGGTGTATGGAACCTTGCCCCCAAAGCCCCTGCCTGCTGCTTTCCCTGCAGAGGTCTGATGTGAGGAAGAGAAACATCAAGAGAATCTGTCCTTGCTTGTACCAGATAGATGGAAGGCATCAGAATGACTCCCATACTGCTATGGGGGGGTGAACATGTAATTTAAAAAAAGCAAATGTGTGGGGATTTCAGAATATTCATACATGGTGGTGCTCTTGTTTGCTATTCACTGATCACCTTATTCATTGTCCTCTCTGGAGTGGCTGTGCCTGGCTGTCCCAAAGATGTATGTTCCAATATTATGGATAAGGAAAGGGCTAAGGCACCATTATATTCAATCAGTATTTATAACATAACTTTGATGTGCAAGGTACTATGCAAAGATATCAGGGATATCTGTGAGCAAAACCAAAACATGCCTTGCCTTTTATTCATTTATTCATTTACCAAAGATGTCTTGGCTGTCAGCTATGTGCTGAACAATGTTCTAGGAACTAGAGCAATAACAGTGAAGAGATGCAGCCCCTCCTCCCTTGCTTCTTAGAGATTACATTTCAGTGGGAGAAAGTGATTGTAGACTGATTGTGTAATTCAAAGTTTCATTACAATTATGATACATACCATGAAAGAACAGTACAGAGTACCACGAGAGCATTTTACAGGAGACCTGAGCTGGACTGAAAAATCAGGGACAGCTGCTTGGAGAAGATGAAATTTTATCTGGGATCCGAAGTTGAGCAAAGAAGGGTAGGGGAGGAAAACTCCAGGAAACTAAAAATATGTGTAAAGTCCCTGATGCAGAAACATCATGGAGCTTCAAAGAAATATAAGAAGGCCAGTGTGGCTGGAGTGTGGAGAATGAGTTGTGGAATGACGTGTGAAGATCATGATATGATCTGAAATGATAGAGTGGTGCTTAATCCTTGGGCCACATAAGACACATTAGGAATTTTGAAATTTAGGCAATGGAAATGGGAAATATCTAAGGGTTTTGTAAGGAAAATTACATAATAAAATCTGCGTTTTAAAAGAGCAATACATATCTACTATGGGAAATTGATGGGTAGGGGCAATACTAGATGTGGGAGAGTTATTACAAGAGACCCAGCCAGAAACATTGTTGAATAAGACCTAATAGTGGCTGTGAATATGAGGGCATAGGGAGAGGTGAGGGCATTTGAGAGTTGTTTAAGTGCTAGAATTTTCTGAGTTATTTTATGAATGATTGGTATTAAAAAGACAATGATGACAAGGATGACAACACACCTGGTTTGCATACCTGGGTGCATGGTGATATACCATTCACTGAAATAAGGAACTGTGAAGGAGATCCAGCAACAAGAAATGAGGAGTTTACTGCCTTTCACAGAATTTTAGTTATTTGTGGACTTCCTCTGGGAGAAGTCCAACAGGTGGGCTGGAGCTTAGAGGTAAAGACAAAGCAGCAGTTGGAGATGCAGGGGTATTATCTGTCGAATTGTGCACCCCCAAAAAACATGTTGAAGTCCTGACCCCCAGTACCTCAGAATGTGACCATATTTGGAAATAGGGTCATGGCAGATGTAATTAGTTCAGATGAGGTTATGCTACAGTAGAGTGGCCTCCTAGTCCAATATAATATGGCTGTGTCCTTATAAGAGAAGATGGCGACACAGACACATGAGGGGAGAGCACCATGTGGTGATTAAAGTACAGCAGCTGCAAGCCAAAGGAAACTTGAAGGCTCCAAGGCTGAAAGAGGAAAAGAAGGTTCCTCTGCTAGAGGCTAGAAGAGAGTAGAGAGCATGAGAGATATCTTAATTTTAGACTTCTAGAACTTTCAGACTTCCAGAACTTTGAGAGAATACATTCCTATAGTTTTAAGCTACCTTCTCTGTGGCACTTTATGAAAGCAACCCTAAGAAACAAAGACAAGGAGTTATTGGCAACTGATGGTCACTGAAGCCAAAGTTGTGGCAAGATCACCCACAAAGACAACATGGAGGGAGGGTCCATGTCTAGGAAACCACTCTTCAGGTAGAAGAGAGTGAGATGACCAAGGGGACAAAGAAGAATCCAGAGACTCCCAAAAGATGTTTGTGGTGTTTGGCATATGAAGGGACAAAGAGTTAAACTTAGAGGATCACCCAACTGGACCCAAACCTCTGATCACCACAGGCAACAGGCAGATGAAGATGAAAGGCCAAGCCCACCTACCCATAAACCTGCCTGAGGTCCACCTCCTGAACCTTAAGCCAGAGAGGACAAGCCTTCTTACTTTCAATCTTAAAAAGATCTTGCTTTTAGCAGAGAATTAAAATACGTGTCAAAGTTTAATATCCAAAGTTAATTTGAGGATTAAAATTCTCGTCTCATTAGTAACACAAAAATATGAATTATTTTCAGTCATAATATTGAGATTTCCAGCAGGTAAGTAGAGGTTATCAACCCTGTCTCAAAGTAGAGTTTCCTGCAATGTTTCTTTAAGATATCAATTCCTGGAGACTAATTCCAAAGAATTCTGATTCATTTTGTGTCAAGTAGGACCAAAATATCAGTATTCTTAAAGCCTCCCGAGAGTATTGTCCTTCTAGCTAAGGCTGAGATCCACCGGAGAAGAGCCAGGGGGACTCCTCTGTTCTCTATCACTGAGTTATCTATCTAATGGGTACACTAACAATGTGCTCTTACCCCTTCCCCTTTTTCTTACAGTGAAGCTAAGCTGTATGTATATATGCCTGCACATTTGTATGCCTGCTTGTTTAGGTGGTTATATCTGTGTATAGGTGTGTGTATTGTACAGATTCACTGATTTGTTGATTCATCCAGCAAACATTTATTGAGTATCTATAAGGTTCCCAGTATTAGGAAAAGTGTTAAAAATAAGATTTAGGCCTTCATCTCATGAAACTGAGTCTGGGGTAGAAATGGGATGAAAACTGGCTCTAAGTGATGATTTATTGCTTTAATGATATTAGGATGAGACTAATTCTGATAGGCTGGAAGCTATGTGTAAAAGCCAATCAGCAGCATGTTGTGGGCAGAGTGCCAGGCAGGGTCCCAGAGGAGGCTGTGCTGCCTGCACCTCTCCCTCTCTCTTCTCTTAACAGCTTACCTCTAGCAAATCCAATTCCACCCAGCACTCCATGTGCTCCAACTATGTTGCACACGTTGGCAATGCAGAACACATGCAAACACAGGCTTGCAAAACAAACAGATGCAGGTTTAAGCTTCAGCTCTGCCACTTCCAGGTCGGGGCTGCAGCAAACCTTCGCCCCTCTGAAACTTCTTTGCCTCTTTGCATAAGTGGAATGACCATGTTGATGGGGAAAGTAACTGAGTTAGTTCTTATTCTTTGGGTTACAATGATTACTATTTCAAACTAAACTAAAACCCATAAAGGACACTACCTGTGTCTAATATTCTTCTGTATATCCATAAAACACAGAAGTAAACTCGATAGTTTAATAAATGCTTGTTGATGTATTACCATGTTTACAAAAATCTGTAACAAGTTATTGGAATGTTCATTAATATGATAATATGTGCTTATTATGTATAAATCCTTGTAGGGAAGGGATCCCAGGGAAAGACTAATGGAGAATTCCCAATCTTTCAGCCTTTCAACCAGAGAAATTCCTCCTTTACCCATCACATTATGTAAGAGGTAATGATTATATTTTGTTTCAAAAATGATGTTCCTAAGATACAAGTTGGGGATGAGAGGAAAGGTGGCATCTGGATTACCTAATTATTGCAATTTTTTTCATGTAGTTTTGGGTCATGCCACAATCACATGGAACTTAGCTCCCAGCTGTTGGGCAGGTCAGCTGGGGTATCTCAACTTAGTCCCATGCTTAATGGGTTGCCATGAAATCCTGAACACTTTTTTTTATTTTATTTTATTATGTTATATTAGTCACCATACATTACATCATTAGTTTTTGATATGAACATTTTTTAACCATGATATGCCCCCTAGACAACTGCCCTTAGATACATACTTCCCTTACTTCCTGCATGTGAAGGGGCTGTTCCCTTACTTCCTGCACGTGAAGGGTCTGTTCCACTGAGCTCTGGAAACTAGTGACTATAAAGCAAAGGTGCTGAGAGGCCAGTGCCCCCACAGTAGGGCCTGTGGAGGATGGGCCCAGGAAAGAGAGGAAAAGAGACATGTGTCTCATTCAGCCAGTGATCACACTGCTCACCCCTATACAATCTAGATGATGAAGGGGCTGCAAAAGGATTTTGATCCTTCTCCATGAAAAATTTCACTGTCTCTATATGGTTTGCTTCTCCCTGGAGGGCCATGGTTATTTTTATAAATTTCAACTCCCTACTCACCTTTCCTCAGTGCCTACCCCCCAGGAGCTGGTAAGAAGGAGATCACTTTAGTATGTCTTTTAGTTTTAATTTGTTCATAAGAATCATGCAGGACACACTGGCATTGATGAGATGTTCTCCCAGAGCTACTATTGATCAGCTTATTTGGCACAAAATGTGTGCGTTATTAAAAGGGCTACATGAGAAATAATTGCATCCAGGGGGGATTGCACGTACTTTCAATTTAGCCATGACCTGATGCAGAAATTGGCCTATTTTATCATTATAATAGCCAACAAGCTTGGCTTCTTAACTGATTTCAAATCTGGACATATGGTTATACATTTTTAAAAGTTTTACTCTCACAAGTTGAAAAAAAATCTCAGGATATGCTAAAAAAAAAAAGTATGTAACCCTTGAAATTATTCATGGGAGCAACCCATTGTTTCTGTGATGCTGGCAGGGAGGATGAAGTGGTAATGTATAGGAAAGGCTATTCTCTGCAGAAACTCCATGATGGATCCCCTTCCCTTATCAGCATAATGCTCAAGCTTGGGCACTAAAATGTTTTAATTCCTATTCATGGAATAAAAAGTGCTGGATTAGCTTTTACTCTTATGTGTAATTGCATTTGCTCCCATCTGAACTGAAGTCAGAGCAAGAACATTATGAAATGGAGGACAGATTTGACCCAAAGACTATAGTTATGAACCATTTACAATATGGTGAACACATCATTTTAAAATGGCTATTTCTGTGAAAACCCACTGGCCTCTAGATAAAGAACTTCAAATTTAGTTTTAAAATCTCACTCATAACCTGGAGTAAGACATTAACAGCAGAAATAGACACTTCTTAAGACAATGAATATGTATCTCAAATTAAAAGCTAGATATATGCTTAACAGAAACCCTAAAAGTTGCCATTAATGTCAGAGAGAATACCAGAATGTCCACTATTTCCACACTTATCTTTAAACAAGGACATGCCAATGCAATTAGGAAAAAGAAAAAAAACAGCAATAAAGGTGTACAACTGAAATCAAGAAATGTTTCCATTATTTTGGGGATGACATATGGTTGTTATTTTACAAAACTCAAGACAGTCCAGATAAAACTCATTAAAAATTTTTTAACAAATTTATGTAATTAACATTAAAATTAAGTTTTCTTATATATAAACTATAACCATGAGAAGATACAATGGAAGAAAAGATTCAATTCAGAACGCCACTCCCAAAAATAAAATAGCTTAAAATTAATTTGAGAAATGCATAGGATCCATATGAAGCAAAATGTAAAACTACTGAGAAACATGAACTAAGATTTAATTGCATGACATGTTCTAACATAAGAAAACTCAATATTGAAAAAAAAATGTAAAGTTTCCCCAAAACTAATATACAACTTTCACAGACAAAATTAAAATACTAATGAGATTTTTTATTAGTAACATGAAATGATGCCAAAAGATCTTCAAGAAGAATGAATATAAAATATTATCCCAGAAAATTCTGAGAAAGTATAGTAATGAAAGGACTCAAGCCTAAACACATATTAAAAATACTATGATATTGTTATGATTAAAACAGTTTGGCATTGTTTTCCATATTGGAGTTAATACATGAAAAATTATATTACGGCAATTGACTAATGTTTTGGAGGGAAAAAGAAGCTCTTACCCCATACAATTCCTTATATCAATAAAATAAACAAATACATTCCTAGAAGAAAGCACATACATAATTATTGTAGCCCTAGAGTCATAAAAATATTTCTAGGCAGGATAAAAACACTTAGAAGCCATGGAAGAAAATATTGACAAATATTGGTACTTAAAAATGTATAACTTCTCTCTAGCAAAAAAAAAAAAATAAAAGCCAAAAATGAACTGAACAAATTCACATACACCACAGGGAAGAGAAATTCTTTAACCTATACAGAGTTTCATAACAGTTGATGAAGAAAGTAAGCAAAAAAAAAAAAAAGTAAAGTATATACATATTCATAGAAAGAGAAATAGAAATGGCCAAAAAAGACAAGAAAGAAAATATTCAAATCCACTCATGATTAAAGCAATGCATATCAAAACAAGATACCATTTGCAGGATACAAAATCAATATATAGAAACCCAGTGCATTTCTATATACCAATAATAAAGTAGCAGAAAGAGAAATTTTTAAAAAATCACACTTACAACTGGACCAAAAGAATCAAATATTTAGGAATAAATTTAACCAAGAAGGTGAAAGACCTCTACTCTGAAAACTTAAAACATTGATTGATGAAAGAAAGGGAAGATGACACAAACAAATGGAAAGATATTCCATGCTCATGGCTTGGGAGAACAAACACTGGTAAAATGTCCATATCACTCCAAGCAATCTACAGGTTTAATGCATTCCCTATCAAAACACCAACAGCATTTTTCACAGAATTACAACACACAATCCTAAAATTTGTATGGAACCATAAAAGATCCCAAATAGGAAAAACAATCTTCAAAAAGAAAAACAGACCTGGAGGTATCACAAGACAAGATTTCAAGATATACTACAAAGCTGTAGTAATCAAAGCGGTAAGGTACTGGCACAAAAACAGATACATAGATCATTGGAACAAAATAGATAGCCCAGAAATAAATCCACAATTATATGATCAACCAATCTTTGACAAAGCATGGAAGAATATCCAATGGGAAAAATAATGTCTGTTCAACAAATAGCATTGGGAAAACTGGACAGCTACATGCAAAAAGGAAGGAAGGAAGGAAGGAAGGAAGGAAGGAAGGAAGGAAGGAAGGAAGGAAGGAAGGAAGGAAGGAAGGAAGGAAGGAAGGAAAGAAGGAAAGAAGGAAAGAAAGAAAGAAAAAGAAAGAAACTGAACCACTTTCTTACACCACACAAAAATAAGCTCAAAATGCATTTAAGACCTAAATGTGAAAACTGAAACCATAAAAATCCTAGGAGAGAGCACAGGCATTAATTTCTCTGACATTGACTACAACAACATTTTTCTAGGTATGTCTCCTAAGGCAAGAGAAACAAAAACAAAAATAAACTACTGAGACTACACCAAAATAAAAAGCTTCTGCACAAATAAGGAAACGATTAATGAAACTAAAAGACAACCTACTGAATGGGAGAAGATATTTGCAAATGACATATCTGATCAAGGGTTAGTAGGCCAAATATATAAAGAACTTCTACAACTCAAAACCAAAAAGCAAATAATCCAATTTAAAAATGGGCAGAAGACATGAACAGACATTTCTCTAAAGAAGACATACAGATGGCCAACAGACACATGAAAAGATGTTCAACATCATTCATCATCAGAAAAATGCAAATCTAAACAACAATGAGGTATCGCCTCATACCTGTCAGAATGGCTAAAATCAAAAACACAGGAAACAAGTGTTGGTGAGGATGTGCAGAAAAAGGAACTCTTGTGCACTATTGGTGGGAATACAAACTGGTGTATCCACTGTGAAAAACATTATGGAGGTTCCTTAAATAATTAAAAATAGAATTACCATAGGATCCAGTAATTCCACTACTGGGTATTTGCCCAAAGAATATGAAAACACTAATTCATAAAGAAATACACACCCTATGTTTACTGCAGCACTATTTACAATAGCCAAATTATGGAAGCAACTTAAGTATCCATTGACAGATGAATGGATAACAAAGAAATGATATGCATATACAATGGAATATTACTTGGTCATTAAAAAGAATGAAATCGGGCTCTCCACGCAAATGAAAGTCCCGCCAGCGGGCACCGGCCTCCACAGCTCACTGGCCACACTTGGCCGGCCCCTCCATCGCGTCCGCCTGGCGCTCCTGCCGACTCGGGCCCTGAGCGCGGGGACGCGCCGCGTTGCCGTAGAAAAGCCGGAGCCAGTGCGGCGGCGCGCGGGGCGGGCTCTCAGGTTCCAGGAGGCGGTGACTCGCGCCCTAGCGCATGCTCGGGCGCCTCTGAGCCCAGGTCGGTGGGCCCAGATCAGGGTCTCTGACCTTGCGCAAGGGACGCTCAAACCAGACAACTGCAAGATGCTGTCACAAATGTGGAGAAGCATTTCGGAGAGCTGCGCCAAATCTTTATTGCGTATGTGCGGAAAATTGCCAGACTGTGAGACAAAGCTGACCTACTGGTGAATGAAATCAATGTGTATGCCTCTACAGAGACCCCAAATTTAAAGCAGGGCCTGAAAAACTTTGCTGATGAGTTTGCCAAACTTCAGGATTATCGACAAGCAGAGTTATATTTTATAATAATTTTCAATAGGTTGAAAGACTTGAAGCCAAAGTAGTTGAACCTTTGAAAGCTTATGGAACCACTGTAAAAATGAAATGAGGGGCGCCTGGGTGGCTCAGTCGGTTAAGCAGCTGGCTTCGGCTCGGGTCGCGATCCCGGGGTCCTGGGATCGAGCCCCACGTCCGGCTCCCTGCTCGGCGGAGAGCCTGCTTCTCCCTCTCCCTCTGCCTGCCACTCTGCCTGCTTGTGCTGTCTATCTGTCAAATAAATAAATAAAATCTTAAAAAAAAAAATGAAACGAGATGACCTCAAAGCAACATTAACAGCAAGGAGTCAAGAAGCTAAACAGTTAACTCAGAAAGAACACGTCAGGGAAACCCATCTGATCGACATGTTATTGATTTTGAAGAATTTTCAGAAAAAAAGAAGAAATAGAAACCCAGGCAGAAACTGAATTGCAGAGAGCTACAATGGATGCTACCCGAACAACTCGTCATCTGGAGGAAACTATTGACAATTTTGAAAAGCAGAAAATAAAGTATATAAAGACTGTATTTTAAGAATTTATCACTATTGAAATGTTATTTCATGGCAAAGCTTTAGAGGTCTACACTGCTGCCTACCAAAACCTACAAAAGATTGTTGAAGAAGATTTGGAGGTATTCCGAAATTCTCTGTATCCACCAGATTATGCATCCCGTTTAGATATCGTAAGAGCAAATTCAAAGTCGCCTCTTCAAAGATCACTCTCAGCTAAGTGTATATCTGGAACAGGACAGGTATCCACCTGTCGACTAAGAAAGGATCAACAGGCAGAAGATGATGATGAAGAGGATGAAGACTTAGCAGACAGAAAAAGAAAATTAATTTTCTTAAGTAAACTTCACCTTTCAGTTTCCATCTTAAATGACTTGGAATCCAGAATTACTACACTATAAAACTTCATACTGGCTTCATACACGTTAAACCTCAAAATGAAATCCTACTGGAAATGAAAATTAAAGGAAATTTGTGCTGACCAAAAATGAAGGTTTTAAAAAATATTACACACCAGTCATTTCAACATCCTATCCAACAGTATGTGATTTTTGTATAGGTTCCATTTAAAAAATATTTATGTGTTTCAAAAGGATTTCATATTGATGCACTATACGTAGTTGTGGTTGCAGTATAAGTAGATGACCAAAAAAAAAAAAAAAAGAGATCTAATATAATTTCTTTTATATTTGATTTATTAAAAGCATATATATATTTCCAATATGAATCATTTTATCACTTTCAGTGCCTACATAGGATTATATTGTAATGGTTGTAGCATAATTTATTACATTTATTTAATTATGGAACCCATTTTAGGGTTATCCAGGGAAACAGAATCTGTAAGTTAACATATCCCCAAGTATACGTGACAATCTAAATATTCCTAAGTTAGGAAATTCTATGAGGTTTTGTCTGTTTTTGGTATACCTTCCATGATGTTTACCTAAAGCACAATATTCCTTCACAATTTTAAGCCTCATATCTTTTCCTTGTCATTGTATTCAATCATATTTTATTTTATTGTTTTTGTTCTTCCTGTTTATACTCTCTAGGATCCCTGTTATATGTAAATTTAAGTCTATTCATTTTCATCTGTGTCTTTTTCTTCTGATTTTCTGGAGAATTTCTCACATTTGCTCTTCTAACTCACCAATTTGATTTGATACAGTGTCCAATTTGCTATTCAGTGGTCCCACTGGCATTTTTAATTTGACAAGACTGATTCTCATTTCCATCCAATCCTCCATGGTCTTCATGACTTTTTCCCTCAATGTCATCACGGTTGCAGTGAACTCTGATCTTGTTGAGAATACACATTTTCCCATTTCTTGCAGTAATATATTTCATTTGGAGGCCATTATTCTAGTTTTTAAGGGTTACCTGTTTTCCATTTTATTTTGTTTTTAAATTTGCAATATTTGTTGATAGACCTTGCTTTCCCCTGCCATTCTCTCTTTTCCAAAAGGAATCTAATGTATCCATTACCAATTTTTAGCCAAATAGGAAGTAGGTTGGCTCCTGTCAGAATTTTGTGTCACTGCTCTAGAAAAATTAAGGAGGAAGGTCACATATACAATAAATTGTAATCTTCCAGTGCAGCTCAAGTAGTCTCAACACAGTGGTGGTGACAGAATTGGGCCTGAAGGAGCACTGACTCCCTGTGAAGTGTATCTCCAAATGGTGAAAGGTTGCCCAGGAGGCAGAGACCATGCAATTCTAGGTCTCTGCGGGGTTTGGATAGCAATACTAGTGACAAAACCTGGAGCCATCCCAAGCCATAGGTGCCAAATGCCCTGGAAGTTAGAAGGTGTGGGAGGTGGTTGTACTGTCTTATTTTCCAGCTCTCTCCTATCTCAGATAAGTACAAGATGTTTCCGGCCACCATCTCCTCTACTTCCTTTCATGCTGCTTCTGTGCTCAGAGAGGAGCCACATACTCATCCTCCAAACTTCCCTAGTATGGTGCCATGTTTATATTAGTTCACAGAAATTCCTTAAATTCCTGCCATGTAGTTGATATCTTTTCCTTGATTCTGTGGCTGGTAAAGACTTTTCATAATCTGTATATTTTCTATTGGTTATTTTAATAGGGGAGGAGGAGATATGTCATTGAACATGTCTTGTCATGTCTTGTCTTGTCTTGAACATGAATGACTCCTCTTCATTAATTCTCAATTTTCTCTTCTCTTTCATTTCATTGCCATCAGAAATAGAACAGTTATAATTATCTTCATTCCCTCCCTCTGCCCTTCACTTATTGGCATAACTTGAAAAATCTCTTGTCTTGGTGGAAGAATTGTCATTTTTTTTTCCACCTTCATTGAAAACACCCTGGGGATTTTCCTCAAATAATTGATTAAACTGTATTTAAAATAAGATACCCGTTTGATTTATTTCTATTTTTGATGCATCTAAATTTCCTCTTAGTTTGAATTTATATTTAGTATTTTAGTATCTTTTAATAATTGCATCTACATTTGATGAGATGTGGAAGAAGCTTATATTTATTAGATTGTAAATTATTATGCATGTGCAATTTTGATTAGTGAAGTGCACCAGAGTGTTGTTATGGATTAATAAGGGAGAAAATGTATGGTATTACCCAAGAGAAATGATTTGAAATTTTAGTTCACAAAAGTAATGGAAACAAATGGCTTGATTGTCATATATGTTAAATTGCAAAAAGAATTACTGCTAACATCTCTGTACTATGGTAACCTGGCTCTTGAGAATACCTGAATGGTACTTTGGTATTTTTTTCCCAGAATATGCAATTTATAGCTAATTAAACCACCTGTACTATTTTTCCATTATTTACACTGAATGCATATGTATGCAAATATATTACATATATTTGAGATACACACACACACACACACACATATATATTTGGCTATGAATGCAAATATATACATAAAAGAATATTAAAATAATGTTTCTAAGTATGGCTTAATATGATCTGGGCTTGGTGAGTTAGGAAATGGGGTTAGGGATATTGCTATGAGTTCAGCAGGGCAGTAACCCAGTTATAAGATAATTATTCCTTTTCAATGGCTCTCACCATGACAACTCGGTTCTGAAATTCAACTATTATTCAGCTCAAATTATTGTCAAAGTTTAAAGCTTGAATTTTATTGACCTCCTTCTAATGTCTATGACATCTAATCATCTGGGTATATGAAACCAGATTGTTAACAGTAAGAGCAGCTCAAAAGATTCTTTGCTATACACACCTAGACAGTTCCTTTGTTAAGCCCAAATGATGATCCAGTCCCTGGGCTCTGTTATACATCCACCACCTTGGGGCAGAAACTCAACATGGCATTCCCATCTCCCTTACTATCAAACTGCAAATCTTTCACAGCCCAAACATCACAGTTTGTTTTATAGTCAAATAGAGGTTATCTTGTAGCATAAACAGCAAATGTCTGCTCAACTTTCATCAGAAAGAAGAAAGAAAGAGAGAGAGAGAAAGAGAGAGAGAGAGAAAGAAAGAAAGAAAAAGAAAGAAAGAAAAAGAGAAAGAAAGAAGGAAAGAAAGAAAGAAAGGAAGGAAGGAAGGAAAGAAAAGAAAAGAAAAGAAAAAAGAAAAGAAAAGAAAAGAAGAAAAAAGAAAAGAAAAGAAAAAAGAAAAGAAAAGAACAGAAAAAAGAATAAGAACAAGAAATATATAGGAGCCATTAGATTTTAGTGCCAATAACTCTGATAAATTCCATCCCTCCCTGGCTTAAAACTATGTGAGCAAGAGTCCTATCCATTTTTTTTCTCGAAGTAACCTATCCATTTAACCCATTGTCTGATTTGGGACCCATCTCTAGAATTAAAAAAAAAAAAAAAAAAGTGTTGTTTTCAACCGTCCGTCAAGTCCAAAAGAAGTATTGCTCCTCAACCCCCGAATCTGGTTAGTAGCAGTTAAACAGTATATTAGTTTTCTAGTACTGTTATAACACACCACAGACTAGGTGGCTTAAAGAACAGAAATTTATTTTCTCATAGTTCTGGAGGCTAGAAGTTCAAGATCAAAGTGTTAGCAGGTTTGGTTTCTTCTGAGGCCTCTCTCCTTGGCTTGGAGACAACTTCCTCCTCACTGTGTCCTCACATGTTTACGCTCTGAGTCCGTGTGTTGTCTGTGTCCTAATCTCTTCTTCATAAAAGGACACCAGTCATATTGAATTAGAGCCTACCCATATGAGTTCCTTTTCCGTTAATTACCTCTTTAAAGGCCCTACTTCCAAATATAGTCATATTCTGAAGTACTGGTGGTTAGGACTTGAACATATAAATTTGGGGGGTGGGGGATGGGCACAATTTATAAGACTACTAAAGGAACCAAAAATAGTTTTATGATATTTGTTTTATAACTACTATTACAAGTAAATGCTATTGGCCATATAAAAGAAATACAGACTGCATCTCTAATAAACTGACAGACTCATTGGTGAGATCAGACGTACACATGAGAAAGATTAATAATTAAAGAGTATCCCAGTGAGTGGTGAGGGCTATGGAGTTACTCAGCTCCTCTCAAGTTAAGATCCACCTTGTCTCTGCCCACAGCAAGCTTACTCCCTAGAAAGGGGAAACAGATCCATACACAACTATAACTAAGCCTGCCAGTTACTCTTGATATTTGAGCAAAATGCTGTGGAAACTCAAAGAAGGGAGCTATATCTTCTGAGCTGTTGAAGAAAGAAGGTGGGATTAGAAAAATTTTATCGAAGAGGTGATGGGGTGAGTGGTCATTAGCCAAGAGTAAGTCAAATCCTATCTGGGGAACAGTATGGCAATAAATGATCAAGTATGAGGTATGTTTAGTGTGTGATCATGAGTAGAGCTGCTAGTGTTTAGGTATAGGTCTAAAGATCGGAAGAGCGGTGCCCGACATAAAAAAAAAATTTTTTTCGTGGAATGACAGTCATACAGCAGGATATGGGTGAAGTGGAAGCTATGAGCAAGAATGGAGGGAGTGTAAGAAAGAGTAGCACTGAGAACAAACTTTTGGGAAACATTCATGTGCAGGAGGGAAGCAGAGATAGACAAGCTAGCGAAAGGGACTCATCAAAGGGACACAGTAGAGGCAGTCATGCTGAGCACAGCAGCTGTAAAGGAGGCCAAAGGCAAGGAGAGCAATCACTTGAGAAGTAGGTGAATTATACACGGTAAGCAACTGAAGTTGTTAGGTGCTCAGTGCTTCAGAAAGATCAAGGAGAGACATCAGCTTTAGCAACTGGGAGGTTACAGGTGATCACACAGGCTTGGTTTTAAAGGAATAAATAGGCTAGAAGCTAGACTGGAGAGAATTAAGAAGGTAATGGTCCCAGGAGACATGGAGGTAGCAAAGCCAACCCTTGTAAAGCAGCAGCACTGAAAGGAAAAGTGTGAGTGCCCAGCCAGAGGTGGAGGGCGGCAAAGCAAGAAGAGAGGGGTAAGAAGTAGGAGCTGGCGATCCCCAACAGAGCTGGGTTCTGTGCAAGAAACTGTAACTATGTCCCCTCTGCTGGTCCTCTCAACAACTTAGGTACCCTAATTTGACCATGAGAAAACCAAGCTCAGAGTGTCTAAGTTTCAATAGTCGGTAATGGACAAATCGAGACTCAATTTTAAGCTGTAGTTGCCAGCATTTTGTTTCTCTTTGTCTCTATTAGTGGAATTTCAAGTACTAGGAGGAAAGGTTAATTAAAATATGGGGGATCAGAATCTTCTGAGACTCTTAATATACCACCTTACAGAATAGCCATCAGAGGAGCTTAGAAGCAGAGGATGCTCCGACATGTGGACGGAATTACAATAGCAAGGTTAGTGTGTAAATCTGTGAGTGTGAGGCTCCAAGAATCTGAAGTAACCACCTAGGTGATGTGATGTGCAGTGTTCAGGACAGGTCCATCACCGGTGTTGGAGAGGAGACTCTGGACTCCAGGTGTGAACTGCCGGATGCCCTGATGCTACAGATCCTTCCAGGTAATTCTCGTATGATGGCGTAGGGGCTAGCGGAGCAGGACCACACTCTCTCTGTACTCCATTCGTTTCATCTGTAGCATGGAGCTATAGAGACAGCATGGAGCAGGTGTAAGGGACTGGACTTTCAACCCGATTCCCTGGGTTCAAGTCTCAGTTCTGACACTTACCAACTGTGTGACCTGTACCATTGGGTAAGATTTAACCTCTCCCTTTTTCCCTATTTCATGGGATAGTTCTATGTAACAGGGTTGTTAACGGTAATTAAGTCTCCTTAATGTTTGTGAAGGGCAAGTACATTTGTTAAATAAGTCTGGGACTGATAATGGTTCAACCAACTTCTGTACTTCAGACCTGACAGAATATAAGGAGTATTAAGTTAAATATAAGTTAAAATATACATTTTAACCATTTGCAAATATGTTTTCATACATTTCCCATTAAATTTATACAGAATTTTGATTTCCTCATTTTTAGATGAGGAAATTGAGGCCAAAACATCAGGTGACATGCCAGGAGCAACCCACGCAAGTCTTTGGGGGAGCTGGGCTGAGGCCTCCTGACTCTCCTTCCAGGTTTGTCAGCTCAGATGGACAGCTTCAAAATCTCTCTGCCGCTTCCTGCTGAAATGGTGGTGTCTGACTTTTCTATCTAACCAACTGGATGGTAGGTCCTCAAAGTATAAATGCTTTGAAGCAGTGTGGCAGGCAGAATAATGACCCCCAAAGAGGTCCATAACCTAATCCCCAGAACCTGGAAATATGTTGGATACATTACCTTACGTGGCAAAAGGACTTTGCAGATATGAGTAAGTTAGGATCCTGGGATGGGGAATCTTCTGATACCAACACCAGCTGATATGGGGTGGACTGCAGTTCAATTCCGGCACTAACCACCCAGAGTTAGTGCAGACTCCACAAATTAAAGAGCACAGTACACAACAAGACTGTCCTCACTTCAGACCTACTGGCTACAAATCCAGAGAATTCTCATGACTTCTTCAGGCACAATAATCTGCTAAAATGACTCACAGGACTCAGAAAAGCATTCTACTTACCATTATAGTTTTATTGTTAAACCCATTTTGGATTTCTGCCCTCCAGAACTTCAAAATAATAAGTTTGTGTTCCTTAAGCCTCAAAGTTTGTGGTAACTTGTTAGACCTGCAAAAGCACACTGTAACAGTAAGCATGATGCAATGGTTTGGAGCACAGGCACGGGAGCCAGACTGCCTCGGCTTGAATTTTGATTGTTCTGCTCACCACATGGCCTTGGCCAAATTACCTGTTCTTTCCTCTCCTTAGTGTCTTCATCATATTCCATAGAGCTAGTGTAAGGACCTAGTTTTTACGTATAAAATGCCTATAAAAATAACAAAAACTTAGTAGATATTCCGTATTATTTGATGTACAGTGTTTCAGATATATGGAAGTACTCATCAAGCAAACTTGTAAGATTTTCTAACTCGCCTTGGGAATTTTGGTCCTGACCAATAGCCTCCCTGCATTTTGGCAGCCTAAAGGCCCATTCTGCTGGAATCTTGATTCACAGTCATTATTAAAATCAATCAATCAATTTTTCTCCCTCTCCTTCTTTCTCTCTTCCTTCCTCTGTCTGAAAAAGAGCCAGGCAAATCATTAAGTATGCCAAATTTCTGCCTTTGGACCCTGGCATTCCTGGCTTCACTTGTCAGAGGTGACCCTCACATGTGCTCTTGTTTCTGCAGTGCACTCTGCTTTGCACTCATCTAGGCTATGGCTTGGTGATGGCTGAAGCAGCTGTTTGCTCTGGCCTCCAGCACTATGCTCTGGGGGCAGAGACTCTGAGGAGCTATCAATACGGCCAGAACCCCCAGTGGTTGCACTGGGGTTGCTGGTTTCAGCCAACCCTTGATGTTGCACACCCACTGGAGTACAGAAGTCCTAATCTGGTGACTTCAGATGAAATTGAGCTTCAGGAAGCAATAGAATTTGGGAGAAAAAGTGCCTTAAAGTTCACGTTGGCCCACTATCTCATTTTACAGGTAAAGAAAATAGAAACTCCAGACAACAACAGACTTAATCTTAATTTACCGAAATTGTTTTTTGGTCCAGGTCAAATATAGGCACTTTTTTCATTCTCATTTTATCACCTGTCCCAGGTTTGAGCTTTGCAAGAAAGTATCACTAAGCTTCCCAAAGGGTTGTTCTAGCAAACAGTCTCTACAGTTTGACTCTCACACTGTTGGCCTGTGGAAGCAGCAGAGCAGGGACTGAATCTTGACAGCCAAGCTAACGTCTCAATCTGGTCCTCAGGCCACAAATGATTCAGAGTGATGGGCAGCCAGCACAATCAGGGGTCACAGCTGGGAGCATGGTAAAGTAACATATAGGATATTTGGCTATAGAGTTTAAGTAGTGAAGAGTGAGTTCTAACTATTTACACAATAAGTGAATGAATGAATGCATGAATGAATGCATGAATGAATGAATGAATGAATGTTTTGGATCCTAAATTTGATTTTGATTATAAAACTCATTTCAGGACCAGCTGCTGCATGAGTTGTTGCTATAGTTTAGCAATAGGAAATGAAAAGTCAGCACATGGTCCTTAGCCTTCTGCCCTGGGAAGGAGCAAACCTGTCTTTCCCTTCAGATACCTGACTGATAGGTTAAGTGCAAGTACAACAGGGGCGATCTGCTGAGACTATAGAGAAGATAACAAACAACTCACTAGGATATCTCTGCCAGTCACGTTAATGAGAGAACTGAGGCATAGAGAGATCTGCTGTATTTCACCCTTCCTTATGAACCTCCACTGGCTTCCTACTGACTGGAGGATAAAGTCAAAACAGCTTGTTAGAGCTACAAGCTGTAGCCTTCTCAATTGTTTTTTCCACCTTATCTTCTAGCATTTTCTCTGTACACATTCCCCTCAGCCATCCTAATAAATGACCATTCCTGAAACTCACCAGAACTTCCATCTTCCCTGGGCATCACCCAGACTGACACAGCATCCCAGAATGCCCTCCAAGACCAGATTCCCCTTTTCCTCACCTAACTCATACAGACCAACTTATCCTTCATGAGCCAGCTCAAATGTCACCTCCCCTTGAAGCCTTCCCTGACCTCTTGAGGCAGTCAGTGTCCCCCTCCATCACGATTCCGCAGTTCTCTGTTCATTACTGTTTGATCACGTGTGCCATTGCATTGTAAAATTACATGACTTTTTGAGCTCCAAAGTTCAGGGAATACACTTTATTTTCTCCTTTGTAACCCCAGTTCCCAGCATGGGGTAGGTTCCTGATCTCTGTTTACTGAATGGATAAACAAGCAGCAGAAACTAATGTTTAGTGACTTCCAACCACGGTGACACACTGTGTTAAGTACCGCACCCACATTCTCCCCATCACTGCATGGACAGTATACCTGGGTAATTTTGCAAGCACATGAGGCCAGTCCTGAGCCCGCAAAGCCTCATTCCATTTCTGTCATTACTTTCCTAGGAGCACTAAAGAGCAAGGAGTAAGAGTGATGGTGCATCACCATTGCCCAATTCTGAGAACTCACAAGATCCCCCCAAGGACCCAAGTGCACAATGCTGTGACCTCCTCCAGACTCCTTATTTCCCTGGTGTGTGTCTTTATCTCTTAAAGTGCATCCTTCCATTACCAGAGCAAGCTAACCACACTCCCACTTCCCCTGCCCTCCCCAGGAGCCCTGGGTTGTGGTCTGGTTGCCTTCCTGGCTGCAGCCTGACTCCAGGCTTGAGGATATTTGCTCCAGGCTTCATCCATGACCTTTCACCTCCAGTTGCCTGGCTTTTCCTGTCCTCCTTAAGGCTCTGCATTTGTTTCTTTTCCAATTTGTCTCCTGTTTCCCTCACCTACTCAGAAGTCAAAAGTTCATGATTCTATTCATTGTGAGAATAAATAACCCCAAATGAGGCACACTTAAACATTCTAAAATATCTAAGTAGGATGCCCAGCACACATAACACCTGAAAGACATTCCTAGAACATGTTTCCATCTTTCTGAAGGCTGAAGTAAAAGTGAAGCCTCGCCAGGGGCTAGAGTGAGGTAGGAAAGTTCTAATCTTAACTAATGAGTCCAGGTACCCGATGGCCTTGCCAGTTACAGGGTACTTTTATGCACATTGGAGAAATTCAAAGGACCTCAAAATTGCTGCTCTGAAATCTCCCTCATCATTTTAAGTAGGAGATTAAGAGATTTCATGTTGCTAAAACACTTTAATGGAAGGAATCTTGAATGACATTATTTAAATCAGCAGAAAACTGCCTTGACTTCCATTTCCATCAGCCACGGGCTTGGGAAAAAATGAGAAGACATGCAGTCAAGGTCCCCTCAGAGCTGACTGACAACTGTGGCCGTATCTAAGGACAGCCAGGCACTGCAGGCAGGTAGTCAGGGTGCCCAACCTCATTGATTTTTATAATGGGTCACTTCCATCCAAATTCACTGTTCTTCCCCCTATGAACATACAGGCCCAGGGGGAAAGGGAGGTCTGTATCATGTTTCAATGAGCACCACCTGGATCCATATAAGCATATGATTCTATCTAAAACTCAATAATTCACTGAACTGGCATCCTTTTAGCATCTCCGCAGTCAATGCCTCTCAAAGAACAGCATTACAATTGAACTAGAAAATTAGAGCTTTTAGCTGGACTCCCTGGAGGTGCATATGTAAAACAGAATAATAAATGATTGTCATTTCAGTTCAGAACATAGAATTAATCATGGCAAAAGAGAGAGTCTGGAGCCCTTTGAGAAGGGCCACGTGGGTCACTGGTCATCATCACTTGCCAGCAATGGAAAAGCCCATTTTCTTTGTTACCTGGCTGTCTGTGTGGAGTATCTATAGTTGCATATAACCTTTAGAGAGCCCACCAACAGGAAAATTATTTCCCAGTATATTTTTTTTCCTGCTGAAAAATTCAAAAGCCCAGCCTCAGGCAGTAGAAACACAATCAGGCTACAAACATGATGAACACACTTGTCTCTCCAGCAGGGAGGGTGGCAAGAAAGGCGTCCCAAGCCCCCTTGGGGGGCAGGCATGATGAGAAAGGCAGAGGCTGTGAGAGCTTCTAGAAGCCTCTCTTCGACAAGATCAATTAGGTCACTGAAAGAGCATCAGTCCAGACTCTTAGACAGAGAAAACCTAACAGCAACAGGAATGGTCATGCATTTTGAGAGCCATTTGGAGTGTGTGTCTGTGGGTATGTCGGCTTAAGAGCTTGGTGCCTCTGATGCAAAAGCAGTTAGATCTATGCAATGTGTGGTCCTTGGTGTCTGCATCAGTGGAAGAAATGCAGAATCTCAGGTTCCAGCTCAGACCTACTGAATCAGAACCTATCACTGGGCAATGTTTATACATTGTGAATTGTGGTCTAGCCCTGGTTTACAGCACTGTTTCCTAGTCTTGGAGAGATATTTTAGAGCTGTGTTGGCATATGCAGAGATGAGCCCTTATTGAAGCAAAAGAGAGATGTGTTTTTCCCTAATTAATGGTTGTGTATTACAGAGACAGGCCTCTGATCTCATGGGCTTTCTGTTTGGCATAGATCTATATAAACACAGGGCTGTGGCCTATAAGTCAGTGTCATTGGAAGGAGGTGACCCCTACTCCCTAGTCTATCAAGAATAGCTCCTTGGGGCACCTGGGTGATGCAGTTGGTTTGGTGTCTGACTCTTGGTTTCAGCTCAGGTTGTGATCTCAGAGTTGTGAGATCAAGCCCCGCATCAGGCTCTGCATTCAGTGTGGAGTCTGCTTAAGTTTCTCTCTTTCTCTCTCTCTCTCTCTCTGCCCCTCTGGCCCTCCTACCACCCCCCTCCACTTTCTCTCTCTGTCTCTCAAATAAAAAAATAAATCTTAAAAAAAAAAAAAAAAAAAAAGAATAGCTGCCTAGAGAAAGGACTCAACTTGTAACTAAGTATAAAAGTGGCCAGGTTGGGAGCCCCTATAGAGGGATGATCCTAGATACAAACATTTGAAGCATCCTTTTGGAAGGGGCTACATCTTCAGGCAGTGGGTCATAAGTAGAAGCTTCCTCCAGGAAAACCAGGAAGCAGAGGAGATACATATTTCTAATTGGGCTTCAATATATCCCCTGCTCTCAGACTCTTGTTCTGTCCCCACCCCTAGGCCTACCCCCAGGCCCTGCCCCTCCATATCCCTCTCCCCCTAGACCCAGGCCTTCTTCTATACCAAAGCTCCCTTCTCTTCTGTACTGATCTAACTACTACCCCACCCAGGCTATAAAACCTCCTCCACCTCTTAAAGCCATCACACCCCCTCCACCCTTCCTGAAGGACAGCAATCCTAAAGCAGGGAGAAGTTATGGGGAAGGTCTGCTTAAAACCCAGAAACACCTCCCAGAGGCATTCCAAGCCCCCTCTCTCCCCCACCACACTGCCACCTTGCTCAGCTTGCCGGGGCTACTGCAATTGAATTGAAGGGCATGCAAAGAAGGTGAAGGGCTGGAGTTGGCTCTGCATGCCCAGACTTCAAGGGAAGAGGGTCCCTGACAAGAGGAGAGTGCCCTGCTCAGTGAGCAGTCTTTCTCTGGGATCCACCCACAAAGGAAAGTGACTTTCAGACCTCATCACCTGTTTGTAATATCATATTCTCAGGACTAGCAGGTAAGAAAGGCTGGCGGGTTACTATTATAGACTTGGGTATAACCAAATGTGCTTATAATCTTCTAAAGTCTTGATGCTTTGGACAGCACTTGGGGTCAGACAGACTGAGGTTTGAGTCCCATCTTTACCGTCTCTGAGCTTTGTGACCTCAGGCAAATTACTGAACCTCACTTTTGTCCTTAATTTCTCTTCTGTAAAATGGAGAATAAGAGTGATCTCATAAGGTTACTTAGATGCACAAAATAATAATATATATTCTCTGGCATATAAGAAGGTCAGTACATTTTATTCAAATTATTATATCAAAAGGATAACATATCCAAACATATTTCCTATACAATGGAAATGGTTCCTAACCTTAAATAGTTTTTAAATACCTAAGGCTAAAATTCGAACTTGACACTTTATTGGTTGAATGGTAGGAATACAGGCTGACAATGACTTCAGACTTTAGAACCAGACCAATTAAGAGAATTTTTCATCAATATAAATATTGATAAAAAAATAGGGGCATCAGAAGAATCAAAGCTGGTTGAGGAGGGAGAGGAGATGGGAACAGAAGCTTTTGTGACACTGTGTTTGTAAAATGCTGCTAACACAATGAGAACCAAAGGAAATCCAATATTAACATCATGAAACAGCAATAGCATCATTAATCTCCCTCTCTTTGCATTTCTATTATCAAAGCTAGGCATTTTGCTTACAGGTAATAACACATTATTTACAGATTTTAACCTCTTGGTACTAAATGTAGTTTCTGGGTAATGCAAACATAATTTTTTGAAATGCAAACGTATGTTCATTTACCAGTAATCCTGAATTCACTAAAAAAGAATTTTCCTGCTTCTATCAACACCTTTGGGAAGTTAAAAAGTAGTTAAACTACTTTTAACACTTACATAAGTCAACTCCCAGCTGTACTATTTATCAGTATTTAGACTTCAGCCATAGTAAATATATAAGCTAAAATATTTACAATCAAATATATTTTTTGTAATAAATCATTAAGAGTCTCTAAAACTCAAGCACTGTACATGTGCATTCACAAAATGAACAAAATGTGACAGCTAAAAAGAGTATTTTGAAAAGTATATATATCTTGAAAACAATCCAAAGTTCAAACATCACTCTTTACTGAGTTCAGCTCAATATCAAGAAATGCCACACCAAGAGAGTCTAATTTTGGAAAGTTTTCACCTGAGGGGAAACAGAGTTGGTCTGAAAAGAAGCTTGGATGCATTTCCCACCGTAGAGTTCACTGCTGCCAACATGACAGCAACATGTTGGAATTTAAGAAGAATGACACAGAAAGAGAACATGAGAACAAATGCATCTAAGGGTTACTTAAAAACCAATACAATGTCGAGCAACCAGCGGGCATGGCGGATGGCCCTTCTGTTGCAGACAGAGTCTCAAGATAGCACGCTATGGAGAGACACAGAGAGCCAGGCAGCCTGTGCACAGAAGAACAGATCCCAGGTAGCTGCTGGTCCAAGGAACACAGAAGATAAGTGGAGCTGACCTGAACCTGACCTGTGTCCTGAAGCAGAACTTCCCCAGACTACTCTCAGGGTTGAGAAGAAAAAAAGATGGCGTCTGCTGGCTGGAGCCATGCAGAGGGAGAAAGGGAGCGTGTGAAGGTGCCTGCCAGCCTCCATCCCAGAGAACACCCCATCAGGCCCCCAGAAGTGTGTCAGTCAGATGACTGCCCCTCAGGTCAACACTCCTAGACCAGCCACTTCCTGCTGGGGCCCTGCTGAGAGACCACATTTCTAATACACCGGTATGGCCGGGGTTAGAGATTGCTGACCAGTGCCAAATGAACCATGAGTCCTCCACTGCACTATGAAGAAGTCTGAAGTCAGGAAGAGCTCCGTAAACACACTGTGCAGTGCGGCCTTTTGTAGGCAACTCTTGCGCGGGAGGAGCTATTTTTCTTAAAGACAATTCCTGATTCTGGTTTCCTAATTCCACTTTTGAGCAGCTTCTCTGCGCTGTTAATGTGTTTTCAGGAGGAGAGAAGGCCCTTCTGAAAATGATGTAACTATCCCTCTTCACTAAATAAATTCTTTGATCTTGCAAAAAAAAAAAAAAAACCAATACAACGTCACCAGCAGGTATTTTCTCTCAGGACACAAAGAGCTAGACATGCTCTCAACCTAGATACTGAAAGAGACGTACCTAATGATGGATTTGTTGCCTTAAACTCCTGTATTCACAAATGCCTATCTCTAGGGGATGAATGGTTCCTGTGGGAGGGACCCCTTCTCTCATTAAGAACCCCATACTTTATGCAGGAAAATCAACATCTTCCAAAGGGGCTCTAAACTACACTGTGTGATGCCTCCAGCTGGAATGCACACTAGTGGATGGGAGGAAAGATATTGAAGAGTACCTCTGGGAGATTTGGGTCAACCTATTTAAAATATGCCAACCTCAAATATTCATTGAATACCTAGTCTCTAAAATGAGACTCTGAGTTGTAGGGAGCAAGGAAGAGAGAGCACCCACTGTCTACAGTGAACATGTGAACGAGTAGCTGATGGATTCTTTCTCTTGCAAATTGTATAATCAAAGAGAATTTCTAGGTATTTTGTTAAATGGGCTGAGAAAGGGTATCTTAGTCAAAGTGCAACAGATTATTTCAATAGTCACCTCTGCAAGAAAATGCTAATAGTCACCATTTATTAAGCCTCGGCCATCTTAGTTCCTAAGAGTATCATTATACCATGTAAATTAAATTCTGGTACTTCTTCAGAGGTTCATGGGGTTTTTTGGCAGGTAAGGTGTATGTTGGCTGAATTTCAGGCAAGATGTGTAGGAAAACCTGAGATAAGTTCCTTATTTCCACTGAGGACAAGGCAAAAGCTCCAGACTGGCTTTTCAGAAGCTTCAGCCAGCCCTGAGTAAAGCAGAGGCCCTGTCATCAGAGACTTTCCACCAAGAAGGCTTGGACACTTACACTGAGTTCTTTGTCCCATGCATGGCTAATCTGAAGACTTCTGACCACTCCATCCGCCCCATGTGATTTTATTCTAAAAATCACATGCTATTGTTGGACCAGGAGGGGCTTCAAAGACAATTCGTGGTAGACATCCTTCAAGGAAGAGGGAACAGCTGTTGATCAAGACTCTGCTTTTACCCAACATCTCACTGCCTCATTTGCAAGTCTAAGGGATGCATTATCTTTGGGTAATAAGCACTGCTTTTTTCTCTATTTGCAGTAGGTAGGACACTGTGCTAGGTGCTGGAAAGAAAATTCTGATGCACACCCCGTGAAATTCTGTATCTGGGAGGCTGGTTGTGCTGCTCCACCTTGGATCCAACGATCCCTTCCTCCAGGTCTCAGTCTCAATCTGTCCTGATCTACCACCATAATGCATTTGACTCACAAGCCTAAAGAATCAAGTTTTGCCTCTGCATTGAACTGCTCTAACATAATCTCTGGTAGAATTTAGTAGACCTGCAATACATTTAGAATATCACATTTTATACCATTTAAAAGGATTTGTGTTTTATATTTAAGTTTAAAAAGGACTTTGGGGTGCCTGGGTGGCTTGGTCAGTTAAGCGTCTGCCAAAGGACTCTGGGATCAGCCCCAGTGGCCTCCCTGCTCAGCAGGAAGTCTGCTTCTCCCTCTTCCCCTCTCCCTGCTCATGCTCACTCTTTCTGTCTCTCTCTCTCTCATGCTCTCTCTCTCAAATAAATAGAATCTTAAAAAAATTTTTTTTAATAATTTTAAAAAGTAAAAGGGACTTTGGAAAGCAACTGTTCAACCTCTCTACTAATGGGAAACTGAGACCCAGAGACAGGGTTACATGCCATGGTTGTCAGATCACTAGAAACTATGAATCCTAGTCTAGGGCCCTCTCCATTCAGAGACTATAAACCAAATGATTCCTCAAGATCTGGTATGAACAATAAGATGAACAGGGTATCATGAGGGAAATAGTAGCTTAAAGCCACTCCTTCTAACATGAGGGCTTTAATTTGGAAATTAGAGAGTCCTCACTACTATTTCTATAGAATATTGGCCTCTCGTTCTCTCCTACTTTCCAAATGCCATGTGAATGTTACTCCTTGGCAGATTCTTCCCTAAACCCCTAGGAGAAAGGGGAACCTGTGCAATGTGGCTCACAGCTTCCCTCTGGAAGAAAGAGGTGGTGATGTTGAGTTGACAACAGATGACCCCGCACTGATGAATTCATTAGTGTTAAAAAGTGTGACGGGGCAGGGAGGTCATGACTACTTAAGTAAGGGGGATTGTTGAGATGTTAACCAATTAACCAGGGAAGTAACTGATCAGAATGAATCTTTTCTAAATCCTCTCTCTCTCTCTCTCTCTTTTTTTTTCCAAAAACTGCCTGGGCCCAATTACTTAGAAAATGTCCTCCCTCACAGGCAAGATCATGTTGAAGAAAAAGAAGTGCCATTTAGGAAGTTAGAAGCTATAGTGGGTGCTGACAATCATCCTCTGAAAAGGAAAAATAGCTGGGACGTGGGGCTGGGGTGGTGATGGAAAGGAACACACTGGGAAGATTTGAGAGACTGCCACCTTTGCTAAGCGAGGACAAACCAGGAGGAGGAGCTCTGGACTTAGATACAAACTGATCTCAAACTTACCCAAAATGAATGATATCTTCTAATCAGAGATGTGATATGTTGTGCATTATTCCTCATAAGAGGCAAAACCAAATCAATGGACATGTTGTTTATCTTACAAATTTTCCAGGTAGTAGGTTTTCTGAGTCTCTTGTAATAATTCATTCAATCTATATTTACTGAGCACCTACTATATTCCAGGTCCTGGACTAGTAGAAAATACATAGATGAATGAGACAAAATCCCTGCCTTCAAGGATCTAGTAACCTAGTGTGGAGACCAACTTTTTTTAAAGATTTATTTACTTTAGAGCATGAGCAAGTGAGTGAGTGTGGGGGAGTGGGACAGAAGGAGAGGGAAAGAGAAAATCTCATGGAGATTCCCTGCTGAGCACAGAGCCCCCAGTCTGGGGCTCTAGCCCATGACCCCAGGATCATGACCCAAGCCGAATCAGGAGTCCAACGCTCAACCAATTGCACCACCCAGGCACCCCAATGTAAAGACAAACTCAGCAAACCAGCCACTGCTATAAAATACACTACGGGCTATGACAGAGGAACAAAGGACAATGAGAAACAGGAAGGAGTAAGTGTCTGGTTCCCTCTGAGAGGGATAAGCTTAGGAGAGGAAGAAATGTCCGAACTTAGTTTTGTAAAATGAATAAGCATTCAATAGGCAGAAAAGTGTGTGCTGTATGTGAGAGAGCATGAGGCTTCTAGACAATGTACATGAGCAGACAGACATCACGTAATGGTTCAATTTTATGAGTCAACTTGACAAGGCTCTGGTGCCCAGTATTTTGGTCAAATACTGGTCTAGATGTGGCTGTGGAGATAGTTTGCAGATGTGGTTATATCACAATCAGCTGACTTTACATAAAGGAGAATACCCCTGACACTGTGAGTGGGCCTCATCCAATCAGGTGAAGGCCTGAAGTGCAAAAACTGAGGTTTCCTAGAGAAGAAACTCAACCCCAGTACTCAAACTCAAACCCAATAACATAGAACCCACCAGCCTGCTCTATAGATTTCAGCCTTGCTAGCTCCCCAATAACATGAGCCAATTCCTTAAAATGAATCTATGAACATATATCCCATTGATTCTATTTCCCTGGAAGACCCTGATGGATACATATCAGGTGCATGATGTGCCTAAGCAAGAAGAGGAAAGACACTGTGGCAGAGGTACAGAGGGTGGTGGCAGATGGAATCATAGGGGAGGTTAGCACCATTATGAACTTTATGCATCATGCTCAGTAATTGGGATTTTATCTATAAATGGACAGTGGCCACTGAAGGTTTTTAGGCAAGGACTGCCAAGCCTATTAGAAAAATTCCTTGGGACCCCCCAAATAGAGGAATGGCCTCACAGACACTCAGTCTGGACCCTAGGATTTACCCTATCACTATTTTTTTAAACATATTAATGTTTTCTTTATTTATTTGAAAGAGAGAGAGAGACATGAGCCGGAGGAGGGGCAGAAGGAGACGCTGACACCCTGCCATGTTGGGCTAGATCCCAGGACCCTGGGATCATGACCTGAGCCAAAGGCAGATGCTTAACCACCTGAGCCACCCAGACACCCCTAGCCTATCACTTCTTTATGTCTATTCACTAGGTCCCTGAGCTTCTTCACCTTGTTTTTGTGTGTGCAAAGTGAGGTATATGAGCAAGCCAGGTTGTGCTGGTCACCAGAATTTCAGGTCATCCACCCCTATCAAGGGCCTCAGGGAAGCCTATGAACAGAGATACTCTGCCTCTCACCTGCTTCCCCTGGCCCATCAGTATTGCAATTGTCACCATCCTGAGTGACACCCTTGGAAATTCATCACCATGTCACATTTGGCAGCTGAATCAACGGGGGCCTTTTATTTATTTATGAACTGAGCACTGGGGAGCAGTGAAGCTCTGTCTCCAGATCTATAGGGCTGCTGATTTTGAGAGAGCAGCATATTTATTCAAAACCATCCTCAGCTGCATGAGACCTTTACACATTTGTAAGTAAATAGAGTGGGATTATTCATGCTTGCTGTGCAGGCCCCCATTCATTGCCCTCCCCAAAGGCTGTAGGCGGCCCACAAGTGAGAAGGTTCCAGCCAGTCAGAAGGGCAGCATTCATCACCAGGTGATTTATTTACTGCCATTCACTAAAGGACTTCAGGCTGTGTTGTAGAAGAATCACTAATCTGCCAGAAAAATATGGCCACATTCCTACTCATGCTCTGGAGACAACCCCCTGCAGGTAGCACCAGGAATTGAGGCAGGGAGGGAATTCAATACTTAGCCCAGAGAACAGCATCACAGAGGGCCACCCTGGCTTGACTTCATAGTCAACCCAGCATGCACAGCACTGCATGCTCCTAACCCAGAGAATACACAAAATCCAAAGTGCTTCTCCTTGATTCCCAAAAGCTTAACAATTCTCCACAATGCCTTTCTTTACTCCAAGGCTCTTTAAAGAGGTAAGCCCAAACTAATTGGATTTAGGAGCTTGAAATATGAGGAACCCAGCTTAAAATCTGATTCTGATGTCAAGAAATATTCAAAATGCTCTTGGCCTGTGCTTTTCTCCACTTGATCTCCTAAAAGAAGGCTTTTATAGTTTTCTAAGGACTAGGTAATCTAGCAAAAATCCAAACTATTTTTTCAGACATGACCAAGATGCAAGGAATGACTGAAATGGGGGATTTGAAGAAGCTGGCCTGACTAATGCAGAAGGGGGTCACAGGGTGATAGAGGTGTCCCCCAAAGATTGAGATACCTGTTTTCACCAATGATATTCGGCAACTCAAATCACTGGGAAGAGAGGTGGTCTAGAGCACACAGTGGGCTTCATACTGGAGAAATTTCTTCAGAGATCTAGTCTGTGGCTAAATATTTGAAATTTTGCTCTTGTCAAGCAAACAGCAAACTCTGACTCAGGTCCTTTGATGAAGGACATGGTGGAGGCAGCGTGCCCAGAACTCCTGTATGACCCTGAGCGCATTGTAAGGCAGCAGTTAGACCTGATGTGCTCCAACATTTCAAAGAGAAGAGAAATGTGGGGCAGCATGGAGATCTGCAAACTCTGCCTCTCTTGCTCTTCAAAGCCCAAGATTTATAGCCAGTGTTTCTATCCAAGACTTCCTTGTGGGAGAATTGCTGGCTGTGTTGTTTTAATGACTTTTTGCATACTGTTTGTTAGTGTAAACTAAAAGCAGCCCGTGAGTGATGCTAGGTGATGGTTGACAAGCATTATGCTGGCTCTCAGTACTTTGTCTTAGAGACGTCATTCTCTCTTCTGGTCTAACCTTCACTGCTCCACTATTGATCTTTTCCCAGACAGAGCTCCTGCTTTGACCACAAGCCCAGAGAATACAAAAGCATAATTGATACAGACACGCCCTTTGCCTGGGAAGAAGAAGGACCCCTGTCCTTCCTTAGCCACTTGCTCCTCCACTCAATAAGCTATTTCTATGGCACTTATTTTTAACTGCCCATGGTCAGAGGTTATCAAATAAATCTAAGTGCACAGATGCCATAATCTGTGTACTTACAAAATCTTTTTAAGACCACACAAAAATCTGCCAAAGTATACTATGTTTTGAAAATGGATCACTAATAATGCAAGTGTTAAGGCACTTTTTATAAGCATAATTAACTGCAGGACCCTCTATAAGATGCATGTGAGACATGGACACCTGAGATTTCACCTTTTTTTAAAGTTTCCATATTGTGACTTTCTCAGAGAAGAGTTAATATTACTTAAAGTTGCTTATGACCCCTGCAAAGATGAGGCCAAATCAGTTAATTCAACAAGAAAATAATTTCAGAAAGGATAAGCTGCCATCCCATCTTAAAATTACCATTGTACCTAAGACTAAGTAGGAGATGGTCTGCACCAAGGCAACCTTCATCCTCACCAAGCCCTGAATCCACTTGACCTTAGCCATTGGCCATAGTTTATTCATCAGAGACAGAGGGAGTTGTGCCAAGAGATTCTTTGAAGAGTAAAGCATTAGAAAAGGAAATTTTGGATGTAAACACCTAGTAGTGCAATCACTGGGTTATAGGGTAGCTCTATTTTTAACATCTTAAAGAACCTCCATAGTGTTTTCCAGAGTGGCTGTACCAACTTGCATTCCCACCAACAGTGTAAAAGAGTTCCCCTTTCTCCACAGCCTCGCCAACACTTGTTGTTTCCTGTCTTGTTATTTTTGGCCATTCTAACTGGTGTAAGGTGGTATCTCATTGTAGTTTTGATTTGCATTTCCCCGATGGCTAGTGATGTTGATGTAGTAAAAAGGGGCACATGCACCCCAATGTTCATAGCAGCAATGTCCACAATAGCCAAACTGTGGAAGGAGCCGAGATGCCCTTCAACAGATGAATGGATAAAGATGCGGTACATACGTACAATAGAATATTACTCAGCCATCAGAAAGGATGAGTACCCACCATTTGCATTGATACAGATGGAACTGGAGGGGATCAGGCTAAGTCTAACAAGTCAAGCAGAGAAAGACAATTATCATATGGTTTCACTCACATGTGGAACATAAGGAATAGAGAGGAGAACCACAGGGGAAGGGAGGGAAAACTGAATGGGAAGAAATCAGAGAGGGAGACAAACGATGAGAGACTCTGGACTCCGGGAAACAAACGAAGGGTTACAAAAGGGAGAGGGGTGGGTGGATGTAGTAGCCGGGTAATAGGTATTAAGGAAGGCACATGTTGGGATGAGCACTGGGTGTTATATGCAACAAATGAATCACTGAACACTACAACAAAACCTTATGACGTGCTATATGCCGGCTAACTGAACATAATAAAAAAAAAAGAAATTTTTAAGAGGGTAAACTCTAAGGAAGGGGCAACAGTGGCTGAAGGAGACACTTGCCTGAAACCCATTTCATGTCAGTTGCTGAAATCTAGAAGGTTGGAACCTGACCTAAAATGGGGCACTGGTCACACTGGAAGCAGCTGTGCCCCAGAGCAACAAGGGGGAGAGGCCTGAAAATGGTTGTATCTGACTAAGACACACAGGCTCTGGCTCGCACAGCAATTGGGTCTTGTCTCCTACGTGGTAGTCACTGCTACTGATACAAGTTGTTCAGGGAGGGTGGATACAATAAAAGTGACAGAGAGAATTTAGGGGCAATTTTACTGAATATCTGCGAAGCATCTGTGGAGCAGTCTACATAAGGAGGATACTGAGAGAATAACACACCACCCTATTCTTGGGGAGCTCCCGATCTATGAAGAAAGGCAAACACATGTGCGGCCAATTGTAAAGAGACAGCAAAGTATGACAGCATTTCCTGGTTGGACCATAATGGGAATGGTAGACAATAAATGCGGAAAAAGTTTGAAGACAGATGACACTGGTATGAGTTGATGAGTTAACCTTTAATTTTTTGAATCAGGGAACCACTGATTCTGAGAGTTCAAATACAGAACTAGAGCTCTGCTTTAGAACTGAATCTGAGAGTTCAAATACAGAACTAGAGCTCTGCATTTATATACAACTGTTCTGGCAGCCCCTGCAGAGTTTTGATGTAAGGAGTGGGCATTTCACAGAGACGGGATTGGTAAGAGGCTATGGATAATACAGTAGACAAGGGAAAGATGATGAGTAGTGCAATGAAAGTGAGAAAGGACAAAAGACATGGGCTCCAGAATCTTTAAGGAGAAAGGTAATTCACAAGAACTTGGTGAGTGACTGTAGGTCATCTGTGAAGGAAAAATTTGATAACCTTCATGTTTCCAGCCAGGGGGGACGGTGGCAAGGGCTATTGAGGGGGGGGCAGTGGGAGGACAGAGAAGAGCAGACCCAAAAAAAGATGGTGCCACCTCACATAAGAGTGACTTAGGATAATCAAGGAGAGGTATCCAGCAGGCAATTGGGTCAAGGAAATAAAATTCAGGAAGACAATCTATTTTGAAGATCAGGATTTTGGAGCTCTCAACCTGCAGGCATTGTCTGAAACTGAAAAATCAAGCAACACTAAGTATACACAGCTTTGCCTAATGGCAAAAACTGGGCCAGGCTCAAGCCCTATTCTTCCCTTTCCCTCTACTGTAAAGACTAAAAGAACATAACCCCCCTGGGGTAGGCAGAACAATATTCCCCCCAAAGATATCCAAGTCCTAATCCCCAGAACCTGTGTTAGGTTATATGGCAAAGAGGAATTAAGGTTGCTAAACAACTGACCTTAAAATAGAGATTATCCTGGATTATTTGGATGAGTCCAACATAATCATAGGGGTCCTTCTGAGTAGAAGAGAGAGATAGAAGAGAAGGTCAGAACCAGAAAGAAAGCAGTGTGAGGACTCAAACTAATCGTGATGGCTTTGAAAATGAAGGGGCCAAGAGCCAAGAAATGCAAGTGGCCTCTAGAAGCTGGAAAAGGCAAGAAAATGAATTCTACCTTAGATGCTCCAGAAGAAACAGTCCTACTAACATCTTGACTTTAGCCCATTTAGTACTGCTGACATCCCAGAACTATAACTCTCTTTCTCTCACTTTATCTTCCTAGGCTTTACCTCCTTTCCACATCTCTTTCTCTCCCCACCTTCAACATTCCCCTCTCCCTGGCCAACTTCCAGGAGGAAGCTGCCAAGACACCACCATGTGGGGACTCTTCTGAGAGAAGTAGACCCTTGCCTAGAAGGAACTCTCTTGGGAGCACCTCTTGGGAGCCATCAATGGCAGGGAATCCTGCTGAGAGAATGCACAGCCTCGCCATGTACCTACCCAGCCTGCAGGTGCTGTCAGGACCAATACCTGGGAGAGAGTGAAGACAGCAGGATTGACCAGAAGGCTGTGATACAGTCACAAAGGCCTGCAACAGTCCTTGTAAACTCAGGAGCTAGGATGGCCATGCAGGGCTGTCCCAAACTGGGACAAAGCACCAGATATTCTAAATTCTGTATCAATCAGCCACTGGATGTGGGTTACTCCCCCAAAAGGGGATAGGAAAGGCAGCTCTCTTCAGCTAAAAGTAATGGTAGAATGGGGTGAGTCTCAGCTATGAGCTGTCAGTCATTAGCATTCCCATGGCTGAAAACCTGAGGGCTTCAGCTCTGCAAGTGGGTATCTGGATGCTGCCTTCGTAGCCAACATCCCCCCACCCCAGCATCATGGCTGCTTTCATTCCCCTCCTTTTCACTTACCTCCAAGACCTAACCTAGACACTACCACCCCACTGTATACCTTCTTCAGCCACGGGGCTCTGTCCCATCCTGTAGACCCCAAATGGACACCACACTCCCCTCACCTGGAATTTTACATGACTTGCTGCCTCTGCAAATTGCTAACCAGGATACCTTCCCCACCTGCACCAGCTCAGAATGCCCTAAAGGATTTCCTTTGCTTCTTCAACCCTGACATCTTCTGATCTTCATCTGCTCAACCTGCCTCCCTACCACCACCACCACCACCACCACCACACACACACACACACACACACACACACACACACACACAAGACAAAACATTGGTCAGACCATATGGCATAAGGCTAGCCATGCCAATATAGGGTTTTCTGGGGTTTTTTTAGATACTTGATTGATGCATAGGAGAAAGAAATGGTGGTGGATTTAATCCCCAAACGAGGGGAATGAGCTGGGGTGACAGGTACACAAATTTTTGGGATATGTGATAAAATTCTCCTGCTTCCAATACCCAGACTGTAGGAAAGATGCTGTTTCTTCCGACCTAGCATAGAAAGCTCCAGCTGGTTTTGCTACAGAATGATCACAGTACTGCTGGATGAGCAGCAAACTCTAAAACTCACCCACCACCAGAACCAGAGCAGTTATGATATGGGACTCCTGAGTTTGCCCCTCTTCACTTCCCAGCCATGGTCCTTCCAGCTAAATTGCCTCTCAATTATGTGTGACATAAACTTTCAGGTTCTTGGTTCCCTGTTTAATAGTCAGACAAATAATGGTCTTAATTGCTTGTGAAAGACCTATAAGATTTTAGAAGGAAAAGCTAATGAAATGGGAAAAGAGTAAAACTGCTCTGGCTTGCACTATCCGAATAAAGAACCCCACTGGCTTATAGCAGGTGACCCCTGATTTTTGCTTTATCTTTCTTACCTTTTCATTTCGTTGGTTATAGCCACGGGGGTGACAGAGCAGAGAATACCACTTAGTGAGCTGTTATTGGTCTGAAACTGTCTTATTGCTTTGTGGAAAGAAATTGCAGGAAGCATTTTTAGATATTGATATCTGTTTGTCAGAGAAAGTACAGTCATTCATAGAGGGTTTCGACAGGTCAATTTTGCAGAGAGAGTCAACCACCTGGAATCTGTACTTTCTTATTTTCAAACATTGGCTGCACCCAGGGTTCACAAAATGGGCCCTGGAGTCTTTGACCATCTTATTCCCCCACCCAGCCCTGCCCCAAATTTGGGAGGAAATAGTCCCATTTGATTTTGATCTGTTAATCACTCATCCTCCAATTTATTTCATTTGTAAATGGGAACTTAGCTGATTTTATTATTCTGCATTATTGAGCATTGTCTGTTTCCAGATGGTCTGCGAAGCAGGTCTAAGCTGAGAGTGTGTGTCATTGGGCCTCTGCTAATCTATCACTGGGGGCACATGTTCTGCAGGCTTCACTTTCAATAACTGGTCTGTGTTTTTCCAAATGGATTTATATTTTTATGTTCGACTGATGACTTCTCTAGAGACACATAACATGAACGTCTGGCTCACTATTATTACATGTACAAGTCATAAAGCTATGTAATAAGACTCATAAAAACATGCAAATAGTACTTTTCCAGAGAGGAAAGGAACACGATCACCCTTAAAATCAGAAGCTTTGCAAAACTGATTCTTCTGCTGGGAAATGACAGGAAGGAAGAGAAAACTTCCTCTGGGATGTCGATTCATTCATAGATAGATAGATAGATAGATAGATGACAGGCAGGCTGGCCCAACAACTGCAGATTTTTGTGTGGCTGGGGAGCAAGCCCTAGGGTTTAGGAGAAGAGGGCCCCAGCACTGTCCTGCTCTCAGCTAAAATGTGTTCTCCCTGCTCCCTGCTATGAACCCCTATGGAAGCCCCATCATTCACACTCTCCACTCCTGGCAACTCAATCTTGAGGCCTGTCTCCTCATTTAAAATTCTTTCATCAGTGCCTGCTCTCCACTGGAGCCCCCTCACTCCACACTGTTAGCTCTTGGTTTTATATTCAGCCTGTGTTTTTCTTCCGTAGAAGATTCATGACTTTATCTCCTCAAAAAGATTTCAAGCTCTTCAAGAATATATACTTCTTCTTCATTCACTTCTTCCTCCAACATGCCATGCATACCCTGGAGTTCAACCAACAGTTGCTGCCATCAGTAGACACTAAATTAAAGTGCATGTGTTAGGTATTCAAAGCTTGTTCACAAATGGGTTCTCTGCATCTCTTCGTGCTTACCTTCAATCCATTCTCCATACTGCAGACACAGTGGATTTTTCTAATGCAGATCTGGTCACATCAGGCACCAGCTTAATAACCTGCCTGACGAGTTCTCCCAAGTCCTTCCAAGTCTAGCTACTGTGCTCCTCCAAAGCTCACCTTATATCACTGCCGAAGCTATCCTTGCTCCAAATACACAAACACAGCTACTTTCTATTCCTCACACGCCAGGATTTCCCCAGCTTCGGACATCTCAGTCAGGCTGTTCCTTCTGTGTAAAGTGCTATTCCCCCTTCTTTGATAGTTAACATCTACTAAGTGATTCATTTATCATTCAGTTCTCAATTATTAAGTATTCCTTCTCTCTGGAAGTCTTCCCTGATCCTCTAAATTCACATGGCACCTGATACTTCTCCTTTGTAGTATTTTCCACAGTTATAATTAATTTATGTAATTAATGAACTAATTTCTATTGACCTGTGGAAACTGCCTCATAATGAGAGGGACTTTACCTCAGTTACACTGCAGCCTAGAGCTTAGCACGGTTTCTGGCATACAATAGGCACTCTATAAACATTCTTTAATAAACAAGTAAATAAACATAATATATGATACAGTTTAATTCACCTCTTCATCTCTAGTCCTTTTTTTTCCCCCCAGGCATCTTGAGTCTTTGGTAAAATATAGGTCACAAGTACCTCAAAACACTTACACCACCACACCACACAATTGCCCCAGGGATGTCCAGATGATTCCCAGTACCTGATCCTTTATAAGTTCCCTCAGCCACATAACTGAGCAGCAACAACAATGCCAAAAGACCCTGAGAGAGAGGACTAGTGCATGGGAGAGAAACACAACCCTGCTGAGAAATCTGTCCTTCCTGAAATGTCCTCTCCCCTCGGCTTCCACGCTTCCATGTTCTCTAGAGTCCCTTCTCCCCTCTGACCTTTCCCTCTTGGCTTCCTTCCCAAGTTTATTGACCTAGGTCTGTCCTATAAATGTTCATGATCTGTTCTTGGACCTATTTTTGGAGCTTTCTCTTCTCACTCTGATTTTTAGATTTGTATGTCCAACTACCTCTTGCACATTGCCCACCCCCCTGCGCCCAGACACCTTAGTTCATGTAAAAATTGACTTTTCCTCTTCATTCTCCCCTTTCAAATAAAAACAAATAGAACAAAAACCCTCTTTCTTTCCTGGTTCCCCATCTCAGAGAATGACACCACTTTGGGTTCTTTGTGATTCAAGCCATCCAACTCTGAGTAATCCTTGACCATTTCTCAATCCCTACAACTAATTAATCACTAAGTCCAACTGCTATCACCTTCTAGATGTCTCTCAAATCTGCCTACTCCCTTCCATCACCACTGCCACTACGGAGGTCAGTGTCACCATCTTCCTCCCAGACAACTGTAACATCTTCCTATCTAGTCACCCTTCACCTTTAATTGCTTTAACTACAAGCCAATTTCCACATTGCAGCCAGAATGAAATTTCTAGAATAAAAATCTGACCATGCCATTTCCCTGTCTAATGCATCACTGATTCTCCATTGCTTTCCATATTATATCCAATAGCACAGCATGGCATTCTCTTGCCGCTTCTTCCCATCAGCCTCTGTGGTCCAGCCATCCTGAACCACTTGCTTCCTTAACATGATTTCTGTCATCTCTGGATTTTACATGCATTCCTCTCTCTGCCTGTCCATTCCTACTTGATCTTCAAGTGTTAACATAAATATTAACTTTTCTGTAGAGATTTCCTGATTCTGCCTGGATTAGGGTAGTCATTCCTCCTCTGCACACAGGAGGAACAGCAACTCCAAGCAACCAGCCACCTGTATTACCCTAATGCTTACTCTGGGGTATTAACCTCTTTAATCTCTGCTTGTGATCTTCGGCTCTCATACCCTCCCCTCTTCACTGCTAATTATTAACAGTTCATGTTTTGGGCTTATACCAAAGACATGATACCTTTGCCCAAAAATCTTCAACCTTAAACTCTTCAAGATAAAGAAGTCAAGCAAAACTGACCATAGGTAAAAGGGCAAATTCAAATGGCATTTGTACCTTAATGTTTATTCAGATTTAGAAGATATGAGTATAGATCTTATTTCACTTGAACAGAGAGGCAAACAATAAACTGTGGATAAGACTTTGAAATGAAGGCAGATGTTAAACACAATGCCCAAGGCATGTTATATGATCCTCAATGCTATTAGACTGTGGGAAGAGCCCATGTCCACCTTGCTCATTACAGCTAGCCCCAGTCAAAGAGTTGTTGAAAGAAGGGGTTTAACTATAAACACTACATATAATTAGCAAAAACCAAACTGCAGAATTCATCATTTGAGATATCTTTCTCCTCGATACCTCATTGATTATTTCTGAAACAAGAAATCTCTTTGATAAAAGATGAACAACATACAAAAGCATCCCTTACAAAGTCAACAGTCAACCGTGTGTATGGATTGAGCACTGGGGGAATGTAGAACTGAAGAAGGAACACCTGCAGTGTAGATGAGCACTGGGTTGGCAGTTAGAAAGTTCCACCCTGTAGGACCTTCACCAATCTCTTATCCTTTTTGCAACTTGGTTTCCTTTCTGGAGAGCCTGGGATAGCCATAGCTTGTGAGGTTGTTGTGAAAGATGAAGGAAATAACATTTTTGAAATCACACATCTCATAACAGATGCTCATAAATATCAGTTTTACTATTTACTTCATTAAACAAGACTCTTTTTCTTGGTGAACTCAGCAGTTGGCAGGAGAGATAAGCACATACATACATAATAAACCAAAAGGTCATGTGGGATGGGATCAGAGCCTCCAGGAAAGAGGAGTGGGTACTTTCATAGAGTGGGCTATCCTGAAAGTAGGAAATAGTGTGCAATGCTGCAATGGGAGCCTGCTACCTCCCAGGTATGCCTTTCCCCCGTCCACCCCAATCTCGCCTGCCAGCCCCCACTAGGGCTGATGAGCTGCTCTCCGCTGATGCCTTCAACTTGTTAGGCCAAGAGTACAATATACTCCATGCGAAATAAATGGAAGCCTTTCTACTGTCTCTAGTTTTAATATATTAGTGAGTCTCCCTCTAAAATATAATTTTATATATAGCAATAAGGGCAAACAAAAATGTCAAATCATTAAATATAATTCAGTGTCCCTTAACTCCTCAGGTGATTTCTTTTGAAAAGTTTATTTCCCAATTCCTCCCTCTCCTCACCTGTCCTTCTAGGCCAGATACCTGGCCTTCAGTAGAATGGGAAGCACACCCTATACTCCAGATATGTTCCCCGTCTTCCATACGAGTTAGGCACTAGGCAGAAGAACAAGTTTATGCAAAAGCCCTAGCACCACCCCAGCTGGACAGGCACCTGCAGTCCCTTGCCTTCTCTGATCCTTTAAAATGAAATGTACTCCCCATATTGAATATGCCACCCTTCCCTAGATTTCACCCACCCAAGTCCACACCCCAAATCCACTCAATGGATTTCTATTCATCTTTTAAGACAGTACTTGTCACCTCTCCAAGAAACTTTCCGAAATACCTTCTGAGAAATGTTCATTTTGGCTACTCTTTACCAGCCTATGGGTACAAACTAGTGATATTCACAGTAATGTCTAATATTTTGTTTTGATGTAGAAACTCAGTCCCTGCCAAGAATTCCCACCAAGACCTTCTGGTTGTTCCCTATGCAGTGTCTCGCAGTGCCTCACATATTCTCTTGCCTCCAGTGGGAACCCAGTCTCCACCCCTGTTCTGATAGTGTCTTCCATCAAGCTCCATTGCTTTTCCCCTGAAAACTGTGATCTCCCTAAGGTCCTCTCATGTACCTGTGGACCCCACAACCTCCATCCTGCTCTGGAGACACTGTGATCTCCACTAGGATTTGTTCACTACCCCCACACCCTCATATACCACCACTGATGTTTTTGAGCAATATTCCCAAAGTGTTCTCCCAGGGTCAGAGTTCTGCAGAATACCACATGTGTTCTATAGATTTTTTTTTTTAATGTTGGATTCCATGGTTAAGTAAGTTGAAAGTTTCTAAACTATTGTTTTTCAAAGTGTGGTCCTTAGACCAGCAATATCAGCATTGCTTGGTATCTTCTGAAAAATGTAGAAACTTGGCCCTACCCAAGACCAGAATTTTAACAAAACCCCCAAACAAATCATACACACAGTCTGGAAAGCATGCTCTAAATTAAACAAAATTAAGCATGTTTCTTTATGTAAATTCCTCAGAGCCTTTAATATGCTAGTATGCATTCTAAATTCCAAAACGTATGCAAGGCTAGTGTTTTGCAGTACACATTTTGAGAAATCTTGTATTAGAACTTCACCATGCCCAATAGTACTGTGGTCAGGGACTGCTTTGGAGACAAGATCTTCCCTTTGACTTTGTTGGTTACTAACATTTTGTTAGTGGCATGCTGGTAAATGTTTAATAATCAACTCTCCAGGAGACAAAATGGCCCCAATCTGCTTGCCAATTTCCATGGTGTAAATATTCCCATGGCCAATTTCAAGCTATCACAGTGATGGTACTAGAAAGAGATAAATACAATCAGCTCTTATAAGCCATTAAGATTTGGCATGAGAACTCCACTGGTTAGGGTGCACTCCAGCTGTGCTGCATGCACCCCAATGATTCCTGCATGTTTAAATGGAACATTTAGTCCATTTCTACTTCCCTCCTCCACTCACCCATTAGTGACAGTGTATTCAGAATTATCTTTCCCTCCATGACTAACTTTTCCTTTATAGGACCAACCCCATCATGCCCTTTCCTCATCATCCTTCTCTCAGAATGAGCTCTCCCATGAGGGCCCTCATTCTTCCATTTCTGTAGTACCTCTTCCCCATTTATGTAGTACCAACTCGACCAAAAGTTTGCCTCTGACTGACAAATATGCACACAGAGTTGGTGCTCCCCCAGCACTTTGTTGGGGCCTCCATAAAGCACACATCTGGCACATTGTGTTATACTGGTTGCACTTCCCTTTCCTTGGTGCACCATGAGTTCCTTCAGGACAGATACCTTGTATGGACTGACTTTATATCTTTGGTGCCAGAACCTGGCCCATGGGAGGTGCTTGAGAAGTGTGAATAAATGCAAGACCACATGCTCATGGTACAACCTGTACTTTCACCTTCCCTACTCCTAAATTTCACTCCCCTGCCCAGTATTTCAGCCCTAGACCACAACAACTAATTACTCCTGGCTACCTGAGGTATGGCTAAAGACTTTTTCCCAGCAGGCTGTGTTGAAGTCAAGTCAGCCACAGGACAGACATGGTAAAAACAGAAAAGTTCATTTCCTTTTTTGTCCCAACCAGTTTGGAAATGACTTCTGATTCTGGCCTATTCAGTTCCTTCTTTTCTGAAACATTTAGCATCTCTCTTTCTGTGGGCTTTTTAAGTTGTCTTAACTGCAAAGTTTGCATACAAAGTATTGCAGTTCAGAGAACCAAGCAGATAGAGGAAAATTAAACAGGGAGAAGCTCTCAAGAGAGGGACTGGGATGGTTCCTATGAGAGAATGATCTACAGAGCTCCTTAACCTTCGCACAGCCTGACTGTCCCAGGACCTGAGATCAAGCATGGTGTCTGGGGAATGCTGGTCTGGCTAGAAGAGTCTTAACAAAAAGCCAATTTTCTGTAGTGAGAGCACCAGACCTTAGCATCTGCCTCAATACCAAGACCCTTGAATTGCCTTCTGCATCTCGAGGAGGACTCAGGCTTATAGACAGAGCACTCAGCTGGGCCTAAATTTCTCTGCTGACAAGCATCTGCATATCAAGAACTTCTATCAGAGCCAGAAAATGATTATATGGGAAGAGGCTGGGGATCCCTGGCCATAATATTGTGTGATTAAAAATGAAAGGAGATGCTTTACCCTGTGGGCTTATCTTTCATCCTCTGAGCCACACCTTCTCAACTTTGTGGGCCATAAGGAGTCCACTCCTAACTCCTATTAGAGCTATCAGTCAACAAATACTTGCTGAGCATTTACTCAGACCCTTTGAACTACACTGAGATAAGTAAGAGTCAGTCTCATCCCATAGGGAGTAGAAATGGGAATTGAACATGGTCAGGTTCACCCAATAAGTAAGTGACAAGGTAGGAATAAAAGTACAGACTTCTAGATTCCCAGCTCAGGGTTCTTCCCTTCCTTTACATATTCCTCTTGGGAGCTACCCACTGTATAACTAGTAATGCTTCTCCGTTTGAATCTCTGCATGTGCCAGTCTATGTCATTTTAGATTTTCCATAGCCCGTCTTATATCCTAAGTAGTTGTGAATCAATTTACTAAAGATATTTGCAGCTTCCAGCCTTTTGGTGAAGCTGAAAGTGAAATCATATTACCATCTTTTTTCACAAGAAGGGAAATTTTCATTCATTTATTCATTCAACAAATACATTTTAAGTACCAATACTATCCGAGGTACTTGGAAAGCGGAAGTGGGGAAGAAAATGGAATCTCTGCCTTTTGGTGTTTATACTGTAGCAGGTTAGACAGAAATAAATAATAAAGGTAATTTAAAAGTAGGTTGTATGTAATATCCAAAAAGGATAAGCACTATGGTTTTATTTTTGTTACTCATTCCATCCCATCCTATTACCTGGCTTATTGCTTTCAAAGGAATCTTTGCAAAATGCAAATCTCACCATGCTACTCCTGTGATTAAAAAATTCCTATTGTTCCCACTATCTTCAAACAAAAGCCCACGGCTCTGAACCCTGCTTAACTCTCCTGCTGGGTCTTTATCACAGATCCCTTTGCCACCTAGCTGCAAGGTATACCATACCCATGGATACATTATGCTGCTTTACATTTTTCAAAGGATCTGAAAAAAGAGTCTGTCACTCATTTCTCTGGGTCTGCATTATACTCTGTCCCTCATGAATCCTTTGTAAAATTTAAAAAACTGCACCACCATGGCTCAACTCCCACTTCCCTGTTGGTCCCTAAAAGGCACGGATTATGTTTTATCTTTCTATACCTAGGATCTATACATAAAACATGTCCAACACATATTTGTCGACTGGGAAAACTAACAAATGGGTAGCGTGCCTAATTGGCCAATCTGTGATCCAGTGTCACAACATGGAAGATCTTCAATTCCTGGCCAATGAGGACAAGGAATCATCTCATTTTACAGGTTCTGTGTATTAGTTAGGTCAGGGATTGGTTAAATATGGTCTATGGGCCAAATCTGACCTAACAACTGTTTTTGTAAATTGAGTTTTATTAGAACACAGACACTCATGCATTTACATATTATCTATGGCAGCTTTCACCCTAAACAGTAGAGTGGAATGAATGCAACAGAGACCGTGTGGCCTCTGTTATTTATTTTTACAAAAAAAAAAAAAATTTATTTGCATAAGTTTTTAAAATAAACTTTTTTACTATTTTTACATTTTATTATTCACTATTTTACATTTTTACTTTTACTATTTACATAAATATTTACCTTCTGAGTCTTTACATATGAAGTTTGCTGAACTCTAATATAGGCTATGCCAAACTGAGTTGCTTTGATCAAATTTCTAAAATGTATACAATTAGCATAACTACTCCTTGGTTAGTTCAGAAACAGGTGTGGAACAGACCTGTAATCATTGGTTTTTGGGCAAATGAGTCATAGCACAAGCCAAAAGAGTTCCATCAAAAGACACAATGCCTCATGCAGCTCTTTTCTAAGGAAGTCACTTTTTTCCTTTCTGACAGGATTTATATGATTTTGTTCAACATTAGAGCTTGATGTCTCAAATGAATAATTCTTTAAGGAGATTTTACCAATGGTCATATAAAAATATCATGGACAGGCTTCAATGCATTCAACCTGTATTTACTGAGCACCCACTACATAATAATCATGATGTATTATGATGATAATACTAAGCTCAATTTTTTAAAAAGTACTCTTATAGATCAGGTTAGCTGGGAAGTAAACTCTGAGATGGAGGTTAGCATACAGAAAGCATATTAGGCAGGGATTTTAGAACCAAAATCTGTGGGGGATGGAGAGGGAGATTTTGGGAACGGGAGAAATTAGGCTGCAATACAATCACAACAAAAACCTCAGCTGACTCCACAGGGAAACTAGAAGCCTGTATGTTCTTTCAGAATTCTCACAGTTGGGATGAGGAGGTTAGTCTTTATACCTCTGCAATGACCAGTCAATAATTGGTGGCATACTGCCTATGGGAAGGGGCATCTCCACACTGGAGGGAAGCTCCTGGAAAAGGCTGACAGCTAGTCCTAGAAATTATGTAGTCCTGAGAGGATAATGTAAACCGAGCAATCCTGTGTCAACAACACTCCGCTGTTGTACCTCACAGATTCCCTTTATATAAGCTCTGAGACCAGCTCCTCCAGGACTCTTGGGGGTCTTTATTCTTGTGTAAAGTTATAAAAGGAATGATAATGGGGGAAATTAGAGCCTCTGTTGCTTCAGCTGGTCTCTACTGCTACTAATCATCCCCATGCTTCACCACCCATCCTAGATGTCCTCTACTCTCAGCTAGCACCTCTGCTATCCAGGTGGCATAACCCAGACCCCCCCTCTCTAAGGGGTCTGACCTTCAAGTCATCATGCCTTTCTCAGGCCCTGGCTGCTGTATTTGTCCATTTACTATTAAAATTAGGCAAAG